>NC_072480.1:95864500-96514750 GCF_027574615.1 Eptesicus fuscus
AAAAAAAAAAATAGAAGCAGTCAGACCCAAACTCCTTCACTGCGGCTTTCAAATCTGCGAGCCTACCTAGCTGGGTACCCGTACCCTCTGCCTTCCCGTCTCAATCAAAGGTCACGGCCTGCGAGGCCTCTCTCTCCTGCAGTTCCCACTCAGCTTCTGCAGTCAGCCTCCCTGGTTCTCCGAATCTCCTCCTCCTCCCTGTCTCCTATAGGGCTCCCGCAGCCAGCAGGCCCACTAGGTGCTCCCAGGCTTGAAAAATCCTTCTTGCTCTTCACATCTCTCCCAGCCGGGACCCTATTCCATTAGGCTCCTAGTCGCTTCCATAGTAAAACGAGAAAGAAGGGCCTGTACTCCGTGCTGGACAGACCTCCACAGTCCGCTCCCGTCTCAAGACACTTCCTTTGGGCTCTGTCCCTGTCGCTGCACAGAAACTGCCCTTGGCCCAGCCGGCGTGGCTCGGTGGTTGAGCATCGACCTATGAACCAGGAGGTCACGGTTCGATTCCCAGTCAGGACACATGCCCAGGTTTCGGGCTCGATCCCCAGTAGGGGGCGTGCAGGAGGCAGTTGATCAATGATTCTCTCTCATCATTGCTGTTTCTATCTCTCCCTCTCCCTTTCTCTCTGAAATCAATAAAAATATTTTTTTAAAAAAAAAAAGAGTATTTCCTGTGGAAACAGGATGCACCTCCCACTGGATTTCTAACAAGAGTCTCAGGGAACAACAGGACAGCAGAAATCACGTCCTCCAACAAAAGCTCCACATGACCTCCCCTCCCCCGGGCACTCCCCGAGGGACGAGGCCACAGAGAAGCGCAGAGGAAAACACCGTGGCTCCAGAACGGTATCTCAGGGGGCTAGACCCCCGGGGCTCACCGCAGGGCGAGGCGAGATGAGAGAAACTCTGAGCCGAGTTGCTTAGGGTGCCCGTGAGCCATCTGAAAAGGAGCGGCGTGGGAACTGCAAGCATACCGTGGTCGGGAAAGAAGAGGTGGAGGGAGGGACTCTCGTTATAAGTGACACAAAATCTAGGCCAGTGTATAAACTCCATGTTCTTTCTTTACAAGCTTGTATTTGCTTAGCTAAGTCTTTAGATTTCTTTGGGCCCCACTTCTCTTACTTGGTTTTAGCAAAAGGAGTCCTGTATTTCCGCCTTGAACTTGCAAGGCCTCCTAATGAGACAAAGGGAGAAGAGGGGGGTGGCAGCTGCAGGAGGCAGCTTGAAGGAGATGGAATTGTGGACAGTAAATCCATGAAGAACCAAGTTGGGCTGAAATTATTTGCAATAACAATATCCTAGCTGTGTGTTAAATGGCTTTGTGGAAATGATGGTTACAGGACAAAATTAAACATCATAAAACTTCACAGTGTGAAAACAATATAACTAGCAACTATCATAACAAGCGGGGAGCAGCTGGGGAAGTATGATGCTCATTTTCTCATAACGGTGCTCTTGGCAGGGAGTTAGTCAACACTGAGTACAATAGAAATGCTTGTTATTAAAAAAAAATAAAAATTCCAACCTCATATCCCTCTTCCTGATATATTTTCATTAGTTTAGAGTGCTCTCAGAGGAAATAATCTCTCATGTGGTGAAAAAAAAGATCTGAATACTAGCAATAATTTGTAGTTTTTATTCTATTAAACGTAAATTTGATGCCATTTTTTTCAAGCAGCATGTGTAACATGACCCCACGTTCTAAAATCATTCTGTTTTTTCCACATGCATGCCTGGCGGGGGGTGAGGGGGAGGTCGGGGGGAGTACTCAAAGTTAGCAACAGCTCGCTCTGGGTGGTGGAATTCTAGGATTTGCACTTTGATCTCTCCGAGTACGTCAGCAGAGGCTGTTTTAGGGTCTAGGAAGCTTTGCTGCACTGGTCCACACCTCCATCGAGTTCCTTTTCACCTGAGGTCAACGTCTCAGCTCCCATTTCTTCCCCAGTCAGATGCAAAGCTGAGCAACACCCCAATGCACCTGCTGGCCCTGCCTCCCCCCCCCTTCTCTCCCCCCCCCCCCCCCCCCGCCCCATGAAGGTGGAATTCTTCAGTTGGCTAAATGGCTCCAGGCTCTGGGCCCGAGTTGCCCTCTCAGTGATGAGGGCCAGTGGGCAGGGAGGGGTCGTACTTTGCCACCAGCTTACGGAAGATCGGGCAGGCTGGCAGACTGTCGTGCCAAAGAAGACGTGCTGACCTCTCTCACAACCTTCGCTTCGGGCCCTGGCCAGTTTGGCTCAGTGGATAGAGCGTCGGCCTGTGGACTGAAGGGTCACGGGTTCGATCCCAGTCAAGGTCACGTACCTGGGTTGCAGGCTCCCTGCCCTGGTCAGGGGTATTTGGGAGGCAACCAATCGATGTGTGTCTCTCACATCGGTGTTTCTGTCCCTCCCTCTCCCTAAAAATCAATGGAAAAAATACCTGCAGGTGAGGATTAAAAATAAATAAATAAATAAATAAATAAATAAATAAATAAATAAAACAAAAGTAGATATTAAAAAAAAAAAAAAAACCTTCGCGTAGGGCAGAACTTGTCAGATTAGGGCAGTGGTCGGCAAACTGTGGCTCGTGAGCCACATGTGGCTCTTTGGCCCCTTGAGTGTGGCTCTTCCACAAAACACCACGTGCAGGTGCGCATGTACAGTGCGATGGAAACTTCGTGGCCCATGCGCAGAAGTCAGTTTTAGGCTCTCAAAAGAAATTTCATTCGTTGTACTGTTGATATTTGGCTCTGTTGACTAATGAGTTTGCCAACCACTGGCTTAGGGGCACATTTTCTCCTAACTTTCATTTCATTCAGACACTGCATTGTTTTAAATTCTAAAAATTTACCAGTTAAGGGAGTAGCCAACCATAGGAACAAAGGGGTGTGTGTGTCAGGAAATGTGTGTAGTCTCTCCCTGATGCAGCTCTGTAGCCTATTTTCTGGGAGGGAACACGCGGATCTTTGTACGACTGTAAGAGTGTGGCAAAACTCAGGCTCCGTCAATCCAACTTGATTTCCATGATAAGGAGAAAGAATCTTACATGGCTGTTTCATGGGCACTAAGGCCCATACAGTAGTTTGCCACGGGTCTCTCATAACATAAGGATTATTAGTATTTTTACCAAAAACATGCATATAGTTTATATACCAGAAACAAACAAAAATATTTGGCCCTGACCAGTTTGGCTCAGTGGATAGAGCATCGACCCGCAGACTGAAGGGTCCCAGGTTCGATTCCGGTCAAGGGCATGTACCTTGGTTGCGGGCACATCCCCAGTAGGGGGTGTGCAGGAGGCAGCTGATCAATGTTTCTCTCTCTCATCGATGTTTCTAACTCTCTATCCCTCCTCCTTCCTCTCTGTAAAAAATCAATAAAATACTTTTTTAAAAAAATATTTGAGTTTTTGAAAGTTTCAAGTTTGGTGTTACAAGTCAAACCACTTTTACAACCTCAGCGAGATACTTTACGTGAAAACAATTCTTTCTTAAACTTACTATGTGACTGGCCTTGGGTTCTTCCTAATGTGAACCTCAAATGCTCATTACCTCTTCGCCTCACCATCCAGAACAGGAGACTGCTTCCCGTGACAGTTGCTCAAAAACAAAACTTAGAGAAGAAACCCCACGGTTGTTCCATTTTTCTTTTTAGAATACGGCTGCATAGCAGAATCAGAAAATCAAGCTCAACCACAGTCGGCACTGAAAGTGAGTATGTTTTATTTTCTCCAAACACGCTTATAAAGGGCTGGTCGTTTTCAGAAATAATCTCTCAGTGCGTATGGGTTTTCCACAAGAATCTTCAGGAAGATGCATTGGAGTTAGCAGGCATGGCAAAGACTGTGCGTCACCTGGCCTTCCTGGGGTCCTTCCTGCTAAGTGGCGTCTTCGGGGAAACTCACACAAAGCCATGGCAGTTCAAGCACAGGTTCGCCTCCCCGAAACGCTCAACCCCACGCCTTGTTCACTGTGTTACAGGCCCTGCAGCACCAGCTGGAGTCGTTTCAGGCTCTCCGCATGCAGACTCTGCAGAATGTCAGCATGGTACGTCTGCCCACGGGGAATATCCAAACAGAATCGATCCTCCACATGGATACCTGAGGACCCCGGGCCAGTTGATCAGCCGATACAGAACGTAATATATGAGAGGCCACAACATCCCTAGGCTCAGCATTTGGGGGAAACTATATTCTGTTATATATACTCGGATATGAGACAAAAAGAAATAGCGCTCACTGGTGTGTTTGTTTGTTTTTTTAGACTGACTATATATATAGTCTACAGACAGGGACTCTCATTATAAATGATACAAAATCTGCCTTAGCCTGTTTGGCTCAGTGGATTGAGCGTCAGCCTGCGGACGGAAGGGTCCTGGGTTTGATTCCGGTCAAGGGCACATGCTGGTGTTGCTGGCTCCATCCCCAGTGGGAGGTGTGCAGGAGGCAGCCAATCAATGATTCTCTGTCATCATTGATGTTTCAGTCTCTCTCTCCCTCTCCCTTCCTCTCTGAAGTCAATAAAAATATATTTTAAGAAAAAAAATAATAGCCCTAATCGGTTTGGCTCAGTGGATAGAGCATCGGCCTGTGGACTGACGGGTCCCAGGTTCGATTCCCATCAAGGGCATGTACCTTAGTTGTAGGCACATCCCCAGTAGGGGGTGTGCAGGAGGTGGCTGATAGATGTTTCTCTCTCATTGATGTTTCTAACTCTCTATTCCTCTCCCTTCCTCTCTGTAAAAAGAAAAAATCAATAAAATATATTTTAATAATAATAATAATGACACAAAATTTAACCCAAACTGACTAAGGGGGAAAGTGCACTAGCAGGGGGTAACTGAAAACCCTAGGGATTTTCACTCGGGGAAGGCTGAAGTCATGTGATCAGGACTCAGGTCATCAAGGAGCCTGTCACCTCCCTGTCTGCTTTCCACAGTAATGGATCCTCAGACCCCAGGCAGTGATGGAGGGGCTGCTAGGCATCCTACACCTTTCTCCCTCCAGATCTCAGCCAGACAGAGAGGGGACCATGCTTTTCCCTCTTCCCAGTTTCTACTGAGGTTCCCGGCCTGATTCTGATTGGCCCAGGCCCAGTCACATAGGGGCTGGAACCAATCACGTGCCAAGGGAGGCAATGCCCCCACTGGTTAGCGCTGAGTCACCTACCATGCCTGGAGCTGGAGGTGCGGTCAGTATCACCATCGCTGCATGGACTTGACCCAGAAGGGAATGCAGGCTAGCGTGAAGAGGAGGTTTGGGTGTGAATAGTGGGGCTGCAGAGCACAACCCTTATTCACTAAAGACTCGATATAAACTTCCCCCCAATATTCTTGTACTAAAAGCAATTGCAGGGAAATGGGAAGAGAAGATAGAACTCCTGAGAGTGACAGACTAGGTTCCATTCTGATGTCAGAGGTCATAGGTCTCCGATGCGTTCAACAATGTAACAATCAAACATCTAAAACTATTTGAATATACTGCATAAGATTTTATTGTTTTCCTACGTTTAGTCTTTCTAATTTTATAATCACATAATAAGGGGATCACTTTATTAAAGATATATTTAATTATATAGATCACAATAAGTTAAGTTTTAATTTATATTTTATGTGATGGGAAAGAATTTTTACATGTGGGAAATTAAAAGTTATCTTTTAATTATACTAGTACTCCTGGATATTCATAAGTTTATAAACCTGAAATCAAATTCTAACATTCTCGATTTATCTTTTTAAAGGTACAATCTGAAATCAGTGAAATACTGAACAAAAGTATTATTGAAGTAGAAAACCCACAATTTAGCTCAGAAAAAAGTCTAGTATTCAACACACACCATGAAAAGGTATGTTATTCTGTACAAAATCATTCTATAGTTGGGTATTTCAGAAATGTTACCACAACCAGTTTATCTTCAACTTTACATTTTCCCCTTCTTCACAGGGCGACTGGATTGTCAGAGAGGAAAAGAAGGAAATTCCTGCCCTGAAAACCCTAAAAGGCGTGCGTTTACCCCCATACTTCTGCAACATCCCCTCTCCCTTAGGAGCGTGTGTGAAGGGCATTTAACTTAGTCCAGATACCCAAAGACTCCCAAGTAAATGGAATACCAGGCAGTTGTTATCGCCTATCTGTCCACTTTTGAGTTTTTCTACTTTAGGACTGACCTAGACCCGGGGTGAATGCGCTAGGACAGGTCCGTACCAGTGTCTCTGTGTCTATACTGATTAGCACTCACATGTTCAGGATACTCACGGCCCTAGAATCATCTGGAACTAGGAATGCAACCTGAGGGAGACAAATAGCCGAGAAGTGGAAATATCCATTTTTCTTTAAACTTCCATGTGGCCTCTTGCTTCTGTCTTTCCCAACCATCTGTGATGGTCTCCTGAGAGAGGTTAAATGTCCATTTCTGAAATTGAGGGGCTGGCCCATGTATCTCACCCCTGAAGGGAATAAGTATACTTTCTAAGCAAATTGCAAAGACCAGAGTTACAGATCTCAACTGTTGTTAGATTTTTCTGGAGGAAATGAATCACACTTGTTGGGCTTCTGTGCTGTCGATGTGATTAAAGTGTTCGTTTGCTTGCAAAAACAAATCCTCCACAACATGTTATCTTAGTAGATTGGTCACGTGGCAAATGACAGCACATTTACAGGGTGCTTTTTATTGTTACTAGCCTACAGAGAATCAAGAAGAAATCCTCCCTGTGGAGAAAATTCATCATTTTGAGGACTCGAGGGCTCTTCCTTCAAGGGAAGAAAAATTCAGTAGCGATAATGGCGACAGTCTCTCTCCAAGTGTAAATATGCCACCCCAGATACATTTCAAGGACATATTAACTCTGAGAACTTCAATGGACAATTCAGCCTCAAACGTAATTATGAACACTTCGGAAAATCCCGACATGTTGAAGAATTATAACATGTATAGTTTTCTAGCTAATGCACCTCCAAATGTTATGCCTCAAGCTGATACAGTAATTCTGGGTAATTCCAAAATTGCTGTGCCTTTCCCCAAGCAGGGATTCCGTGAAAATTTAGATGATATTTGCCATTCTATCAAGCAAATGAAGAAAGAGCTTCAAACGTCACAAGACAGGGAACTGGCGCTCACAAATGAACTCCAAACTTTGAAGATGGATACAGATGTTCAAACTAATACTCCATACGGCCTGTCCCCCACTCACAAGGACACAGTTAACTTTATGAAGGGTGAAAATGTGGAAAGTAACTTCAACGAAGATATAAAATCAAAGCGAATTTTAGAATTAGAGGCATTAATCAACAAATTACTCCCACTCAGGGAATCAGTGTCAAAATTCCATCTGAATTTTTGTAGAAAATGTAGAAAACTGTCGAGGAGTGAAACACATAGGGGAAAGAAGAATGAGAAAAACAATAAAGAAATTCCTATCACTAACAAGAATACTGCAGATTTAAAATTCCATTCCAGACTTCCATTTACACCGTCATTCTTTGACTCAACAAAATATGAAATGAACGACAAAGAAAGGCAACCACTTGTAGTGAAACGAGGACCAATAATATTTGAAAATGAGAAAGCATCCAAAGTCAACTCCATGACTGAGCAGTGTGTTGCAAAAATTCAGTACTTACAGAATTACCTAAAAGAATCTCTGCAGATACAGAAAAAGGTAGCAGAGCTGGAGAATGAAAATCTAACCCTTAAGACCAAAATAAAACCTCTGGTCTTTACCACACAATCTCTGATACAGAAAATTGAAATATATGAAAAGCAACTTAAGGATTTGGTTGAAGAGAAGAACACTATTCAGTCCCAATTAATTAAAGCAGAAGAAGATGGCAAAGAATGTATTAAAGAATTGAAAAAAGTAATTAGTCAATATAATGTTCTCCAAGGACAAAATAAAACTCTAGAGGAAAAAAATAGTCAACTTTCTTTGGAGAAACAACAAATGATAGACACATTAGATAAACTGAAAAGTAAAGAACAGAAAACTCAAAATGATATGGCCATTGTCAATAATGAATATAATCGAATGAGCATAGAAATGGAATCAATGAAAACAAATATTCTGTTGATACAAGATGAAAGGGAAATGTTAGAGAAGAAAACCTACCAGCTCCTAAAGGAAAAAAGCTCGCTTGAAAATGAACTAAAAGAAAACCAGCTAGAGATAGTGCAGCTGAAAGAGAGAGAAAGATTGGCAAAATCTGAACAAGAGGCACTGCTTCAAATAATAGAAACCGTCAATAATGAAAAAGTTAGTCTTGCAACAACATTACAAGAATCTACTGCTGCCAGGCAAATGATGGAAAGAGAAATTGAGAACATTCAAACATACCAGTCTACGACTGAAGAGAATTTCCGGAATGAAATAAAAAATGCAAAATCAGAAGCAAGTATTTATAAGAATAGTTTATCCGAAATGGGCAATGAATGTGAAATGTTATCAAAAATGGTCATGGAAATTAAAACAGATAATCAGATTCTAAAAGAAGAACTAAAAAAACATAGTCAGGAAAATATAAAATTTGAAAGCAGCATCAGTCGACTTGCAGAAGACAAAATACTTTTAGAGAACTATGTGAGAAGTATAGAGAATGAGCGGGACACCTTGGAGTTTGAGATGCGGAATCTTCAAAGAGAATACTTAAATCTAACTCAAAAAATGTGTGGCCAGCATGGTGATCTATCAAAAATGGGTTACATATCAAGAAGAGAGAAATTCTATTTTGACAACTATGATACTTATGGAGACACCTCTGGTCCCAGGAATAGGCCTTTAGCTCCTGAATTGAAAGGTATGTATATTGTGGTGGATTCGTAGAAAGTAAGATTCCTTTAGCCTACTGGGCGCTAGTCAGAGGACAGTAATAAGAAGGAAACTTTTTCACCTGGCCCATGTGGCTCAGTGGTTGAGCATCGAACTATAAAGTAGGTTCAATATATGGTTCAATTCCCCATCGGGGCACATGCCTGGGTTGAGCGCTTGATCCCCAGTAAGGGATGTGCAGGAGGCAGCCAATCAATGATTCTCTCTCGTCGTTGATGTTTCTCTCTCTCTCTCCCTCTCCCTTCCTCTCTGAAATCAATAAAAATATATTTTTAAAAAAGAAGGGAATTTTTAAGATGAATACAATTTAGTTTTGTAGGATTTGTATCCAATTCATTATATAGTGGAATTATTTAGAGGTTTTGCTCTTTTTTATAAAATTCATGTTATTTTATTCATATTACTTCTATACATTGTATACACACAAAGCAACTTTGGGAGGGAACAGGGTTTTTTTTTAATTATTATTTTTTTCTGAATTATATGCAGCACTCCCACCTTAAAACAAATTCTTCTTTCTTCCCAGGAATTCCAAGTAAACTGTATCAATTGCTTCCATCCAAGAGATGTAAATAAATTTCTAAAATCAATGTTTCAACATCCTTTGTGCAAGAACGTTTTGTCTACAAAATAATTTTAATTTGCTTTTACATATGATTACATTTACTCTATAATTTATTACAGTAGACCAGTTTTTAATTAGAAATTGGAATTTTATATATATTGTATCTCATACATTATATGTTATATATTATACATTGTATATTATATAGTACATATTACATATATATTCCAGAACTGTGAACAGTATGGGATGTCACCCAGCTTGTAGGCTATTATGTTAGCCTCACAGTTCCATGAGTTCTAGTGGAAGACGTGAGACGCCTGGGTCAGCGGTAAAGGACAGTTTGTTACAGCAACAGCAGTAGCCAGAACATTAGCTTTTTTTGCATTGGTTCTCCAAGGCCCAATTCCTATAAACAGCATGAAAAGGACCTCAGTCAGTTCTACTGCAGGAGAGAGCTCTGAGGTTAGGGAACCCAAATATCTATATATATAAAAGGCTAATATACAAAGTGTCCCCTTGGGAGTTCAACCGGGAGACCGGGAGTTCGATCACTCGCTCTGATGTGCGCTGACCACCAGGGGGCGGCTGGAACAAAGGAAGGCCCTGGCCAGGCCTAGTTTGGGGAGGAAAAGTTGTTTCACAGGAAACTACCTAATGTTACATTTTCAAAATTAAAAGGAGAGTCAATAATGGTAAAAAAATAAAAAAAAAAAAAATCAATGGTCACACAAATAAAGCACCCTCAAATAAAATGTGTATGTATGTGTGTTCTTCCATCATCTTAAAAATCTTAATTTTTCTACATGCTTCACTATTGCATTTACTGGTTTCTGCATCCCTTTTTCTGTAAATTGACACGACACATATATGTAAACTCGAGATAAACTCTGCCCGCTCTCCTACTCCTTCTTACACCCTTCGGTCAGGCATTAGAAGCAGATTCCCATCTGTGAATGTTACACGAAGTATGCATTGTTATGAGAGGCACATTAATAAAAGCTACAGCTAATAAAGGCAGAGGTAAAATGAGCAATTATTTAGATCTTACTAAAATCTGAAATTATAAGCCTCTACCTCAAAAGAACATATATGTAAGACTTGTTGGGTAAGATCTATCAATGTTCAACTGTATGAATTTTATGCAGTTTATGCACCTGTTAAAACCACTCCCGTTCTGAAGACACACATATTCCCCTTTGAGTTACATTATACCTTTGATAATGTCTTTAAGATGTTCATTCTGCATTATACTTTGGATAGGAAATAAGAATTTTAAATATTCTTTTAGAAAAAAAGTAAACAGTTATGAGGCAAGATAATACAAATATGTACATTTGACAACAGGAAAAGTTCTCTGTACCATCTGCAATCCCTTTAAAAGCCAGATTTATACCTGGATTGACATAGTTTCCCCCATTGGGATAAAAATGGGTCCAAATGAAGAGTACTGCAACCTCTGTACATTCTGACTACCAGTTCTGAGAAACCTAGGATGGCAGAAGGACAAGCCTAAGAAAGCACCGTGAACCAAAAATAATTTCCTGCCTGGCTGGTGTGGCTCAGTGGTTGAGCATCGACCCATGAACCAGGAGGTTAGGGTTCAATTCCTGGTCAGGGCACATTCCCCAGGTTGCAGGCTGGATCCCCAGTAGGGGGCGTGCAGGAGGTAGCCGATCAATGATTCTCTCTCATCATTGATGTTTCTATCTCTTTCTCCCTCTCCCTCCCTCTCTGAAATCAATAAAAATATATTTTAAAAAAACGAAACAAAATAAACTGATGAACAAAATAGATCCAGAGACACAGAAGCATGGAACAGACTGATAAATCTCAGAGGAAAATATGCATATATGCATAACCCATGGACACAGACAATAGAGTGGTAAAGGCCTGAGCGGGGGTGGTGTGGGGTCAAGAGGGTCAAGGAGGAAAAGGGGGGACATCTACAATACTTTCCACAATAAAGATAAATTTTAAAAATTAAAAAAAATAAAAAGAATGGATAAAGATCATTAGGAAAAAAATAACTTTCCCAATGCATTACATTAATAGATAATGTAAATTTCTCTTTTATATTACAAATACCACCGCCACCCCTAAAATCAATGAGGACTAATGATAGACCGCATGGTGAATTATCGTAATGTGTTTTTTTAACAACAAATAGTTTGAAAAGTGAGTGCAGAAGAGAGAACTTGGAAACCAGAGGGCAAGGCCCGGGGGTGGGAGGGGCCCCCGGGGAGGCAGCTTGGACCGCTAACCAGCGGAGGGGCAGAGAGGACACCAAGGACCACCTTCATCCACCTTGTCAGTTTGTCATGTTTTATAAAATAATGAAGTGAAAGTGTGTTCCCTGTTCTCCCTTCCCCCAGCTCATCCTGGGGCTGCACTGGGTGATGCTTTAGAGGTCATGAATGGAAGGCAGGTGCCCCATAAACTGAGACATCTGCCTTACCGTATAAAGTGTAAGTGAATCTATGAACTATGAATGGGTCCATATTTATCCTGGATAGGAACGCTTTAATAGGCTGACACTTGATAGCTATCAATCCAATTTTCACCTCCAAGTTAAGAATTTACTGTGTCCTTTCTACCCCTCCTCAGCCTCCACATTCCCCTCCCCTACAACTCTTTTTCACGTTAGGAGTACGAACTCTCAGCTGATACACTACACTTCAAAATTGTACAAAAGTTCTAAACATTATATTCTCAAAAGCACATACCAGCCCAGCTGGCATTGGCTCAGTGGTTGAGTGTCAACCTATGAACCAGGAAGTCACAGTTCAATTCCAAGTCAGGGCACATGCCCCAGCTGTAGGCTCCATCCTGAGTGTGGGGCCTCCAGGAGGCAGCTGCTCAATGATTCTCTCTCACCCTGGATGTTTCTATCTCTCTCTCTCTCTCCCTTCCTCTCTGAAATCAATAAAAAATAAATTGGGGGCAGGGGAGGGGGGGAAAGACACATACCAGCAATCTAATTATCAGCAAAAGATATTTATTCATTAATAGTACTAAGACAAGAGTATTAGAGTGGTAGGATTAAATATCTTTTAAATGTTTGAGTTATCTATCCTACAACATCTTACATTTTTTCAAATAATTTGCACTTGATAATGAAAGCTACTTGACTTCCAGAGCCTAAAAGGATGGTATTGAAGCAGTCTTGTAGTTCTTCATATTCAATGCCCTAAAATTAGAAAGTAAATGTCCATTTAAGTGT
This sequence comes from Eptesicus fuscus, assembly GCF_027574615.1. NCBI lineage: Eukaryota > Metazoa > Chordata > Mammalia > Chiroptera > Vespertilionidae > Eptesicus > Eptesicus fuscus. The sequence goes on from NC_072480.1 coordinate 95,877,084, forward strand.
ATAGGTACAGGTAATATATCTGTAGATTCTTATAAAAAATGTTTTACAACTTAAAAAATTAACAATCCAAAACAACATGTCCTCACCAAATTAAAAAGCTTCACTTTAAATAAACCAAAAATATTTTTAAAATGTAATTTAGGAAGGAAAGATTGATTTATGGGACCGATTTTAAATACTATGATCTAGAGATTTACTAGTTTTAAAATGAGGGTAAAAGGAGCTTAAACTTGATTTAAGGTAATATTTGGGATAAGGTAAAAAGAAAGAGATTTCAATAAACTCAAAATTATAAACAGAAGATAAACTTCTGATTTTTCAAAGCAGCAATCAGTTGCTCTTTTCTGTCCAAACATATTCGCTAGGACACACATAGAACGCTCTCAGGTCTGTTCTCTGGATAGAAAAGGACTCGGAGAAAACTGCCCCCAGAATATTACTCCTGTAGACACAGTTAAATTACATAAACGTGAAAGGGCAATTCTACTTTTGTGACATAATAATGTCAGTATCGCAATCACTGTCTACAATTGATAGGGTGTACTTACTCGTGTCTTTTATAAAAAAATATGAATTTGGTATCCTTTAATCCACCGCAGGATTACATTGAAGTCAGAAATATGTGAATTTGTTTCATTGGCATTAAAACATTTTTCAATGAACAGATAGAAATGAATTATTTCACTTCTTTATGATATTGCACACACAAAAAATGATGGACTGTCCATTTCTAATGTATGTTCTGAGCTCCTGAGAACTCAGTTTTCAGAGTGCTCAAAACCGGGATAAAACTGAAATTTTAAGATACTTTAATAACATGTTTTTCTGCCCTAACCAGTTTGGCTCAGTGGATAGAGCGCCGGTCTGCGGACTGAAGGGTCCCAGGTTCGATTCCGGTCAAGGGCATGTACCTTGGCTGCGGGTACATCCCCAGTAGGAGGTGTGCTGGAGGCAGCTGATCGATGTTTCTATCTCTTTATCCCTCTCCCTTTCTCTCTGTAAAAAATTTAAAAAATAACATGATTTTCCTCAAAGTTTTATAAAGTGATGTCAATAGCATTTTTTTCAGGAAGAGGAGTATTTCCAGTTTTCATAAGATTATTTCAAAGTTAAGAACAGAAACCTTAAGTGTCATTAGAATTCTTCTGAGAGCCTGGTGCCCTATAACAAGGGTCAAAAACTCTCTGAGAACAATGTTAACATGTGCAGCTAACTGGACGATAAATACCTAAGTAGTTTTCAGTGACTCGTAAGAAGATGCTACAGATTTGCTTTAAAAATTATGGACAGAATAGTTTGGTACATAAATTAAACTTTTTCAATTGAGAATTTCATATGGGAAAGAAATCTCTGCAAGGGAGGGAAGGTATGTGGAAAGAGCCGAGATTTCTAAAATCACCCAAATTTGTCATTTTTAAAAGTGTGTACAAATAAAAGACAGGGTTTTGAAGAAATCTAAACGTTGAAAACCATTTTTCCTGGTTGATGAAGTAAATGTAACATATTACTACCTTTTGACGTTCAAAGTCATTATACTTTCGATTGGTCTGCTTTTCGGTCCTCCTGGCGGGTGGAAAACCTTAGCAATTTTGCTGGGTTTTTCAGATTTAGCCGAATACGGGTCGGCAGAATGTGAAGGGTAAGGGTCGAATGTTCCTGCCTTCATTCCGCCAGCCTACAAATCAAAATGAGACCGTTTTATGTGGTTTTATAAAAGCCTTCTTAAAAATATTCGATGTTGAAGTTTATACATATTTTGTATTGTCTATGGAGTTGGTTTTACATTTAAAGAAAGTTGTCTATTTTGTTTCATTCAGATACCAGCAATTTCATGCGGTTAAGACACTGTCATCCTAAAAGTTCTCTTATATTAAAACTAGAGGCCTGATGCACGAAGATTCGTGCAAGAATGGGCCTTCCTTACCCTGGCTGCCAGCACCGCCTTCGCTCTGGCCGGAGCCACCTTTTTGCTCTGGCCCGGAGCCGCCTTTCTGCCTTCCCACACTGCCCAGAGGCCCAGAGCAGCTGGGGTGGTGCAGAACGCCTGCATCATCACAAGTGTCCTGCCCCGCCCCCAGCCGCTCTGTGCCTGTGTATGCAAATTAACCCACCATCTTTGTTGGGTTGATTTGCATACTCACTCCTGATTGGCTGGTGGGTGTCATGAAGGTATGGTCAGTTTGCATCTTACTCTTTTATTAGTATAGGTGCAAATGCTTAAGTTTGACTACATCAAATTACTAAATTTCTGAATAGCACAAAATACCATAATCAAAGGAAAAAATTCAACAAACTAAAATATATATATTTTTTTTCAACACAGGTGAAAACAGAACAATATCCTTAGGATACAAAAAGATCTTACAAATATCCTACTAGAAAATCTGCAGGAAAAGTAAACAGGCAATTCACAGAAGGAGGAAAATGTATACACCAAGGTTTATAAATTAAAAGAAGCATTTCCATTTTAATTCAAGCTTGTAAACTTCAGCAAGGTGAGAAAATTCATCTCAGTCATTTCAAAAACTAAAAGATGGTCTGGCTTTTTATGATTTTGAGAAAAACTATACCTAAGATCTAGATAGGCACTTAGAAAAATCAACTGTAAACTCAACTATATTTGAACTGATTAATAATCATTATAAGAGCTTCCTTATTCCCATATACTGGCCATACTTTATGACTTTTCATAATTTTATAAAAACTGGTTTCATGATTCTTGGCGTGAATACCATGTAAACAAAAATTTATTGTTTACATGGGCAATAAAACAATTTGACAGCAAGAGGCACTATTTCTTTAAAATGCTTAATATTAAAAAATAATAATAATAAATGCTTAATATTTTTTCATTCTAAAACTCTTAACTTACCTTTTTACCAGGAGAAGAGGGCTTAAAAGGGCTTGGGAGTACTTCTTTCTTCTCTGCTTTCTTAATTGGAGGTAAAGGTTTCTCAGAAAAATAAGGATTGGTATCAAAATATTCTCTTGGGTAAAGGTTTAACCTGAAAGGTCCCCCTTTGAGTAAACGATGGTGCTCTTCATTATCTTTCTGTGAATTAAAAGGTTAGAAATTATGTATCATAAATTACTCCGACTGATAATAACGCAGAGTCGCATCTTATTTTACATTTTAATAGAAGCACATAGATTTTTAAAATATACACTGCTAGGCTCACATTTTTTTTTAAACATTCCTTTGTTATGTTCTGTTTTTATGATACTAAAGATATGCTTACTTATGAACAAGAAAAACTATGATTGTTCATTTTGGATATCAATTTATTTGAAGTATAGAGACCTATTTGTCATCTGAACAAATCTCTATTAACTCTCTGGGGGATATGATATAGTAACAAGAGATTGGTCTCCAGTTCAAACTCTAACTCCCTCCCACTTTTCAGCATTTCTTGGGGACTCTGGGGCCTTTCAGTGCCACATTTTCAACCCTAAATGAGGATAATACCCGCTCCTACCCCCCCCCCGCCCCCAGGCATGCTGCTGTAAAGATTAAATGAGATTCTGTGTATAAAGTACCTGGCATATGGTAGGCTCTTCATAAATGTCAGTTTTACTTCTGAGAATGAGGAATACTTACTTTTTACATTATAACATGCTTATATTACAACATTTTTAGCTACCTAGTACCCAAGCAAAACAGAGGGGAGGGGTGGGAGAGGGGAGGGAAGGAGGGAGGGAGGAGAGGAGGGGAAGGAGAGGAGGGGAGAGGAAGGGAGGGGAGGGGGAGAGGGGAAACAGCAAAAATATCTGCATAACTAATAGCTGAAAATATTCTAAATTTAATGAAAACTATAAATTCACAGATCCAAGAAGCTCAATAAACCCCAAGCATAAGAAACATGAGAAAACTACACCAAGGCACATTGCAATCAAATTGCTCCAACGAGTGATAAAGAAAATTTTAAACGTTACCAGAGGGAAAAGAGACAGTACAAAATAAACATGATAGCAGATACCTTGTCAGAAACAATTCAACAAGAAAACAGTGGAGTAATCTCTAAAATTCTAAAAGAAAAAGCAATGGTACATTTAAAAAATTATTTTCAGAATTAATTTTAGGAAATCCAAGATTTCTCACTTATAAATAATAAGTTATGAAAGTAAGAACAAAAGAGCTCCATCTACTGTGAGGAAAGAAAAGTATCTTATACCCATAAAGTTTAGGATGGAAGACTAATTACTGAGCCACATGTATTCATATATTATGTATTATTACTATTCCTACAGATGAAAAGCAGTTTATATGTAATTTTATATAAATTGAATAATCCGTACATAGAAACAGAGATGCTTCATTTCAAATGACCAAGGCTTCTGCCCAATTTAATGGAAAACTTTTGGGTTTGGACAACGCATTTGCCAAACGATCACGATCCTTCTATCTCAGCCCACCCAATGCCACTTGAAATCACCACAGCAAAATGATCAAAAACTGCCCGCCTAAAAATACAAAAACAAAAACACTAATTAAATGGTTGCCATTGCCCTAACTGGTTTGGCTCAGTAGATAGAGCGTCGGCCTGCAGACTCAAGGGTCCCAGGTTCGATTCTGGTCAAGGGCATGTACCTTGGTTTCGGGCACATCCCCAGTAGGGGGTGTGCAGGAGGCAGCTGATTGATGTTTCTCTCTCATCGATGTTTCTCACTCTCTTTTTCTCTCCCTTCCTCTCTGTGAAAAATCAATAAAATATGTTTAAAAAAATAAATAAATGGTTGCCATTTAATTTCTGTTGCTTAATGTCCAATAAATTTGACTTTTTATTACTACCAGCTCTCTTTAAGTTATGTTGATATTGTTAAATTATGTTGATATTTTTCCAAAATGTATAAGGGTTCCTCCATTCATATGTAGGCGTTCCCCACATAAGTGAATATGTTTCATTATACATCAAATATTGTATAAAGTGAGTGCAAAAGGCATATAACAGTTCCGTTTCAGTGTTTATCTCTGCTCTTTAATGAAGTGAGGAGTTTTCTCCATCCTTTCACCCTCTCTTCTGTAGGCATGCATCCATTCTCTACTTCCACTTTCTCGATGCTCTCCCTCACTCCTCCATTCCATCACTCACCCTAATGGAGCAGTACTCCCACTACTTGGCTGTGGTGGAAACATGGCTAAGGGTTAGGATATGACTCCTCTACTCAAAATCGAAGGTATTTGATCAGGCTGAGTTAACAGAAGCCCCACAGCTAGTTAGAGAGAGGTGAGAGATGTGACCAACTACAGCAGCAGGTAAAAAGCTCACCCTGGGAAAAGATGAAAGGATCTATAGTAAGATGTGGAAATCTAATATCAAAAATGAAATGTAAAGCCGAAACCGGTTTGGCTCAATGGACAGAGCGTCGGTCTGCGGACTGAAAGGGTCCCAGGTTCGATTCCGGGTCAAGGGCATGTACCTTGGTTGCGGGCACATCCCTGGTAGGGGGTGTGTAGGAGGCAGCTGGTCGGTGTTTCTCTCTCATCGATGTCTCTCCTTTCCTCTCTGTGGAAAATCAATAAAATATATTTAAAAATTAAAAAAATTTTTTAAATGAAATGTAAAAATGGAACCCCCATTTGACCCAGTGATCCCACTTCTAGGAGTATATCCCAAGAAACCAGAAACACCAATCAGAAAGGATATATGCACCCCTATGTTCATAGCAGCACAATTCACCATAGCTAAGATTTGGAAACAACCTAAGTGCCCATCAGCAGATAAGTGGATTAAAAAACTGTGGTACATCTACACAATGGAATACTATGCTGCTATAAAAAAGAAGGAACTTTTACCATTTGCAACAGCACGGATGGAACTGGAGAGCATTATGCTAAGCGAAATAAGCCAGTCAGAGAAAGATAAATATCATATGATCTCACTCATATGTGGGATATAATGCTCAACATAATTTGATGAACAAGAATAGATCCAGAGACAAATGGCAGGGGAGGTGGGGGGGAGGGGGCGCGGAGGAAAGAGTTAGAGAGCAACCAAAGGACTTGTATGCATGCATATTAGCATAACCAATGGACACAGACACTGGGGCGGTGGGGGCTTGCCCAGGGTGGGAATAGCTGGGGGGGAGGGTGTTAATCAGGGAAAAAGGAGACATATGTAAAACTTTAGACAATAAAAAATATTAAATGTAAAACTATCACAATTCATAAACATCAGTCTGCCCGCCATTGCCCAAGTAATACAAACATGGAAAACAAAACAAACCATCATTAGATTACAAGTGAATTCTTTTAAGTCAACTAAATGAGAAAGGTTGAAACAAAGCTGAAGTAGATTATTTTACCTTATAATTTAGTTTTGCTGCATCATAGACATCGGCAGAGTGTGTGAACGGCTTACCTATCGTAACATTTGCATAGCTAAGGAAAGAAAATGAGTAATGGTGACTTCAAAGTTCAGGAATTTTAAATTTTACCTTTTTAAGTTCAAAACAAATGATATAAGAGCATTAAATATATCTTACCCATATCCGGTTCCTTTCTTTCCTGGGCTTGTGTATAAATTCTTCCCAGGTGCCTCATATTTTTCTCTGGGTTTGGACTGTGCACTGAAGAATGGGACTGGACCACCTATTGTTCCATAGTAGCTTCCTACTCCACATCTTATAGTCAAAAAAACAATAACAGAGCAGGTTAAAATGGCCAATTGCGTGTTATATATATTTTAGCACAATGTATAAAAATGATTGAAAAATGAGCAAAATATATGCAATGGAATTGACTTGCTTAACTTTGGTAAGAAAAAAAACACATTTTTATTATAGTTTTTAATCCAATTTTCTCCATTTTTCAGACAAATTTTGAGATGAGTTTTTGATTGTTTATGCTTATTTTAAATGTTCACATAAACAAAATTCATAACCTCTAGGAAGTTAAAATACTTTCTATTAATCTCATTAACCATAACAATAAATAGACTTTTTTGTCTGTTTAGGTGAGGTTAGTTACTCTATGGCAAATCCTATCTAATAATAGAGTAATATGCAAATTAGTCGTCACTCCGCAACAAAATGGCAGCCCCCATACCCACAAGATGGCGGCGCCCAGTCCCCTCAGCCCCGCTGCTGGACTGTCTGGCCTGTCCCACCAGCAAACAGAGCACTGAGAGCAGGACATGGCGGCTTCCTTAGTGCTGCGGCAGCAGGAAGCCGCCAGGCCCTGCGCACATGGAGCCAGTGGGCAATCGGGAAGACTCCAGTGCCAGCAGAGCAGAGCATGGCGGCTTCCTGATCTCAGCAGCCGGGAAGCCGCCAGGCCCTGCAAAGCCGGGCATGGCGGCTTCCTTAGTGGGGCAGTGGCAGGGAAGTCCCCAGACATGGCAGACAGAGCCCAGACAGCAGGGCTTGGGGGCTTCCCTAGTGGGCAGTGGTGGTGGGAACACCCCCAGGCCCCGCAGACAAAGCCTGGACAACAGGGCATGGGGGCTTCCTTAGTGTGTCCATGTCTGGGAAGCCCCCAGGCCTGGCAGACAGAGCACACTGCAGGGCATTGGGGCTTCCTTTGCATGGCACATGGCAGCAGCAGGCAGAGAGCGACAGCAGGGCATGGGGGCTTCGTCTCCATGGCTGCAAGGAAACCTCCAGGCCCCGCAGAGAGCAGAGAACCATGGGGAGTGGGCCTAAGCCATCAGTAGGATATCCTCTTAGAGCTCCTGGATTGTAGAGGGTGCAGGTTGGGCTGAGGGACCCCCGTGCACGAATTTCGTGCACCGGGCCTCTAGTTAGCTAATAAATGGCCAATTACTTCTGACCATCCACTCACTGGAAACTATACTTTCAAAACATACAAGTATTGTTCCTGCTGCTGATGGCATAATGAATCTCATGACACTTTGCTAATTTTCTTCTTTTTGGCTCATACTAATTATTATAGAAAAAATTAACAAATTTTTAAAATTTTAATGTTAAATTTTCTGGACTCACAATATATATTTAATCATTAAACCATTTACCACCCAATACTTTATTTTAACAAATATTATCTTTAATAAAATTTTCACAATAAGAAGGATAACTAATGTTAGTAACAGTCATAGTCTCTACTTTCCAACTTATCAATGAAGTAAACAAATTTTAATAATCAGTAAATGGCATCCAAGACCAGTGAAACCTTATTATCATCAAAACTTGACACTGGTTATACATTTGAATTAAAATTTTTAAAAACTAGAAAGACATCAATATTGGTTACTTATTATCTCTGGCCTACAAATAAAGGTTCCATTAGGAGAAAATACTCATTTTTATTAATTGATATTTGTGAATATATGTCATAAAATAAAATATAAGGAGACAAAGCAATGACATTGCAGATAAAAGGTCAGTTATCCACAGACATAATCTAAGTAGAATTTGATTTAATGCAAGCAATAAATATCGGTACATTTAAGATTTATTAAATGCCTGTGGTTCCATAATTTGGTGGTAAGTACCAGTATAATGGCTTATTTCTACTAGCAATCTCTCTTTTTGAAAACTTTCTGTATCCACTAAATTACAGATTCTTTTTTTTCTCATACTTGGGAGATTTAAAAAGAAAGAAAAATTAGTCTAACTACAAAACTGTTGTTATTTTTTGACTGACAAATGAATATTATAATCCAGCGATTTTCAAGTGGTGTGCTACAAGAATTTTTAAAACATACAACCTGACTACTTAGACAGGGGCACTGACTTCTTTTCCCTTAGATTGTCAAATTTAAAAAATGACAATGGCCAACACACTAATAGCCGTCCAGTGTGAATGAATCAATATTATACCTATTTTGCCCTGGCCAGTGTCCCTCAGTGGTTAGAGTGTCAGCCTGTGCACAGAAAGGTCTGGGTTCGATTCCTGGTCAAGGGCACATACCTGGGTTGCAGGTCGATTCCCAGTGGGTGACAAGGGGGATGGGGGCATGCCGGAGGCAACCAATACATGGGTCTCTCTCACATCCATGTTTCTCCCTCCCTGTATCTGTCTCTAAAATCGATGGGAAAAATATCCTCAGGTGAGAATTAACAATACTAAAAATTATACCTATTTATTTTTGTCAAACTGGCAAAAAATATAATATTTTTTTATGTTTGCAGAATTTTAGTAATTAGTTTATGTTTGCCATAAGATGAAAAAGGTAGAAAATTGCAGTTATAATCTAATGGATCAAGGCAGCAATTTCCAATTATTACCACAAGAGGTCAAAGTTCATGGGGGAAGACTTAAAAATAGGAAAAAATTATTTAAATTGTAAAATAACCATATTACATGTAAAGGACTCTTAACATATCTTTGATGATTTAACTTCTTTATTTTAAAAAACGGCTTCTCCTAGTTTTACTTTTTTATTAATACTTTGTAAAAGCTTTTTAAAAATAGAAAAAACAGCCAGAGCACAGATAGGATGACCCAAGGTGATTGTTTTCCCTGACTACTTGCAGATTTTTTATCAACTTTATTTTCATTATTTAGTTGGCCTTTATTAAATAAACTAATAGAGAACAGTAATATAAATAATCCCAAATTTAATGTGATAAAGACAATTAATTTAGTGAAAAATACCTGCCAACTTAAATCTTCCAATATAACTATCCCCAGTTAAGACAAAATAACCAGAGGATCATACTTTAAAAAGTGAATCATATGTAAGTAAGTCCTGTGGAAAAACAAACACTTAACTTGGGCTAGAGGAGAGAAAGTTGCAGACGTATTCAAGAGTTTTCCCCCAAACACTTACGATTTTTTTTCTCCGTTACTAGGGAGGAAAGCTTTGCCTAGATTTTTTTTTGCTTCTTCCATCATACGCTTTCTCCTCACTTGATTCAGATTTGCATAACCTTCACCTTCAAAAATCCTTACAAAACGGGGCTCAAAGTAACCTGCCTGGAGATCTGACATTTCTTTGGATCCCCCAGGTAGCATCTGTTTATTTTTGCTTGCAGCTTCATTAAAGGGCCCTTTAAAAATAAATTAGGAAAATGGTAATTTTGAACTCACTAGTAATTAAAGAACATGAAAAATAACAAAAAAAGTTTCAAAATGTGACATGGGCCAATAAGTTTTGAGGCCTAAAACTTGTTTCAAATGTTCACTGAAAGCTCTGTGTGAAAGGCTATGTTGACAATAAGACCTAAGAGGGTTACATTATAGACTGTGAATTTCAGAGCTGGAAGAGACCTTAGAGATTATCTAATCCAACGCTTCCCCATCTACATAACTGAGCAACAGTGTGTGTGAAATGTCAATAAGTGTGTGTGTGAGTGTGTATGTGTGTTGTGTGTGTGTGTGTGTGTGTGTGTGTAGGTTAAAGTGGAGAGTGTTCACTCACACTGAAGCAATACTCAAGACACATGAGTGCCTTTATGCACTAAAAGACATAAACAAGAATGTTCATAGCAATTCAGTCATAATAATCAAAACCAAGAAACAGTTCTGCCCTAGCGGGTTTGGCTCAGTGGATAGAGCAACAGGTTGTGGGCTCAATCCTCAGTACAAGGCAGCCAGTCAATGATTCTCTCTCATCATTGATGTTTCTATCTCTCTCCCTCTCCCTTCCTCTCTGAAGTCAATAAAAATATGTATTTTTTAAAAACAGCAAGAAACGGTTCAAATATCCATCATTAGAACAAATTAAATAAACAGTAACCCTGTAATTTTTTAAAAAGACTTTTTATAAATATTTGGAACTTCTTTTATAATTTAGATTAATTTTAGAAGTCCTTTCGTGATGTGAAGTATTTTTTGAAGTGCAAACAATCCTTAAATCAGCTGGTTATTTCAATGTGAATTTGTATCACTGATTTTTTACCTTAAATTTTTGAAAAGTAATATATTCACATCGTTCCAAATGCAACAGTATAAATATCTGTACAATAAATCTTCCCCCCATACTTCGCCACTCCGTTCCTCCTCTCCCACAGGCAATCATGATATTAAATTTGTTTCCCAAAGAATGTTTAGGCATGTTCCAATACATATTTTCATATATTTTCCTCTCTATTTTTAGTGTTCAGCATACCATATACACTATTCTGCACCTTAATTTCTATTTTATTTAATAACATACCTTGGAAATGTTTCATATCAATGTATTCTTTTTTATTGCCACATAGAGGTCATTCAATAGCCAAAAATGTAACAGACATTTTAAATGATTATTTACTTTAGCTCTCATTTATAACTCTTCTTAAAAAATCCCCGGCTATTCATTTAGCATTTTATTTTTCAAGAAGGAATAGTAGGTGGCCTTTTCAAGTACAAATGTAAACACTATTTGCATAGTAGAGTGTCCCACTTAAGGGAAAAAAAGCTAAAAACAACATATCCTGGGAGAAAACTGCCATGAACTCTTGGAAAGAAATAAAATTACTTACGAGGAGAATACTTAAAGATAGGGTAGTGCAAAAAAATGGAATCCTCTTAACTCTATTGCAATTTCTCAAATTTATTCAACTTTAGAACTAATACTTTAAAGTACGGACCATTAAAATATCAATTGGGCCCTGCCAGGGTAGCTAAGTTGGATAGGGCATCATCCCAATACAGCAAGGTTACAGGTTCAATGGCAGGTCAGGGCTCATACAAGAATCAACCAATGAATGCATGAATAAGTGGAATAACAAAGGGTTGTGTTCGTGTTTCTCTAGATAAACAAATAAATTTAAATATCATTTAACCAAATTCCCATACAGAAAACGTCCACGATTAGGCGGTAAATGAAACCAAATATACTTACGATCATATTGTGACACATATTTATCACCAACAGTTATATATTCCATCTCACTGAAGAGGCCAATCCTCTCCATATCAGATTTCCCTCCTTCTCCAGGCATTGTGGCGTCTCCTGGAGGCGTTCCCTGGATCAGTCACTTCAAAAGGTTCCTTTGGGCTACTTCTATGATTCCTCAAGCCTACCCTGCAACGAAAAATACAGGAGGGAATGTTCAGGAAAAGGGTGATTACTAAATTTCAGTCTCAATGACCTTCAGTCTGAAAGTGAATGTTCTCTATAAAACAGTAGCCCCAAACTAGGTGGGGAGAGAACCTATTTTGTGGGGCTAAGGCTGATGGTATTCAAAAGGATCACCCATGACCCCTCCCTTTGCCTCTCCAGGTGAAATACCCACAAACTACAAAGTGTGTCTGATAGCCTTGTTGCATTACCATTCATCTTCTGTAAATGATGAAAGTATGACTGTAATAATTTCCAGTGAGGTATAAATACTGTGCAAGCAACACATCCTTCCTTTGAGTGCAAGTTAGGTTTAAAAGGCATCATTAACTAGGGCAGGTGTTTTCAGTTTACCTCAAATGACTTAAGGGTACTGCACTGTCCCTCATACTGAAAATTAGAACTTAGTTTTTCAGAATGCACAACACATACAGGTACTACCCTCTAGGTCCTGCGTTTTTTTTCAAATTTCATGTGGGGGAGAGAACAATTTTCTAACCGAGATAAAAATAAAGAACAACAAAACAAACAAAAATCCACACTTTAGGCAGGTTACTAGTACTTCACTGTGCCAAACCCTTTCATTCCCGCAATTAACACTGAACCTTCCTACTACCTAGTTCATTCATCACTGTAATTCCCTCTATCATAGCCACATGTGCTTCTCTTTCCATGCCCTCATCATGGTTACCTAATAGGTTATCATTTTACATCCATGTGTAGGGATCCTTTAACAATTGTCTTAACACACACACACACACACACACACACACACACACACAATTGTTGGCTCTACAAAGGCAGGAACCAAGGTCTGAGCTTGGTTTTTATCACAATACTAGAGGCCTGGTGCATGAGATTCATGCACTCAGGGGGTTCCCTCAGCCAGGCCTGCGCCCTCTCACAGTCCGGGACTCCTGGGGGGTGAGGGGAGATGTCCGCCTGCCGGCTTAGGCCCCTAAGCCGGCAGGTGGACATCCCTCTCACTGTCCATGGCTCTTGCAGTCCAGGACCCCTCACTCCTTACAGCCTGCCTGCAGTGGAAGCAGGAGAGGCTCCAGCCACCACTGTTGCACTTGCCAGCTTTGAGCCCGGCTTCTGGCTGAGCAGTGCTCCCTGTGGGAGCACACTGACCACCAGGGGGCAGCTCCTACATTGAGCATCTGCCCCCCTGGTGGTCAGTGTGCATCATAGCAACCGGTCATTCCTCTGTTCGGTCGATTTGCATATTAGGGTTTTATTATATAGGATTCCCAGTGTCTGCACAGCACCTGGTGCAACAGAGGGAAAACAGAAGTCCCTGCATTGAGTCTTTCCACGACTTAACTCTTCTTGAGCAACATTTGCAAAATCCTTTATTCATTTATTTAGCAAATTCATTGCAAACCCCTCTTCTGGGTAAGGTTTGTCGGTAGAAGCTCAGAAAACTGAGATTTTAAAAGGCATAGATGCTGCCCCAGAGAGCTCCGCTGAACGTAAGTATAACACAAGTGGAACGTGCCAAGTTCCCTCCGAAAGGATGGAGAAAGGTGCCGCGGGTGGGGGGGTGTAGGAGAGGGTAGGGGGGTGCAGGAGGGGCCGAAAACTTCTGGCGAACGTGATGAGGGGAAAGAGTTCCCATTAGGGAAACGGAGGCTCAGAGTGGGTGGGTATCTAAAGGCCAACACCTGGCGGCTGCGAGGACCAAGTCACCTCTCAGAAGGGCACTCAGTCCGACCACCCAGACCAGACCGTCTCAGCTGCTGGAGAGCCCAGGGCTGCGAGCCACCAGGAAGCACGCGCTCCCCACCCGGGACCGTGCCGCGCTGAGCCGAACGCTGGGCGAACCGCAGGTGTTTATTGTGACGCGTTGCCTGGAGGATGGGAGAATCCATTCCAAGGACGCTGCGGGGGACACGTAGAGACTTCGAATCCTCATCGAGCAACACGCGGAAAGACTTAGGAGTGGGCTGGGATACGGACGATTCAACCAATAAAGTATTCTTTTAAGTTTTCATAAACTTTATTGCATAATTCATTACAGTAAGACTTCTGCTTTCCGCCCTATTATCTATCCTCCGGGAGCTGTGGAATGGTACACCCCTTGACGTATGCCGCGGGGCGTGCTGGGAGTTGTAGTCCGCCTTCCGAGGCCCCGCCCCTCGATGACGACACTTCCAGACCAGCCTCCTGAGCCTTTGGGCGGTCGTCAGCGCCTCTGTCACCGCCACGTCGCAGACATGGTGAGTACCTCTGCTCGCCGTCGACCCCGGCGTTTCCGCCCGGGACTTCGTTGGCCGCCACGCCTGCGGCTCCACAGCCCATGAAGGAGCTAGTCCCGCCGGGGCCCACGAGGGCAGCTGCGGACTCGGTGGCTGGGGCCGCCCTGTCCTGCCCTCGGCCTCCCCGCTGGGGCCGCAGGCACCTCGCCCCGCACAGCCCTTGGCCCCCCAGCTCGGCCGCGTTTGGACACGCGCTTCCCGCGCCTCCCTGCTGGCGAATGCCTTTTGAGGACGACGGACTATTCGGCGTTTTTGAAGGTTTTGAAGAAGGATTGGGTCTTGGAAAGATGAATACCTTGCTTCAAATACTCGCTTCCCTTAGTAACTGTGATGCGACACTTCCGGTTTCCCTCGCGTGGAATCGCTCCTCCAGGCCCTGCTGCCCCTTGTCCTGCAGGTGGTGGTGTCCTCCTGGGACACGCTTCCTTACACCCTGTGCTTTCTCCCAGATTTGTGTCTCCAGCTTAGACCTTTACTCTGAGCTACTTTTATTCTGTCTACCGACTGTCGCCCCACGCGGATAGCTCATGTATCTCAACCTCAGCGAGTTCAAAACTGACCAGTTTCCAGCTCACCTCACCCCACACCTGCTCTTCCTCCAGGGATCCCACCTCAGTTACTTGTGCCACCATCCACCCTGTCCTGCATCCAGAAACCTGGACATCTGTCATCCTTGACATCTCCCTTTTCTCAACTCCTGAACATCTCTCTGGTCAATAATCAAGCTCTATGGAGTCCACCTCTCCATGGCTGTAAATTCTCACTCTGGATGGACTCTTGCCATCCTTGTCCTTGCCACCATCATCTAACCGCCTGCCTAGTCTCTTACCTGGTCTTCTAAGCAGGCCTTCCCCCTCTTCCCTTTGGAATTGCTCATACTCATTCCTGCCCATCCTTCAGATCTCAGCTTAAATAGTATTTCTTCAGAAGTCTAGGGAGAGTCTAGTGCTTTCACGTGTGACCTTTTGTGGAATCTTCACAGCCATCCTATGAAGTTGTAGATTTTTCCAATTTTACAGAAGACTTGATCCGTTAGATTGTGCAAAATCATACAGTAAGTCCCCGAGTTAAATTTGCTCAAGCCTGTCTTTTTAACTTTTATCTCCTTCAGTATCTTTCTTTGTCATTAAATATTTTTTTGCTCAAATGGGTACATCGTGTTTTGTAGGATAGTATTGTTCTTTATTTAACAAGCTTCTTATTGATAGCTATTTAGGTAGGGGTTTTTTATTGGGGGGGAGGGGAGGGAGCGTTGCTATGGTGAACAAGAGTATGATAAGTGGACAACTTTGAAGCTAAATTTGTATTGACCTTTCTTGATTATTTTCTTAGAATAAATTCCCAGAAGTAGAATAGGGGTAAAGGTTATGACTTTTCAACAGGTTACAATTGATGAAATAAATAACAGCAGTTGCTCTTTGAAAAGTGTGACAAGAGATTTGTAAACAACAAGAATAGTAATGGTACCTACTTCATATTCTGAGGATCGGAGTTAATCCATGTCCAATCATTTAGCACCGTGCCGTTTACGTTTTTAAGAGCTCCGTAAATGTTTGTACTTATTCATTTATTCAAAATAGGGCTCTTACTATGTAGTGTGGTTCGTTAGCCTGTTTGGGAAATGTTTTGAGACTCTGATGAACTCTTTGAAACCTCTTCCCAGAGGTTCTCCTCCTCCTCTCCCCCCAACAAAATGGTACATGTCATTTGTCATAAGTCTTCAACTACCTAAGCTCAGCATAGGGACCCAGATTAAGAACTGCTAATAGATTCCACTTTACAAGTGCTTTTTCCCCTTTATAAGTTGCAAGTATTTTCCTATGCTCTGAAATACTCTTCTAAAGCCTGATTTTTTTCATGGCTATGTAATATTCATAATTATTTAACCCGCCTGCCATTGTTGACATTTAGGTTAACATCCTTATACCTGAATCTTTGTTTTGCAGATTTCCTTAGACTAATTTTCTAAACGCAGGCTCACTACTCCAAGAACGTGAATATGAGGCTTTTGGTTCTTATTGTCACATTGACTTATGACGAGTTCTACAGTCCGTACTCCCACCATTAATGATGCCTTCGTTTTCTCTCATCATCTTGACCACCAAGTATTATTATATTAAGTTCAGTGTTTTTGTCCCTTTCTTAAACTCGTTCTTTACCGTTGGTGTTTTCGTGTCATCGTTAAGCCCTTTGTTGACTATAATTTAGAAACGTGGTCTCACAGCACTCGATACTAACCGAGCTATCTGCATCCTAGCCTTGTGAAAAAGGCTTGTGATGCGTTGTGATAACTGGGTTGAAGAAGTGCAATATTAAAACAAAAGCCATGAGTCTTTAAGCCCAGTGTGTAAAGACACACTCTGAGTTATAACTCAGTGGCACAACTGGAAAAAAGAAAAAGAAAAGAAGTAGAAATATGTCTTAAAGCAGTGGTCCTCAGCTTTTTCACACGAGAGTCACTGGTGTGGGGGAGCTTTTAAATATTCTTATGCCCAGACCCTCCCCAGACCAATTAGTCAGTTTAAGTCCCTCAAGTGATTCTAGTGTGGGACAAAAGTTGAGAACCCCTGCTTTAGAATTTAGGGCGTTTTGTTTTCTTTTTCTTCATAAAAAGGAGAATTGGTGAAATGATTTGAAAAGACGAGGTTAATTAATGCCTTAAATTCAGATTTGAATTTGTATAAGGATGAGTTTGTTTTGTTTCACAATGGGATTTTTGCTTCATTTGTCTCAGGTGATTTCAGAGACTATGGATATACTCTTCAGAGTCAGAGGAGGCCTTGACCTAGCTTTCCAGCTAGCCACTGCTAATGGTAGGTCAGCTAAAAAGCTCTCCTTCTTCACTGTAAAACTGATGATGAACTAGACTGAGATTCTCACCAGTTTGCACATGAAACTGTGCGGGAGGTAGGATGAATTGTCCAAGACCATATAGTTAGTAAGTTGTGTAACTTGGATTTAAACTTAGACAACATATTCCAACACCACCACCAACGGGACTCCTCTGTACAGATTCAAAAAAGATGAGCTGAATAGCTGAATCTTAACACTGTTGTGCTGAGTGGAAGAAGCCAGACACAAAAGGCCACATAATGCATGATTCCACTTATGTGAAGTGTCCAAAATAGACAAACCTATAAAGACGAAAATAGGTTAGCGATTGCCGTCATTAAGTCTAGGGGGGATGAGGAATGACGGCTGGTAGGTACAGAGTCATCTTTTGGGGTCATCAAAATCTTGTGGCATTAGAGAGTGATGGTTGTAAAACCTTGTGAATACACTAAAAGCAACTGAATTGTACTCATTCTAAGAATGAATCTTATAGCCAGTGAATTTTATCTCAGTTTTTTCGAAAGAAAGGCAAACATTTTGTATAATTATTGAATCTGGGGAATGGACATTTGGGAGCCAATTTGACTTCTACTTTTGTGTGTTTGGAAGCGTTCATGTTGAAAAGGGTAAAACTTTGCTCATTAACTTCTATTTATATTCTTTTAATTTAGAAATGTTTATCCAGAAGGCACTAAAACATGTGTTGAGTGACCTGTCAGCCAAGCTGTCGTCAAACGCACTGGTGTTCAGAATTCGCCACAGCTCGGTGTATGTGTGGCCTAACAGTGACGTAAACACCATCCCAGGAGAACTGACCAGCAGCTCTGCTTGTAAGACCCTACTGCGCTTCATCCAGTGAGTACGGCTGAAGATTGCTAGAAATGTTTCCAAAATGTCATTTCATAGTCTAAACATCTGTGTGTGTTAAACATTTAGATTTGAACAGGAAGAAGATACAAAACGAAAATTCATGAGGAAGAAAGACAAAAAGTTACCAGATGTGGTAAGCAAATCACCTGCTTTCCTAGTGGTAAAAATTTTAAATCCTTGAATTTGGAGTTGAGATCTTAGAAATTATTTAAAAGATAAATGACATGCCAGACGTTATATCTCTTTTTTCATATCTAAACTTTGGTTCCATTGTAATACTTCTCTTACGCTTTTTTGAATGTTTTCTATAAAACTGCTTGAGTACATTTATAAATTATTTAAAAATAAAGGAATCATTCTGAAACATGACAGTAACACATTATGCCATGTGAGATACTAAATAATTTACTTTTCTTCATACTGTTCTTAGTTCTGTTGATTTTTGAACCAATACTATTGAGTACCTGCCTGCCGTGTGCTACAAACTTTGCCCGATATTGGAGATTTTAAAAAATGGAGCTACTTGTGCAAGGCAGGAAGTTGTGTGAAATTAATTTGACTGTCGTGTTTTTCCAGGCTGGTAGAGGAAAATAGGGTGGGCGTGAGGTTGGAGAGGTGGGCCGGGGACACTTCAGGAGAAGCCGAACTAAACTAGTAGCTAAGGCAATAGAGAGGAGGGAAAGAATAGAAGAGATATTTGGGGGATAAAGTGGATTACATTTGGAAACTAATTGGATATGGGATGACCATTTCTTATTTGAGTAAAAATGGAAGTCGAGGTTGGTTTGGGTCATGTTTCAGATACCAGAGAGGTGTCCACATGAGCTGTTGGTTTTACCAAGCTGAAGTGTACACAGAAATCGTGGGCTGTAAACAATTATTTGAGAATTACCGATATGTGGAGCTGGGCATTTTGAGGAGTACTGGCCAGCCATTTTGTAGACTGTTTTAGTCTTCCTCCTGATTAAATCCAGGTTGTCATTGTTGGTGGGAATACCACAGAGGTAGTATTCTGCTCTTCTCAGCACATCGGATTGAAGAGGCATGTGCTACCCTACTGTTGGTGATATTAACTTCGATCACTTAATGTGGTATCTGCCACTTTTCCCCACTGTGAGGGCACTATTTTCCCCCTTATAATTAGGAAGTATCTCGTGAGAAGGTAATTCAGACTATGTATATATCCTCTTCCTCATCAAATTCTACCTCTTCTAGCATCAGCTGATCATTTTTGCCAGAATCCAACATTAAGCTGATAGTTGCAAAGTGGCGCTTTTTCTCTCATTTCATATCTAAATTAATGTTATATTTATTAGATGACAGGAAGACTGTGAGGAGAGCTTTTCCTTAATTATGTGTTATCTGCACAGAAGCATGGATTCTTATTTTATGCAATGAGTTATAATCTGTTACTGTTATTAGTTATTTGAGGCTCGCATTTTCCAAGATTTGGCCAATAGAAACTTCTTCAAGCGAGCGCTAGTGGTTTTTGAAACTATTTTTCAGAACTTCCTACCTTCTTCCACAAGCTGTTCAGGCACATCATGTACTCTCCCTGATCCAACTCAGGAGTCAGCCATTCCTCCAAGGAGCATGCACATGTACAAACCCATACTATTCATATACACTCATATTTATCTATGTCAATCATGTCTATACCTCCAGTTCTGTTTCAGCCTCACACAGTTCCTTACCTTTTCCCTGTGAGAAACCTGGCTTCCAGTAGCCTCATTATTTTTCTACATTTGTTCAATATACAAAAGGTATTTTCAGAATTCGCCTTCCATGCCAGTCAGAACCAAACCTGGTAATAGAATTCAATATTTGTTTATAGTTCTCCATGTCTTTAGAGCAGGCGTCCATAGTTTAAAAGTTCCTTCAGTGTGTGGTTATTGTATCTTGTTCATTAGATTTTTTTTTAATTAAGTCTAGAGAATAATATAATGAACCCTGGTGAACCTATACCAGCTCTCATGTTTATCAATACACAGTCTGATTTCATCTTCACTCCCCACTCACCGGCCACATCTCCTCAGGTTATTTTGAAGCAGAGAACAATTTTTGTTAAGATTTGAGCATTTAAACGACTTACTGTAGCTTTGGTCCTTAAAAAGTTCTTTTACTTAGCCCTTTTAGATTTAGTGTTTACTCTAAGTTGACCATTACTGTTTATCTTTATAGCATCAAGTAGTAAACATAGATCTCATGCTGGAAATGTCAACCTCTCAGACCGCCGTCACCCCCGTCATTGAAAGAGAAATCGGAGGACACCACTATGTTACCATGACGTTGCCGGTTGATGCCGTTTTATCTGTTGCCCCCGAAGAAGCATGGGGAAAGTAGGTATTCCAGAGTTCTCCTGCCCCATGTCAGTGAGGACCCTGCCCCAGAGTGACAGATTCCACTTTTGAGTCTCATGTAGGCACATCCAGGGTGGTGGTTGTAGTTTTTAGTGTGATTTACTCCCTGGTTTTTAGTTAGAGTCATCTAGTAATTAAGTATTTGGAGGAGGTAGGGTTGTCTGCAACACGTAGTATAAGGTTTTCCCTTTACCTACACAGAAGAAACAGAGTTTATTTAGCCTTTCATAAGTTAGACTGCCTTTAATTAACCTGGCCCAATCAAGTGGGGTTTTTTGTACTACATTAGGGATATATTAATTCCACACTCATTTATCATTTATCAGAGCCACTGTAACTTCTGTTAATGCATTTGTATATTTTCCCCCACAGGGTTCGCAAACTTCTAGTGGATGCAATTCATAATCAGCTAACTGATATGGAAAAGTGCATTTTGAAATATATGAAAGGAACCTCCATTGTGGTCCCTGAGCCAATGCACTTTTTATTACCGGGGAGAAAAAATCTTGTAACAATTTCATATCCATCGGGAATTCCAGATGGGCAGCTGCAGGCCTACAGAGAGGTGAGACCAAGCCATGTCCTCTTAGAAAAAATAAGGCTGTCATCCATTTCATAGTTAATTACATATTTCTAATAAACAAATTATTTTACGATTTACTAGTAATCTTAAAGTGTGGAGCCCGACTATTTTAATTTTACGTATTATTTCATTTCTGTTCTCATGGAACTTCTTTTTTAAGTATTTCGAGTGAAAAAATATGTGAAACCCATATGTAACATTTGAATTTTATATGCTCAGTGTGGTTCATATGTTCTATGAAACTATTTAGTTTTCCATAATGAAATGAAGAATTGAAATGTGCTTCCATCCCTAGAGAATCTGATGAGTATTAATAAATTCCTTTCCCTTTCATTCCTTCCAAGTTTGTGAGAGATTACAGTTGGGGAGGGCAGTTAGGATTCATGCTAATCCTCGTTAGGAGTTACAGTAAGACTCCACCCCTCCTCCACGCCCCAGGCTTCTTCGGGTTTTATTAGAGGCCTTTGAAGAAAACATGATCAGCACTCAAAGCAGTGAGGTTTACTGACAAAATGACTGGTTTTAGAGTATGTATCTTTTATGTGTGGCCTTGTCCGGCCACATCAAAGTCTCTTCCTGAGATGCCCTCTCATGTCCCTGAGATATTGGAACCCTCTGTACACCTCTGGGCTAGATGAAGTGATATGTAGAGGCAACAGCTCCATGAGCTAATGATCCCCTTCAACCTGCTAGAGTACACAGAAGATATGAAGAAGAAAATGTCCAACTTTTCAAAGTAATTATTACATATTTTTATATTGGGAATATTTTTGCATTTTAAACATGTGTATTTTTATTTCAGTGCCATATAGGTTGGTTTCATAACACCAGTTTCTACTCTGAAACTTAATCGCTACCCCTTATACTTGTTAAGTACTCTAAGCATGACTTTTTAAAATAATTGTATCATTGTTATTTATAATTTACTCACTTACAAGGCTGTTTCAAAACCAGTCTTTATCCTGGATGTATTTTAACAGACTGTGTTATAACAGATAGTTAATGTTAAATGATCTCAGTGCTCTCACATTTAACAAATTATTTTCATTTTTCTGTGTTCTCTTTCAGTTTCTACCCACATACATAGATAAGCAAAAATAAATCTTGTTTGGTTTTAGTTTGTTCTCACACTCTTTGACTTGGTGAATTAAATCATAAGTGTATTTGGTAACTCACAACTGATACATAATTTTGTTTTATATCTTTAGTTTGAGTTTATTGACTAGAAATCTAAATCATTTAACTGTTTTTCCCTATTGCTTCTGACTTCCTTTAGGAGTTACACGATCTCTTCAATCTGCCTCATGACAGACCTTATTTCAAAAGGTCTAATGCTTATCACTTTCCAGATGAACCATACAAAGATGGTTACATTAGAAATCCACACGCTTATCTCAGTCCACCCAACATGGAGACTGGTATGGTGAGTTTAATAATTACTTATGGGAGTCAGCTGATCACCATTGTCAATCTTTTTTTGTTTGTACCCAGTGGAATTTTAAGGATTGATTCACAATGTATGTCACCCCTAAGACATAATTTATCATCCATTTCTTTTAATAATCAAGTGCTTAAGATAGCAGTAATTCACAGTGGTCTAAAAGGGCTAGGAATAGCTAGCATGGACCACATTTCTCTTACTAAAATTCCATTCCCCGACTTCTTTATAGGCTTGTCCAATTTTACTTTCGTTCTGAACCTGAGAAATCATGCTACTTCAGGGCATATTCTACCCAAACCACGCTGTTAGCAGAAGTCTAATAAGACCCTACAGTGTTTTTCTGTGCAGCATGCACCTGCTTGCAAAGCGTAGATCTTCACTTAAGTTGCTGAAAAAAGGAGCGAGGGGAAGGGTCCCTTTAAGGATGCACGTAGGCCAATTAGAAAAGATCTTGTGACACCCAACATAGGCGTGTTTGCACAGCTGGCCTCCCAGCACAGAGCCGCTGCCTCAGTCTCGGGCCCACATGGACTCCTTGGTGGCCTCTGCTGCTCTGTCTGCTGTTGTCCCGACTGGCCTGTGCCTTCTCTCTACTCTGTCTTTTCTCAGCCTCAGAGCTTCTGTTTCCTCATTGTTGCTGCTTATGTGTAGCTTTTCCTACTTCCTTGTTGCTGCTCACAGTATGCATTGTTTCAGCTTCACACCCTGCTCCTTTCTGCCCGATTCACTCTGCACCTTCAGATTCCCACGGCAGGAAACTCGATTGGCCATCCTGTTGTGGCATTTATTCAGTACCTGCTGAGTCTCCAGGTGCTCTGTAAGGAAATCTTAAGAAGTAAAAATGAATATATGACACTGTGTCTACCCTACAGGAGTTAGGGGCCCACTGCTAGGCCTGGCCAGCAGAGTGCGCTTGGGACAGCAGTTCCACCTGCTTCCCATAGAGACTCGGCTGGGCACTCACACTTACTTACATACAAATGCATCTTTAGTCAGCATGTCAGTGATCTGATTTCATTTATTGTGCTTATATAGGAAATCTTGAGACACTTATTTCTAGTTAAAAGTCTTACTCTGTGAGGCATAGAATCACAGAAGAGGAAATACAAAACTTAGAGTCTCAAGCAGTACCTCTTGATGGTTTTCTAGTAGATTATTATATAAATGTTTTCTCTCTCTCAGACTCTATTCTTTTTATATAGGTTTATGTGGTCCAGGGCCTGTATGGTTATCATCATTACATGCAGGATCGGATGGATGACAACGGCTGGGGCTGTGCCTACCGATCGCTGCAGACCATCTGCTCTTGGTTCAAACACCAGGGGTACACAGAGAGGTCCATTCCCACACACAGAGAAATCCAGCAGGTACAGAACATGCCTTTTTACATGATGCTCATTTCATGTAAATTCATCGTGTACATTTCAATAGCCCTTAATGTACCATTAATTATTATTAACTCGTAGTACAGACTGATTTCTGTTTTGAAGGAAAAATGTGTCCTGCTAATCAGGAAAAAGGCCCTACATGTAATTTTAATAGGTGTCTTGTGTATGGATTTCTTTGTATTTTCAATACAAAAAGGCTCTCGTTGATGCCGGGGACAAACCAGCAACATTTGTGGGATCACGGCAGTGGATTGGGTCTATCGAGGTACAGCTGGTCCTGAACCAACTGATGGGCATAACTTCAAAAATACTGTTTGTCAGGTAAGGACACGCTACGAAAGAAATCATTTCAAATTGAGATTGTCATGTTATTAAAGTAACAGAAAAATTATCTTTCCCCCACATTTGTTTTCACTCCTTTCTCTTCCTCCACATTGTCTGATTACTTTGTAAATCTCATTTTTTAACCCTAATTTTTTTTTTTTAGTTAATCTTCAGAAGACTTTGGAGTTTATGATCTATAATACATACTTATATGGTTGAGGCCTAATTTTAGCCGAGAAGAGAAAAACTTGGATATATGTCAACTTTGAGTGTAAAGAAAATCAAGTTTTTTTGTGCTCAAGTTTTTAAAAAGTCTTGAAAGGAGAAAATCAAATGTTGATCTACAACTGACCTTCTTGTTTACCTCTTGCACTTTTTCTCCTTAAGATGTTAATAAACTAATTATGTGTCTGAATAAAATATTCATTTCACTTTTTCCAATATAGCTTAACCATAATTCCAACATTAAGCTATGAGCAAATCTAAATTAAATACTATTGATTTCTTTTTTTTTTAATATTTTTTTTTATTGATTTCAGAGAGGAAGGGAGAGGTAGAGAGAAATAGAAACAATAATGAGAGGGAATCATTGATTGGCTGCCTCTTGCACGCCCCCTACTGGGGATCGAGCCCACAACCCGGGCATGTGCTCTCAACCGGAATCGAACCTGGGACCCTTCAGTCTGTCGCCCGACACTCTATCCACTGAGCCAAACCAGCCAGGGCAATACTATTGATTTCTGGGACAATAATTAGCTTCTTCCTTTTGTGAGCTTATGTTTTAAATACATTTTCTATTATGACAATCTTGTAAATATAGTAACTTTATCCTAATTTAGCCAAGTACTTTAATACATCTGGTTTCACTATTGCAGTCTGGATTGACTGTGGAAATCAGTGCCAACGAATAAATGATAGGCTAAGTAGTGAAGTATAACTGATTAAAAGTTAAAAAGTGGAAGTTTTGGCACATTAAAACATTATATGTTCCTTACTAGGCAAGAGCTAAGGTTTAACACCACCTGACACCTCAATTCTAAAAAGTCTTCATCTGTCCATCTTTGTCTTCTCAACAGTACAAATTGTATAGAACAGTGTAATATTCCCTAAAAACATTATGTTGTTGCCCTGGCCGGGTAGCTCAGTTGGTTAAAGTGTTGTCCCGATACACTAAGGTTCTGGGTTCAATCCCTGGTCAGGGCACATACAAGAAACTACCAATGAATGTATAAATAAGTGGAACAACAAATTGATCTCTCTCTCTCTCTCTCTCTCTCTCTCTCTCTCTCTCTTCTCTCTCTCCCCCATTCCTCTCTAAGATCAATTTAAAAATAAGATGATATGTTGTACTTGAAAACATGTTTTACCTTTCACACTGGCTTCACAGACATTGTTTTAGTCCTGGACTCTCCTGTCCTGCAGACAGGGCAGGTATTAAGCTCCCAATTTAAAGATGAGGAAATACAGACTCAGAGTCTGACAGCATGAAGACAAGAACCCAGGATTTAAAACTGGTTCTTCTGAAATAATCCACCCATAAGGGCCCCCTGGGTATCCAGGTGACCACTTTCAATCTCATGTTAAAAACCCAGACCTCCTTTGTGCAGTTCCAGGTAGTCTTGCTTCTTTCCTGGCGTATCTAATGGCCTTAAATATTTAGAAAGTTTATAGTGCTTTAACTTGCTCAGTCAGTTCCTTACCACTTAACTGCACTTAAAATCATATGGGTGGGTTTTTGTGTGTGTGTTTTTAATGTTTTTATTGATTTCAAAGAGAGAGGAAGGGAAAGGGATAGAGATAGAAACATCCATGAGAGAGAACTATCAATTGGCTGCCTCCTGCACGCCCCCCACCGGGAATCAAGCCCTAACCAGGAATCGAACTGGTGACCTCTAGATTCATGGGTTGACGCTCAACCACTGAGCAACACAGGCTGGGCTTTATGGTTTTGCATGTTTTTTCAACCAAGAAAGAAAGCAAAAATGGCCCCATTTATATGACCTCAGTGTCAGAAATGATTCATCTAATAGAAAACGGTTTCTTTCCAGCCAGGGTTCGGAAATGGCCTCTCAGGGACGCGCACTGGCTAATCACTTCCAGAGTGAAGGAACTCCAGTGATGATCGGTACGAGTTTGGGACACCCTGGGCTCTTAGGTGGCGTGGAGAGAATGTAAAATTTACCATTAGTATAAATGTTTAATGTCACGTGAAATCAGTAATTTTAAACCACTTTAAAATTAGCTTTTACACCATACACACTGACCTCCAAATTCCTTTGGAGATTTTTAAATGTGCAAGGCAGAAGGAATGTTATAGAAAAGGTTGTAATAACCAGAAGAAAATGCTAAGGAGATAAATGATAAAAGTGTGCATATAGTTAAAAGAGTTGAAAGCATCATGAAAAAGAGGCATGAGCATCATAAGTCACGGGTCTGTCACTAACTTGGCCGGCGGTATTCCATTACTGCAGATTGCTTCATCTCTGGGCTTTATGTGTAAAATAAAATAAGAGGATTGGATTAGTTCATCTAAAGCAGTGGTTCTCAACCTTCCTAATGCCGCGACCCTTTAATACAGGTCCTCATGTTGTGGTGACCCCCAACCATAAAATTATTTCCGTTGCTACTTCATAACTGTAATTTTGCTGCTGTTAATGGATCATAATGTAAATATCTGTGTTTTCCAATGGTCTTAGGTGACCCTGCTAGCGGTTCTCAACCTGAAAGAACCGCTGCTGCAGAGGTTCTCAACCTGAAAGAACCGCTGCTGCAGAGCCTAAGACCATCGGAAAACATAGATATTTACATTACGATTCATAACAGTAGCAAAATTACAGTTATGAAGTAGCAACGGAAATAATTTTATGGTTGGGGGTCACCACAACATGAGGAGCTGTATTAAAGGGTCGCGGCATTAGAAAGGTTGAGAACCACTGATCTAAAGATTCATATTCTCTGAGGAACAAGATGGGTCCTGTGATGGCAGGGGAAAGCTCAAACGGGTGTGTGTAGGGAGGGGAGGAAGGCAGATTGCAGCAGAATAGCAGGAAGAACTGAATGAGTGGATGGCTGTCTCCTTGGAGACAGTACGCCCTCTGCTGAGTGGCCCACAGCAGTGACTGTTTCTCTGGTGGGAGGGGTTTACTAGTAGACCCTCTGTGGCCCTTTCTAAATCCAGTTTAGGGAATTCCATGGATATGGCAGTGGAACATAAACCTTCTGATTATAGATATGATTGAATCTTTTCTATCTTGAAGATGTAATTTTATCTTTTCAGAGTGTATTTGACATTGTGGTCTTTTACAATGTAGGCTAGAAAATTTTAATGCTGTTAGATAAATCAATAGGCAAAGCAATCTTTTAAAATTGAAAAGGAAGTTAAGATTAATGTATGCTTCTCGTATTTTATATTTCCTCTTCTCTAGGGGGAGGAGTTTTGGCCCACACGATACTGGGAGTCGCATGGAATGAGATTACAGGGCAGATAAAATTTCTGATTTTAGATCCCCATTATACAGGCGCTGAAGATCTGCAGGTTATTTTGGAAAAGGTAAGTATCTGTTTAACACAAATTTAGATGCAAGACAAAGAAACCAGAGCCAAAGGATAGTGCAGTAGCTGTTAACAGGAGGACGGATAATAAACCGAAGGCAATGACCCTCATTATAAGGAGGCATCTGGGGCTGTGGTGAATGACTGTCTCTCTAGATGGGGAGGATAGGAGGGAAATAAGGTAAATTGCAAAAGAAACAATTTGGGTTAGGTTTATAAAAATGTTCTCAGTTACTGAACTTAATAATGGAGCACAAAGCTCATACATGTATTCCTTTGGAGATTTTTCAGCTTTGCACAAACAAATGTATTGAGGTCTATCAGTGCCTTGAAGTAGGAGAGTAAAGTATAAAACCTTTATAATTTTGGATTTAACCAAAAATAGCTAAGCAGTACGCTGGACATTGTGGAGGCCTGACTACTTTTCAGCTATTTACATATAACTTAATCTCATGCTGTGAAGGATTTGAACAGAATAATGGGTTTGCTCTATTAGTGCACATAAGAAACCATGAAGCCAAAGCCTGGTCATCAGTGCAGAACTATTGACTCTTACTTGACTCAAGAATCTAAGGCACTGAGTCCGCTTGGGCTGCTGTACAGAATACCACAGACTGTGTGATTTATAAACATCTGACACTTATTTCTCACAGTGCTGGGGGCTGGGGCATCCAAGATCAAGGCGCCAGCAGATAAGCTGTCTGGTGAGGCCCACTTCCTAGTTCATTGGCAGCTGTCTTTTTCACTGTGTTCACATGGTAGGAGAGATGAGGGACCTTTCTGCGGCCTCTTTAAAGAGGGCACTAATCCCATTTGTGAGGGCTCCACCCCCATAATCTAGTCACCTTCCAGAGGCCTCACCTACAACTATCACATTGGGATTAGGTTTCAACCTATGAACTTTGAAGGGACACAAACAATCAGTCTATAGCAGGGCCACAGGGAAGGTCTGCCTCTGCCACTTTACCCTCTTGTGGAGCTTTCCTGCTAGACATTCCCGGCCAGTCCCCTCAAGGGAGAGCACGGCTCCCCCCTCCCCTCCCATCAGTGTCTGGTTTGGGCACCCGCTCTACCCACGTCCCTTAAAAAAAATTGAGCCTGGTTACCTGGAGAAGGCCTACATGTATGAAAGGATCGAAGGAAGATTAAACAGAGATAGTATAAGCTTTCTTTCCTATTTATCATTAAGAACACAGATTTTAGGACATTAAAATTATTAGAGGAAGTTTTGCTGAAAATAGTAGATAATAAAAAGAAGCTTATTATGTATAGCAACATGTCTCAAACAAACCAAATTTAAAAAATATATATTATTGATTTCAAAGAGGAAGGGAGGAGAGAAACATCAATGATGAGACAATCATTGATTGGCTGCCTCCTGCACGCCCCCTACTAGGGATCGAGTCTGCAACCAAGACATGTGCCCTGACTGGGAATCGAACCATAGCCTCCTGGTTCATAGGTTGATGTTCAACCACTGAACCACACCAGCCAGGCCACAAACCAAATTGAACAGCTGGGAACAGGGGCAGTAGGACTGACTGGTGGAGTTTTTTTTTTAATGTTTTACTCTCATGTCATTTGAATTTTTATAATGTGTATCTTATTTTTTGCAATCAGAAGAAAAAAAACACTGAAGAGCATCTCTAACTCACCTCTCTGGCCTCCACACCAAAGGCTCAGCTAACACACTCTCTTTTTGGAGGAGGTCTCATCTTTGACTTTAGGCCCCTGACAGCACCCTGCAGCCTCCGAGTTAGGCGGGCTAAGGAGTAAGACCAGGCTTGTCCCGCACTCAGTGGTATTTTAAGAGCCCTAGCTAGCCTCCTCACAAGTATTTAGCAAACAAAGCATTTCATTTCATAGTCATACAACACAGATGTTAGCTGGGTCTTTAAGAAAATAAATCAATGGCCCTAGAAGAAATTTGATAAACTTTTATATTCACAATGAGATTTTGTTTGAAAGTAATTTTCTCTGCTGGAGAAAAGGATGAATGCTGACATGAAGAATGGAAAGTGGAAATGATTACAGCCTGAGGAAAATGAATGCCACTCACAGGGCAAGCTCAGATTTCTCCCGACCATATTTCCTCATAGCTATGACGCCTCTGCATGGTGCATAGCAGTCTTTTATGGACTGCTGAGGAAAACAGCCACTTACATGCCACTGCCTGCCAGAATGGCAAAACTATACATCTTAGCATCAATAAAATGTGGAATTTAGAGCAATAGTTACCATAGGAAGCTTTTCTTTTGTTTTTTACTGATTTCTGATTAAATACAGTATAACTAAATTTTTTATTCTATCTGAAAGGGACCCAAGTAAATTAACTTTTCTATGCTTTATACAAATTTGGATCTTTGAATTATATAGGTACTTAAGAGTCTTATTCCACGATCCCAATGGAGCAGGATGGTAAACTTTTACAGTTTTGGTCCTATAGTCCTGTAACTTTGTAAAATGTTTTCCTTCCCCTTTTCCCAATCTAGGGCTGGTGTGGATGGAAGGGTCCAGACTTCTGGAATAAGGATGCGTACTACAACTTATGTCTTCCTCAGCGACCAAGCATTATTTAAAACTAGAGGCCCAGTGCGTGAAATTCGTGCACTCGGGGGGATGGGGGGGAATCCCTCAGCCCGGCCTGTGCCCTCTCGCAGTCTGGGAACCCCATGATCGGTCACCCCAAAGAGGTAGGCCCAGCACACCGGTTGCAGCCCACTGGTTGGTGGCCTGGGCCTCCCTCTGTGGGTGACCCATCACATCGCACCTGCCTTGGCTGGCCTGGCGCCAGTGGGTGTCATAGCGTGGTCGTCCAGACGGTTCTGCTGTTCGGCCGTTCGGTCGATTTGCATATTACACTTTTATTATTATAGATATCTTGGACTCAAAGACTGTAGTAAAGTTTATTATAAATTTGTTAATAAAAAATAAGTTTAATTTTCAAATGAATCCTGGGTGTAGTTTGATGGTTTAACCTTGATTTTTTCCAAAGGTTATAAATACTACACAAAAAAAGAAATTAGTCTTTAGACATTCCTTTAAGACCTTAATAGACAAAGCATGTGCAACCACAATATTGTAGGCATGTAAATACATGTATTCATAAATGTTATCT
The DNA here is from genome assembly GCF_027574615.1 of Eptesicus fuscus. Taxonomy (NCBI): domain Eukaryota; kingdom Metazoa; phylum Chordata; class Mammalia; order Chiroptera; family Vespertilionidae; genus Eptesicus; species Eptesicus fuscus. The sequence continues at coordinate 95,907,761 of NC_072480.1, forward strand.
TCACTTAGAAGAAAGTTCTCCTCCTTCTCAGAAGGAGTTTAGACGCCTGATGAGCGAAAGCCATGGCTTGTAGCTGAGCAGCAGATCTTCACGACGTGAAGGCCTCTTCACGCCTCCTCATACCCAAGTCATCTGTTGTTAAAACACATGTTCACATTAAAGTCTTTTTCAAGAGGTTATCTCCCCAACCTTCTATGCAGGACAATCTTTGTCTTTTCTAGAATCTACAAGTAGTTACTATAACCGTTCTTAAAACGTGTTAATGAGAATGAAAAAGACACACTAGAAATAAGACTGCCAATATTTAAATGAAACAATAATTTCTGTGCCAAATAAGAGCCCCTTGAGGAAGGAAGAAAGAAGAAACTGAGTTACTTACGGACACTTCCTTTTCCCACTTGTATTTCCTGCACTCGCAAAGCTTCGTTTCTGTCCGAGCACCGGAACACAGGGATCTCTACGGGATGGCTCACCTGGGTGTTCTGTCTGCATACGTTTAATTGCTGTAAGGAACTTGGCACATTCGGGAAATCCACATGACCAAGCAAGATCTTCAGCTGTTTGCCCGTTCTTATTACATAAACTGAATTTAAAATAAAAGTCGAGTTAAATAAAGCTTGACAAGTGTTTAGCCTTTTTAAAATATATATCTTTCTAACAAAGGAGCTTTGGGCTCATACAAATGTTGGCTGCAGAATAGAAGAGGTAAAGGAAGCACAGAGAAATTCCATTTTTGTTCACTATGGTGTCCTCCGTGGCTAGCAGAGTCCAGCACAGAGTGGGCATTTCAATTTTGAATGAAAAAGTATTCTGTGTTCAATACAGTGGGTAAGTAAGTACCCAAGAAAGTCCATGAGAACTTGGATAGAATGGATTTCCCTAAACCAAAACTGAGGTGTAATTCTGCCACCTCTGATTGCTCAGGATCCACTTTTCACTTCTTCAAAGTGAATAGTATCAGATACTAACAGCCTGAGTTAACATTTAAATGATAACACCAAACTATCAATTAGACAAACATCTTTTTTTAAAAATATATATTTTTATTGATTTCAGAGAGGAAGGAAAGGGAGAGAGAAAGAAACATCAATGATGAGAGAGAATCATTGATTGGCTGCCTCCTGCACGCCCCACACTGGGGATCAAGCCCACAACCCAGGCATATGCCCTTGACCAGAATGGAACCTGGGACCCTTCAGTCTGCAGGCGGATGCTCTATCCACTGAGACCAACCAGCTAGGGCAGTGGTCGGCAAACTCATTAGTCAACAGAGCCAAATATCAACAGAACAACGATTGAAATTTCTTTTGAGAGCCAAATTTTTTAAACTTAAACTTCTTCAAACGCCACTTCTTCAAAATAGACTCGCCTAGGCCGTGGTATTTTGTGGAAGAGCCACACTCAAGGAGCCAAAGAGCCACATGTGGCTCGAGAGCCGCAGTTTGCCGACCACGGGGCCAGGTCAACAAGCATCTTTTTTAAAAGCACATGTAATTAAGCTTCAGAAGTCTGATTCATTTAATCCAATTTAAAGCCACCAAGTTTAACACTTACTCAATTTGGGCATCACTGGCTACAAGCAGGCTAAGGCATTCCAGGCTTCCCGCTTTTGCTGCCTTGTGGAGTGGAGCTTCTCCAAACACATCCTTAAATACAAGACAACACATTTTAGTCTCTCTCCAAAATACTTTCTTTGGAAGTTGGTGGGTGAAGTCTAATTATCGTTTGAGGAACCTATGTGAGGAAGCTAGTTGGACCTGCATTGTACTGGGCTGAATTTTTTAACTCAAGTGTTGTTTTTTAAATAAGGTTCTCTTGGTATGTTATTAAATACAAAGCTTTCATTAGTAAAAACGTGTGCAGTCACAGCACATACATTAAAATTTAAGTGAATAAAAGTAAGAGTTCTATGGAAGTAAAAAAAAAAAAGCAATTTAAAATTCACCATACTTTAATATTCAATGGAAGATGTAGTCTACCATAAAAAAGTTATATAGAGCCCCAGCTAGTTGGCTCAGTAGCCGGCAGACTGAAAGGTCCCAGGTGGGATTCCAAGCCCCACCTGCAGGAGGCAACCAATGGTGTGTCTCTCACATCAATGTTTCTCTCCGTCTCTCCCTCTCTTCCACTCTCTAAAACTCAAAGGAAAACATATCCCCAGGTGAGGAATAACAAAGAAAAAGTTACGTAGAAAATTCTAACAGTTGTGAGCAGCCTCACAAATATTTCAGTTGCTATACTGAGACTTTTCATTTGATAACACAGTAAGTGTTCCTTTTGAAATTGTAGTAGCCAGCAGGCATATATATGGCTAATGAGCACTTGAAATGTGGCTTGCCTGAATTGAAATGCGCTGTAAATATAAAATACACACCTGATTGAGAAGACATACGAAAATGTAAACTATCTCAGTAATGTTTTATAGTGAGATGTTAATATTGTGGATAAATTGGTTTAAGTTATACGATTAATTTTATGTTTCGTGTTACTTCATCATTGTGGCTACTACAAAAATTTTAATTCCATACGTGTCTCGTGTAGTTCTCTACTGGACATCGCTACATAGAGTTGTTTCTAACAACTGAACTGAATGCCCTGAAGACTGGGAAATGTTTGTGTGGATTCGGGGTGGAGCGGAGGGTGGCGCACAGTAACAGTTACTCAGTTACCTGCTGGTTGAGGTCCGCGCCCGTCTGCAGCTGCCAGAGAAGAAACCAAGCGCGGCCGCCACCTGCGGCCAAGTGGACGGGCGACTGCTCGCAGGGATCCGGGGGTGCGTTGACCGAGGCCCCGGCCGCCAGCAGATCCGTCAGATTCTCCACCTGCAGGAAGAGAGCAGCTCCAGCACCCCTCTTGCCTCGGTCCAGCCCCCCCGCCGCCCCTGGGGCTGAAAACCTTCCAACTCTACCGAGGCAGCGCCCCGTGGTCGCTCCGCAGTCACCCTCGCGAGCGCTCCCTGGAAGACGGACATCCGGAAGCTTCAGCCTGCGGGACAGAAAGGGTCCGAGTCTCACCTCCGAGTTGCAATCCAGCAGCAGCATTTTCCGCCTGAAGCAGAGGGCAGGAGTCGTCGGGCTTGCAGAGCGGTGCCCTCGCGGCAGACTGGCAGGTAAGTGTGCACCAGCCGCCCCAGTGCGGGGGAATTTAAAGTCGGCGGGATGGGGGGGCCGGCCCTCGCCGCCGCGCCCCAGCTCTGGCCGCGCCCCAGCAGCCTAACCCTTGGCTGCACTGCCGGTCCCAGCCCCGCGGCAGCTGCACGTACACAAACACTGACACGTGCCACCCAGGCCCTCGGAGGAGGGCGGAGGGGGAGGAAGCGGCGCGGGCCCGCCAGCCGATTGGCCACGGGGAGGCGCCAGGCCCGCCCATCTGGGGGCGGGGCCCTAGGCCGCCGCGCGGAGCCCCAGTGCGCGTGCGCCGTGGGGGGCGGTGTCGGAGCGGCTCGGGCGCGGCTTCCATCCGGCGCCCGGGTTTTGGCACGTCTCTCGGCGGCGCGGTCCGCCCTCGGTCCCTGAGGAGAAGCGGGAGTCGCGGGAAGGCTGTGGTGTCTGCCGGCGCGCACGTAACCCGGAAACGGGGAGCTCTAAGCAGCCCCGCGGCCCCACCTGTGCCGGCCGCCCCGCGTGGGGCCGGCGCCGCGCCCCCAGGACAGGAAGGATAAGCGGGGGCGGGGGTGGGGTGGGTACGTGCAATGTGGCCTAAGGGGGTAGGTTTTTCCGCAGGACTGCCCTGCCCACCCCACCCCCCAAATTAAATGATTTCTCCAGCCCGACCCTCGGGCCTTGCGGGGGGTCCTGTGCAAGAAGCCTGCCATTGGGACGCGTCTCCTCCCGGCGACAGCAGAGCCGCTGGGCTGGTCCCCGGGGAGATGCTGAGTCCCAGCGGGCAGACTGGGGCTGGCGGGGCCGGGGCAGGACGAGGAGGGACGAGCCCGCCCCGACCGCGGGGACAGTTCCGGGGTAAGTGAAGGGTCCGGGCCCTGGAGGGTTCTGACCGAGGGCTCCCCCCACGGGCTGCGCCCGCACAGGTCTCCGCCGGTCCCAGGGAGGAGCGGGGCTGGGGACTGGGCTCTGCTGAAGCTCTTTATACTTAAGTTTATGAACAAACTATTAGCTCAGGTCATTCCTTTTTTTTTTTTTTTTTTTTTTTTTTTTTGTAAAACCTCAGAACCAGACTTCCTGACTTCAAACTGTAGCCACTGAGCGCATATAGCCTCTTATACATGCGCTCAGGGTGAAATGGATCACTGTCTTTTCCTGAGCACTTTCTGTTTTCAGATTAATCTAGTAGCTAAAAACTAAAGCTCCAGCCGTGTGTTTCCTTTCCCCAAAAAAGCCCTGAGTGAGTCCTTTCTCTCTACCGATACCTCCGAGAGCAGGACTGAAAAGTAGATGGGGTTATTGTGATGCTTCTAAGGACGAGCTCTTGGCCTCTAACGGAGAGCGCCCTCTTAGTTACATCTTCGGTGGCAGCAGAGCGTTTATTTTGTAATAAGCCACAAAATGACTTTTGCAGTCATAACTTTATGTTACTGTTCTGATGCACTGACCCAAGGGGTAGTCTTAAACATTTTTATTCATATGTGGACCGGCACATAAACGTGGGTATATATTTATGTTCAGACACCTACATCGAGCCGCGCTTTTGTTCTGTATGTTTTATACTTAAGCAATTCACAGTACCTTCTTACGCTGTTTCAAGAATGTCACTGCAAAGGTACTGCTGTCCGGTGAGAGCACGTGTCCCTGTTGCCAGTTTGCCTTTGGCAATAGGGACATGTGTTTGTCAATTAGGTAAGCACTTGTTTAAAGCGAATAATTAAGCTTCCGGGTTGCACAGATACTCCCTTTCAGGAATTCCTAACTAATGCGAGGGATTAGCAGAGACGTTCTTAGAATTCTAAACGTGTGCGACGGTGGGGCTCGGGCAGGCTACATAGCCATCTCAGGCAGTGAATAAAGATCAACTGAATTTATTTAAGGACAGGGGCCTGGGGGATGGGGATAGACAAAGGGAAGGGCTACACAGCACTGAGCCAAAGGCACTTGGGTCCATGATGGCAGCAAAAATGTGCTTAGGACAGTGCAACAAGGAAGCGCATGGAAGAAGTAACAGGAGAGCCTACGCTGGGCTGCTCTGGCTCCCCGGGAAGTCAGAGAAAAGGGGGACCTTGGAGGCAGGTTCAGGGGGTTAGCCCAGGACGAGCTGCCGCTGCCCATGGCTCCCCTGGTTGCAAGTCTCATGGGGTCCCTTCGAGGTTAGGGGATACGTGCCTGTGGGGCAAGGAGAAGGGGAAGAGAATGGCATGGACGTGCTCCGTGGAGGGAGAGCAAGAGCTGGGTCCTTTATCCTGAGCTCATTTCTCTCTCCCTTGCAGGTGGAAATCTTCGGGGAGGGCTCAGGGAAGGGTCCCAATGGAATATCATCAGCTTTCCAGGTGTGCGCTTTCAGGTCTTGGTCTCCACTGTAGCTGGTCCTGAGGCAGCCAGGGTGTCACTTACCTGGTTTTGCTGCTTTTCTGGGCCTGGAGCTGAAATACAGTGGAGGCCTAGATGTTATCTTTAGGGAGGAAAAGGTCAGGGGGTCTAAACCGCATGACCGGTGACATGCTGGGGGAGGAGAGGTTACCCTGGAGATGAGGTTCTTGTTTTCCCAGGTTTGCCCCTTGCTAGGCACCCAGGGCTTTCTGCCCTGGTGAGTTTCTGTTCCTGGCCCATTATCCTTGCTCTGCTTATGTCTGTCTAACAACATGGACTGCAGTTAACATATAATGGGATATTTGTGTGATAAATGTGCCTCCCTATTACATTCTTTTCCTTTAAAACATGCATTAAGTCTGGTCATTACTAACTTCCTGGTACATATGTAAGCCTTACGAGGAAGAGGAATTTTGTGAGTAGTTTTTAAAGCTTTTCTCCCTTTACTCACTGTGTATGTCTCTATTGCTCACATAGTTTCAGAAAAAATATTTGTCTTATGTGGATAGCTGGCTTACCCTTAGTAACGGACCCAAAAGCTTTCCAAGAACTGAACAAAGCTGTTGGAGCAGAATCAGTTCATGAGGACAGTGTCTTATTGGCAAGTAATTAGAGTTTTTCATAAACGTGCAACCGGTGGGATCAATTTTCTTAAAAGGAAGATGGTCTAAGATGCATATTCAAGATGCATATGCTCAACAGGCACTCTTCTAAGCAGTGAGAGTTTCACTTCAGTTTGATTTGCATGTAAGTATGTTTCCAGAAGGAGGATGTCATTTAGAGTGAGGGTTCAAAAAAGTAGATTGAATGCTGACTAAGTGACCAAACGACTGCCTTGAAGACTGAGGAAGCCTTTGCGAGGTAGTCCAGGAAGGTCAAAGGGGCACAGAAGTCAACCTGAAAGAGCGCCCACTGGCCAAAGCAGTGGTCGGCAAACTGCGGCTCGCGAGCCACATGCGGCTCTTTGGCCCCTTGAGTTTTTAGCAAAGGCCTAATTAAGTTAATAACAATGTACCTACCTATATAGTTTAAGTTTAAAAAATTTGGCTCTCAACAGAAATTTCAATCGTCGTACTGTTGATACTTGGCTCTGTTGACTAATGAGTTTGCCGACCACTGGGCCAAAGCAACTTGGACAACACGATAATGTACTGTTGGATTATAAGTCAATAAAATAGATATCCATAAGTCCATACTGATATAAATGATTGAATCGATAAAGAAATGAGAGCGAAAAGACAACCCTTCCTCACAAAAGAATTCCAAACTCTTCATGTGGACACTGCCCGCTCCAGGAAGTGGGGAGTATCTCCCCGACCCTGCCCTCTGGAGTGTGGGTTACACATAATGACTTGCTCCCAAAGAGCAGAGTATGGGAAGGGGGAAAAAAGTAGTTTTATGGTGGAGAAGCCTGGGAAACACTGCCTTGGCCAGATCATTGGGAACATCATCAGTGATGAGTCATGTTAAGAGCATGCACCGCTGACATAACGTGGTGAGAAGGTCACTTCCCCTCTTGCTCTTCTTTCCTAAAGAATTTTACATATCTAGGAACAGACATTTTGAAATCCTCTACTCCCAACTACTGATAATCCAAACTACAGGTGAGGAAATTGCCTCTTAAAAATATTAAGTGACTATTCCAAAATCACAGATACTTAATTGCTTTTCCCCCTAATATACTGAATGATCTCCCTTCCCTGCACTTCCTTCTCATTAATGAAGCAATTTATTTTCCAACACAGTGTTGTATCATTGTATAAATGGAGCTTTCCAATCACACTCAAGGGTTGCTGAGTGTTCTTCACCACCAATCAGGAACCTCCACTGGAAGCTTGTTCCTGATTGGTGAAGGCCAGCTGTAACTATAGAATGCGGAGGAATAAACAAAAAGCATAGCAACAACTGAGTTTGCTGTCTCACTATCCTCAGCCTAGGCCAACCTGGACTTCTTCATCCCAGATGAGGTGGCCCCTACATTTTTATGAAGGCTCTGATTCTCCTTTTAACCGCGATCCGTCTTATAGCATGGCAGTCCAATACAGACAGGAAGATGAAACTGAGCAACACAGCTAAAATAAAGCGTATTCCCAGGTAGAACAGACAAATGCTTTGGTGTGAAACGGATTATTAGCCTGGAGATTCAGACACAGGGCAACAGGAAGGTACTAGAGCACAAGAACTGTATCTGTGGGCAGTGTCACCATGTCCTACTAGTGGCAGCAGCTGTGGCGGGTGAGGTGACCCGTTGCAGCATGTAAATTCATGGAGAGGATGTGCAGAGAGCTCTCTTCATTAACCCCACGCTGTGGAGTCAGGCATGGAGGATGGTTGTGCTTCTTCTCGTGGCTATGAAGGGCCCTGGTTTCCTAAGAAGGAATGTGCACCACCAGGGCTGGTAGTTTGGTGCCCTATCCCTAGACAACGTGGGGAGGTTGCTTTTCATGAGTGCCCAAGTGGGGATGGAGTGTCTTTTCAAATTTTTCTGGAGGAAGATACTTCTGTCTTATTTTTTATGTTCCTTTACAGAATACACGTGGAAACAGAATGCAGTTGACCAGTGAAAAGTTGCCCAAGGACCCCATTTATGCCTCTCTATCCCAGTATGCTGCCAGGAACTCCAGTTTCTTCCAGTGGTCAAAGGACAAGACTGGTACAAATTCTGATAATATTTTCTCTAAAAGTTAATCTGTACACCAGAGAAAAAAGAGACAAGAAATATGAGTCTTATTGCTGTCGAGGAGGTGGTTAACTTGAGTCCTTTCTAGCTTTCCTGTAGGAATATGTGAAATTGCAATTTCACGCATCTGGCAGCAAATCATAAGTGGGGAAGTTTCATAGAGCCCGATCCTGGGTTTACATCCAGGGGTTTAGGACCCTCTTCTGGAAAAGGGAAGCCCGATGGCTTGTCTATTAAGGAGGACAATGTCATACTTTACTTGAAACTGGCCTTTAAAGCTACCATTTTTTTCTGTAGTCTTTTAAAAAATTAAATTGGGTATGGCTGGCTCATTTGGTTAGAGTAGCTCTAATTAAGCCTCCCATGAAGAATTTCACTCGCCCGTGGATGGCTTTGCCTAAAGAATTGCACATAGACTGCTTGCTAGAGCTCCTCCTAGTAGTAAACTGGGTTACTTTGAAAACAACCAACAAATATTTCTTGATTGTACGAGGCCTGGCGTTAGGGCCCATGATAATACTTTCTCCTTTAGCCAAGGAGGAATGAGAACTAGGAAGGAAACTAGGGTAAAGTGTCAGATGAATTCTGTATAATTGGTGACTTGAAGAGAGAAGATTCACATTGTGTTAAAGTTGTAATTCCTTACCTTTCTTAAATCAGACTGTTACAGCCATGCTAATTTGGTGGATAAGGCATTGCAGCTCTTGAAGGGAAGAATAATAAGAGGGGATGCTATGGCATATTTCCTGCGAGGTCAACTATATTTTGAAGAGGTATCAGTCTTTGTTTATTTGTTTTCATTTCATTTAATGCTGCTGTTAGATCCTCATAGCAAAATATCTCCTACAGTTCCTTCCATTGTAATATCAGGGAAATTCTGTCAAATTCCATAGATTATGGTTGTGGCTTCAAGAGTGATACACTGGTATCAGCTTAAGGAGCTATCTGGCCTTTCTCCATAAAAGACATTCTAATGAAAGTCATTTATAGGAGACATCCTCCTATATAATAAAAGGGTAATATGCAAATCGACCAAACAGCTGAACTACCGGTTGCTATGATGCGCACTGACCACCAGGGGGCAGACGCTCAATGCAGGAGCTGCCCCCAGCCCACAGGATTGGGGCCTGGCAGCCAACCTCTTGGCCCCTTCCCGGGGCGAGCAGGCTCCAATCGCCCAATGGCGAATGGTAATCCGGGGGTGGGCAGTGGCAGGGGGTGGGGCTGGCTGCCAGCAGCTGGGAAAGATGGCCCGGATCGCAGGCCAGGCGTAGGGACCATACCTGTGCACTAATTTCATGTGCCAGGCCTCTAGTTTTGGTACAAAATTAAAAACCTAATGTTTATATTTTTGCCGAAAATATTTAGTATCATCTAAAATATTTTCACTCCAATGTCAGTAATACAGCTTCAGTTCTTCACTGAACCCGAGGGAAGGTGTGAAAGGGACCGGCTGTCCCTAATCCCTCACCATCCATTGATATTTGGGCAGCTATTCACCTATACCCCACTTACTCTCTAATCTTTTGATGGCTCTTTCATTCATTCTGGCAACAAGTATTTGTTGAGGACCCATCATGCCCCTCTCACTGTGAGGATAGCACAACATAATGGTTAAGTGAAGGATCTCTTAGCTTTGCACATAGGTTTCAATATGGCTCTATTGATTTTTAATTGCTTATCCTTGGGCATAAATACTTAACCTCTTGGTGCCTCAGTTTTCTCATCTGTAAAAGGGGGGCAATAATGTGTTTCATAGAGCTATCGTGAGGATGTATTAATTGTAAAACAGGGCCTGGCACCTAGTAAGTGCTTTATAAGGCTTCACAATTATGTGCTATAAAATGAAGAGGCAATCAGAATGGTCCCCATTTCACAAAGGTTACAGTCCAGTAGGGGAAGAAAATAAATATATGTATAATTAAAAATAAGGAAAAGTACTATGAAAGGAATTAACTGCAGATGATAGAGAATAACTTAGGGATCGGGTGGAAAGACCTGTTGTTGAAACTAACATTTGCAGAAAAAGAATCACAATGCAGCCAGTGGAAGTGCGTTCCAGAGGGAGAACAAATAAAATGTTTCATCGATGAGAGAGTTCTGAGACCTAAAGGAGCCCAATGTGGAATAAGCAAGGCAGACTAGATGAGCTTTGCTTCAAATGTAGTAAGAAGCCATTGAAGGGTTTTGAGTCTGTGATGAACGGATTAGAAGGCAAGCATAGAACCAACACCAGTTCAGGGGGAAACTTCACTAGTTCAGGCAAGAGAGGTTGGTAATCTTGACCAGAGTTGTAGCAGTGGAGCTGGGTCCTGGATTTATTCTGGAGACACAGACAATGGTACAATGGACTGAAAAATAGAGACTGAGGAAGAGTGAGTATTGAGGTGATGATCAACAGTTCAGTTTTTAGACATGTTATGTTTAAAATGCCCACTAGTCATCCAAGTAGACAGATTTCAAAGTAGAAACTTACATGTTTTTGAAGGAGAAGTTTGGGTTGAAAGTGTTTATTTGAGATCTTCCAGCTGTATACGGTATTTAAAATAATGGAAACTGAAAGAACTTTCTTACTTTTCTTTGCATAGTCTAACTTTTCCAACCCTCTCACATCTAAGCCCAACATTAGCCAGAAAGGAAAATTAGTCTTAACAACTCAGTCATTTACTCATTGATATGTGCTCTTTAAAATAAATAAATATTTGTTAGGATTTTGGTGTTTTTGTTAATTTTTATCAATTTGATTAATTATAGTTTATGAAAAGAGAAATTTAATTATTTTTGTGTTTTCCAAAAGTTGGTTTTCTCTGGCCTGCTCTTCCTAATAATGACCTTCCAATTCAGTAAAAGACTCTTTCTACCACTACCAATGATTCATTCTTCAGTGTGAGGCATTTTCATGGTGGACTGAAATATAAAATCCCTATTAGTCCCTCACACCATAGCATGTTTGTTACCAGATTGTCTAACTGCTGAGGAGCCTTACAGTGATGACACATAACATGTAGGTTTTTATAGGAAGTATGGGAGAAAATTAATTTTAGAGAATCACACACTTGCTTTTCCATGTCTTCTCAGCCAGAAAAACGCAAAAAACCGAAGGACACGAGCCATAATAATAGTGGATGTTTAATAATAGTGAATGTCCTTCATAAGGGTATTCACTACTATTAAAAAAATAGATGAAGCCAATGTAGCAAAATGGGGTTACTAAGAATGCATATGGTAGTCGTGCAGATTTTTATTGTCTAGTCTCAAGTGATGGCCTGTACAGTCCCTTCTTGACCTACCTGCAGGGTACGTCAGCATAATGTGGGCAGAGGGCAGTTCCCTCCTTACTCTGTGTAGAGCAGCGGTCGCCAACCTTTCGGACCTCACGGGACCACCAGTGGTCCGTGGACCACCGGTTGGCGACCTCTGGTGTAGAGGAACATATAAGCTACCCTTAAGTACAAGGTAAGAATCAGGGATTTCAATTACTATGAACATGAAAATATTTTATAGATGACATTGAATATTTGGGGCAAAAATATAAACAGATTTTGAATTTATAGTGTAAGAATGGATTTTATACTACAGTGTCTCAAGTCTTCTCTGAGGCTTTGGTCCCAGCTCTGAAATTTCTCAGACTTCACGAGTGGCGGGGAGGTGTCAGGCTAGATTGAGCAGCCGGCTAAGCTGTCATTTCAAAGAGAGGATTGGCAATAGCCAAGAGTAAGAGTGAAAGCCAAAGAGAATCTTACCTAAATTCCTGCCGGTCACTTCCCTCAGTTGCCATGTTTAGGTCTATTTAATTGACTTTATAGTATGGTTACTGTTGTCAGTGACTTAACTTGCAAATTCTATAAATTTGTGGCTGTCTTTTCTTGGTTTATTTGGTGCTACTGGTTAGATTTGGGTGGGAATTAAATAACTGGGATTACTTTAAGATAATAATTCAGCATTTCCTGTGAGCTTGCAGGGATGGTATGAAGAAGCATTAGAACAGTTTGAAGAAATCAAGGAACATGATCATCAAGCAATTTACCAGCTGGGCGTAATGTATTATGATGGGCTGGGGACAGCTGTAAACGCTGTAAGCTATTGATTTGTTCACAGTGTTTAAGATTTAATTGTTAATGGATTATCTGATACAATTGAAATTATTCTTATTTTAATCATACATTTCTATCCTTATAGTTCAGTAGTCTCTAACCTTTTAGCATTCAAAGGATAGCACTAATCATTTTTTGTTTGCGTGAAAAACACATTTTCTTTTTTGCTTCTTCTCCTTGCTACCATTAGATGCCAATAGTTTTCTCTTTTAATATGCTTTCCTGTATTTTTTAAAGTTATTTCAAAGCTATATAAACATGGAGAAAAAAAAAGCTAGAAAATAAGCAAAAAATAGGATCATTCCAAATTCTGCCATCAAATATAAACATTGTTATTATTTTAAAGTATGAATTGCCCCATGCAAAAAATTTATATATATATATATACACGTTTTATATAACATTATTTAGAAGTGACACATCTGATATTTGTACAGAAGAACTTCTCTTGTAAAGCATACTGAAATATTTAGGTGTGAACTGTACTGATATTTACATCTGCAGATAACTTGAAACAGCAAAAAAAATAGATGAAGCAAATATAGCAAAATATTACTGAGAATTTATATGGTAGTTATACAAATTTTTATCGTATATTTTTTCTACTTTTCTGTGTGTTTAAAAATTTTATATAAAAAGAAAAAACTCAAAGAAACTCATAATTATTGCAGCCATCAGACAAATGTAATTAATCTAAATTTCCTTGTTAAAAGAGAGTAAATATGTACTTAAGAAAATAACATGTATTTTTTAGTGCATCAACAAAGATGTTCAAAGAAGCATAGAAACACATTAAAACTTGATGTAGAAATTATAGTCCGATAGCAATAAAGCTCTGTTTAATCTGAAAATCATAATACAGAGCCTATATGTGCCAAACATCATAACATCAGACCACATAAAGGAAATGTGCTAAAAAATAAGTTTACAAAATATTAAATTTAATTTCTAGACATGATAGATAATATTCAGTATACAATAGGTAAGTTTTATAAACTATGCAGCATCCACACCATAAAATTCCTAACATGAAAATTTAAGACTCCTTGTTTGAGATAGCAAAATTGAAAATATACTAGGCATATATGTTTGAGCACAAAGAAAATCATCATAAACAATGCTCCCCCCCAAAAAAAAAAGTTGTGTGATGACAATTTCACTCATTCCTTAAGATTTAAATAATCAGAGCTTCAAAATTGATCTAAAATATTCAAGTTTATGTTCTCACAGTCACTTCTGCTTTTCTTCTTTCCAATTTTTTTCTCTAAACTCTTCATCTTTGTGGCCGTACCATTATCTCTGCCCTGGCATAGGTCACTGCCTGTTGTCTTCGCTGATCTCAAACAACAGGATTGTGCTTGCAGCACTGCTTCTAACATGGAGGACCACACCAGGTCCCACCTAGTGAACAACTTGAACTTGCTCATCAGTCGTTTCAGTTGCCATCTATCGAGCACCTCTCACTGGCTGCCCCACCTCACAGGATTCTTCAACTTGCTGAGGACTCTCCCTACCCCACCCTTTCCCCTTTCTGTGTCTTCTCCCTCAACCTTCTCTTTTGCTGATCCCAAAATGAATTTATCTCATTTTCTCACACAACATGGTTTAGTCACCTCTTCGTCTGCCTTGCTTTCATTCAGGTCACTGTTCCACGCACTTCCTCCGAAAGGTTTTCTGTGGCCATGTGACCAAAACAGCCCCCTTCATTTTCTTCACAGGCTTGATGATGGTCTCCGTTGTTACTGCTTAACTTCTTTCTCCCTATTGGAATGTAAGCTCCTTAAAATTAGGCGGTTTTGTCTATCTTCCCCACTGCCGAATCCCCCAGGATTTAGGCCAGTGTCAGACCCACAGCAGAGCCTACAGTGTCGGCTGATTAACTTGTGGCTCTGTGTTGACTCAGGAGCTTTTCAAAGAACTTTCCTAGAGAAAGATCATGTCTCTCCAAGAAAAATTATAGTGGCAGCTGTTAGGATAAGAAAATGTTTGCCTTTGTTACAAATAAAATCAATACCCATGAAAAGAATATAATAACAAAGTAGATTTAGCCCAGAAATCTAATAATTTGTTGATAAGGAAATCTATGAATATAATATACCACTTGAATAGTCTGAATAAAAGAAACTATATGATGGTTTTAGTATATTGAAAGTTTCATAAAACTCAATATTTATTCATAATAAAAACATTAAAAAAAATTAAAAACAGTACTAGGAAATATTTCCTTAAAACTTCTGCTCTTGTCCTAATTCATTCATACAGCCGCCAAAGCCATCTTTTCAAAATTTAAATCTGATCATGTCCTATCCATCTTTATAAACTTTTACAGACTTTCATGTTGAAGATGAAAGAAAGGGGCGTAACTGGGTCTGTTCCCATGGACAGCCAGCTAGTTGGCCATTTACTTGGTGAAGTCTTTAGTTTCCAAACCAGTAACTGCCATTCCAAACCCTCACCAGGGATCCTGTCTGCCTGACCATTGCCATCAGTGGCCTTCCCTAGGGATCGCGAGGCCAGAGCCCGTGACGCCATCTGAACTTGGTACCGGAATGCCACATGGAACCTTGACTTCACTAGGCCCGCCAGGCTTCCCAGCTTTATTATATTGGCCAGCACACAAACTGTGTGCCTCTGGCATCTGTCTTCTTACATACTCCCGACTCCATGTCCTCTCCCTCTTCCCGCTGCCTTACAGCTGGCAAAGAGTCCCCCAGGTCCTCAGCCTTTCCTCAGACCACTTTCTTCATCTCCTTGCTCTATCGGAAACTGGGTTGTCCCTCAGGCAGCCCTCGGGTAGAGAACCTGCTTTCAGTATCACAGAATACCACAGTGCTCAGAGGTGGAGCTGGCGTTATTTCCATTCCCCAATTCACTTTCCACCCCAAGCACAAAGTGCCTGCTTTTACGTTCAGACCAACTCATTGCTTTTCTAGTTCTATCAGTTTCTTGGCCATCGGTCATTCCCTAACATTCATTTGAAGACTGGCTCTGGGATTAGTTTTCCTCCCTGTCTGATCCCATCACTTTATCTGACACCTAAACTAAGAACCGAGCAGCAAGAAGGAGCAACCATGTAAGGCTACCAATGGGAGGGCTTACCACCACTTCACTTGGCTACCATTAAGTCCTTACTATCCAGGTGGAGGGAAAATGGTAGCTACCTACCTCATACACTCACAAAAATAAATCCATATAACCTGGGGCTCACGAAAAGTAAAACACCTTTATTTTCTCATCTACTGTGGTACGTAGCCAGCACCAGCACTTTGAGAAAGCAGCGAGGGATATTGCAATATATAAACACGTATTTGATCGTCAAGTACTATTTTCTTTGGAGTTTTCCAAGGCTTGTGTCGGATGGATTTTTGGAGGGTGAAAGCTGGGTTGTTAGTGGGTAGATGTCTCTGTGTGGATGTCTCATGAACATTAGCATATTGGATGTACATTATCACTGGCACACTTAGGGGAAAGTGTGCTGGAAGAGAGAAGACAGCATTTGTTTGGGGCTCACGTACACTGTGAGAATTACAAATGTGAAAGAAGTCACAGCTATGTTTGCACTTTGATCAGTTCCAAGAACCGTGCTGATTCAGAATAAGGCCTAGAAGCTGGGAGGGCGGAGAGAGAAACAGAAACCATACGGAAATGAAACGCAAGTCTGGAAGCTGTGAAGGGAGGGAACTACCTTCTATCCCAGAGCCCCTGGGATGTCTTTCCAGGCGATGGCCTTTTACCTCTTTCCTTATTTCTAGCCCTGCACACCCCAGGACAACACTGCTCGGGCACAGAGGCAGGAATTATATCATGTCAGAGGGTGAATGCTTTACATTATTGGGAGAGAGAGTTTAGTTTGGGTAAAACTAAAAACTGGGGTTGTTTTTCTTTTCCTTTGTGGAAGGAAAAAGGAGTGCAATATATGAAGAAAATAGTTGATTCTCCATGTCCCAAAACAAGACACTTGCAATTTGCAGCTGCTTACAACCTTGGAAGAGCTTATTACGAAGGAAAAGGCGTTAACCGATCAATGGAGGAAGCTGAGAGGTACTTACCTGAGAATGAGTTTTCGTCTTAATCATATGCTGAAACCAATAACCACTTGCCTTGTCTTTCTCTTCCAGACTTTGGCTTTTGGCTGCGGACAATGGGAATCCAAAAGCCAGTGTGAAGGCTCAAAGTATCCTAGGGTTGTATTATTCAACGAAAGAACCCAAGGAGCTAGAAAAGGTAACGTTGATCTGTTTAAATGTTAGAATTCTATTTAGATTGTCTATTTCTTTTTTAAAAGGAGGGTGATAAGGAATACGGTTTTGAATCTCTCTGACATTTCTTTAAAACG
This sequence comes from Eptesicus fuscus, assembly GCF_027574615.1. Classification (NCBI taxonomy): domain Eukaryota; kingdom Metazoa; phylum Chordata; class Mammalia; order Chiroptera; family Vespertilionidae; genus Eptesicus; species Eptesicus fuscus. The sequence goes on from NC_072480.1 coordinate 95,924,348, forward strand.
TAAAGGATGTGAATTTTAAGATCTCAAAGCTCATTTCATCCTTTACTCATCTATGAATGCTACCTTCCCTGCCTCGACCCAAGGGGACCCCGGATGTGAGAGAATTGGTATGCTATAAAAAGCTACACATGCAAACTTTATTCCATGAGAGCTTCGAGGGAGAGTCCTGAAATAAAGCCCAGATCCTTTTAAGTGTGAATTAATTATGACATTTGATTTGAGGAAGGAACAATGATACTAGTAAGTAAAATATACTAATTGAAAATTAAATCCATTTAAGATTTTTATGGAACTATATTTTCTCTCATCACCATATTTCCCAAGAAACCTTATAGGAAAAAGAAATGTAGGGCTGAGTCCTGCTTGTAAGAGGCACCAAACAATCTAAGACCCTCCTCGGACCACTGAGCAGCCAATCCGTTTTTAAACTAATTCACATTCACGCAGCTGAGTGTTTATCAGATGTTTCTGGCCCCCATGCAGCCTTTACCCTTGGTTGCCTTTGATCTTGAAAGCCCCATCTCGGAGGTCCACCTGAGCTCTGACTTCCGGAGCGTCAACAGCTGTCCCTCCCCACTGTGCCTAGCAGCAGGTTTGTCTCAAAGCCCTGCAGACAACATTCCAGTTTCCCACCTTCTGGACCCTTCCAGTAGAAAATCTGAAAATCCTGACACCCGAGACAGCGGAACTCACCTGCACTATGGTCAGGCGGGCTCACCTTACACGGTCTCTAAGGCCCGTGAAATGGATGCCGGCCTGAAATACCTTCAAAGGGGCTAGAACTATTTCCTAGAGATGGAATAACAGTACTATCTTATCATTAGAGACTTTTCTCTTTCTGGTGTTCCCTTGTAATTTCACCTTGTGAGTAACAAGACGAAACTGCTTTTGTAAAGGCATTTTATTGGCATTCGGAAGCCTGCGGCAATGGGAACCTGGAGTCCCAGGGTGCCCTGGGGCTCATGTACTTCTACGGACATGGCATCCACCAGGACACGGAGGCTGCCCTGCACTGCTTGCGGGAAGCCGCGGAGCGTGGAAATGTCTACGCCCAAGGCAATCTCGTGGAGTACTACTACAACATGAAGTTCTTCACGAAGTGCGTCTCCTTTTCCAAAAGGTAAACCGGCTGGGGAAGGTGTCTGCAGGAACGCTGACTGCACGTTCTGGGCCAGGTGTGTTCGCAGACTTGCTACAGTATTGTGAATGACGGCTCTCGAGGGCTGGAAATGTGGCGGCTAGTGCCCTGGTCGGCAAACTGCGGCTCGCGACCCACATGCGGCTCTTGGGCCCCTTGAGTTTTTAGCAGAGGCCAGCTTAGGAGTACCCTAATTAAGTTAATAACAATGTACCTACCTATATAGTTTAAGTTTAAAAATTTTGGCTCTCAAAAGAAATTTCAGTCGTTGTACTGTTGATATTTGGCTCTGTTGACCAATGAGTTTGCCCACCACGGGGCTAGTGCAACTGAGGACTGAACTTGTAAGTTTCATTGGATTTTAATGAAGTAGCCACATGTAGCTAATAGCTACCATATCAGATAGTACAATTCTGTGTCATTGGTCTTCAGGATTTCAGTGGTATTTGCTCTGTACACCAGCTGAGTGAGCTTCAGCAAGTTTCTTAACTTTGGGGGTGGGGGGGAGGGCATCAATTGCTTTATTTATAAGAAAAACATACTTCTTCAGGATTGTAAAAATATTGCATATAGAGTACTGAACATGGCTTGGCACAGTAAAATGTATATTAATATTAAATTCATCTCTTCCTACATCCTCAGCCACAGGTTCTCCAAATACATAACTGCAATATAGCTTGATTAGTGCTGTAAAATAAGAATAATGGTTTAAAGACTCCAACACTAACATCTGATAAAATATTTGGAAATTTCCATAAAACATGGAACTTGCTTTTCTGTGAGCCCATGTATTTTCCTACACTTACTTACCCATCACGTACAAAAGCAACACGCCAGGAAAAACAGCTGTGGCTGTTCCCTAGAGTGGCCCCAGGCCCATGTCGATGCATTTCCCTCCAATAATGCCGCCTATAGAGCCCACGGCTCCTTCCCTCCGAGGCCCCCGGGAGGCAGCCACGACCGTGGGGGATGAATCTGCTGCTTCCACCCTCTCCTCCCAACATCTTGGCTTCCTGACAGCAGGTCACATAAAGGTGTGATCACCAGCGTCCCAAATCCCCAGTGCCCTTTGATTAAAACGAAGATTTTACAAAGTTCTTAAAATCTCTGAAACTTCACATTATTGTCCACATTCCTATTCTCCATACCATTAGGGTTAATGTGATTAGATCTCATTTTCACACAATTGTCCATATCTGTGTCTGGGTTACACAGAATGAATTCTCTCTTTTTTTTTTTTTATAGCAGTGCAAGCAGGCGGACCCCTTGCTTATATTTTTAAAATATATTTTTATTGATTTCACAGAGGGAGAGATAGAAACATCAATAATAAGAGAATCATTGATCAGCTGCCTGCTGCATGCCCCCTACTGGGGGATTGAACCTGCAACTTGAGCATGTGTCCCTGACCAAAATTGAACCCAGAACCCTTCAGTCCACAGGTCGGCGTTTTATCCACTGAGCCAAACTGGCTAGGGCTCTATTTTTTTGTTGTTAATCCTCACCCAAGGATATTTTTCCATTGATTTTTAGGGAGAGTGGAAGGGAGACAGAAACAGCCACGTGAGAGACACATTGATTGGTTGCCTTCCGCACCCCCCCCCCCCCCCCCGGCCCCAGGACCGGGGATCGAGCTTGCAACCAATGTATGCACCCTTCACCGGAATCGAACCTGGGACCCTTCAGTCTGCAGGCCAACACTCTGTCCACGGAGCCAAACCAGCTAGGGCCAGAATGAATTCTTTTTATTGCCCATTTTTAAACAAAGATAGATGTGCAAGTTTTTTTTTTTTTTAATGTGCTTTCTGATCTTATGTGAGTAAAGTCCAAATTTAAGGTCCATGTTTAAACACATGATCCAAAGAAATAGAAAATACTTTTTTCCCCCATTGTTGAAATCTACATTGATGTTAAGTTTAAAATACTAATATTATAAGGAAACAACCTTTCTTTTCTGTTCTAGTCATTTTCTAGGTTGTTAAGCCCGATGAGAATAATCACAGGGAAGCTGTAAAGCAACCCCTCTTCCCGGTATTAACTATGCTATGTTTCCATTTCACTGCACAACAACTTTGTCAAACAGGTAGAAATGGGGAAATCATTTTAGACACAAGGACAATTTGTGGACATGCTGCTTGTGAAAATGTAAACCATAACCCTCGTCCTTTTCATTTCACAATTTACGTCCTAACAGGATTGCCGACTACGATGAGGTGCACGACATCTCGACGATAGCCCAGGTCACGGACTGTCTCCCAGAGTTCATCAGCAGAGGCATGGCCATGGCCGCCTTCTACCACGCCCGGTGCCTGCAGCTTGGCTTGGGGACCATAAAGGATGAAGCAACCGCCAAACAGTATTATTCTAAAGTAAGTGAGCCCGAGAACAAGCATAAATGACGCCGAGGCCGCTTTTATGGATGAGTGTTCTGTCCTCCTTAGTTACTGTAGAGATAGCCTCTGTCTATGGAGAGGCTGTCAGACATGCAGCCAAGCATGTCAAACTCGAGGCCGGTGGGCCGCGTGCCTTATTTAAGTAAATGAGGTATGTGGCCCGCCGGCCGAGAGTTTGACATGCTTGTTAGATGATCCTGTCAGATTCTTGTTAGCATGATTAGAAGTCCTGTGTTATTCTCTCTCACTCTGATGCTATCTTCAGGCCAGCACTACGAGCTTAAAGCCAGAATACTCATGCCTTCTTTCACCCAGAAAAAAGTGTGAGCCTGTATCCTCATTCTAGTACCTTAATGAAATGTAGTTTTTTAAAGTTTCCACACTGAGGTGAGGAAGAATCCACACTGAGGTGAGGAAGAATATTCATCAGTTTGCGGTAACCAGTTAAAATAAGCCTTTTCATGTTTTAATTCAAGTGATTTAGTCAAATTCCAACTGATTTCATGTCTAAAAATCCAACAGCTGTTAAAAGAGGGGAGGGGTGGGGGAGGGGGTGGTGATAAAGAGTAACTGTATATTTTTTTTAATAAAAGACAGCCCTGGCTGGCGAGGCTCATTTGGATTGAGCATCATCCTGTACACCAAAAGGTTTTGCGTTCGATTCACGGTCAAGACACATACCTAGGTTGTGGGTTCAAGCCCCAATTGGGGTGCATACAGGAGGCAACTGATGTATGTTAACTTGTCTGTGTTTTGAAATCACTGGGATCGTTCAAAAATTCCAAAGCCCAGGCCTCAGTTCAGAGCAGCTCAATGTCAGTCCCCGAGAGGGGGGCACTGTATGTATGGAAGCACCTCGGGATGCCAGTGTTTGGGGAACCCGGCAGGCACGTTGGGGAACCCTGAATTATGTAGAAATACAGAACACAAATACAACCAACCTTTGAGATATTTATCACTGCATCATTCTGACAGTATGAATAATAATTGCCTTTTCAGAAATCTGAATGTTCGATGTATTATACCAATTTCCAAACCAAGTCCATTTCAGATTACATGTATCTTTTCTAAATAAACATAAGCTGAGACAACTCTGGGTCCGAATAGCTTGTGATCCTCGAACAATTTTCCACGTGGTGGGAGATAATGTCCCTGTTACTCAATTGTAGCCATTGTATTTTATGGGAGATCCTTTAAAATGGAGAATGTGCAGGTGTAGCAAGCCAGAGAGGGTCGGGAATCCTGTCATATGAAGCATGACCAGAGAGACTGAGTGTTTCATTCAGAGAAAAGGACACGAGGGGTCCTCAGTGTGGTCCTCCTGACTGACAGGCTGTCCTGTAGGAAAGGAACAGTGGGGGAGGGGGGGCAGAGTTCTAGCCACTGCAGTGCACTGTGGGAAAAGCTAAGGCCACGGATGGTGCAGGGACAGTGGGCTCCAGTCAGGAGACCCAGGCCGGTCTCAGTCCACCTCCTTCACCTCAGGGTTTCTATGAAACCAGCGCTGTACGTTCGCCTGGACTCTGCAGCACAGGGAGGGAAACTTTAGCTTAATATAAAGAAGACTCTTCTCATGCAGCTGTTCAGGAAGTAGTAACAGTTTTTCCTATAAGGTGGTGGCTTCTTGCCGCTAGAAGCAACCAAACAAGTATCTAGTGACCAGCTGTCATGGGTCCTGAAGGGACGGTGTCTGCATGGAGTGAGGTCAGGATGAGATCACCTCTGACACTGTATCCCAGTTCATCACATTCTATGAAATTGTGCACTATTACGTGTCAGTATTTACTTTAGTCATAATAAACTATATAATTTAAAATAAGATTGTTATAGACTAGAGGTCCGGTACATGAAAATTCATGCACTGGAGGGGGGCGGGTCCCTCAGCCCGGCCTGCCTCCTCTCACAGTCCGGGAGCCCTCAGGGGCAGGAGGTGACCTGGCTATCTGGGGAAGACAACGCCCCATCACACCTCTGCTGCTGCCACTGCCAGCAGCGCAAGCCTCGGCCGGCCCTGGTTACCTTAGCCTCAGGTGGCCCTGGGCGGCTGGGCGGCCACCATCCGAGGCTTGCCTGTGCCTCGGGCCGGCTCTGGGCAACTGGGGGGCTGAGGGGACTGGGGGACTCCGGAGGCAGGCACATGCCTGCCACCCCAGCCGGGCTGAGGGGACTAGGCGCTGCCATCTTGTGGCTGTGGGCGCCACCATCTTTGAAGGCGGGGCAGTCAAGTAGCATATTCCCTCCTTATTGGCTGTGGGCACTGCCATCTTTGAGGGCGGGGATGTCAATTAGCATATTCCCTCCTTATTGGCTGTGGGCGCCACCATCTTTGCAATGGCATGAGGGTCAATTAGCATATCCCCTCTTTATTAGATAGGATGCTGCTATTCATATAATGAGATAACAATTTTGAGGTTAAATGTTCATGTTTTCCATATTACTTAAGTGTAAGAATTCATATCATAGAAATGCTATTATTATCAGTGCATAAATTTCCTTTATTCTTGACATAGAAAATTTTCTCTTTTTCAGATGATAAGAGCATGGATATTTTTAGTATGATTTTTCTTTTTTACATATGCTACTTTGAACTTCCCTAATTAAGAAATCAGAACAGATGTGTATCTTAATTAAGAAACTTCCTTGAGCCCTAGCTGGTTTGGCTCAGTGGATAGAGCATTGGCCTGCAGACTGAAGGATCCCGGGTTCGATTCCAGTCAAGGGCACATGCCTGGGTTGCAGGCTCGATCCCCAGTAAGGAGCATGCAGGAGGCAGCCAATCAATGATTCTCTCTCATCATTGATGTTTCTATCTCTCTCTCCCTCTCTCTTCTTCTCTGAAATCAATAAAAAAATATTTTTAAAAACCCTCCCTTGAAAATAATTGTATTTTACTATTCTTAAAAAGAAACCAAAAATTGTTGAAAAGGAAGAAAGACCCAATAATTCAAAATGTATTTAAATAAGTGACTCTGTCTTTTATTTTAAGGCTTGTCTTCTGGATCCTGCATTGGCAGATGAACTTCACTCTTTACTTATTCACCAAAGAATTTAGACCACAATGCATTTCAACAAAGACCATGCGTCCTAATACCTTCAAATGTATGTATTTTTATAACAGTAACATCTAGTTATTTTCTGCATCTCAAGTTACATTGGTTTTTTTTTTTCCTGATTGCATGTTACTTTCTTTCTTGAATTTGTATTTCATAATTTTGCGATTTGAAATGCAGCTACAAGCTCAGATTGCTGGATTAGTCCTCAGAAATCCAGCTCTTAGCCTCTAGACTGGCCTACACCAACCACATCAAATACTGAGAACCATTCCATAAAGCAACTATCTTCAAACAGTGTCCCAAAGACTTAGTGCAGCCTTAGTTTTAATAACTTCAGAAGTATAAATGCTACCACTTGTAAAATTTTATATGACTTTTGAATAAATTTGTCATTTTAACTTGTTATTTAAATGTTTCAATTTAAAACTCACAAAAATGTGTAAGAAATTTAAAGGAACTTTCATATAATGTGTGTGTTTATTTTAATTTGTGTAGCACTTGAGCTTCTGAAGTTACTAAAGCTAAGACTGCACAGAATCTTCTGGGACATTTTATATTCTCAAAAGAGATTCTTATAAATAATTAACTAGGTGGATTTATGATAAACTTTAAAAACAGTGGGTTTAAGAAATTGCTTAGACTCTTACCCCTCCTTATCTTAAATACCTTAATTTAATGAGTGAAAAACTGCTCTATTCCTGTAAGACAATCAATTAAAGCAAGAAGTTTTCTTTGTATTTCATTTTCTACATTTTAAGAAACCTAGATGTATTTCAAAGGAATATGAAATGTGCAAAAATCCCAATGAAATCATCAATACAAAACTATAACTAAATATGGTTAAAAATTAAATGAGCAAGAGGCTTTCTTTATATCAGTGACATTAATGAAGGCAAAAACTGACTGAAAAACAGAATTCATATGCAGAGAACTGTAGTGGTATACATCTGTGAAACAAACAAAAATATTAGCAATGATGTCTTAAGATACCTTAATATCTTCTTTGTAAACATTCTAAACTAATGTTGCTTTATTTTAAAAATCAGGTATCTTCCTTCCCTCCTCTTCCTGCTTCCCTATCTCATCCCTGCCCCTCTTCAGTTCAGCTCACATCCCACCTCCTTAATGCATCATTTCAAGCACTAATTAGGTTCTTCTCATTCGCATCAATCATATTTGTTATATATTCTTTCTTGTCTGGATAAAAGGCAGCAAACTTTATTTTTCCTCGCAGAAGTACTTACATGCACAGGGTTTTCTACAAAAAGGGTGCCGGAAGTGTTGCAACCTCTTTTTTTGAGAGGTTGTCTCAAAACATCACAGAGCTCTATGCTTTGTTTTTAAATTTTATTGCTTCAAATGCTTCAAACTATGGGAAATCTTTGGTAAAAATAAAGACAAATTTTCACAAGAACTTTACATAAAGGATAGTACAACAATGTTCTTCAATACACATGAATATAGGAATGTTCAAAATCCTCAGTGAGGAAATTAACTGTACAGTATTCACAGTTCTTGATTTTAAAACAACTTTTCATAAATATTTATAATATTTCCTAGGTTCTTACCACATTAACACTTATATTTAAACTTTAAAGTATTTATATTCTTATTAAAATAATCCCAATAATTAACAGAAGTGGTTTTTCTGATGCCTGCTACAGCATCAACCTGCTTATTTCACATGAAACTGGAGGGAGGTCACTAAAATAAAAATCAGTATTGTTCTCAGTGAAGCCCTCTGTGGAAAAGAGGAAATGGTTCATGTCTATTATCACAGACATTTCTTGGTGGTTTATTCGTGCAGACTCAAACCTGGCCAGCTCTCAGTGGGTCCCCATGAGCTCTCAGCTCAGGACACAGTTCAATCAGCAGCAATTCCATCAGCACCTAACCAAGAAAGGTGGAGAAAAGAGGAGGAAACGGTGTTTTCTCTCTAAGGGTTTACTCAAATATCTCTACAGTTAGAAAAAAAGTCTAGTTTTAGGCCTGGATTATTCTCAGTGAACAAGTTACTCTCAAGGAGAGGGAATCCACAGTTATTTCGTGGTCTGTTAATCAACACCACACCATCAGCAATGGGACACCGTTGGCTTGTTGACATAAGAAAACCAAGCAGCCGAAACCGGTTTGGCTCAGTGGATAGAGCGTCGGCCTGCAGACTCAAGGGTCCCAGGTTCGATTCCGGTCAAGGGCATGTACCTTGGTTGCGGGCACATCCCCAGTAGGGGGTGTGCAAGAGGCAGCTGATCAATGTTTCTCTCTCATCGATGTTTCTAACTCTCTATTCCCTCTCTCTTCCTCTCTGTAAAAAATCAATAAAATATATTTTAAAAAAGAAAAAAGAAAAAAAAAGAAAACCAAGCAGCACAGCCCAGATACCACAGGCCCCGAAGCAGACAGTGTGAGAATGAGAACAGTGCACCCACCAGGGGCATGTTTTCCTCTCTTCTTGCCACCACGATTAACAGGCAGACACACAAAGGGAAGCAGAGAACATGGGTCAGAGCTACAAGGCACACGAATGATGAAGAATACAGAGATTTTATGTGTGAACAGAGTGTAAAATTAAAGAAACAGCCCTGTGGTGGGCTTTACATTACTCACATATAACAGATGCTTATTGGCTCTTGTTTCTTGCAGCGCATTGAATATTTTTATTATACCATGACGGGCATTTTGCTGTCCAACAAGGTTCTGAAGCATATCTGAAAAATTAAGTTTAGATGCTACGCTGTTATTGATCAAGTGCACAATGCATAGCTATTCATCGAAGGAGATGTTACATGACATGTACACAACAAATGAAGGCTCTGCCTTGGCCAGTGTGGCTCAGCTGGTTGGAGTGTCATCCTGTACACCAAGTACGTCAAACTCGCGGCCCGTGGGCCGCATGCTTCATTTATTTGGCCCATGTTAGCCTTAGAGTTTGACATGCTTGCTGTACACCAAAAGGTTGCTGGTACCATTCCCAGTCAGAGCATGTACCTAGGTTTCAGGTTCAATCCCTGGTCAAGGCGTGTATGAGAGGCAACCGATTGATGTCTCCCTCTACACCCCCCCCTTTTCCTCTCCTTTCCTCCTTTCCCTCTTTTCTTTTTTTCCCTCTTTAAAATCAATAAATATATCCCTTATTATAAATAAATAAAGGGAGGGAGGGAGGGAGGGAGGGAGGGAGGGAGGGAGGGAGGGAGGGAAGGAAAGAGAAGAGAGAGAGAGGGGGGGGGGGGAGGGGAGGGGAGAGGAGAGGAGAAGAAGAAAGGGAAAGGAAGAAGCCTATGGCCTGAGGAACATGAATGATCAGTTCTTTTCAAATGTTTAAAGAGAAAAGATTATTTAGAATTTTTCAACATTGGGCATTTATACACACTATAATTTTAATACAGTGCTACCCAATTAAAAACTAAGTGTTCAAAACACTATACTTTTGCCCTGGCCGGTGCGGCTCAGTGGTAGAGCATTCTTCCATGTACAGAAGAGTGGTAGGTTTGATTCCGGGTCAAGGACATGTACCTGGGTTGCAGGTGTGTACCCTGGCCTTGGTTGGGGTACATGCGGGAGGCAACCAATCAATGCGTCTCTCTCACATTGATGTTTCTCTCTCTCTCTTCCTCTCCTTTCCTCTCTCTAAAAGTCAATAAACATGTCCTTGGGTGAGGATTAAAAATAAATAAATGCGCCGTGGCCTAAGGAACATGATCAGTTTTTTCAAATGCTTAAAGAGAAAATAAGATTTAGAATTTTTCAACATAAGATATTTATACAAACTATAATTTCAATACATTGCTACCAAATTAAAAATTAAGCATTCAAAACAGTGTACTTTATTAGAATTTTTAAAGCAACATATCTGTTCAAAAACATTCTTCTAGTTAAAAGAATTATATAACCAGTACTGTTCTTATTAAGATTCTCAGTACAATGTCTTAGCAAGGGGCAAGACATGATTTAAAAAGTGTGATAATTTTTCATTGCAAATAGTGTTTCCCGACAGATCTGAGTGAACCCTCATTAGGCTAACCTCCCTCTCTCTCTGTGCCCGCAGGTGAAAAGCCGCCTCACCTGGAATGTTTTCTAGCAGCTTCTGCTGGGCTCTCTGCTTCGTTTCCTGGCTTTGCTCTTTGCTTCTGATTTTGGTCGGTGGTGCCAGTTTCCCATTTGGCCAAAAAGCATCCCGGAAAACGGTGATGTAGTAAACCAGCATCTGCTCGCTGAAAATCCAGTTCACTGTGTCCCGAATTTGTCTTTTAAGAGAAATATATTTCTTGGATGAGGTTTTAAAATTTTTTCATACTCTGTTCTCAAAAGGCATTTATCAATTATCAATGAGCAGGTTAAGACACAGCCTGTCAAACTGTTTGATGAATAAACTAGGAACTGGCTTTTTAAGCTCTGGCTCTGAGAGTTAGTTGTTATTTTGGTAACCCTGGACGACCATTTATTCCTGGAGCTTGCATTTCCTTTGGTGCTGACTTCTGTGTGTCTTTCACTGGGAGGAGACTGGTTTGTCTGAAGCTTGCAACCATTCTAACCTGCTAAGAACTTCATCTACTAATGTCTCCGTGAAGTGCTGTCAGCTGGAAACAGGCCACTGAAAGGCGTTAAGTGTCTGAAACATCCCTGAGTCCTGAGGTGCGGGGGAGAAGCACATTTCCCGTGTCTCGGCGTTGCTGTGGCAGATCACGCCGGGCAGGGTCCTGACCCAGGGACTCAAGGCACGTGCTCAAGAGGCAGGAGAAAACACGGCACCTCCCTCACCACAGGGGGAGGACCGAGAGATTCCCTCTCTCCAGCCATTTCCAACTTCCCCGGGAATGAAAATCGGGCACGGTAATAAATAAATGGCTTTTATCTGCAACCAGGTCTCCTACACAACCCTGGTTTCATCAGTTATTAGTCAAAGTCTAACCAATTACAGGGCTGCTGTCAGGAGGCAAGTAACCGCAGTTCAGAGAGCCCGAGAGTGGCTGTTCACTGGGAGCAGGAAGTCTCTTTGTTGAAAAGGGGGAAGAATCATTTTAGAATTTAGTGCCAGTAAGACCTGAAATTTCAAACGTAATTCATGAGTAATAAATTTAAAAATTGGACTTACCAACCAGATTTTTATTTTTATATTTATTTGTTTGTTTATTTATTTATTTATTTTAAACAAGAAGTTTATTTAAACAAGACACTTGACTTGAAGGGAAAACTATCTAGGATTCATTTTTTTAGAGTAATTTATCCCTACTTACTGACAGATTGCCCTACATGTAACAGCTACGTACCCAGATTTTTAAAGGGACAATGTAAGGTTTTCAGACTGCACACAGTAACCGGTCACTACGGAAGTCTCCCCTCCACTGGGAGTCACTCTGTCTTTGTCTGTAACTGCACCTCTCCGAAGACACTTCCCTGCACTGCGGAGAAGGTAAATGCAGTGCATGTCTAGACCAAATAAAGTAACTGCAGTAACCTAACGGGCTTGTGGTTTAGAGAGCCTGCCGCCCCTGCCGGCCTCAGAAGAATCTACGTAACAAGGCAGACGTCTTGTTTCCTGTCACCTTCCTTTGGGTTACTCACAGGTGCTCCATGAAGAAATGAAGAAGAACATTTCAATTTGCAACTTAAAATTGGGTAGTGACTCTCACCAAAGGCCATCGCCTAGTCTTTTCGGTCAGTTAGGTCTGACTGTCTATCAGCCAAAACCACAGGAGGCTTTTGAAGCAATCCTGGTCTGTGGAATGAGAGTTGTGCCTGGCAAGTGCTGCTGCTGATTTCTATGTCATCGTCAGCTAAAGGCAAAACAGCAAAGGCAAGCGGGCAGGGCTCCATATTCCTCCACCTGATGCACACCATTGGGAGGAAGAGCCTGCCATTCCAGAGCCACAGTCCACAGGGGAGCAAGACAAGTGTGAATGACTTGCTGAAACTGAAAACAAAAATATATTGGCAGGTCTGAGTACTGAGGACAATAGGGCCATTTTTGAAATTTCTTTATCCAACGCCTATCAATACTAAAATTAAATTTTGACTCAGACCAAAACTTAAACAGGCCATTTTTTCCTGATTAAAACAAAAGCCTATGATATGAACTAAAGAAATCACCAACACCAGTTTTAAAAAAATCTTAGAAATAAATAGAAGTAAACTTTTGTTTATGACCAAGGAAAATATATTTGCAAATGAATAAGAAGATAACACGTTTTTTATGTTTCCCATAAAAATATGTTAAGATTTATATGATAAAACTATCACATTAACCTTGTGATACATGTTTGACAACAAAACTGGTCTTTCAATTTGAAAAATCTAATTTTCATCTTAAAATAGTTGCTGTACAAAAATGTGGTTTTCCCCCTTATTTTTAGCAGTCGACTCACATTTTTATTGTGCAAGAAAGCCATAATGTTTGTCTCCTGTTTGAAGAATACTAGATATGGAGTTAAACTTTTATGTATACCAGTATAGATAATGGAATATTAAAATATTCACATGGCTTATAATAGTGTTATATGATGCACACACACACACCCCTGATGGATGCTCAGATATTAACAAGAGGAATTACCCTCTTAATGTTACCTGACTCTAAAAAAATGAATGGTTTGCATTTCCCTCCAAGTACATAGCGGCCGTGTGTGAGGCTCAGCCTACTTTCATTTTGGTTTAGAGTCTAAGCCTTAACCTGCCTCCCATCAGGTGACACAAAAACCTGTGCCCAAGACACTAAAACTGGTCATCACGATCAGAAGAGAACTTGACAGACTCTCCTGACTCGTGGGCCGGAATGCAGAGCTAGCCCAAGCCCTCGCCATCGAGCTCACCGGGCACGCTGGGGGAGAGCGTCTTCAGCAACCTGCCTTCCGAGCCAATCTCAGAATCGTATCAGAAACAAGAAGAGAAAATCAGATACCTTCGGTGAGAAAGATGACTGGCTGCTATACCACAGCTAATGTGACTATTAAGGCAAAGAGTAGGCATGAATTCAAATATTAATTTCGTGCAACTCACTTGTTGATGGTTCTTCCAAAAGTGACCTGAACGAGAGCAATTAATGTTCTTCTCACCCATTTAAACACTAAAATGTAAGTCAGAGGAAAAGTATTATCACAGGAGAGCACAATGATGACATTTTCATAGCTGCACAAAGCACACACACATCACTGAACTCAATCGCGGGCTTGACACCAAGCCGGGGCCATGGTATCTGCAGGATGCGGGTCTAGGTTAGCAAACTTCTGCCCAGGAAAATTCTTACTAAGCTTGCATTTTCTGCTTAGCAACCAGTAAGATGAAACCTAGGAGTTTTTACAGCTTTTCAACACCCAAACAACAGCTGAGCTAACAAGTGGAAATAACACTTTACTTCTTATGTCCCTGGGCTCCTGACGACGTCTGTCTTCCACCAGCAGACAGATTTCTGTCTGGCTTGTTGCCCAATTTTCTAACACTTCTCAGAATGAGAAACGTGTGTAGTCAAATGTCCAAAATATTGTGAAATATTAATGATCGGATGGGTCTAACTCTCCCATGTGAGCAGAAGTTTGCAGAGCATCATGCACTTTTGTATATTTTATGCCTCTGGGGGAACAGCAGGGTCCTGAGCCGTGAATTCGGTCCTCTCCTGCTGCCTGGAGCAGCTGGGCAAAAGCCACTTCCTCTGAGCCTCAGTTTCCCATCTGGGAAAGGACAGTGTTAACATGTGCGTTTTTTGTGCTGAGGGTCTTATCAGTATTTTGTGTGAAAGAGTGTTGTAAAGGGTTCTACAAATCTAAACGTTTATTATTTCTATAGGTACAGAATATAAATATAAACAAAAAGAAGTCAAAGTAATGCTGTGAGGACATTTTAGGTCTGCAAGTTGGAAACAACCAATTTTCCATTTATACAGTCACCTCCACTCATGGAAACATTTAGCTACGGACACATGAGCAAATGAGATACTCAGACTTCACTATAATGGAGCCGAGAGTGCAGGGCTCCTGTGCACAAACCCTCTGTGCAGGGAAGCCACACACACACACGTGAGCAATTCACCTAGACCTGGTACTAGACTTCAGAACAGTCTAAGGTCATTTCTAACATTTTAAATGGATCTACATGACCAGTTAAAGTAGTGTTGTTAATCCTTCAAGTAAGATTCAAGTCCTGGAGTCAGACCATGCCTTTAAAAGCACCTTACATTTCCGATGGCACACAGGGCACGCTGCCAGCTGGTAGACCTTGCTGTCAGGCTGGCATTTAGGCTGGGGAGCCTGGCTGGCGGGGACGGTAACTCACCCGGCCTTTCTAGGGCAGGAGAGGTGGCTCCTACCAGGGGTCTGAGGACACGTGCATCTCGAGAAAAAGCCCGTCAGCCGACTGACTGCTTATACATGTTCCAAAGGCTGATTACTGGTTCCTTTATGCACATCAACCAGAGCAGGAACCAAAGTGGCCCTGCTCCAAATTCCCTCCTGTCACTGCTACCTGCCTACTCTGCTACCTTCTCCTGTCCCCCACCCCCACGTAGGTAACAAAACAGCCCAACGACTCCTTCCAAGAGCTCCTTTGCTCAAAGCCACAGAGGCAGCTGCAGCAACACTAGGATTTTGCTGACGGCAAAATATCGCATCTCATTATAACTGATGTTCTATTTTCCCCCCTCGGAAATGTCGCCAGCAAAACCAAATGTGCATCTGAGCAGGCACAGGGTGAGGACCTGCTCCTGCCCTGACTGGCCCTGGCAGACCCACCCCAGCTGGATCTCTGCATGCAAAGGTGAAGACTCCGGGAACCAGGCCTCACCACTTCGTGAGCCGGCTTCATGAGGAAGGGGGAGACTCTGGGTGAAAGGCTAGTGTTTCCGACCACCCTGAGCCCAGGGAAACGGCAGTAAATATCTGGCAGTGTCTGAAGTATGCAGCAGCTGTAGCTTTTTCATCTGAAAGGATCTTTAATATTTGGGTGATATTCCATCACTCAAATTTATCCTCCGCTTCTGACATTTTGCTTAGTTCCAACTTTTCAATATTGAAATTTTGCTGAAAAGGAACATTTTTATATATAAACCTCTGCCTGCAGTTTTGAATTTAATTGTGTCTGTTGCTTAATGTGAGTTACATTTTTGGAACCCTTATCTTGTAAATGCACTGAAGGAAGAATCTACATCTGATATAGTTTTGTGTCCCCTGCAGAGCTGTATCTAAAATATGCTCCCAAGTATTTGCTGATTGTTTAAGTTTGGGCTTAGGCGAAGAAAAAGTTCAACGACCAAAATAATTAATTCCGGCACTTAATATGTTCTCGCCTATTCATCCATCAGTGCACCCATCCAGGCATTTTACTGACCACCTACTATGGTTCAGACATTGTAGTAGTCACTGAGGAATAAAAGTCACACAGACACACCTGAGTCTATAAGACCACTTGGAGTTTTTTCATCTGCTAGTAATTCTTTAGGTGACATTGGGGATATATAATTAAGTACCTGGTTGGAAACATAGCCACACTTCCTGTCTAAGACCCACTCCCAGCCCACCTCCTTTGCCCCAAGGGAAAAGATGCTAATCTGGGTGGACAGAGCCCAGGACATCCAGGGGGCACCACTTGACCGGCTGGTGACATTACTATGCCTCGCAAACAACCCTTGCTCTCTCGTGTGCTTCCTCTTCTGGGTGGGCCTTTAGGCACCTCACATCGCCAGCTGGTACTGAGGCCCCAGTATGACTGACTGCACTCGTCTCTTATAGAGTGTTGGGGGCAGTGGAAGGTGTGTGTGTGTGGGGGGGGGGAGCAGTGGAAGGTGTGGGGGGCAGAGAGTCCTGTTTAGGACTCAAGACTAAACCAAGCAGTACAGTTTGACTTTTCACCCAACTACTGCTTCAGGAGAGAGGCCCTTGGGTGGGTCTTAACAAAATAGTATTTTGATCCTATTTTGCTCTTGTTTCTAAGAACTACCAAGGTAGGCATTCTCAGTCTGAGCATGCCTGTCATTTGGGGCAGGATAAGTCTGTTGGGAGGGGCTCACCTGAGCATCGCAGCAAGTTTAGCAGCACCCCTGGCTTCCACCCACTGGCTTGTGGCACCACCCCCAAGTCTTGACAACCAAAAAGGTTTCCAGACATTGCCAAGTGTCCCCTGGGGACAAAATCCCCCCAGCCCTCCACTGATAGCCACTCTTCCACGCAAAGAAAGGTGGTTGAGGGTGAAGCAGGATGGAGGCTGTCCTGTGTCCCTGGCCATAATGCTATCTCAGCAACACCCAAACCTCATCTTTAACAACAGGGCTGTTCCTCTGCTACGAAAAGTGTTTCTGCTTACCTTTAGGTGATAAAGCAGTGAGACTGTGCTAAGTGACATGGAAAGAAATTCAAGGCATTCTCTGTCCGTGCTCAGAGGGACATAGTGCAGGTAAGTCAGGGCCCTGAGAGCCTAGAGTACACTAGCCACCTGTCTTAAGGTTGCATCCTCAGGTCCAGCCTTAGTACCTGGTTGGCCCTTAGGAGTATTTGGTGAATGAATGAATGAATGAATGAACATAAAAACAAGTTTGAGTCAGGAATAAAGGGATATTAAATATGTACATGTATAACCCCTTAACTAGAAAATAACACTAAATAATAACAAAAAGGCTTACTTCCTCGAAGTTCAAAAATCTCCCCAATCAACATGAAGCACGGTTCGGCCAGGGAGTCCTTCCTCCCATCCACGTCGTCACCATAGTCTGACAGGTCACTGTCCTCCTCTGCCTCCTCCTGGGGGTGCAGAAAAGTCGTAGGAAGCAGGTCACTATCCAAGTGGTAGAGTTGTTGTCCTTTTCCAGTGTAATTCCAAACCGTGTGTTCATCTCAGCCTCACACAGCCCTTCAACTGTCCTGCATGCAGACATCTATGCATTTTCAATGAAGAGGGGAAATGTGTCTAACCCCAAGAGAGAGCCTGAACTTAAACTGTAAAGGTTTAAAATGACTGTGGAAAACCTGTCCCTGGACTGATAAGGAGTGAATTAGCAGACAGCGAAATAGTTTTCTAAGCATTTTGAGTTTTAAAAGGCTTTTTAACTTAAATGGTTTTAAATTTGCTGTTCTTAAAACTGCATATTTTAAAGAAATCTAGTTACTTTTAAAGCTCCGATTCAAGCTTTTATTCTGTCCCTTCAGCTAGTCTCATTTCCTGATCTGCATGTCAGCAGGTTGCAGGCACCAGGCTAGTGCCAATGAGCGCTACGTGGATCCAGACTTGGGTGGCCCGCAGCTCTGGGGACTGACAAATAGTCACGTAGCTGTTTCTACAGGTAGGTGAGGTGCTGTGAAGAGGTTGGGAATAAACCGGAGGTAAGCCAGCCAGTACAGCCAGACATGACACACAGGGCCGTGAGGGGAAGAGGTGAGGGCCCTGAGACGGAGGCGGGTTTACACGGAGACCAGCCCGCTGGTGTGGACATGCTCTGTGCTGCACAGACTCCTCCCCCAGCTCAGAATGCGGTAGCATGACGCTCCTTTCCACCGCCAGTTCCTTCTGTCCAGCTCAGTAAGGGGCACTTGGCAATGAACTAAGGAGATGCCATTTCGGAGATGGTCTTGTGCAGTTTGCTGGAGAGCCCAATCAGGGCTTCCGTGGCCTAAATGTGAGGGAAACTGAAGTCCAGAACGTAAGATGGCAAATGTCTGCAGTCTCCCTTACTCACCCATACATGCCACTGCTTCAGAATAGTATGGGCTTCCCATTCCCTGAAAATCAAGTCTAAACTCCTCTGCCTGGACTCCCTCGGTAGGGCTGGAGGTCCAGACACTGGAACTACAAACGTACGTTCTCTGCCCGCGGTCCAGGTGTATGTGACATCCAACCAGCGGGAGGTGGTAGAGCCCAAGTTTACTCAACCTTCAGTTGTGCTAAGGAACTGGGCGGGCCAAATTCCTTATTCCCAAGATGCCTTTCCCCGGCATTTAGATACCAATGGGATGTGAGGATCTCCCACCTCCCCTCCAGCTTAAGTCACTCCAAGTATCTACATGTTACTAATCCTTTCATTCCTGTGTCTATGCTTCCAAGTGGCTTGTCGGGGAGCACAAGCAGGTGTCCAACGTGTGACAGTGATAATAACTGGAAGTGGATGCCTCTACGTTTCCCCATTAGCAGCATGCTTTCGACCAACATCTGCTACTTCGAACTGCCTTCAGTAAGACATCTGCTTAAACACGCTAACAGATGGCACAGCTCACCTCCTGATGGGAGAAGAAGTCGCGGGGAAGTCTTTCCAAAAAGGAGGATAATGAAAACGTGGACTTTTTCCCCTGCACGTCAATAGCCTTGAGGTAGTCAGGAGAAGGGCTCAAGAAGGCATAAAGTGCTTCGCTCTGGTACAGCCTTTCATCTGAAAGCAGATTCTGGGGAGGAAAGGATTGATTACTGCTCTGTGCGAGCACGTCTGTGCTGCGGAGGCCGCGGCCCAGGCAGTGAAGGCAATTCACGTCATCAGAATTCTGAACCCAAGCCACTTCCCTTCCCCCTGGAATACAATGTCTCAGATCAGCTCTCAGTGGTCGCAATGGCAGACCACGCTCTCTAGGTGGGCCGGGTGCCAGTCATTCTGCCGGTGGGAGACTCTGTGCAGACAGCAGAGCTCACCTGCTCTGCACGGCTCACTGCCACCCAGATCCTCACTTCGCACACAGCTAGCAGACCCCAAACCACCGCCTTTGAAATGCCTGCTCGTCTGTGTTTGAACCGCTCACATATTTGCACAATACAAAGGATTCCATCGACCACCCTTTCATGGCTACATTCAGACTGTGCACACCAGCTGGAAAAAGGAGCCTGAGCCGTCATACGGCGGCGGTGCCCACCAGACAGCAGTCTCGTCTCACTCTGCTCCCTCTGCCAAGAAGGGCTTATTTACCAAAATATATAACCACTAGTGACTTGGTGCGCGGATTCATGCACATTGAAAGGAAATTAGTTAGAAGGTGGCCGGCGGGGCGGGACTGGGCCAGATGGGCGCGCACGCCCTGGAGCCAACCTCCTGAGGTCCCTCCCCAGCCAGCGCACCTGGGGTGGCACCGTGGCTCAAAGGGCGCCTACAGAATCAGCGGGTCCCTCTGGCAGGTGGGGTCCCTCGGCCTGGCCTGTGGGGATCTGTCCGAAACCAGCTCTCCAACATCCCCAGAGGGATCCCGGAGTACAAGAGGGCACTCTACAAAGTTGCTGTTGTAAAGGGTGTGGAATGCAAATGCAAGTGTGCAGTAAACCAGATTCAGGGCCGACAGTGCCCCAGCAACAACATAACCCACGGCCGAAGGTGGAATCGGGCTCCCTCCTCTCTGGTTTCAGGGTGCATCACCCAAGAACCACTGCTGCCAAGTCACTGCAGCTCAACAGCTCCTGCTTTGAGCATCTGCCCCCTGGTGATCAGTGCATGTCATAGTGACCGGTTGGACAGGCGGAGGGACACTTAGCATATTAGCCTTTTATATATATAGATTTTGATTGGCCCTTAAACTGGAAATTTCTGAAACTTCTTTATGTACCTATCTGGCTTTAGCAGAGAGGAAAAGAGAACATAAATCAAGTTTATGTACAAGCAAGTGCTACCGCTGGCTAAGACAGTAAAATTAACAGTGTGACCATCAGAAGGTCGAAATGCCTAGTATCAAAGTATACGGAGTTCAGGGACCAATAAGCCGTGGGAAATGCTGCCCATGGATGATGTACCCCCTGGGAGGGTGGAATACAGAGAGCACACTGTGCCTCTGATGATGGGAACTGGGAGGTGGAGGAGGGTAAGTTCAGTCCCAGGAGTTGGCCCATGATGTTCACAGTGGATCTGATCAGACGAAGGTTGGAATCTGTAAACCCAAAGACCCTCCCTAGAACAAGAGCTCTCATATGGCCTCCAACTGGAAACTATGCAAATGGTCATCAGCCACAGAAGGAATAGACACAGAAGGATGGGAGTGGGGGACCAGGTGAAAGAGGTGAAGGGACTGAGAGGTACAGACTGCGAGTTACAAACTAGTCACAGGGATGTAAAGTACAGCATAGGGAACAGAGGCAATAATATTGTAATGACCATGTATGGTGCCAGGTGGGAACTGGAAATATCCGGGGAACACTTCGTAAAGTATATCCTTGTCTAACCACTGTGCTGTATACCTGAAACTAACACAAAATAATCCATAAAGTACACTGTAACTAAAAACCACCAAAAAAATAAACCTATACAACCGTGAAAACTAAAGATCCAGACTAAAACAGCACTATGAGTGATTCTCATGAACACAATGTTGAGTGAAAGAAGTCAGACACAAGAAGCGCACACTGTGTGACTCGTTTGTATACAACCAAAGCCAGCTGTAACTATCTGTAAGGTTAGGCGTCTGCATCCTGGCCGCCTTTGGCTCAGGAGCAGTGGCGGGAAGGAAGCTGGAGGGACGGGCAATATTGTTTGTGGGGCTGAGGGTGTGTTCAGTTTGTGAAGATGGAGAAAACTGCACACAAGGTGCCTGCATTTTCTGCGTGTACAGTACACTTTAGTTACCAAAAAAAGACTCTTGAGGATCGGCACAGCCTATGAGAGCAGAAAGCAAACGAGCAAGCTCTTATATTGATGACAGTGTGACCCAGAGTAACCGGCTTTCCTCTCACAGCTAAAATGTTTCCGGTCTTACCTGTAGAAACTTGTTTAACTGCTTCTTGGACTTTTCCATAAACTTTTGATCGATAGACTTGAAAGGCAGCTTGCTGAGAGAAGGCAGCTGGACTTTTTTTAAAGAAGGGAAGCACTGTGGGGAGGGGGGTTAAATGTTAGTATCTTGAACTTACATTTTAATCTTGGAAAGAGACTCAGAATTACAAACAGAACAAACCAAATATCTTCCTCCCATACTTGTTCCTCTGAGATTTGAGACTTGAAAACCTACCTGTTCTAACCAGGCTCACAGAATCTGGAGGAATGGGATATATGATGAAAAAGCTAAAGCTCACCCCAGGCCCCCGAGTCCTGAAGCCGCGCGGACAGGGCTGGTTTGCACACACGCGCAGGAGCACAGCCCGCGCGGCACGCACACCTGGCTCCCAGGAGAACATGTTGGGTTTACATCGCTGTCTAAAGCGATCAAAGCTGACAAAGGAACACAATGGAAAGAAGGAGTAACTTGGGTTGAAGCTCTGTTACTGTCTTTATTGGCAAACTGCAGGATGCAGAGCTATCCTATCTAATAAAAGAATAATATGCAAATTGGCCATCACTCCAACACACAATATGGCTACCCCCATGTGGTCAAAGATGACTGACCCCATGTGGACACAAGATGGCCACCAGAAGATGGCCAGCAGGGGAGGGTAGTTTGGAGGGACCAGGCCTGCAAGGGAAGGCAGTTGTGGGCGATCAGGCCAGCAGGGGAGGACAGTTGGGAGGGACCAGGCCTGCAAGAGAGGGCAGTTGGGGGCGATCAAGCCTGCAGGGGAGGGCAGTTAGGAGTGACCAGGCTTGCAGGGGAGAGCAGTTGGGGGGGACCAGGCCTGCAGGGGAGGGCAGTTAGGGGTGACCAGGCCTGTAGAGGAGGGCAGTTAGGGGCAAACAGGCTGGCAGGGGAGCAGTTAGGCATCAATCAGGCTGGCAGGGGAGTGGTTAATGGGTGATCAGGCTGGCAGGCAGAAGCGGTTAGGGGCAATCAGGAAGGCAGGCAGGCGAGCAGTTGGGAGCCAGCAGTCCTGGATTGTGAGAGGGATGTCCTAAACGGGCAGTCGGACATCCCTAGAGGGGTCCCAGATTGGAGAGGGTGCAGGCTGGGCTGAGGGACACACACCCCCATGCACGAATTTCGTGCACCGGGCCTCTAGTTAATAATGATAATGTATGTAATAAATAAGGACCACAGACTTCCCTTTGTGGACTAAGTCCTGGGCTGTGCCAGACACCGTGCTAGAAGCCTGGCACGTGTAACAGCTCTGAGTTGAGAATTTCGATCGTTCCCGTTTAACACATGATCAGGATTTAAACCCGAATCCATCAGACTATAAACTCTGTGCTCTTTATGCCAATCCCCACAGGACTCTGCCCGTTGCCTCAGATAAGAGGCAGTGGGTTCCACATGCCCCAGACGGCCCCATTTCCAAACACTGGCCTTCACTGAGGCACGGGGGCCATTGGCACAGGCGTCAGGAAATCGAGTGGGACTGAGAAGAAAGTGAGCACAGAGCTTGCCTGCCACAGCTCTTCTCCTGTCTCATCAGGTCACAGCAGCCCCACGGCCAGGCCGCAGCAAGAAAGGCCATGTCACAGGTTACCTGTGCCAGGTGTTTCCGGTGGCCTTTCCCACTCAGCCCACTGAGGCACTGAGTACAACGGCAGGCGCCCAGGAAGGAAGTACCATCCAGTGCCCAGATTCGGGGAGAGATTTTAGAGAAATGAAACAGGCAGTGACAGTTGGAAGGGAATGTTAAAATCATCAGGGACCTAAAGGTGCTTCCTGTCACAGTTGTCAAAAAGTGAAAATTCACTCGCCAGGAAACACCCAGGGTAGGAGAGACCCAGTAAGCAGGCCACAAGGAGGAAAGGTGACGACAAGACGAAAGCCAGACGTGGAATCCAGTTTCCTCTCGTGCTTCAGTGTAATTGTTTCTGATTTCCAAAGAACATTTTATTTTCACGTACATTTTATTTCAAAATCTCCCGTAAATTCCTTTCTCTCCTTCCTTCTGTTTTTATCAGCAACTAAACTGATACTAAACTTGGGCTTCACAATGGTTTATCACAGGGCAAAGGATGCATCTTTCTGTAGTGTCAACTGTAGTCAACATTTTGGGGGAAACTTGTTCTTACGTTAAGGTGAATATTTTGCTTTCCATGCCGCTAAAGTGGCCATAATCCACTTGGGAAACTCTGTCGTATGACACAGTTGAAGAAGTGATAGCATCCAGAAGTTAGTGATTAAAATGATTTTAAAAATCATCCCAGGAAAAAAGGTTAAAGAAGAGACATTTCACTTACAAAAGAGGGTCTGAGAAGTGGCCACAGGTTTTAACCAGGATGAGTTCATTCTGAGCAAGAGATTAAAGGGATGTGAAAGCAGAAGCGAGTGGAGAACTTTTTAACTGCTGGGTGGAGGGCAATCACCTCCAGCAGGAGGAGACTTAGAGACGTTTCCGAGGCCAGTGGGGGAGTCAAGAATGGAAACGAAGACAACCTGCATTCTGGCCCGCTTTAAACCCAGATCCACCAGGGTCATGGATGTATCCACCATGCATACATCCCACATGTCAGTTAAACTCTCTGGGATCAGTTTCCCCATCTATCAAATCAAAGAACTGACCTAGATGAGTGGTTTTCAAACATTTTTTACGCAAAACCCACTTTAGGAAATACATGCTAAGTTGCAACCCACAATGCACACGCAGATGTCCATGTCTATATGAATAATGGACACACGTGTACAACGAAACAGAAGTCCCATGAGACAATGCTCATTACTTTCACAACAATAACAACACAATCACATTTATTCTGTGCCACACACTCTCCTGAACGCTGTGTATTCATGTATCCCCTTCATTCTCACAGCAGCTCTGCGAGAGGAGGGGGAGGGGAGGGGGGCTATGCTGTTTGTATTTCCTGGTGAGAAGAAGAGGCACAGAGAGAGACAGGCCCAGGTCAGAGCAGTAAGGACTCACTCTGGGATCCCAGCTCCCGTCTGTGCTCAGTCCTGACACTTAACTGACTCCCCAACGTTTTGTGATGAAATCCAATCGGTCCTAGTCTTGTTCGACTGCTGCACCCACAGCGGGGTTCACTGCCCACTAATGGTCACAACTGGCAGCTGCGAAACCGCTCCGGGACCCTGACCGTCTTCCAGCTCTGGGGTTCTCAGGGGCTCCATTCACAATGGAGATCAGACCACTATCTGTCCTGAAGGATTTAGATTAATCTAGCCCTGACCGGTTTGGCTCAGTGGATAGAGCGTCTGCCTGCGGACTGAAGGGTCCCAGGTTCGATTCCAGTCAAAGGCATGTACTTTGGTTGCGGGCACATCCCCAATAGGGGGTGTGCAGGAGGCAGCTGATCAATGTTTCTCTCTCATCGATGTTTCTAACTCTCTATCCCTCTCCCTTCCTCTCTGTAAAAAATCAATAAAAATATATTTTAAAAAAAATAGATGAATTTAGATGGTTTGATCTATGAGTAAATTTCTAAGTGTCAGGCTGAAAATACCACTTTGCCAGTATCAACAGCAAAAGAGAAAGATTAACCAGTTTCCTTACAGGGAAATGAGCTCTCACACCTCCTCCTGCTCAGTAACTCTAATGTTCTGTGAGTGTTCGTACCTCACTAAGCTTCCGGTGTAAATTCTGGAACTCACTGAGCCTTCTGGGGACGGTCCAGTTCTTGGTTTCAACTCCTCCAACGTCCTGTAAGCTTACCATGACAAAGTAACAGGGCATCTGCTCCCCATTCTCTTCTGTGACCTTGGAAAACAAAACAAAACAAACACAATAACAACGAAAAGCAGGGGAGCCAGTGGCAGCAAGATTTTACACGTCCCCAAGTCTCCCCTCCCTCTATGAAGAGCCCTGCATAGTCCCTGAGACTGTGACTGTGATGGATTCTCTCCCGACAATTAGGATGGTTTATGGCACAGCTGACCTCAATCCAGGGAAATGACTGGGAGGGCCTAACCTAATCACGTGAGCCCTTTCAAGCAGAGCGATCTCTCTGGCCGGGGGAGAAGAGGCAGTCACAGAGGCGGACTGGGGGCTCAGGACTGAGCATGCTGCCAGCCTCAGGATGGAGGGGGGCACGCGGAAAGGACCTGGGAGCACTTCCAGGAATGAGGAACCACCCCCAGCTGACAGCCAGAACAGAGACCTCAGCTCCACAACCTCAGGGAACCAATTCTGCCAACAACCTGAATGAACTTGGAAGACAGTTTTCCCCCAGAGTCTCTAGACAAGAACTCAAGCTGGCCAACATCTCGATTTCAGCTTTATGACACAATGAACAGAGGACCAGCCATATCGTGCTGGACTACGGGCCCATGGCATTGTGATCTAAGAAGTGGGTGTTGTTTTTTTAAGCTTTGAAATTGGTGGTAATTTGTTCTACAGCAAAAGAACACTAATATGGCAGACTTACCATTCTGTGTTTCCTTGCAAAATCAAATCAACAGCAAGCAAACAGGTGTGAAATATGAGGGTTTCCCCAGTTTAATTTCAGGATTCAACAAACCATGGTTTCTATTTTCATGAAATTTTACACTGGGAGACATAATGTCCTCTACCTCCCAATTTAGATAATTCAAAAACACACACATATATTCATACAGATACACACATGCACCCCAACATATTCACAAGAGCCCACTATTATTATTTTTAAAATATGTTTTTATTGATTTCAGAGAGAGGAAGGTATAGAAACATCAATGATGAGAGAGAATCATTGATCAGCTGCCACCCGCACGCCCCACACTGGGGATCGGGTCTGCAACCCAGGCCTGTGCCCTGACCAGGAATCAAACCGTGACCTTCTGGTTCACGCTCAACTAGTCCATGCTCAACCACTGAGCCACACTGACCAGGCAGAGGCCACTATTATTTATTTATGTATGTATGTATGTATGTATGTATGTATTTATTTTCCCCATTGACCTTCCCCCAGCCTCCCCTATCCCCTGTCACATTTAATGCAAATTGATAACAGAAGAAACAAAAGAATTTAAGCTTGAATCAGTAACAAATCAAATTAGAGAGAAAGAGCCAATAAGAAAAGCACAGAACAGAGATGTGAGACCTACTAAGCACACGCTGAGCCCTGTGAGGCAGGACTGTTATCCCCTGTAAGAACAGGGGAAGTGGAGGCACAGGCAGGGTCTCTGACTGTCCTAGCATCACACGTCTAGTAAGTGGGGGTTCCAGCCTCAGCCCAGGAGAGCTTGGAGCAGTGTAAACACGCCTACACATTCCCGTGGGACTGCTGGTGACTGGCAGTGAGGCGACCCCGCTGGGTGCATCCCATTCCCGCTGCAGTGACCCTGGTGCCGCAGCAAGCGCCCGAGTACAGCTGAGGACCAGGGCAAAGTGCCTCGTGAGAGTTTTCCCCTCCCTCTCTCCCTCCTGCAGCATGTGCCTTTGGAAGGTGATTTTAATAAACTGTGAAATGTCAGAGGCAGCTCTACGGCAACACTGAGGAGGTGACAGAATCTGTGTTCTTTCCCTCCACTGGCCTCCTCTAGCATTGTTTGACATTAGATACCCCGACTTCACCCTAAAGATAACTCTATCTACAATTATCAAGGGTTTCTTTTTAATCCTCACCCAAGAATATACTTAGAGGAAGGAAGAGAAATACAGAGAGAGAGAGAGAGAGAGAGAGAGAGAGAGAGAGAGAGAGAGAGAGAGAGAGAGAGAGAGAAACACTGATCAATTGCCTTCTATACGTGCCTCAACTGGGGATCAATCCCACAACTCAGGTGTGTGCCCTGACCAAGAATCAAACCAGCATTGTCCTGTGGAACCTACTGGCTGTGCATCAAGGCTGACATTTCTATATAGTATTTCAAGGTTGGGTGCAATCTTCCCTGACCTATTGCCCCCCAAAAGCGTATTACCCTGCAGTTTACCTTAGTAAGAGTGCCAATAAGTACCAAAGACATACCAAGGGTTCTTGGTTAAGCTCTCATGTAAGGTGTGTGCTTCAGGGTGGCTCTCAGAGAACATGCTTTGTTTCGTTCTCTAATCTAGAGAATACTTTAAGATTGTGACTCTTAAGCCCTCCCCCAGTATGTATCCAGCCACTGGGATGATGGGAAAGGCAGGGATGAACGAAGATAAGCTGGGCAGATAGGTCCTTGCAAATCTAAGGCGCTGAGTATTTAACAAGCCACTGGAAACAATGACGGGCAAAACATGAGCACTCTCTTACTCAGGATCTCGTTACTTGTGTACTCTATGGTGGACCTGACCTTTAGGTCCCCGCAGACAGGAAGGAAGGAGTTGTCAATATTAACAATGGAAATGCCTATAAGCATCTTTCTTTTAAATGAAATTATTTATTTAGACAAAATAAAAGGGACACAGCATATTCTAAAAAAGATTATTCCATCTCATCAGAGAATAGCAAAATATTTTCTAATTCAAAGGATAAAATATTTTACTAAAGATCTTACAGCTACTGACATTGGAACAACTGAAGCCAGAAGGATGGAACGATCAGAAACACTTACATTGAAAACTTTTTACCTCCAAATTTCAAATAGTGCTTTCCATTTTATTTCAACCTTCAATGGAAAAATAAAATGGTAATTTAAAGACATTAACTGCTCCAATCTGAAGTCTCTTACAATTCAGTGAACCAGGACAATTCTGTCTACAGTGGAGTAGAGTGGGTCTCTACCAGGCAGCCGAGTGCAGCTCCCAGTCACGGGAGAACCAGAGTGAAATATGGGGGAAGGAAGGTAGGACAAATGCAGTCTAAAAAAATAAATACAAGATTTCCACCCTCAACCTTAATTCTCCAGAGTAAAATCTTTTCTTATGAAGTCAAACTTTTAAAATAAATTGGGAGTAAAAGCAATGAAACCTACCTCTCCACTGGTGATGGAAGCTTTCCACATTCCGAGGTTCTCACACCACCAATCTGTCCTTGCCAGGTGCAGCTGAAGGTCTGTGCGTTCTTTCTCTGTTAGAATTATTTCCTCCTTCAACTTGGAAACAATCTGCCACAGGAATACATCCTGGGAGTTATAAAGCTATTTAAAATACTATACAATTTTTTAAAAGTAGCAGGGTACAAAATCAATACACACAAAAATAAGTTGTATTTCTATACACTAGTAATAGATAATCCAAAAAGGAAATTAAGAAAACAATTCCATTACAATAGCATAAAAATAATAAAATACATAGGATGAACTTAAGCAAGAAGGTGAAATACTTTTACAATAAAAACTACAGAACATTGATGAAAGAAATTAAATATAAACAAATGGAAAGATAGCCCATGTTCATGGATTGGAAGACGAAAGATGCTAAGATGCAATACTACCCAAAGTGATCTACAGATGCAATGCAATCCCTGTCTAAATCTCAATGATTTCATTTTGCACAAACAGAAAATTCCATCCTATAATTTATGTGGAATCTCAAGGAAGACTGAACAGAACAGACAACCTGGGAAGAAAAGAACAAAGATGGAAAACTCACACTTCCTAATTTCAACACCCATGACAAAAGTACACTAATTAAAACAATTTGGTACTGAAATAAAGACAGACATATAGACCAATGGAATAGAAAAGAAAGCAAAGAAGTAAACCTTCACTTATATGGTCAAATGATATTTGACAAGGGTGCCAAGACCATTCAATGGAAAAAGACAATCTTTCCAACAAATGGTGCTGAAAAAAATGGGATATCACATATAAAACAATGAAGTTAGACCCTTACCTAACACCATATGCTACAATTAACGCAAAATGGATCAAAGAGCCCTAGCCGGTTTGGCTCAGGGGATAGAGCGTCGGCCTGCAGACTGAAGGGTCCCAGGTTCAATTCCAGCCAAGGGCACATGCCTGGGTTGTGGGCTCCATCCTCAGTAGGGGGCTGGCAGGAGGCAGCTGATCAATGATTCTCTCTCATCATTGATGTTTCTCTCTCCCTATCCCTCTCCCTTCCTCTTTGAAATCAATAATGACATATATTTAAAAATGGATCAAAGATCTAAACATAAAGTTAAAACTATAAAATTCTTAGAAGAAAACATAGGGAAAAGCTCTATAACTTTTAATTGGTAATAATTTCTTGGCTATAACATTAAGGCACAGGCAACAAAAGAAAATATAGAAAAATTAGACTTCATAAAAATTGTAAACTTTTAGGCAAAGAACACTATTAACACAGTAAAAAGACAGTCAACAGAATGGAAGAATATATTTGCAAATCACATATCTGATAGGAGATTAATATCCAGAACATACAGAGAACTCCTAAAACTCAACAACAACAAAAATAAACAACCTGATTAAAAAATGGGCAAAGGACTTGAATAAACATTTCTCCAAAGAAGATATATGAATGGCCAAAAAGTACATGAAAAGATACTCAACATCACTAGTCATTAGGGAAATGCAAAACAAAACCAGAGTGAGATACCACCTCACACCCATTAGGATTGTTATTATTAAAAACATGTATACACACACACACACACACACACACACACACACACACACACACACACACAGAAAATAACAAGTATTGGTCAGGATACAGAGAAATCAGAATCCTATGTATGGTGATAAGATAAAATGGTATAGCCACTGTGGGACAGAATGGAGATTCCTCAAAAAATTAAAAAGCAAAATTAACATATATCCCAGCAATTACAGCTCTGGGTATACACCCAAAAGAAGTGGGGGGGGAAAAAGGATCTCAAAGAGATATTTGTACACCCATGATTATGGCAGCATTAGTCACAATAGCCCAAAGTGGAAGCAAACAAAGTATTAAGCGACAGATGGATGGATAAACAAAACATGGTGTACACATACAATGAAATATTATTTAACTTTAAAAAGGAAGGAAATTCTGACACATAGTAATATGTGAATGAACCTTGAAGACATTATGCTAAATGAAACAAGCCGGTCGCAAAAGGAAGAATTCTGTATGATTCCACGGACGTGAGGTACTTGGACTAGTTAAATTCATAACAGACAGAGAGACAATGGTGGTGGCCGAGGCTGGGGAAGGAGCGATGGGAGTTAGTGTTTAGTGGGTACAGAGCTGCAATTCTGCAAGAGGAAGAGCGTTCTGAAGATGGATCGTGGTGACAGTTTCACAGCAACATGAGTGTATTTCACATTAACCTGTACATTTTAAAATGGTTAAAATGGTGAAATTTAATGTCATGCTTATTTTACTACAATTTTTAAAAAATAAATAATTGTTTAAAAAGTTATGTTTACAGTCTCCTTGGATCTCTTCTATGAGAAAACATGTAGGGTTATATAACGTAGTTTGAGGACAGCAGCTTTGCCCCAAACCCTCCTCAACATGCAGTCTGCGAGGACCCCTTCCTTCCTCGGAAACCCCGCAGGAAGCCTCCCGCCGGGCCAGCGTCCCGCACTTTGCCACCGGTCAGGGCTGGGACTATCTGCCTCATTTTCATCGGACAATGTTTTGGGTCCACATTCGGCATGTTTGCTCCCTAAGAGCAGGTGGCAGATTCTATATTTCATTGATTCTTCACAGTGACCATCACAGCATCATTCATTTACTCATCACTTGTGTCTCTGAGCACACGTGCAGCAAGTGCCAGAGATCAGGTTAGCAGACCGAAGGGTGTCAGCCGCACCTCTGTTAGACCTCCTTGGTGGATTCCAATGAGGCATGAACCCAAGGCAAAAGGCCACACCGCCTCCAGGGTGTGACAAATGCCAATCAATGAGATGCTGTTTACAAATTCTGTTGGCTTTTAGCAAAATAATTTATTTCTTGCATAATTTGGTGAGGGTCTCTATATTTTACTTGCTGCATTTATAAGAAAGTAAAAAAAAGGTAAAGATTGGCCTTGAGCAGTTAACTCACTTGCAGAAATGACCTTGGTTCAAGGGAAAGCTTTGCCCCTCCCGCAAAGGTACTGCAGGCAAGCCAGTCCAGGGAACACTTACAGATGACAGTGGGGAAAGAAACCCAAATCACGAAAGAGTAAAAACAAGTACTTTTCTAATTCTTACTAGAAGCAAAATAGTAATAACAACAATAGAACTTAAAATAAAATTCTTTTTAAAGAAACTGTGGCACCTCTCAGCATAAACTGAAAACTACTACTTATCAAATTTAAAAAATGGAAACGTTGAAAGACAACCTTGAAAGCGAAAGAGTTACCTTCTTGTCAGGTTTTGGTGCATTTTGAATAGAATTTAGAGCTTGCCTTTTATATTCAAGTTTCTCGTTTAGTTCTCGTAGTTTGTTTACAGCAAAACTGGCTTGTTCATTAGTCTGACTGGTGCCTTCATCCACAGCTTCCTCAGCAGCCTCATCTCCCAGGCTCTGGAGGAGGAAGGCACATAACACTGAGTCATACAAAGACGGACTATTCCGTAATTATCACCTATCAGACAGGCACTACATCAGTACAATGACTGCCCAAGTACCAGGCTCCACTAAGGAAAAATCTACAGTACGAGGTCTAGAAGCAGACTGCTTTTTCTCCGTAAAGTGAAAAATTAAAGTATTTGGAACCAAAGTAATGGGTGTTCAGAATTGCAATGAGAAAAAAAAAGGGGGGGAAACATGTACTATCCTAGGGAAAGGGAAATGATTCCACACCATTCTTTCCCAAATGGTTCACCAAAGGGAACGTGCATGGAACAAGGGGAGGCAACAGAGCTATCTTCCCAGCTCAACCGCCATGTCCTGTGCCTCATCTTGGACAAAGACACAGGTCTGGATTCCTTTTGGTGTCCTAAGAATATTGTTGAAAAACTCATGCAAGTCTCTCTAAAATAAAATTTCCAAATTCCTACTAGCAAAAGTACTTCCTGTATACACTTTGTTCAGTCCTTCTCTTGAAATTTATAAAATTTATAAATCATTACGTCGATTATTTACTAGTAAAATGGTTAGCATTTGAAAGTGACTTAAAGTTCACAAAGAACTATATAACTTGGAATAATCTGGCAAGATTACTCAAGGGCCTGTTAATTAGATTCATGAGCAGCAACATCAGGACACTGAAAAGAACTGCTGAGAACTATCTTCAGGTTTATTTACTCCTTAACTTTCTTCCAGAGTTTTTTCTTCCAACTATTATGAATTGTAACAGGGCATTAAATTTTTTTCAAAGAAAAATAAGGTATTATAATCATAGCAAGCCAAGCTGCTTTCATTTCTGTAGTTTCTTTCTAATCCTGTCTATAAGTATATCTATTATGACATAATTTTACACCTGTACACACTTGAGTGGGTATTCTGCCTTTTTCCCATAACATATTTTGAGGGTATTATAGTCTTTAAAATTATAATTTATGTCCGCAAGTTACTTTCTGAATTGAAATTTAACTGAGGCAGATGCTACTGCTGCTCCTCTGAGTTGATTTTGCACTTTTGCTCTCCCACATGTAGTCAACTCCACTGTGCATCAACTTTTTTCTCATTTTTAGCTATGTTCTAGGATAAGTTTGCAGATAAATTTGATTATTGAAACAAAGAGTAGGCACTATCAAAACGTCAGTAATACATAATACCCCCCTTTCAATCCTAGGTGAAGTTGGACATTTTTTAATGTTTTGTTTACTATTACTTTTCTTATCAAGTGTCAGTTGAAGTCCTTATTCAATTTATCTGTTGGATATTAATGTTTTTATTAATTTGAATAACCTTATTTGCATATTAACCATTTTAACTTTTAGGTAGAGAGATAGCACAGTTAAAACAAACTGGCCTGCCCTAGCCAGTCTGGCTCAGTGTACAGAGTGTTGGTCATGGACTGAAGGGTCACAGGTTTGATTCTGGTCAAGGGCAAGTACCTTGGTTGCAGGATCAAGTCCTGGTCCTGGTCAGGGTGTGTGAGGGATTCGACCAATTTATGTGTCTCTTTTACATCAATGTTTCTCTCTCTCTGTCTCTCCCCTCCTCCCTTGAAAAATATTCTTGGGTGAGGATTAACAAACAAACAAACTGGCCTGTCTTATAAAGAAAATGCAATGAGTAATGAGTTTTGGACCAAAGAGCTTAGTGGTTTTGTACACCAAAAATGTAAATAACCACAAACTTTTTTTTAAAAAGCCTGGCCCAGCAAGTATGGCTCAGTGGTTGAGCATCCACCTGTGACCCAGGAGGTCATGGTTCATAGGTGGACATTTGGTCAGAGCTCATGCCCGAGTTGCAGGCTCAATCCCCAGTAGTAGGGGGCATGTAGGAGGCAGCCAATCAATGATTCTCTCTCAATGAAGTTTCTATCTCTTTCTCCCTCTCCATTCTTCTCTCTGAAATCAATAAAAACATGTGTTTTTTAAAAAGCCTGAATGAATGAATTTAACAACAGTTCAGAGATGCCAGATTCTAATATTATCAAGTGCAAGTACTTGATCTTCAGGGCTTGAGATACAGTGAACTGGGAAGAAAGAATCAAGATAAATGATAATCTTTCTATGTAAGAAGACTCTAAAACACATTTTTTCTTTGTACCTTCACAAAACTTAAAACTCAATAATAATATAAGTCATTGATAGTGAATGGATAGCCACTGGAGCTAAACAGAACGACCTAGTACACTAACTGAAATCAGACTTCAGGTATGGAGAGCAAGGTTCCTTTCAGAACATCTTCATTTCACTTGATTTTTTTTAACTCCAATATTTCCCATGACTCCTTTCACATTCTCTTCCTCTCCTTATTTTTCCCCCATCCTTTGTCTCAAACAGCCCACCTCACAGATTTTCAGGAGTCAAACCAGGGTGTGTCTCAGGCAGGCATAGGCAGGGAGGTCTCTTACACAATGTTGGAAAATGGTAGCCAGTTGGTCAGAAGGACAAAGACAGACACGTGTAAAGCCACAAGCGACATGGTAATTCAACTTCAAGTTCTACTGAAATTCCTGTATGTTAAAAGATGGAGGTGCACCCCAAATCTGGCTTATACAACATGTGCTCACCTAATCATATTCGAAGTTTACGCACTGAGAAGGAAGCAGAAAGTCGAATGGGACTCACCGCTTCATCCTTGTTAGAAGTCAACTGTGAGGCATGTGTTTCTTCCTCTCTTGTGGTCATTTTCTCATACAGGTCACTGACAATAAACGAAGGGTAATACCTGTCCTTCAGGGCCTCATAAACCTCTCCCTGGATTTTGAAGAACACTTCAATACCTTTATTTCCTACAAGACACTGCTGGATCTCTTTGTAAAGGGATTTTTCCACAGATATTTCTTTGCTCTCCACAAAGAAATTCTGGTAAATTTCACCAACTAACTGTGGGATTTCATTCTGAAAAGACAGGAAGAGAATGAGGAAGGTAAGAAATAGCACCTCTGAGAATTCTTCTCTTCTGCCTTCTCTGTGCTTTCAAGGGGGGAGGGAGGCACTGAGAATGCACACTGGTAGCCAGGGTGGGCCCAAGCTTCATGCACATTCAGGGCCAAGGGTAAGTGTCAGACACTGAACACAACAGCGGTTCCTTAAAATGAACACTTCACGTTGGACAGTTAACAAGTAGCATTCAATTCCAGCAACACTCACGTAAAGTAAAAATGAGTAATTTAATGTACACAGTGCTCTTTGTGCTTCTCTTAATAAGCCCCACAAAATATATGTATATAGATTATACATATTGTTAAGTATACTTATAGATATGTCCATACATATATATTTCATATTCTTGAATTTAATTCTTAAATATATATTGAGAAATTGCCAAGTACAAAACACAATGCTTATTGTTGGGCTTTTCACGGTAACCAAAATTTTTTTCTGTGTTCCTTACCTCAATCATATTTTAAATAAAATAAAAGGAGAACAATCATTAGCATAAAATATGCACATTATATTAAAAATAACAAGGTTATAAGGTTGAGTTATAGGTGACAAGACCAAATTTATTATAACAGCAACGTGGGTATGCACATGCCGTTATATAATGTGTCCAAAAGGAAGTACCTGAAACTGAATTCACTATTTTGGTACTTTTATAAATCCTTTGATTACACATTCAAAAACATCTTTTGTTAAAAAAAAAAAAAAAGAAGCTAATTTTTATTTACCATTATGGGCTAAAACATAATGCCAATATTATATTTGGTTAAAATGTTCTTTTCATGTATTCTTATCTTACAGTTTCACTGAAAAACACAGACAAACTGCCTAGCATACACGTTTTTATCAGCTAGTGATTAATATTCCTTAGTCTAAATATATTACCTTATTAGCATTCTTTAAATATTCCACAGACTCCCAAAAGCCAATCAGAGCTCTCTTGTCCATTCTTTCCATGTACATTCGGAAGTGCTCTCGGTAGAAAGTATTGGCCAAGATATCTTCAAATTGAAGAATCTATTAAGAGAATTTAAGAAAAAGCTCTTAAAAACAAAATTTTAAATATCAGTTTGCTTTAACTTCCAATGGGTTAATTCAGGGGGAAAAAAATGCCTCACTGTTTTGAGGTCATAGTCAATGTAATACTTAGTCAATGTAGTACTTCTCTCACCCTCTTAAATTTTAAATGGTAAAAGTTTACTGAATATTCAAAATGCACATATTCAATAAATACCAATTTTCTATTAATCATTCACTCGTTCAGCACAAAATCTATTTGGCATCAACTCTGTTATCAGGCACACTTCTAGGAAATGAAATAGACATAACCCTGCCCTACTGGATGTACTGCTGAAAGTAATAGATGCCAACAATAGAAAAATTCAAGAGAAATGTATTAAAGACCAGGAAGCCTGAGTGTAATAATTTGGTATTTTTGCTTTCCATTCTATTTTTATATAGCTGAGCAAATCTACAAATTATTTTATATTTTGCCCTTTTTGTTTAGAGTATCACATTCATTTAAAACTATTTTATAAGTATCATTTAATTAATCCATAATATTCCATTGTATGGATATCCCAAATTACCCCTTTATTATTCTGCATGCTTACAGTAAAAGAAAAAGCATTAGTTGAAGACTCCATGGGAATGATCATAAGCATGGACTGCTGTGATATGAGAAAGCAGATGACCTTCATTATAATTCATAACTCAATGAACTAGGAGAAATGCCCCAAATTAGTTTAGAAGGAATTTAAGTCCCATATTCTTGGTTATTAATGAGGTTTTTTAAATGGCATCTAAGTATAACTCAAATGCAATGAAAAGAAAACATTTTAAGATTCTTAATATTGTGATAATATTTTCAGAAATGTTACCAAGTGCATGTGGTCAATGAATATTCAACTATTCTGCCAATAGTAACCCTCAATCTGTTCTGTGGGCAGAAAGGGACATTTTTTCTAACAACTTCTGGTAACTAATTAAAAAGATGGCCATCCCTTGCTACAGACCACTAATAATTAGTTCCCATAAATACTCCAGACCATTAGTAGTTAGTTAGTTTACTCACTCTGGGAGACTGTAGCACGTAGCTTTACTTTATGTAAACCGTACTGGCGATGCACTCTGAAGTATAAATCCTGACTGTCCACGCTCCTGAGAGGTTAGAAGGAACCCACACCACCTATGGCTATGGAGGACAGGTCACTCAGAGAGCCACTGATTTTTAATATAGGGAGGAGTTGAGCAGGAAGAACGTTCAACAAATTCTAAGGAAGGCTTCCCAGCGTAAGTTCACTCAGATCAAATGATGCCCCAGTTGGATACAAATTCATGTATTTGCAAAATTAAGTCCAAAAAAATCTAAACTATTCCATTGTTAGATTTAATTCTTTCTATGTTCAGTCCCCAAAGTGCAAATATATCCAAATAAATTAGGGTAAGTATATCTCAAGTAGGATTACTAAAACCTCTGATGTACCCTCATCTCTTGGCTGAGCGATGAGCCAAGTTCTCTACCCCATTTGTTTTTTCCTTCTCTGGAGACCCGCATGAGCATTTCACTGTGTGACGCCTACACCACCTGGGTTTGCATCCTGCCTCTGCCACTTTCTAGGCCCATGAGCTCTGTTACTTCACCACTTGGAGCCTCAGTTTCCTCATCTGCAGAATGAGGATAGCACCGCCTACTTTATGGGTTGTTGTGAGACTTATAACAGCTGCTGTGTATCGCAACCGACAACAAAAACTAATCAGAAAAAGCCTGAACCAGGATTTCGGCTAAGACAGACAAGACAATGATGGGTGGCAAAAAACAAGGTAGCCAAGAGGTGGCTTTCTAGGTGAGTAAGCGTGGGAGAAAGAATTAGATCAGTGGGGTCAAGAGGCTACAAAGAGCACCAGGAAACGCTTGTGGATGATGAAGATGCTGGCTGCCTTAATTGTGATGATAATTTCATGAGTATATACATGTGTCAAAATTTCTTTGTACACACTTTAAATAAAAGTGTCATTATACTTTGATAAAGCTGTTTTTAAAAATGAGTATTCCATTAAGCCTTGATAATAGAATTGCAGACAATTTGCAAAACGTTTACACTAAGGACAATGGAGTACTTTTCTATCTATAGATTGCTGGATTTGATTTGCCAAAATATTGTTAAGGAATTTTCTATTTTCTGTTGCATCATAATGGATATTGGTTAGTAGTTTGGGTTTTTTTCCTTCTCGTAACATTTTCCCCCTCCACTTATTAAAAAGGTGTAGTTAAGATTGATTTTATCTCTGCCTTAAAATGGTTAACAGAATTCACTAGTGAAATGATGAGCCTGAAGTTTTCTTTGTGGGAAGGTTTTAAATTATGCTCCTCTAGGATTGTGGGAGGGAAAAGGAGGGTGGGAAAACATACACAGGCATGCGCCCACACACA
Source organism: Eptesicus fuscus (assembly GCF_027574615.1). Taxonomy (NCBI): domain Eukaryota; kingdom Metazoa; phylum Chordata; class Mammalia; order Chiroptera; family Vespertilionidae; genus Eptesicus; species Eptesicus fuscus. The sequence continues at coordinate 95,962,357 of NC_072480.1, forward strand.
TACATCCACCCCCCATGCCTACCTATCATGCCTATTACCATTCCCGGAAGTCAATGACACCAGGTAATACAGCTCTTCACTCATGAAAGCAAACATGTGAGTCCATATTCTGGAACATATGCCTTCAGTTAAATACCAGAAAGTTAAAAGGCCGTATCTCTGATTCCACCAGTGTTCATAACGAACGTGAAATGGTCAAAACAAGAAACAGGAAGTTCTACCTTCTGGCTCTGAGGCCCTTCCCCCTCATCGGGGGCCCCGTCCTCCTGCTGGTCGTAGTCGGGGCCGCCCAGCATCCTGATTCTCTTCTCGCACTGCTTCTTCGCCACCGTCAGCTGGTTGATGTACCTTTTCATGTTCCTGGCCCTCAGGAGGTCAGCTTTCATCGCAGCAGTTTCTTTACCTGGCATGGGAGGGATGGACAGGCCCGGTCAGAGCCTGAGGTGAGAGGGAACGCAACAACTCGGAACCAGGTCACTGTCAGGTGCGGGGCATTTGAACAACGGTGGGTACTGAAGAACAGGATGGGATAGGACGGAATAGGAGAGAATTCATCTACACATACGCTTACTCTCAACAGAAATACCATTAATTTTTAACTATGTCACTGACAAATCTTACTCAGTGTAAACCATTTTACAAACCTCCTCTGTCAACACACTCACAAACCGATCCGCATGTTCGCATGGATATACAGTTAACCCCTGAACAACGCGGTTTGAACTGTACGGGTCTACTCATATGTGGATGTTTTACAATGGTTTAATTCCTTAAGTTGATGTTATAAAATTTAAAGTAAAAGCAAAAAACTCACGCAAAATTCGTTTTTAAAAACGACTAAGCATTGAGCACTACCTTGTGGAAAATGGCCTGCTTTGCCTACGCAATCTGAAGCAGGGTTGGGGTGGAGGGAAGGCTTTTGTTAGTCTTGTGTGTTTTTTAACGGGACAGAAAGACAGAAGCGAGCGGGTTTGAATGCTGATGAGAAAGGAGCCCTAGGGGAGAAGGAGAGGTGACAGGCGGGGGTGGAACCCAGAAACAGGTGCAGAGACTGGCTGTGGGGAAGCCGCCTGCACTGCATAACCAGAATGGACGTGACACCGGCAATGGGAAGAGTGACAGGCTGAAGCTGAAGCAGCTCTCCCACGTGGACTCCGTTTTCTTGGCGGAGAGAGAGGTTACCTGCTTAGAGGGAGGTGGGTAAGAGTGAGGGTCAGAGGGCTGCAGGAGTGGAAAGTGAAATTCGCGGTGGAGAGCGGAAGAGCAGGCTCACTGCAGAAACCCCTGAGATGGCTGGGCCGTGCCCGGCCTGGGGACCCGTACACACAGGTGCTCCCAGGCAGGGCAGCTCACCCCCGGAGGCGAGTCCTCAGGTACTTGGCTGAGACTGGAACCCCCCAATAAAAGAAGGGGGTCTGTGCTTTGTTTCTTGGTGCCCCTCAAAGTACAGAGTAAGAAACGTTTTCTTTCTCGGCTGCAGACCTCCAATTCCCCATGGTGATCATTCCCTCTCACGTCCACTTAGTCAGTTTCTACAAATGCTTAAAACAGGACCCCGCAGGCCCTACAGACTAACTGAAAAGACTCAGGCAAGCACCACAGAGGATGTTATCTTCCAGAAGCAGCTTTTCCAGGGTTAGCACAGGGCCGCCGCCACCGGCAGGCCACTAGATGGCGGGGCAGGAGGGCCTGGCAGATACAGATCTTTCATTTGACGTCCACATGGTTTCTCAGCTGGTCCTGTGCTAAAGAACTCGGGAATGCAGCTTTCATCTCACCGGGAACACCAGTATCGCAGAGCTCCCCGTGGGAAGATCAGGGTGACAAGAGTCCACCCCCAGATTGGTCTCTGCAAACTAGGAAGCGCTGTGTGTGCCTCTAGAGAAAGAGATGCTTGGAATAGCTAATCTTTCAGGAATTTAAAAATTTAGTTTTAAACATATATCCTTAAAAATCAAAATTTTGTGCATAGCATTTAAATTACCCTAAGATTGGGGAAAAAAAATGCTTTTTACAAAATAAACCTAGAACGTATTTTAATTTGGGGTGAAAAGAGGCTAATAAAGAGACATACCTGGAAAAAACTGAACACATTTACCAACAATCAAATTCTTCTAGGAAAGCTGTAAAAGCCTTTTACAAATACAAAAACTAGAAGCAGATTCCAAAGAAAAGGGAGAATAAAAGAGAATAAACCTTCCTCTAAACCCAGCTGCAGGGCAGAGAATATTCTGGTGTTCTACTTGAATGTCTCCTGCTCCCGTCAATGCCTTCTGTTTGTTAAAGGGCAATCCTACGCCATTGTCTGGGCACAAGCTTGTTGCTAACGAATGAAACAGCAGCCTGTTGCTTACACAATTCTGTTCATTTTTGCCTCAGAAAATTAGTGCCATGTTCAGGGCTAAATGGCTAACATGGCCTCGTGTAGCCCATGTGCCTGCCGTGCAAAAATTGTTTTGATGCACATGAATACATGTCTTTGTGACCTGAAAACCCATTTAGCCAAGAAATATTCAAGACAAGAGATGTATAGACAAGTGGGTATGCGGCGACCAGTGTGGCCCGGCTGGCTCAAGACAGATTCATATGCCTATTTCTCTGTAAGGCCTGACGTTACATGGTGCAATGTGAAAAAATGATCAACCATACAACACGGAATCTAGCTTTCAAAAGAAGGCCAAGACGATACACAGTGGCAGGTGAAACTGGATGGCAGTGGCTCTCTAATTGGTGCCAAGATGAACACACAAGTGATACAATATTCTAAAGCTACCTATACATATAAAAACCTAAGCGACCGTTCAACCGTCCGACCGGTAGCTATGACGCGCACTGACCACCAGGGGGCAGACACTCAATATACAGGCATGGAAACATGGAACAGACTGATGAATCTCGGAGGAAAGGGGATGGGGGAAGGGCAGGAAGAGATTAACCAAAGATCTTATATGCATACTAGAGGCCTGGTGCACGGATTCGTGCACTGGTGGGGTCCCTTGGCCTGGCCTGTGGGAATCGGGCCAAAACTGGCTCTCCGACATCCCCCAAGGGGTCCCAGATTGCGAAGGGCACAGGCCAAGCCAAGGGACCTTGCTGGGGCACGAATCTGTGCCCTGGGCTTCTAGTTAATTATAAATGTTTACTGTTTTTTCTCCTAGATTGTCTAGATTCTACTGAGGTCAAAACAAAAGGAAATGGATTCATTTGGGTTCATTTGCTGCAAAGGACACTTGGATTAGACATTAGGGTAACCCTGCTATAGATATTGGCTATAAGGACATCCCAGCAGACCTATGACCAACACCATAGAGCTGCCTGTTGTAGCACCTTCTACCCATGATGCAGTTCTTCCTTAAGCAAGTGGAAGGCTTGCAGCGAGACAGACAAGAACACCAGGGCACAACTGTTAGGTACTATCTCTAATGAGGCAAAGGAGGGTGAAGTAACTTACAATGCAAACCAGCGACTCCAGAAATAGCACAAGTATAAGCGGATGGAAATGCCACCCCTATATTTTTCAGGTATTAAAAAATGTCAATAGCAAAATATTTCTCTTTTCTTATAACACCTCTCAAATTCCAAGGCATATCCTAATGACAGCACTTCCTCGGGCTGGGTGAGGAATTCACTTGCTGACACAGCAGGGTTTCTCAACCCCAGGTGGTACTGCCGACCTGTGGGGCTGGTTACCTCTGGTGCAGGGGCTGTCCTGTGCACTGCAGGGTGTGTAGCAGCATCCCTAGCCTCTACCACTAGGTGCCAGTAGCATCCTTTCTCCCAGATGTGACAACCAACAACGTCCCCTAACACAGTACTTCACACCACGGAGTACTAACAGGGAGGCACACCTCTGTGGTGCGGAAGGACACAGTCACACACCTCCCCCTCCCCGACTCCTCAGGATGCAGGGTCCTCTCACACCCCCAGGCAATCAGGAAGGAGTAGGGGACTTCCTCCCGACAGGAGCCTCCACTCCTCGCCTGTACCCATGCTGACAGGTTAACAAGCCTTTGAATCCTTCTTACACATACAAGTAGAAACTCTAACCAAGCCCCTTGAGAGGAGGGCACAGGAAACAGGTGTGTATTGACTTAGGCACCAGTCCAGTTTCTAGATGAGAAACGGGCTTGACCTCTTGACAGCAATTCTCAGTAGTTACTAATCGTCACACACACCTCTTCAAAGTTACCTGAAGATCACCTCCAAGGCTGGCCAGGAAGGAAAAAAAGACTTCCCTTGCTTCTCAACCTGAGGCCGGTATTTTTTTTTCTTTTTCTTTTTCTTTTTTTTTTTAAGAAAAAAGGGGATTCTTACCACACCAAACACTTGAAATTTCCTAAGTGTCACTGCACGTCTGTGGAAGGTACATTTGAGGAATACGGAAAAAGGACAGCGGGAGCGGATGGCGGAACCACTCACATGATGATGGAAAAAACCACAGGGCGCCAGCCCTGCACGGCGGGTCAGGGGTCTGACAGCACACCTTCTAGTCCTTCCTTCAACTGGATCCAGCACTGCCGCTGGTCAAGGCCCCCCGACATGTTTGCAATACACTTTTCCACACGTCAAATTACCCGGGGAGCCCCGCTCCCAAATGAGAACCAGCCGAGCAGATCTGACATCTCCGCTTCGAGCACAGACCTGGCCCATATAACCTGTCAGTTCTGAGCATGGCTCTCATGCCATCTGCTGTGTGAATGAGCAGTGTGGTGGGAAGAGTCCAGGACTGAAAATCGGGAGACCTGGGTTCGAGACCCAGATCTATGTGTGGCCTAACTGGTAGTTTGAAATCACACACAGTATAGTGCTGAACATCTCAGGACCTGAGCTTTATTTGTATAAATGCAGGTGTTAGAATCTGTGATGATGACGTTTTCCTGGGGGACAGAGTTGACAGTAGAGTTGCCTATTAAATTACGAGACTATAGAGAGTGTAACAGAAGTGCCCCGAGTCCCCCAAGGGAGAGAATGAGGGGCAAAGTAGGACAGTGGAAGGGACATCAGGTACTGGAGGTGGCAGTTCTCACAGTGTGAGGGCCAGACAGGGAGAAACGCTGGCGAGGGCCCCTATAGCAGTGGCAGGGAACCAGCCTGTGGTGTTTTGTAAGGTTAGGTCATTCATAAATTAGAAACACAGTTGGTTGAAGCCAAGGTTGCAGGTTCGATTCCCGGTCAGGGCACATGCAAGAATCAACCAGTGAATGAATACATAAATGGGTAGAACAAGTCAATGTTTTTCTCTCTCAAATCAATCAATAAAAATTTTAAAAAATAAATTAGGAACTATTTGCATGGAATTATTGCAATGGCAGAAAGTCAGATCACATCAAAGCATTAGAAAGGACCCTGAGGCGACTAGCTCCCTTCTTTCAGGCAAGGACACCTTTAAATCCCAAATCAGACAATGACGCTACATATTATCTTTATAAAAATAATTCCTGATGGAAAGCATTACGGTTCTTATTAGTGAGTAACTGTGTGTGTATATATAAAATTATAAATATACACCTTTGATATATTCCAAAGTTCTTCTACAGTCCGACTATAGTCGATTCCAACACTGTTTACATATACCCTAAAGAAAAAAAGATGCACAATTTTGCCAAAGCCTCCCCATCCACCCTCTCCCGCAGCACCTCCCAGGGTGTACTATTTATAACAGCAGTCTCGAGCAGCCTCAAGTCGCATCACGTCCCTTGCTGCAGTCGGCTGGATAAATATTACTCTGAATCACCTTAACTATTCTTGATAACATTTCTGGATCCAGAAGAGCAGAAAAGAAAGCTTTAAAGGAGCTGAAATACTGGGCTTATTCATAGCACAATGCAGGGGAAATTTAGCACATGCCCCTTTACCACTAGAATTCCTACACTTGGCCAGTGTTTTAGTTTTCAGGAGACTAGAGCCAAACCCCACAGGCTGGGCGGCGATTTCCCACATCCTGGAGGCTGAGGATGCAAGACGGGGGGTGCCGGCGTACGCGGGTTCTGGCGAGGGCCCTCCTGGAAGCGGCAGCAGATGGCCACCTTCTTGCTGTGCCCTCAACATGTGGAGAAGTTAGGGTCCTTCTGGGGACTCATATTGTAACAGAGCACTAACCCCACCCACGAGGGCTCCACCCCATGACATCAGCACCTCCCAAAAGCCTCGCCTCCTACTACCATCATGTTTGGATGTCAGTATTTCAACACAAGAACTTTGGGAAAACACAAACCTTCAGACCGTAGCAGCCAGTTACTATAACAGACCATTTCTCAACGATGGTGGCTGTTGTAATTATAAATAAAAAGCTGGAGAGTGGCACTGAGGCGCAACCTGAACACATCAATGGCTCTGCATCACAGTGTGGCTCCAGGGTGAGCGGCACCAGCATCGCTGGGGTCGGGGAGTGACGCACGCTCTCGGGGCCGCTCAGATCCACAGAAGGGTGCAGTCTGGGTGGGCCCAGCAGTGTGCATTTTAACCAGCCCTCCAGGAGACGCCGATGCACGCTATGTTTGAGATCCACGGCTCTCCAGGATTAAGTCCAAACACCTTACGATAGCCTTTCAAGCCTCCTCTCTCCATTACACGCCAAGCAGCAGCCCAGTGTCTCACCTGACACCACCCAACACAGCAGGCTATTCCTCAACGGCCTTCTTCATCTGTGCACATGTACCCACCACCCACATCCGCCGGGCCAGCCCAGAGGGAGCGAGGGCCACTCCACCCTTCTGAGTCAACTCAGTTCCTCTCCAGGGAAAGCCTCTCCCCACTTCTGTTCAGGTGGGGCCGCTGCCCCACACGTCCGCACCACTACCGAATCCTGAACGTGCCACTCTCGCCGCATTACCAAACTGCACTGTAATTTATGTGTGTGTCTGCCTGTCTCCTCATCAGACTGTGACCTCCGTAAGGTCCGGGACAGTTTTATTCACGGCACAGCTGTACCTACACATAGTGGCTGTGTTTGCTGGATGACTGAAGACCTACTTCTGGTGACTCATATCTTCCAGAGCACATTCTCCACCGACACGAGGACCCTAAGAGGCCGCAAGTGCTCCTGCCATTCCACTCCCTCTGTAAGTCACTCCAGCCATGTGACTTTTACTTTTACTCGGCGCATCCTGGTTGTTCCTCCCGCCTCCTGTTCTTTGCACGTTCTGTTTCTTCTCCTTGGAACGCACCCTATTCTCTATATCACTCTGCCTAGAGAAGTCCTACTTCTCCTTTGCATTTTATCTTAAATGTCTCTTCTCTGATCACAACCCCACCTCCCCTGACCCTGGGTAGATGAGAGAGCACCTGAGTACATGACAGATAACGACAGTACATGTCAGAGAAGGAATGAGCAAGGGCGACTCCGAGGTTCCTGACGTACATGGATGGATGGGGAGGCCATTCACAGAGACAAGAAACTACAGAAGATGACGAGTTATGTGGTCCTTTGATTTGGACATTCTCTCTTGGCAGCAGAGTGAGCTGGCCACTTCCTCAAGGTCTCAGAGGGGACACAGTCAGGAAATCCCCCCCAGCCTGTTACCTGGCATTTCTTTAAGTCCTCAAAGTATTTTCACAGTTGCATGTCATTTCTTAATCATCAATGATTATGATTGAAAAAGACATGTCAGAAACATCTTTAATGCAGAACAAAACTGTATTTATAGCATATATACACCACATTCATAAGTAAAGTTCCCATCTCCAGGTTGAAACCTAAATACTCTCAGGAGGTCCCATCTGTTCCTTCTTTTTTAAACCTCTTCAGTTTCCCAGTCACAGAGAGTGTGGAAAGAAATGACTTTGGAAATGACACTGCTTGCAACAGTGCACACAGCATCACTGCGCGGCCACTGAGATGTGAGTGATCACGGCCCCACCTATCTCCCAGGTTTCAGGGAGCAACGCAGGCAGGTGGGGCTTGTGGCAAGAGGTTAGCATGTAGACTGAGGCTCTTTTGTCTGATGATATTTTCAGTCTCTAAAATGCAAAGATTTCCAAAAACAACTCAACAAATATATTTTGGGGAGCCGTTAATGCTAAAATTCAAATGTTCCTTAATGATTTCTACAGGGGGAAAACACACACGTTTAGCTGGAAATAAATTAAAGATCAATTTGAGAAGCAATGAGGCATAATGGCTAGCTGGACCAGTTTAGAGATATTCAACTAAAAAGACAAGGGGGAGTGCCAAATTTGATCTTTTTTTATAAAAAGTATGTACACACATTTTAATAACAGTGAGGCAGCAGGTGGTATTATGAATCGGGAAGTCACGTCAGACCGTTAATACATTGTTCTCCTCTAATAGTGAGGAACAGAGCATCAGCTTTGCGAAGATACTGGACTGGGAGACAGCAGAAACTGAAGATCATTAACTCTTATCTCTATATTGGCAACTTCCAAGTTTTTCTCTCGGGGTTGCTCTCTCTCCACAGCTGAATCCCAGCTTAGAAACGCCAAACAGGCACTTCTCCATCCCCGTGGTGGCAAATCCAGAGGCCCAATCCCGTGAGCTCTCTCCCCTGAACCCGCCCCCACTTCTCTGACTCTCAGGGTCTTCACTTCCCGGCGAGAAACCCTTTATGATCACCCGGAGCACTCACTCTAGACCAGGGGTCGGCAAACTGCATTTCGCAAGCCGCGGTTTGCCGCTCTGTTGACTAATGAGTTTGCCGACCACTGTCGTATACTACCCTTTACCTCCTTGCACACAATATGCCACAATTGCCCAATCCTCACAGCTTCCAACTACACGGTAACATTTAGTCTAGCAGTGGTCGGAAACTCATTAGTCAGCAGAGCGGCAAACCGCGGCTCGTCAGCCGCGTGTGGCTCGTGAGCCGCCGTTTGCTGACCACTGATCTAGACTGAAAACCGGAGTCTAGAGAAATGAAAGGACTGTCCAGGTTTCCCTGGGCTGCTAGCAGGGGCAGCTCACGTGAGCCAAGGTCTCCTAACGCCTGTACTAGCACTTTGGCTTCCACACCCCAAACTTCATCTCGCCAGCCTGCAGCCCCGGGGCAGGACAGAAACAGCTGCCAACTAGAAGTTACGAGCTCAGACTCCTTAGCTGAATTTCTCTGGGAGCCACTTCCTTATCTGTGAAGTCAGCACTGTACAGCCCTCATCTGATTTTTCCCCACATCAGTCATTCACCAAGGAGGCTATTTCTCCTTCATAATCTTCCTCATCAGGCCCTTCCTTTTCGCTACCATTGTCCAAGTCCTAGGCTGCAATACCTCACCTAGACACCGCACCACCTCCGACTTTTGGACTCCATGAATGCTGTTTTGTTGTTCACTACTGGGTCATAATCACCTTGTTGGTGTTCAGGAAACATTTCTGAATGAACGCGTTTGCCCCATCTTCCTTACTGGGCTAAGGTGAAGAATTATCTTATTAAGAATTATCTCTCCAATAGAGGCCCGGTGCACAAAATTCGTGCATGGGCAGAGGGTCCCTCAGCCCAGCCTGCACCCTCTCCAATCTGGGACCCCTCGAGCGATGTCCGACTGCCCGTTTAGGCACAATCCCGATAGGATCGGGCCTAAACGGGCAGTTGGACATCCCTCTCACAATCCAGGACTGCTGGCTCCCAACTACTCGCCTGCCTGCCTTCCTGATTGCCCCTAACCTGCCAGCCTGATCACCCCCAACCACACCCCTGCCAGCCTGATTGATGCCTAATTGCTCCCCTGCCAGCCTGTTTGCCCCTAGCTGCCCTCCCCTGCAGGCCTGGTCCTTCCCAACTGCCCTCCCCTGCTGGCCTGATCGCCCACAACTGCCCTCCCTTGCAGGCCTGGTCCCTCCCAACTGCCCTCCCCTGCTAGCCTGATCGCCCACAACTGCCCTCCCTTGCAGGCCTGGTCCCTCCCAACTGCCCTCCCCTGCTAGCCTGATCGCCCACAACTGCCCTCCCTTGCAGGCCTGGTCCCTCCCAACTGCCCTCCCCTGCTGGCCATCTTGTGGCAGCCATCTTGTGTCAACATGGGGCAGCCATTTTTGACCACATGGGGGCAGCCATCTTGTGTGTTGGAGTGATGGTCAATTTACATATTACTCTTTTATTAGATAGATAGTCTAGATCTTCATTTCCTTTTCACACAGCTCCCACCTTCTGTCAGTGACTTAGAGACAAGGCAAAGTCCTGAACCCCAGCTCCCTTTGGCCTCTGCATTTCTCCTGTCTGGCCCACTCTTCCTTGTGCTTCCGGAGCTCTGCTCTCTGCAGGGAGCTGGGGGCGCCTGGAAACAGCTGCGTAAAGTCTAGCGGACAAGATGGCAGTGTCTGCTGCCTCTCAGCTACGAACCAAACCTGCTCTGCATTCAGACAGCAACATGTCCTTCAGCCTCATGTATGAGAAGGGACTAGGCCAGCACCAGGCAAACCACAAGGCGGAGAGCCATCGCCACACCTCAGTTACTCCTCAGTACCATGCCTGGGTAACGACCTCTTCATTTTAAGCAAAACAAACAGGGAAAATAAAAACAACATAAAACCCATTTCTTTAAAAAATCTACAAGAATAGAAGGGGGACAGCAGGTATTCACAATTCAAATGCTTAACTAAAGGAGAAGGTTAAGTAAATTATGAAGCAGCAACTCATTGGAGTCATTTAAATGATCAAGATTATGTTTCAAGACAGAAATATGAATAAACATTAAGATTAAATTTTACTGTGTGACAAAAAGTATGAAGTCATGTTTAGATTAAAAACAGAACAAAATCACTATCTACCCCATAAATTTAATCTTTTAAGAATTCTGACTACAGATGAATAAATTTTATAAAGGAACTCAGAAATACAAAGGTTTCTGTTAGGATTAAATTACATTTACTTTTGCTAATGCTGCTACGCTATTATTGTAAGAAGTTAAACTATTTAAATGTCAGCCAGAGGAATGCTGGGACGTGGCAAAGCTCTGAGAGGAGAGTGCAGACCAGGGACAGGCCTTCAGCCCATGTGACTGAAGAAAACAAACCGGTGCTTACCCTTCTGCCTCTTCAGCTGCGGAAAGCTGCTAATGGTCGTGGCCTGGATTATTTCCACTACAATTTGATACCTGGTTTAAAAGAGAGAGAAAGAAAAGGTTGAATATGAAGAAAATACCATTCTTGAGGATACTCTTAAACTGTGTCTGTTACTAATCACACATGACACGGTGTGAATCCTGCCCATGTATCATGAAAACCCTCTGACAGGGATTGAGCACCTACACCAGACCGGGTGCGATGCCATGAGCTAGAGGTCTCCGAGACCCCGACGTCGGAATGATGAACTTGCTCCCCCCACCCAGAGAGAAATCTGAGGTTATACTCAACGTCCCCCGCATTGGTGCCAGAGCCTGTTGACTCTTCCTCCTGAACCTGCACTGTCCTGTAAGGTGGGCATGAGCCACAGGTGGCTATTTAGATTAATTAAACCAAAAATCGAGTTCCTTGGTTGCATTAGCCACATCTCAAGTGCTTCATAGACACGCGGGGCTTGTATACTGGACAGTCAATGAACATTTCCATCACTGCAGCAAGTTCTACTGGACGACGCTGTCCCGCCAACTCCACTCACAGCTGTCCTCTGCCCTCCCTGCTTCTCACTGGGAAGAGAGCTTCTGACCGACAAAGAGAGCACCTGCAGTGGGACCACGTGTCAACACTGTTTCCGCTCCCCAGGTAACTCTAATGCGCAAAGCTGACAACATCAGGTATGTGTACGTGTGACTAAGAACACCTTTTCTCAGGAAAAATACACGTTTACTTTTAAGTGCTGCGTACACCCCTGGAGTTGTGGCTATGTTGAGCATAGTCAGGTGGGCTTTTTGAACTCAAGTTCCAGGGCTATTCTGTGGGTACTATCATTCCCTCTGCTCTTGACAATGGCCCTCTTACCCAACCCACCTTCTTCTTCTCCTCGCTATACACCTGGGCTTCACAGCATAGCTCCAGGCAGCCCTCCTCAAACTAGATCACTTTCCAGGCTTCTGCTCCTGCCGTTTCCTTCTGGAAATCATCCCCCTACTTGTCCACCTATCCAGATCCTACACGTAGTCCTTCTCTCAAATGTTCCCCAGCCCCCTAATTCACAGAGTATTTCTCTTCTCTGAAGTCCTAACTTACCTCTGCTCTATAATAGTACCTATTTAGGCATTATTTTATATTGCCGGTTTAAAGAGTCACATTTTCACACACAGTGCTGTGAATGAAGAAAATGGGCGTGCCCAGTCCTTTTCACTTCTGGGCCTAATACTTCTTTAAAAAATGGTAATACATCTGAGCCTAAGACAAAATTGTGGCTTGGTGTGTAATAAAGATATGCTACCTTTTTTCTCTCCAACTTTATCACAAACCTCTGAAGACGAACTGGGTCTTGTATTGTCCTACAGGACCAAGCCTGGAGCTGAACATATGGTGAGCACTCGGTCAATAGCAGTGAGTGCTCTGGACTCAATGTTTGTGCTCCCCCAAAATTCATGTGTTGAATCCTAATCTCCACTGAAATGCTATTTGGAGTTGGAACCTCTGGGAGATAATTAGGTCATGAGGGTGGTGTCTGCATAAATGAGACCCCAGAGAGCTCATTTTCCACCAAGTGAGACTACAGTGAGAAGACCCCATCTATAAGCCAGAAAGTGGGCTTCCCCAGACACCCAATCTGCCGGCCCCTTGATCTTAGACTTCCCAGCTTCCAGACTGTGAGAAACAATGCTCCTTGCTTAAGCCACTCACTCTATGGTATTTTTGCTATAGCAGTCTAAACTGACTAAAACAATGAGCTAAATTAATAAGGGTTAGCATCTGTAACACTTAACAGGTACACATAGTATTCTGAACAATCTGTTCTTTTGATATTCTTAGTGATTCGTGCTCTGAAACAAATGAGTCATCAATGATACTGAAAAATAATATACACCATTTGAGGAAAGAGTTAATTTTTAAAAATGAATCCATAACATTATTAGGTAAATACCAGCTAACATTTACAGATTCTTCTCATTAGGTACCAGGTACCTGTTTAGATACTTTCATTTACATTATCTCATTTAACCCTCATAATCCGGTGATGTAATTATTCCGGCATAACCCTCCCCTTAGCTGTTGAAGTATTATTTGACCATAAACACTCAGTCCATGGCCATTCCTCTCTGAAGCTTCCTAGATTCCTGTCTTCTATGGGATAAAATATTTGCTCCTACCCACTTCTTTAGCTCTTCACTCTCTACTTCTGGCCTTAATATCTTGCTTCATATTTAACTAATTATACCCACGTGGATCTCTATGCTGGACTACTAGGATCTTGCTGGCAGGTGAAAGAATTCAAGGATCCACAACCAATTCATCTTTACACACACCAGACCCTCCTCACACAGTGCTTTGTGCACAGTTGGCGTTTGCACGTGGTTAATGAATTTGTAGAATTCACTTTCACTTGAAACCAAAGGGCAAAATAGGAAATGAGTGACTTTCTCATTCTCAACAAAACTATTTAAACTACTGTCAACTGTTCAGAACAGATCTGGAATTACTAGATCTGGTTTCAAGTCAAATTAAAAAACAAAAAAAGTCTACTTATTTCATTAGGCACACCTTACACATATTTTTAAAAAATATATTACTTTAGAGCCATCTTGGGCACACACACTGGAATGTCCTACCAACATCAAGGCTGGACAAATCCTAGTCTCAGGTGTATGGTAAATGGTTTAAAATACTTTTTTTAATATTAAAACTAGAGGCCCGGTGCATGAAATTCGTGCACTGGTGGAGGGAGGTGTCCCTCAGCTGAGCTTGCACCCTCTCAATCTGGGACCTCTCAAGGGATGTCCGACTGCTGGTTTAGGCCCGATCCCACACCGGCAGTCGGACATCCCTCTCACAATCCAGGACTGCTGACTCCCAACTGCTCGCCTGCCTGCCTTCCTGATTGCCCCTAATTGCTTCTGCCTGCCAGCCTCATCACCCCCTAACCACTCGCCTGCCAGCCTGATTGATGCCTAACTGCTCCCCTGCCAGCCTGATTGCCCCCAACTGCCTTCCCTTGCAGGCCTGGTCACCCCTAACTGCCCTCCCCTGCAGGCCTGGTCACCCCTAACTGCCCTCCCCTGCAGGCCTGGTCCTCCCCAACTGCCCTCCCCTGCTGGCTGATCATCCACAACTGCCCTCCCTTGCAGGCGTGGTCCCTCCCAACTGCCCCTCTCCTGCTGGCCATCTTGTGTCCACATGGGGGCAGCCATCTTGTGTGTTGGAGTGATGGTCAATTTGCATATTACTCTTTTATTAGATAGGATAGAGGCCTGGTGCATGGGTGGGGGCCGGCTGGTTTTCCCTGAAGGTGTCTCGGATCAGGGTGGGGATTCCCTTGGGGCGTGAGGTAGCCTGGGCGAGGGGCCTGTGGTGGTTTGCAGGCCAGCCATGCCCCCCGGCAACCCAAGCAGAGGCCCTGGTATCTGGGATTTTTTATCTTCTATAATTGAAACTTCGTAGCCTTGGTGGAGGCCAGGGCCGGCCAGGAAGTTTGGCTTCCTCCATCGCCAGAGCAACCCAAGCCTCCTGCTCACTCTGTGGCCAGCTGCCATCTTGGTTGGTTTAATTTGCATACTCGCTCCTGATTGGCTTTGTGGGTGTAGCAGAGTGATGGTTAATTTGCATGTTTCTTTTATTAGTGTAGATTAGTAAGGACATATTGTAAATTAGAACACCATACATATACACATTTAAGAAAAAATTAAAAACATTAATGTTTTCAAGTTGCCACAGGCTACTTTGTACTAGTCTAGAGATAATATTTCCATTAGAGGAATTTCAGTTAATGTGGTTGAGAAGAAATACAGCTAAGCTGAAGCTGTTTCCCAACTCAGGAAGTGTCTCAGCGTAGTTAAGAATATGAGTTCTAGTACCAAATGGCCTGTGTTCAAATCCTGCTCCCAACACTTACTGTGTCACCCTGGGAAAATTATTTAAGCTCTCTAAAACTCAAGAGTCCTCACCTGCATAAAGGGGAGTAACAGTATTTTCCTGATAGGGTTGCTATGAAGAGGAAATGAGATAACACCTTTATAACAGTTGGAACAGTGCCTGCCCCATAGTGAGAGTCCAATAAATGTTAACTGTAACTATCGTTCCTTAACCCGCTACTGACTCTTTAGATGCGCACTGCTTAGGGGGATGGTATGTGTGTGTTTGTTAAACATACATAAAACTTTTGTAAGTAGCCTTACTTTGTTCCTGACTGTAGGAGTGTCTCAGCTAATCAATCTAAACCACCAGGGTCACTGTGGTCCAACAAAATCAGGTTTATTGACCCACTGCACTAGGCAAAAGGAACCCCGGGGCATCTGTAGGGTTACTGCAGGGTTCTGGGAAAGGATGGGGTGTGGGTGGGATTTCAGTGAAGCAGCAGGGGATAGGCTAGACGCAGGGCTGTGTAAAGAGGTCACTTCCAGGTGGACCCAGGGTCCTATTGACTTGGAAACTGCAGTTCAGGTAGACGTGGAATGCTGAGCCCAGAAACCGCTTATCTGCAGCGCGACTTATGGGTGATGAATGAGGCTGCTTCTCTGTGTCGAAGTGACTGAAATCCTCCAGGCACGAGCAGGATGCCCCATTCTTACTGAGAACTTCAAACAGCACAGTTTTTAACAGTCCAGGCAAGATTTGAGAGAGCGCAATTTCTCAGTGAACAAGAAAGCAGTAGTCACTCACTCACACGAGGGAGTCACTCTAACACATACACGTTACGGCTGCCGCGTGTACTTGGAAGGAGATTGTTTCCAGTTAGCTTTGGAGCTGCCTTTAGTAGCTGTTACCCCAGCCTGATAAATGGATGGGCAGACTGTACTTGCCCAGGCTGAGCCAATTTCTACTTTCTACTTTCTCTAAAGAACATATGTTCATTGAAGAACATTAGAAAATACACAAAACACAATATTCATAGTTAATCACAACATCTGGTATATCCTTAATAACCTTTTTTCTAGGCAAATATGATATTTTGCTATTTTATAAGACTGGATTTCTGCTATATATACAGCCATATATCCCAGCCATACCAATCAGATAGCTCTGGGCCAGGGCAGCCTGAGGTGTCCTGAACGTATGTATGTATACACACAATTCATGTTATATGTACAGAAAATAACCTGGAAATGTATATACCAAGTATTAACAGTTTTCATCCGCTTGTGACAACTGATTGCTATTTTCTTAATCTTGTTTATCTTTCAATCTCCCTAAAATAACTAATTACTATATATTCATTTTCTAGATCCCAGAGACTACAGAAATTACATGTTCCAGAAGCAACCAAAGCTTTGTCATGCTGGCTAGCTGGTACCTTTTAGTTAACCTCAGGGAAGGCACCCTGCTGGTGTGGCTCAGTGTTTGAGCTCTGACCTATGAATAAAGAGGTCACAGTTCGATTCCCGGTCAGTGTACATGCTGGGGTTGCGGGCCCCATCCGCAGTGTGGGGCGCGCAGGAGGCAGCTGATGGACAGCTCATGGACAACATGGTCAGTCATAAGTGACACTGGGTCTTCATGTGCCTTGTCCCTTGGCCCAGGATGGAGAGAAGAGCACTGCTTATTGAAGGGGTCTCCTCAAACCCCAGCTGGGACACTGAGTTCCAGCAGGCCACTGGCGATGATCAGTGTTCACAGGAAATGAAATGTTTTCAGCCCTTGATCTGATGACGGTAACAACAACTGTGGCAGCTAAGAATTAGAGTCAGGCGGGTGCTGCGCTAAGTGCTTCCCCTGCACGGCCTCATGCTCCCAACCGCCCTTCCTAAAGCACGTGCACCTTCGCCCATGGCAGTGCTGCGCCAAGTACAAGCACAGAATGAATTCCTTCCTTTCAGAGAGATCATGAATGTCTTTACCCCAAACTCCCCCTTATACCAAATTTCACATCGCCGCCAACAGTTAATTCTCTTTGCTCCTAAATGAAAATAACCGGTGTTCTCCGATATGTTTAATCCCACCGCTGTGTCCTCAGCTATTTCTCAGAAACCAACAGGAGGATTACATTCTGAAGTCAATGTACTTTTGCTTCTCATAAAACTGTGACACCTTTTACAGAGAGGAAGGGAGAGGGAGAGAGAGTCAGAAACATGGATGAGAGAGAAACATCCATCAGCTGCCTCCTGCAAGCCCCCTACTGGGGATGTGCCCGCAACCCAGGTACATGCCCTTGACCGGAATCGAACCCGGGACCCTGGAGTCCGCAGGCCGACGCTCTATCCACTGAGCCACACCGGTTAGGGCAAAACTGTGACACCTTTTAGAACATGTCTCGTACATAGCCTCGCATTTCAATGAGTTTTTAACTAAATTTATATTCATTTGTTATTATTGTAACAACTCGCCAGGCTTCTCGTTGTTTTCCATGCCGATTTCCTCTCCACATCCGCCCACACTAACCTTTTCCCTGGATGCTGTTTGTGCTGATTGATTTCTGAAAGGGTGCATTAGTCTGCGCAATTTTTTCTTTCGTGTCCCTCTGTAATGTAATCCTGTTTTACTGCTCATGATTCACAATATAGTTTCAGAATCACTGTTCAAAACACAGAAATGTCCATTTTGCCAAGGGTTAAACCCAGCTCTCAGGAAGGCCTTCATGATGATCTAGTGATATTCTCCTCACTAGAGTCACCGTATATCTCAAAACAGTGATATACACAGTTTTTAAATAACTAAAATATAACAATTTTATGACATAACATCTAGCCAAGACTTCAGATTGGCAGCAGATGGGAGAACATTCCATTTAAAAGAGATTCTCAGTACGAGTTGCATGTTACAATCACCACGGAAGCTTTTGAAAAACAGTGATGCCCAGGTTCCACGCCAAGCAGTTCCAGAACAAGTCTCCCATCTCATGGAGGGGCAAATATTTTTCATTAGCGCACTCTTTACAAAGACGCTGGGGGATCACACAGCCCGGGCTGCATTCCTGGCCAACAACCCGCCCAGTCCTTTAAGGCCAAGAGGTTCCTGTCAGCCCGAACCTTTCATTTTCCTTGTTTAATGTTTACTTTGACTCCAGCTTTATCTTCAAAACAAAGCCACACCGCTCCTTCTCCCGCAAGGCTGCAATTGCCGAGTTTCATTAACGGATGCACCGGGGCTCTGAACCCTGTTCTGCCTTCCCTGACTGGTCATTGTCTCACCGCCCACACGGACGGTGGGGAATCTGGTCAGCCTGCCCTTTAATAACCTGCATCAAGATGACACTGAGATTCGTGGCTCCTGTTTTATTAACAGAATCGATCACTGCTCCTACTAGAAGATGCTGGAAAATTTAAAGTATTATACCAACCCAGTTATCACATCCTCGGTTTGACTTCTTGGATGCCAGAAAAGAAGAAAAAGGGAGTAGCTAAGGAAAGAGAGCTGTCGTCCTGTAATTTTTTTAAAGCCTGGTGATTTTAATACACTGCCAGGGTAAACCACCAATTTAGTATATTTTAAGAGAACACTTCTAGGTCTAAAGTCCTACTGTGACAGCATCTCATGCCAAGTCAAACAGAAAAACAAACTCTGCAGAACTTCAACTTCACCTTCCAGTTTTGTCTGTTTCTTTGTTTTTAATGCATTCCAGCCTGGTAGAGCTAAATGACTTTTTTTCCCCTTTAAAAAATATGCCTCCGCCTCTCAGATGTGCATGAAACAAAAGTGGACAGTTTCATCAACTGCTCAGTCTAAGTCAGACACAGTCCCTGCCTTGGGCGGCCAACCCTAAGGTTTCCTGAAGAGCAGCCTGAAGACAGGGACCAAGCACACAATAAAGTCAGACAGCAGCGCACGCTCATTCACCGGAGAAGCACAGCGGTTCAGACTGCGACTGAAGGAGGCAGCTCCATGGGTGCTGGTCAGCTGATAGAGCCGCGTGACGGAGGTTTTAGACAGGAGTCTGATAAAACGCGATTTTGCCTGTCAATAACCGTAAGCAGACCTGACCTTGGAATAGAGAGCAGTTTTTCTATCAGATAAACAGTAAGCAGCCAAGTAACAAGATAATTTATGCACCACCACCTACTTTTTTGAGCAAAATGATCAATCTCTGCTATTGCAGAATTGCTCCTGGACTTACAATCACTCTAGTTCAAGCTGTGCAAGCAGTGGTTAGCCCTCAGGCCTGCCCCTAAGATGCAGTGAATAGGGACAACAGCCCCGTGCCTAAAAGATATACCAGGGTCATACCAAAGAGAACTCCCTGACATCTTCCCTGCACCTGAGAACCACGCAGTTACCCAGCTGTCATCCTGACAAGCAAAATAAGCACTTCAGTTAGTAGCTGTTAGGACCCTAGGGCCGCGTTGAATAGTGTAAGTCCATCTACCCTCCGCCAAGTCCCAGGAACAGTCTCACAGTCAGTTTCAGGGAACTGCCTCAGGATAACGCAGTATGTGCGAAAGCACAGTATTCCGAAGGGAACTGCAGGTGTGTATCTACCATCGAGAAAAATGCCTCTCGGTCTTTCTCCAAAGGCTCTTTGCCGAGCTTGCGGAGGGGACCATACGTCTTCAGGACTACCATGATCCCACAGCTGATGCTGCCAAATGCATAAGGCTCTTTCCAGAGCCCACATTCCTTGTCACAAGGGAATCCTGCAGCCCTCCTAGAGGAGCTACTGACTTGCTTCCCAAGAGTTACATGAGGAACTGCGAGTTTATAAAGAGATGGAGGTCAGCCCTGGCCGGTTTGGCTCAGTGGATAGGACATCGGCCCACGGACCGAAGGGTCCGCGGTTCCATTCTAATCAAGGGCATGTACCTCAGCTGCAGACTGGTTCCCAGTTGGGGTGCATGCAGGAGGCAAACAATCAATGCGAGTTTCTCACATCAATGTTTCTCTCTCTCTCTCCCCCTCCTTTCCGCTCTCTCTAAAAATCAATAGAAAAATATCCTCAGGTGAGGATTAAAAGAAAAAAAAAGAGGTGGAGGTCAGAAGAATAGGTCATTCCAGCTGGACTCGGTCAGTACACCTCCGAACTGTATTCCTTTTGTTTCTAATAGAGTAGGTACTTTCAGAGTTCCATTATCTTATCACCAAGGTACCTCTGAGTGTCCTCCCTCTGACTCTAAAAACTCTGTTGGAAACACAAAGCCTAACAGTAAGATGGAAGGCACAGAGAATCAACATATGGAACAGAAATAACGCACAACGGAAACACCTGTGCGGCTGTCTGCCCTCCGTTGCTCCTGTTGCTGGCAGGAATAGAGTTGGAGGAGCCAGTGGTCAAGAGAGGTTATCAATCTGCAATATTTTATTTTACTCTTATTTACAGGGTGGGGCAAAAGTACACTTACGGTTGTTCATGTGATAAATAATACAATAGTTAACAAATAATAATACAAGAATAAACTCTATGTTTCGTGTACTCACAACTGTAAACCTACTTTTGCCCCACCCTGTATTTATCGACAGTCACTGATAATGCTACTGAACATACTCAACAATTACTGAAAGGGCATTCTTTAAAGTGCAAACAACCCAAATTTTCCATCAGCTGATCGGTGGACAAACAAAATAGGGTATTCACACAACGGAATATTACTCAGCCAACAACAGGGAAAAGATATTGCTACATGCTACACGTGGATGAACCTTGAAAACATGCCGAGTGGAAGAAGTGCCATTCACCACAGGCCACATGTCGGATGACTGACTTACATGAATGTCCAGAATGGCACATCCATAGAGACAGGATAGAGCAGTGGTGGTCAAGAGCTGGGGGAGGAGGGGAGTGGAAAGGGACTGCTGATGGGGGCAGGTTTCTTCTCAGGGGGAGGAAAGTACCCTGGAGTCAGTGGTGACGGCTGCACAGCCTTTGAATATACTAAAACCCGCTGAACTACACACTTTAAAACGATGAATCTGATGGCATGTGAGTATCTCAGTATGTGAGAAAGCCGCTCTGCAGCTGAGCACTCCTCCTGCCGGGAAGTCCCCTGGAGCTCAGAGGCCTGCCTTCCCGGGACCCCCACGAGCTATGCTCAATGCTGCCCTATTTTGAGAGCACGAGGAAGTGATGTTAGAGGAAGATTTAAGTGCTCGTGCTGTTTTTGTTTCATCCTGCATTTAAAGAGGGGGAGGGGAATGTGTAAAGTCAGAATTTCTCGTGTGATGTTGGCCTCGCAGATTGAGGTAATCCCCAACGCGCCTACGGTGACCGAGCAGGCTGTTCCCAGTCACCCTGGGGCAGGAGACACCGTGATTTCGCTTTTAAAGGGCAATTCTTACTGAGCTGCTCAGTTTCCTGCTGGACGGTGAACTGCCAACACTAAGCTATTTACAGCATTTCTAATCCTGAGCCTTTGATTAGTATATTTTGAAGAAGATAAACCATTAGTTCTTACCAAATTCATTTATAATATGAGGAACTGTCCTCAGACACAAAATGACAGATGATGGTGGAGCACCAATAGTAGTATTAAATAATTAGCTCTAATTTTATTTTTAAAGATTTTTGTCACTCACCTTAATGTTGACACTAGTTCAGAGGCATATAAGACAAATGTAAAATCCTCAAATAGTCCAAAAATCGAATTTCTGCCAATATTTTACTTTTCCATCAATGATTTACTAAAGTGCTCATCTGAAGCAAAATGGCACACCAGAGCTTCCTTTCTTCCCCATGTATTGTCATCTGGGGACACTAGACACAGGGTAACTAGAGACAGAAGCCTAGAAAACCTGCAAGCTGCCCAGCACTATATAATCATACTGTACATGCATATACTTTCTGTGAAAAGAAAAATTAAGCCGAAACCGGTTTGGCTCAGTGGATAGAGCGTCGGCCTGCGGACTGAAGGGTCCCGGGTTCGATTCCGGTCAAGGGCATGTACTTTGGTTGTGGGCACATCCCCAGTGGGGGGTGTGCAGGAGGCAGCTGATCGATGTTTCTCTCTCATCGATGTTTCTGACTCTCTATCCCTCTCCCTTCCTCTCTGTAAAAAATCAATAAAATATAATATTAAAAAAAAAAAAAAGAAAAATTAAAAACACACACACTCACCCTTAAAATATCTCAAGTACAATAAGTGAGACTGAACTTTCCTATAAAAGAGACTCCTGGGGTATATTTCAAATGTGTTTTCTCAAACAATTAGTCAAGAATCCCTTATTTCCAAACCTGGGCCTCTGTACAGTACCGTGCTCTGCAGTGAATTTTATAAACACATCATCTCCTTCCAATGCTTTCCTAAGGTAAGCATCAGAGCAGCTAAGCAGACACTCCCAACAACTAAATAGCTCTCAATCTATGATAACCTAATTATTTGGAAAACATTATACTTTGAAAAATCTAATTCCACTGCTAAAGGAGAAGCTGGATAAATTTAGTTATCACTAAGTGGTAAGATTTATAGACTTCCTTTATTTCTGCTTCCCCAGCAAACACGTTTTTCTTTACCTAACCAGGCAGAGGATGGTAATGAGCAGCCATTATCCTCTATGACTGAGGACCGAGTACCTTAGCTGCTTCAAGAACTCAACATCAGAGTTGCTGTTAATGAGCTTGATGAACTCTTCATAAGAAGGAGCATAGGTGTAGGCTCTCTTGTGATGTTCGTTCACGTGTTCTCTGCGCTCCAGCTGGGCAAGCAGCATCTGGTTGATGTAATCGGGATTGCTAAGGAATGCCACCACTGGCTTCAAGACTGTGGGAGGAGAAAGCACAACTGAGAATGGCAGTGCCCTTTAGAGGGGTTGTTTTTATATCATAAAACTGAAACTACATTTGGGAAACATCTTTAACTACCCAAGTGGGGAACATTCAAACACACACATACCCACATGTACGGCTGCCTATCTATACCAAATTGCTAACAAAGCTATTAAAATTAAGTACATCGATTTTCCTTTTATTTCTGTTCTAAGGCTCATATGATTTGTCTGCCAAAAGATGAAAGTCAACATTCTCCCAAAGTGGACCTGAGGGAGGGAATTGTCAAAAAGTCGATGGCACTATTACAAATTCACTCTATTAACTTTAGGTTCAAAAGCTCCCGTTTTCTCTGTGGTTGACTAGTTATCAGCTAATGGGCACTGCTGGCTAATCCTGAAATAATAAATGAGATATCCAATCAATGCATATCAAATGCAACATTATTTATTTGAAAGTCTCAGATAGGAAAAATTTCTCTTAGGTCATATCTTCTTTCATTTTTCTTATTCTGGCTAAGCATTACCCTGGATATACTTTTTTTTAGTAATCACCTTTAGTAATTGTGGTACGGTTCCACTTTTTATTTATTCCAAATTCACAAAATTACATATTACATATCAATGAATCTTTTAAAAAATATTTTTATTGATTTCAGAGAGGAAGGGAAAGAGAGAGATAGAAACATCAAGGATGAGAGAGAATCATTAATCAGCTGCTTCCTACATGCCCCCTACTGGGGATGAGCCTGCAACCTGGGCATGTGCCCTGACCAGGAATCGAACCGTGACCTTCTGGTTCACAGGTCAATGCTCAACCACTGAGCCACAGGGGTCAGGCTATCAATGAATCTTATAGCAAAGGTATTTTAAGTAAATGCACACTGGAGTTTGATTATAGATGTTCTTTCATTAATGTTTATATTATTGGCCTGGATAAATCAAAAGCTATCCCAAGTTTTGATAAATCAAAAGCTATCCCTATGGAGAGCATAGGGCTGGGTATCCTATGTCAAAATAAACAATAAAATGTACTCTTCATTTGGTAATGTTATGTAAAAATTGGTTTATCACATATGGACAAATGATGTCCTCTCTGAGCGACATTTAAACTTAAACTATGAAAGTATATTAATTCTCTTATGTCCAACAGTATGCAAGGTCCATGCAGGTGTCCTAGATGTGTGTAGCCCAAGCATTTGCACAATTATCATGGCATCAGTAATATGAATTACTTATGAAAGTCTACCTTTTGTTGTGAGAATTTCTGCGAGCATTATACGTAAGCTGAGTGACTGGACATCCTTTGAGGGGAGGAGACAAAACACCAGAACCCGAGAACACGTCTGCAGGAATCTTACTTCTTCAGCCGAGTTCCTTAAGCATGCATGCAACACAAAAGGCCTCGGTTGTTCTTCTTGTCTAAAAAATAAATACATGAGAGAGGAAAAAGGAAGGAAAGAAAGTTCTAGAAACAATTCGGTTACGTGCCATTAGGTAAAAAATATTTCAAATGGGCAGTACATAAGTTTTAATAAGTGTGCCCGCTCCTCAATCATTTTCTCTATCACAACTAATCTGGAAAAATGCAAAGGCATGGCCATTTGGGATTTCAAACCTTAAGTAGCATCGACAGTTACACATACACTAGAGGCCTGATGCACGAAATACGTGCAAGGGTAGGCCTTTGCGGCCCCGGCTGCCTCGTGGCCCCGGCTGCCTCGTGGCCCTGCCTCCCCACACACACACACACCTTGGCCTGGCACTGCCCGCATCTGCCACCACACACCTCTGGCTCCTTGGTTCCATGAAGCCCCCCCACCCCCGCCCCACGATTGATTGCCCGAGGGTGGCCTGGGCCTCCCTCTGTGGGGCATTTGTGGAGCCCCCGACTGATCGCCCTGCTGGCCGGTGGCTTTGGCCTCCCTCTGTGGGGCAATCATGGGACGATGGCCGGGCCCCCGACCAATCGCATCACACCCGCCTTGGTTGGCCTGGCTACAGTGGGTGTCATGGAGTGATCGTCCAGATGATGGTCGTTCCGCTGTTCAGCAGTTCGGTCGATTTGCATATTACACTTTTATTATAATAGATTACTCTTAAATCATCACAGCAATCCAGAAAGGTATGAGTATTTCTTTACCTAGATTATTTTTAGTCTCCTACATCTTGTCATAAATGTGATTTACAGCTTCACTTTTCAAAGAAAAACTCTAACAAAGCATAAGCCAGGGTACCAGCCAGCTGCCCTGACAGGGTGCTGTTGGGATTAAAAATCTATGGTATTTCCACTGAGGAGGGTCCATGACTTGATGCTACATAATTTGATGGCAAATTGCCTGCTGTGAGGCTGCTGAGTACTTTCCACCGAGTTTTGCCAGCCATGGCCACAGATTCCATCAGCACTGACCCCGTCCCATCCAAGGGCCATTAATGTGAAGGATCTGAGTGAAGAAGAGTGGATAGCAGAACTTTCTATTCATCCTTTCCTACAGTATCTGGATGGAAATTCAAGAATGACTAGGAAGGTCATTTGTCCAGTATCTTCCAGATAAAAGGCAAAGTTTACGGGCTTCTTACCGTCACTTCTGGCCAAAACTGGAAGAAAAACAAACAAACCACTAAAGAGCTGGGGACGAAGCTTACTAGGTATTACACAGGAAATAAAACAAATAAATGCACAGTAGAGCCTTTATGACTAGTGTCTCTCAGAAGTAAACCTTTTATCTCTTTTTGCATAAGACTAAAGCCTAGTTTCTAGAATGTATACACTAAAAAAGAAAGGTTCCTCTTTGTCTTCTCCAGCAAACTACAGGAATCCAAGCCTAATGTGCAAAGCCAACACATGAACAGAGATTTTAAGAGAAAGCCTTTGCACATATAATATGTTGACTTTTTTAAAATGGCACCTTAGCTCTAGCCAGTTTGGCTCAGTGAATAGAGCATCAACCTATGATCCAATGGGTCCTGGGTTCAATTCCAGTCAAGGGTGTGTACCTTGGTTGCAGGCTCCTCCCAGGCCCAAGCCCTGGTTAGGGCTCCTACAGGAGGCAACCGATCGATGTGTTTCTCTCACATCAATATTTCTCTCTTCCATTCTCTTTAAAAATGAATGGAAAAATATCCTCGGGTGAAGATTAAAAATTAATAAATAAATAAATAATAAGAAAAATGGCACCTTTAATTATTTTAAACTCTAGCTATGCTGCCAGCTAGAGTTGATATTTTAATATAGTAAGATTTAGATCCTACTTTGCCATTTTAAGCACTTTTAAGAATGATGCTTTATTTTAAAACTAGTGTCCCAGTGCACAGATTCATGCACATTGAAAGGAAATTAATTAGAATATTTTAATATTGCTATTCGCCCTTTCTCTATAACAGAAGCATCAACCAAATCCACGATCGACAATGACAGATCAAAACACACATGTGCGATTGGCACCAGTAAGAGTTTAGCCTTTTATACACTGAGTGGCCAGATTATTATGATCTCTGAACGCATAATAATCTGGCCACTCAGTGTATATCCTATATATAAAAGGCTAATATGCAAATTGTCCCCTCGACCAGGAGTTCGACCAGCAGGCAGCCTGGCCAACCACCCATGACCCCTCCCCCTGACCTGGCTGGCCGGACCCACCCATGCACAAATTCATGCACCAGGCCTCTAAATATATATACATACATACACACACACACACACACACACACACACACACATGTGTGTACACACACACATACACATATATATATTCACACACACACACACACACACACACACACACTGAGTGGCCAGATTATTATGCATTCAACTTGCTTAATTAGACCTGCTTTCTGATTTAGCTAAACTTTTTCCAGCCCAGTGAAGAACCCCAACTTCTCTTTTAGGTAATTGTCAGCAACACAGCAGAAAATATCAACACGAAGCAAATTATTATTGTAGATCACACAGGCAAAAAAAAGGGTAAAATATTTAACTATAGCAGTGTTTGACTATATTGTGCACAGTGAGAGAACCTGAAGTCATTTTCAAGTTCCACCATTTCTACTTCTTTTCAGTCAGGTCAAGTTTCTAAACTTTCTAAATCTCCATTGTCTTGCTAATGAAAAGAAAGTAGGATTCTACTGAGTCTCCTATCTACCTACTCCAGGACTTCTATGAGGATCAAATGAGATGAGGCACGGGAAAATGCTTCACCATACATTTGGTTGAACTGTAAAATGTTTGCACCTGGCTATAAAGCAAGTCGGATTCCTGGGCTGAGGAAACTCCAAGGAGGCTAGTCGCTAGGGAGAGGAAGCCGGGCGTTGCTACATAACATCATTAGTCGGCACCCACAGCGACTGTTTCCGGGCTGGGCTGGGCTGTGGGCTGCATTTTGCGCCACGGGGTCTCGGCAGCGTTGGCTGTGATTTGGTGGGGTGTCACTCTGGGGTGGTGGCGGGGCCTGTTCCTGACTTAGGGGAAGCCAAGTGTTGGTTTATCGGTGCCAGGTCCACGGTACCATTTCTTTTTAAATGGCCAGTGCACATCATGGCAGCTCCTGCATTGAGCGTCTATCCCCTGGTGGTCAGTGCACATCATAGCAACCGGTCGGAGGGAAGGACAGACACTTAGCCTTTTATATACATAGATGTATGTCTGGTTAATATCATTGGGGGAAGTTGGCCAAAAAATAATCCACTTTTACAAGAGAGGCTTCTTTAAATAATAGCCAAATTCCTCTCAAAGTGTACACGTCCCTTCTCTGTCCCTGTGGAAGGCAGATCATGACGAACCTGACCCTCGACTTCCACCAATTCCTCTCCATCCTAGAGCTAAGTCAGGGGAACACCTTCGGAGTGAGCCAGTCAGAGGTTGGCCAAACAAGCCTGATCTCTGGAAAAAGGAAAGGTGAATGCTTCCGGATACCCTCTGCCAACTCTCTGCAGGATACTCCCATGATGCTCCCTAGCTGTGGACATCAGGTATTGCTTCAGAAGCCAAGAAAGAATCGTGAGTCAAATGGCTGCTTCTGGGTCAGCAGATGTCCGTCCTCTTTCTGGTAGATTGTAGCACTAATCCTGGCAGCAGCCTTTTATTCAGTATGAATCTGTTTCCTGCAGTTCCTTTTCCTTACTTCTGGGTCCTCATTCCTTGAATGAGGAAAAGGGCTTTTTGTAAATGTCATATGTTCACTATTACTTCATTGTTCCATCTACACCAAGAAGTATATATGATCACCAGCATTTTACAGATGAGAATATTAAGGATCTAAGTGGTTAAATGAATGGTCCAAAACACAGAGGTAATAAATAACAGAAATAACGTTCAGGTACAGATTATTTACTCTACGCCATAACCAGAGATTGCAAGGATGAGAGGAGAAAAAAAATTGCAGCGTTAAAGAAGGAAAATATGTGAATAAAAACATTATTCTTCCCCCTTAAACAGCATGCCGGTGCTGGTAAAACACGGAGATTGTAAAGACACTACACAGTTAAAGACGCTATCGATTTAATAGCATAAAAAAACAATCATCCTTAGATTTTCCTGAAACCTGCTGGAACAAGACAGATGGGACAAAGGAAGAGGAAGCAGAGGCAAGAATTAAATGTGATCTGGGTGGGCTTAAAGCAGCAACAGAATGTTGGCCTGGAAATAAAAACAGCTGACCGGAAAGCCACCTCCACACACTGCCTAACAGTTAACCAGAGGATGTGTTGCTTTTATTAATGCAATTTATTATTCTCTTGTCTGACAGTGGCCAATTCAATTGGAGCCTCCCGGGCCGCCAAGCCATTTCACACTCAGTGGATACCTGCACATTCATGGAGATTTCTTGTTCGGGGCACAGTTTATCTGGGGCAGGCAAGGACAGATCTAGCCAACAAACCTGAGCTGTCTACCAGTCTCATGTGTGATGTGCAGAAGGTGACATTAGTCCTCCAGGGTTCACCTCCAGGGCACGCATGGTCATCTATATCAAAATGCCAGTGACGTACCGGCACTTTTTAAAATATCCATAATCCCAGTGGTAGAGTCTTTTCTTTAATAAGGACCATCAACTAGAACGTGTAGGCAGAGCCCAGATATCAGCAAAATAAATCTACCCTGGCCATAAGACAGCTAGAAGCCCAAAGAAAAGGAGTTTCTCAAATGAAATCAATTCTCTATTTCTTTCACTCTGATGCTTTGTCTGTAACATTTTTATGTTATTCACAAAAGCAGTAATTTCAGAAACTGATAAATGTCTCAATGAAAAATATATTCTTAAGTTAAAATTAGATAATCATAAAAACACTAATTTCTCTAAACACTTGCTCTTCTCCCAAACCTTAACCAATCAGCCTTCTAACGGAAATAAAACACTGATTGAAATACTGTCCTCTCCTGGACCATAATTTAAATGTTTTACTTTAAAATGAGCTCCCACTGAATTCAAACAAGTCTTAGCAGAGTATGCCAGGTAGAACTGTGGAGCACTTTACACAGCGGCTCCCCCGCAGATCAGCAGGTGCCCTGAGGGCTGCTGGACCCTGGAAAGGAGAGGCAGGAGCTTCTGAGACTCTGGGGAGGTAACCCACAATCCTACCCCTCACTTTCCGCATTAGTTCACATCCCCTCTTACTGGAAGTTAACTTCTTTATAAACAGCAATATTCAAAGGGTGGTCTGGAGACTCCTGTGTCCCCAGAGCCCTTTCAGGGGGTCTCAGAGGGCAGAACTATATTCATAGTAGCACGAAATTTCATGTTTTTTCACTCTCAGTCTTACAAGCACAGCGGAGTTTTCGGGAGGCTATGGAATGTGTGATGACATCATCACTCTGACGGTTAATGGAAAGTGTACACTTGCACTTTAAAGTTTCTTAATTTTAATATCTAACATGGTAAATATTGATAGATGGAATAATAAGTGGTGAGCTAGTAAATGTTTAACAACCGGCTCTCCAAAGGAGGAAAAAAGCTCTGATTTGTAGCATTCATCCATTTCACAGTGTAAGCACCGCCACCCCGGCCAATTACACGCTAACAACCTGATGTCACTGAACTCAGAGTCAGCTCCCACAAACCAGGACAAGCTAGCCCAGCACACCACGAGATGTAACCCACAAACATAAGCTCTTTTATTTTTAGACTCTCAATAACTTTTAAGAATATAGAGGGCTCCTGAGACCAAAAAATCTCAGAATCGCTGCTTTTCAGTAATTTTTTCAAATCATGAGTTGTAACCCACAAGAAATAAAATAAAATTTACTTAGTTTCAAACACCATTTTAAAAAAACGTTAAGAAACAAAAAATATCAGTTATCACATATAATAAGAGTACTGTTTCACAAAATTGGGTCATGATATAAAGTGTATTTCTTACTATGGGTTCCAGTTTTTACAAGTTTGCGAAACACTGGGGGCAGAAAGCTGGAAACTAAGAGGCACGTGATGGCTGTGGGCTCTGGTCCCATAAACCTGAGCCGGGTGAGACTGGGGGGGAGAAGACACTGTAGGGAAGGAGGCAGGAAGCCGAGCCTGGACGGCAGCTGCTGTACAAGCACGTTGAGCAACCAGGTCCACTGAGCAACATCACAGGGCAGGACGGAGCCCGCCCTCCGACAAACGCACACACCAGCTCTTCTCGAAAAGAATCTGAGCCACCAGCCCAATAAGGATGCCCACGCCGACTGCACAGACCTCCCCAGTGTGACAGTACACAAGGCCAACAAGCCTCAGGCTAGCCATTTTCACATGGAAACATCGCTAATTATCTCCCACAAGCTCCAATATTAAGTTTCTTGAAAAATCAATTTTCAAGGTATGTTGATGCTCTTAACACAGGACTCACACACACACACACACACACACACACACACACACACACACACACACAAATCTTTAAACTTCCCTAAAAATTTAAAGTCACTGACACTATAAAACCTTATGCTTAAATTTTCTATTTCTAGCCTTGCCGGTGTGGCTAGTGGTTGAGTGTCGACCTATGAACCAGGAGGTCACAGTTCAATTCCCAGTCAGGGCACCTGCCTGTGTTGTGGGCTTGATCCCCA
Organism: Eptesicus fuscus; assembly: GCF_027574615.1. NCBI lineage: Eukaryota > Metazoa > Chordata > Mammalia > Chiroptera > Vespertilionidae > Eptesicus > Eptesicus fuscus. The sequence goes on from NC_072480.1 coordinate 95,993,042, forward strand.
GTAAGTGGTGTGAAGGAGGCAGCCGATCAATGATTCTCTCTCATCACTGATGTTTCTATCTCTCCCTCCATCTCTAAAATCAATAAAAACATATTTTAAAGTTTTTTTTTTCTATTTCTAGGTATCCATAATACTATAAATAATTCATGACAGTGCTGACTCAATAAAATTCTCTTCACTGTTTAAGTTTTTTATAAAATTAAACAAGTCTATAAGTGGTTTTCTATTACAAAGTTACTTTTTTAAATCTATTCTATCATAACATTATAATTATTCCCTTCACTGTGTCTACATTTCAAGCCAAGTGTCAGCAAGACAGAATATTCTAGAGTTCGGTCTTGACCGCGACCCCTTGCTCAATGAGCACAGTATTTCCAAGTGAAGAAAGGCGGGAGGTTTTCATACTACAACGTTTACCTGGCATTCGCAGCTTTCAGGTCGCAGAAGTGAGTGAGCAAGGTTCTCACCACGTCGTTGCAGACAACCTTCACCACGTCCACGTGGCTCAGTCTGTGGTGCAGCTGTCTGGCAATTTCCCAAAAGTCTTCCAGGAGCAGGTTGTAAAGCTGCCCCTCATCTTTGCTGAGGTTCCCATACCAGGACAGCACGTAGTCTCTGTAACTGTAGTCAAACACTACGAGGACAAACAAAGCAATGAGGAAACTCAGACGAAGGAAGCAACACCAAGACAGCATCTCCACTGGAGACTGGCTTGAAGTATAAAGAGAGTAGGAAACAAAACAAGAAGACAATCTTCCCTAAAATCTTTCAAAATGAAATATTCTCATCTAACTAGAAGTTTTGGGGTGTGGTGACTGGTGACCATATGTCCCGGATGTTCTAGAGGACAGCCCAATTTTTAAATAGTCTATCTTGGTGCCAACCCATCTAAAACAGAGCATCTTAGACAGTGGCCACACCCTTATGGAGTGTACAGGTTGTATCATGTGTTGCCTCTCAGCTCCAAACTCACCCTTTTTTGCCATGCTTTGATACTGGAGCTCAACCCTGTACACACGTCTTTGCCAAAGGACACAGTGTTAAATCCATGTAGGAAAAAAAGGGGAAGCCAATGAGTGATCCTTGAAAGAAATTAGGTCTTCTGAAAATTAAAAATGTTACTGGGCTTGAGTGTGATTCCTCCAAGAGCTCCAAGGAAGCAAAACATTTAGCCACATAACCCTGTTCCCACTGAAGGACCTGGGCTATTTATAATCACTACTTATTTTACTAGCTTTTCTTCTTTCCTTTCTCAAACACCACTTGACTTGGCTTAAATTTGATGTGCCATACATCATTTCCTGCTTTGCTTTGCTTGTCTACTACACATTGGCTTATCCCAGGGAATCCTGTGAAACAAAATGTAACTTGGCATCCAAATGACTAACCCATAATCCTATATAACAAAAACCTAACATGCAAATGGACCAAACGGTGGAACGGCTGGTCAGCAGGGGGCGGGGCCAGCGAATGAGTGGCACCAGGCCAGCCAAGGAGGGTGCCAATGGGCAGAGGGAGGGGATGGAAATGGAGGGGCAGCGGTGACCAGTGGTGGCAGAGGGGCAATGGGGGGCAAGGCCATCCACTCGCAGCTGGGGCCGTCCCCGAATCGGCCCGCGGGTCACCTCCTGCAGAAGGAGGCCAGACTGCGGCTTAGGCCCGCTCCCCAGTCGGACATCCCCTAAGGGCTCCTGGTCTGCGAGAGGGCGCAGGCCAGGCTGAGGGGGGACCCCCCCCCCCCCGCCACCGAGTGCACAAGGCCTCTAGTTCTCAAATAATGCTTTAGCCTATGACTCAGTGCTCATTTTACCAACTTTAAGTTGTTATTTTATTTGTTTTTTTTGCAGGAAGGGGCAGAGAGGGTCATGATTTGTAGAAAACCAAGTAGCAAATGGAGCCTCCAGCTCAGGCTTAGTATCCACTCTGTGTGGAGATCCCACATGTCGGCAAGAGCCCACTGGTCAGAGGAAGCACTGCTCTTGTTCTGACATCCTGTGACGGCTTTTTTCTCAGAACATCAACCAGGAAAGCATAGCCAATGTTTTTCCAGAATTTCTCAGCTTTATAACAATTTACAAAGTAGCATCTTAAATCCCAAAGTTCAAAAGCATACACAGAGCATCAAAAGTTTTGTTCACATAAGCTTGGCACAAATTGGACTGAACATAAAAAGAAAATGATGTAAACAGAGGATTTAATCTTCTATGTTTTACAAAGAAACTAGACTTTTTACATAAAACTGCTATAAATGGCCTTAAATCATCCAATGAGCAAAACATCTGCATTGTAAGCAAATATAAAATGAAGCAGCATAACTTAAGGATGAGCATTTAGTGAAATGAAGTAACTTGTGTGGTCCAACTATATTTATTCTTAATATTTTGGATCATATAGGAGGATACTGTGTTTTCCTAGAACTATTTGGCAAAAATAAAAATATTTTCTCCTTCAAAAAAAAAAAGTCTTATTCACAGACACATACTAAGGTTTTTAGATAAATCCTCAAAGTGGTTCCATTGGCCTCAGTCATGCTGAGAAGATACTTAATAAAACTGAGCCTTATAGCTGAGAAGAATTACTTGCTAAGACAACGACTAAGGGGCAGGCACTGAAAAGAAAAAAATGATTCTACCTCAATCTTGCACTATTCATTAAATAAATATTTATAGAGGCTTCCAGCATGCAAGGTGGAATCAATATCCACTGAACATGAAAGAAAAGGCAAAACAAAAGCAAAAGCAACAAATGACTCTCCCAGGCCCTTCGGCAATTTTCTGCTCACTTCCAGATATTAATGTGAACAAACAGCTGTTATGCTTTCTAGATTCGGCAAAAAGTACACACATCTTATCCCTAATTGGACTATTCCATTAAGAAAAAAGCAGAAATTATTGCCGACCCAGATGTAAGAAATTATTGCAAAAACAGGAACGAACCAATCCTATAATCTCAATTACTGGTAACAAACAAGTAGACTGTGGTTTCTACACAGTAACTCAGTTTCACGCCCTCCTCAAATTGAGTTCCGAGAAGTGAAATAACTTGCTCAAAGTTAACCAGTGGCAGAGCCAAGTCTCCTGCCAGTCACACATTCTTTCTACTCAGCACACTGCAGTCTTGCACGAAGATCGGACAAGCCACATGAGTAAAGATGTGAAAAATATAAAATAGCTCCCTCATCCAACAGATATCCAGATTGTTTAAAACCTCTTTGTATGAAAAATATATGTAAGAGGCTGTACTTTTAAACTTCTCTAGAAGGCAAAAATAGGACCAATGTGTAGAAATCACAGAGTTTATTTATTAACTAGAGGCCCGGTGCACAAAATTCGTGCAGGGGGGCAGGTGGTCCCTCAGCCTAGCTTGAACCCCTTCCAATCTGGGACCCCTCGAGGGATGTTCGACTGCCCATTTACAGGGATCGGGCCATGAGGGTGTGGCCAGCCTGGGTGAGGGGCTGAGGGCTGTTTGCAGGCTGGCCAAGCCCCCCAGCGGGGATCCTCACCCCATAGGGGTGTGGCCAGCCTGAGTAAGGGGCTTTTTTTTTTTTTTTTTTTTTAGCACCTCCTTGAGCAGAGGCCAGGGCTGGCTGGAAGCAGGTATCTGGGATTTATTTGTCTTCTATAATTGAAACTTTGTAGCCTTGAGCAGAGGCCAGGGCCAGCCAGGGTGGGCGGGAAGCTTGGCTTCCTCCATCGCCGAGGGCAACCCAAGCCTCCTGCTCTCTCCAGCTCCGTGGCTGCTGCCATTTTTGTTGGGATTTATTTATCTTCTATAATTGAAACTTTGTAGCCTTGAGCGGAGGCCAGGGCCTGCCAGGGTGGGTGGGAAGCTTGACTTCCTCCATTGCCAGGGGCAACCCAAGCCTCCTGCTCACTCCAGCTCCGTGGCGACCACCATCTTAGTTGTGTTAATTTACATACTCGCTCCTGATTGGCTGGTGGGTGTAGCAGAGTGATGGTTAATTTGCGTATTTCTCTTTTATAAGTGTAGATGTTTACCATACAAAGGAACTGAATAAATCAATAAGCTGTTCAAGAGGCTGCCACGTTAGATGGTGAACATTCCATCATAAGAAACTTTTAAACAAGCTAGATATCCAATGAACAAGACTGACATAGAAAAAATTACTCCCTGAGCTGACGGGCTGGATTACATGACCTCGAAAGGCCCTTGTCTGCACATCCCAATGCCAAGTAACAAGAGCATGAGGGCCACCTTGCCAACAAAATATTGCTAGTTCATTTATGTGCAAGTCTTCCTCTCTAGCTCTTTTATTAAAGTTTTCATGCTATAGAATTTTTAACTAACAGCATATAAATCTGCAATCCAAAGGTTTGGAAAATAAAACTGTTTTTTCTTTTGTTAAAATTTAATTTTAAATTATAGCAGGAAATTAAGAGCAATTATAAGAGACTAAATATATTTTAATATATATTTTTATTAAATTCAGAAAGGAAGGGAGAGGGAGAGAGAGATAGAAACATCAATGATAAGAGAGAATCATTGATTGGCTGTCTCTTGCACACCCCCGTCTGGGGATCAAGCCCGTAACCCAGGCATGTGCCCTCAACTGGAATCGAACATGGGACACTTCAGTCCACAGGCCAACGCTCTATCCATTGAGCCAAATCAGCTAGGGCGAGACTTAATAGCTTTAAAATAAGATCTTTTCAGCATGCTAAAGGTTTAACGTGAAGGACATATTCACCTACATAATGTCTCATTACATTTGTTAACTACAATGCACATGCTAATTAATACAGCTCTCAAACATTCCTCTGATAACACATTTCAGCTAGGAATTAATAAAAATGAATACTGGCAAAAATCTGTACTCAGTAATAGAGATATGTGTTAGACACAGGTATATCTTCTATCATTAGCTCATCAGCACCCCTCTCCAAGCTAAGTATCATAAAAATATAAGATATAAAATGTACAAAACAGCCTTGGCCGATGTGGCTCAGTTGATTGGGGCATCATCTCCAGAGTGTCAGGCTTGATCCCCAGTAGGGGGCATGCAGGAGGCAGCCAAACAATAGATATTTCTCTCTAATTGATGTTCCTCTCTCCCTTGTGTGCTTGCTCGCGCGCTCTCTCTCTCTCTCTCTCTCTCTCTCTCTCAAATCAATAAAAACATTAAGAAAAAGAAAAAAAAGAAAGAGTGAGCTCTAAGAAAGTCATTTTTTTCAACTCTGACTTTTCCCCAGAGCAATTCAGAGACACAGTCTTCTATGTCCAAGAGGTAGAGCCCCATGACTCATAAATGTCCATCACATGAGTCTCTTGGAACAAAGAAATAGTCCCCATTCAATCAGAAACTGGCCTAATGATAGTGATAAGGACAATAATTCCTTGTTCATACTAACGGCCCTTTATGGTTTGTAAAGTTTTAAAAATGCAATTTGATACTTGATAATCACTATCTGTAGGTAGAAGAAAGTCATCTTCTGGGAAGACCTGGGGTTATTAGTTTATGTCACTGACTGATCTATTCATTCATTCAACAACATACTGCATAGCACTGGGAAGTGTCACACACCAGGTGAGCTGAGCCTAAAGGGGTGGGAGAAGGCATGGTCTTTCAAGGGGGAGCTCTTCTTCCATGGCAGCATCTATTCTCGGACAGTGTACCACCCTCGGGATTGGCCAGAGGGAGCCTAGTAACAGCGATTACCACCTTCTCCAGGACATGCTCCAAAGAAACTAAGAGGTCTGTTTACTTGTAAAATGACCTGATAATTATAATTATGTGTTATAATGAGATTTAATAGTAAGTCAAAAGATTTGTTTCAAGTATTTTTTTCCCCTCTATATCTGTCAGTTTCCCAGGAAATGTAACTTCAGCAGAAACTTTTAGGTATCTGGTACAGGAGGGCAGCTGTTCCGACTTCTCAGACGGACACATAGATCATTCATACTGTATCTGAACCACTAAATATAGTTTCTACATGTGAAACTGGCTAACAAAGCACCATGATGATATCCTTTGATCATCTCCGAATATGCCATTAAACTCCCAGCATCTGAAGCTTAGTAATTCTTACTGCTCTACAGAAAGTCTAACTATATTATTTTGCTCTGCATACTTATTACTTCTTTCTTTTTAGTAATTCAATCTATAAAATCTTAAGTTTTTAAAAGATAAATCCTAAGTTATATTGCCCCCTTCAGTAGCGACAACAAAAAAAATCCACATACAAACATGCAGACACACATATCTGCCTTGTAATTTACTCAACTCTTCAAATGAACCTGCTTTTAAATTATACTTTCTAAAAGGAATAAAATATATAAAGATAAAATGGTACAAAAGTGTTATCTAGTTTAATCTAACTTCAGGGGGAAATTTTAAAATAAATGTTCTTAAGCATTTCATATAAACTGAACTTAAATTACTATCGCCTTAATAAATATCTCTGATATAACTTAACAAGCATACCAAAAGACCCTCAATTTTATCAAGGCAAGTCCACTAAAAATAGCTAATAATATTCAGCATTTCAATTAAATGTACTGGTCCCAGAGTTTAGAAGTGTAAATTAAAATACTCTAGACATGCAAATTATAACCACTACAGACTTTCTAAATGTTTACAAAGCCGCTTAGCAGCTTAGCCTTCTGGACACATTTTTAGATTCTAATTCCTTATTAATTTAAATATCCAAAATTTTTAGTAGGCAATTTTGTTTTTAGTTTGTCTCATGTTGGTTTTCAAATAAATGTCCTATATAATAAAAGGCTAATATGCAAATCGACTGAACTACAGAACGACCGGTCGCTATGACGTGCACTGGCCACCAGTGGGCAGATGCTCAACCCAGGAGCTGCCCCCTGGTGGTCATTGTGCTCCACAGGGGGAGCACCACTTAGCCAGAAGCCAGGCTCATGGCTGATGAGTGCAGCAGCGGTGGAGGGAGCCTCTCCCGCCTCCACAGCAGTGCTAAGCCATCAGTCAGACATTCCCCGAGGGCTCCCAGACTCTGAGAGGGCACAGACCAGGCTGAGGGATCCCGCACCGCCCCCAGTGCAGGAATTTCGTGCACTGGGCCTCCAGTTTTAAATTATTACTTTGTTGCCTTGGCCAGGTGGCTCAGTCCTGTATACCAGAAGGCTGCGTGTTTGATTCCTGATCAGAGAACATACCTAGGTTTTGGATGTGATCCCTGGTCAGGGTGTATACAAGAGGCAACTGATTGATGTTTCTCTCTCACATTGATATTTCTCTCTCTCTCCCTTCCTCTCTCTCTCTCTCTAAAATCAATAAAAAACATATCCTCATGTGAGGATTTAAAAAATAAATAAATTATTATTTTGTTTATTGTGTGGAAAAGCTTTGGAATATTGTTTGTTAATATATCAGCAAGGACCATGTGATTAATATACTTTATTACTAAAATATACATTTTTAATTAATCCTGGTAAAACAGCAATTTGAAGCCTAATTCTACGTTTGCTGTTTGATTTGGGGACTGAGCTGTCACTGATACAGTAATCTAAGTGAGAGAAGGGCACTCTCTTGGCCATACTCTGTGTCTTTTTTTATTTTTATTTTTTCCTGTGCTTCCTTTTGTTCCTCCAATTTTATTTTGCATTGGTTTTGGGTATAAAGCTGAGTAGTTAGATAGTCATGCACTTTACACAGCGTTCCCCTCGATATTTCCAGTACCCTAACTGGCACCATACATAGTTATCGCAATATTCCATTTCATGTATATACCACATTCTGTTTATTCCTTCATTATTCATCCTTGGACACTTGGGTTGCTTCCACCTTTTGGCTATTGTGAATAATGCTGTTATAAACATGGTCTTTCTTTAATTTTTTAAGACTTAGAAGTTTCTCTGCACTTAGGCATGACATGTTTATTTAGGGTGGAATATTACTGAGCCTTAAAAGGAAGGATATGCTACAACACTGATGAATCCTGAGGACATTATGCTAAGTAAATAAGCTAAATACAAAATCATATACAAATACTATATGATTCCACTTATGTGAGGAACTTAAAAAAGTCAAGTTCATAAATAGAAAGCAGATTGCCAGGGGCTGGGAAAGGGGGATTGGGAATTGTTTAATAGGTACAGAGTTTCAATTTTGCAAGATGAAAAGAGTTCTACAGACTTTACACAATGAAGATGTAATTAGTCATCAAATAAAAATTCATGAGGGAAAAAATCCTAATGCTATATGCAGACAAAAATGATAGATAAATTTTCTAGAGATTATTTTCCTTTTTTTTTTGAGATTATTTTCCTTTTAGAATAAATATAATGAATTGCTCTATATGGTAATTACGTACTCTCATTCGATCCTTACCTTCTTTCAGAGCTTTATCCATATTATGAGAAATTACTACCCTTCTAGACTGAACTGACTCATGTGAATTTCCATACACAGGACTCTGAAATGTAAGAAGAAAAAATACAGATTACTGAATTAATAAATCATATATAAAAATAAAACCAAAGGTATGAAATACCATCTAAACAAGCAATAAGATTCACTTATCAGATTATAAAGTTCTCTTTGGAAAGCAACTAAATGTTTTAGTTTAGTTAAAAATTGTTTGAAATAAACAATTAAGGAAGGATTTTTTTCTCTTTCAGATATCAAAACAGTATGATGCAAATACAGAAATAAGCAAATCAACAGAATGGCAGAAAGTACAAAAACATGCAAAATGTTTGGAAACACGTATACCAAACTATGTGGTTTTCTCTAGGTGGCACAGGATTTTAACTTCTTACTCCATGTCTATGTAATAGCAAGTTTTAAAAATGTCTCTTAAAATTTTTTTAATTGTAAAAAGATACTGCTTGGCAAAATAAAGGGGTGGGGCGTGGGGGAGAGAATTACAGAATTAAAATCCCACTATCAGGCTAGTAAGAATACATTAAAGAGGAAAAAAATTTAATTGATCACATACCAAAATGATCAAAAACATGTATAATGTAATTGGGCCCACTTATTGGTTTTGTAGGATAAAAAGTTAAGTAAGTAATGTTAACAAAATGTGGGGGTTCTTTTTTTTGGAGGGGGGGGGTTCCATAATCTAAATGGCTAATATTACTATCACCCTCATCCAACCAACAAGCCTGAGGCAATCGCTGTTCTCAGGCAGGGCATCCAAACAGCCCCAAGCGTCCGGGCCACCCAACCCGGAGGAGACGGTCTATAGTTCCTGGCTACTTCCCACTATCCATCGGGTCAGGTGCCAACGGTGCCATCTGTTTCTATGATCACTTATTAAAAACAAACAAAAAGCCATGCTTTAAGATTCCTTAGTTGAAATACTTTTAAAAGCCTTAAGTGTACAATTACACTCAGGAAAGAAAAGAATTCTTTTATGCTACAAATTAACATAATATTCAATACTTTCCCAAGAAATATTTTTAAAACTGCAAATAATCATAACCCTATAGACAAACGCCATTTAATGCATAAAAGAAATACATTCTCAATTATTTAATACTATTTTAAAGTCCCTGAGTAACTTGCTATAAAATTAAGTGGTCAGTACGTTTTATTGTAATTTTTTTGTGTGTGAAAAAAAATTGAGAAACTGAGAATTTTAAAATTCTAGTGCTTTTTACATTTAATATTTTTAGAGCACTTTAAATATTTTTAAATAACTTTAATCACAACTTCTCAAGCCTTTGGCAAATAGTCTGGTATAGTTTCCCAAATACAGGTATGTTCGTTTTAGTGTACAGCACCAACCAGATGATACAACCAAAGTCACATAACACTTATTTGAGAAGTTCCACAATTTGGGTTCTTAAAATGGAAACTGTCTCTAAGGGCTGGGAGAGAAGCAGGTACTCTGAGCTTGTGTCTATCTTCACAACTTGCTTTAAAACTTAAATTTTTTTATTCTTACTTTTTATCTTTTTTTCTTTTTTTTGTCTCCCTAGTCAGGGCTCTACTACGTTTTGCCATACATCTGCTTCATACTTAGATATAAAACATATAAACATACGTTGTCACTGCTGTCCGTATCTGAGTAAGAATTACTCTCTTTACCCATCCCCAGGGGTCCCTGGCCCTTATTAGAAAGAACAAGATTCTTCACCTCCATCCATCCCACAGCCCGATGGAGAGGCTGTAAGTACGGAGAACAGGAAGACAACAGAAAACATCACGGGCCAAAAATAACTGCAGAACTATGCATGGAAATTCCTTTTTTAAGGATTTAATATTTATGGAGGCTGAATCTCCTCATGTCTAAATTCCTACACCAGTGTTAGTCGCTACACACAGTACTTCACTTCTTTCAGATCACAAACATGCAATTGACTAATCATTATCCCAAGGAGGGGAAAGAAAAAAAGGAAAGAGAGAAAGGAAGGAAGGAAAGAAAAGGGGAAGAAGGAACAGAGAGAGGAAGGAAGATAAGGGGAGAGGGGGTGGAGGGAGGGAGAAAATGCAAAATGTGAATAGATTCCTACGGTCCAGAGGCCAGTGAGCAAAAACTGCCTTCATTTTCCTTCTATTTATAGATTTGAAAAAAGAAACTCCACACGCAGAGACTTCCTCAAAAGACCTATTAAGGTGAACTTTCTCCTATCTGCACAAACACAGCCTCATTCCCCAGGCACCGCCACCTCTCTGCCTGACACTCACCTTCCTAAAATGCTGGTTTTAGGAAAGATGCAAGAAAAGTGTGTGTGCTTTTCCCACTGCCACAAAGAATAGGGATAGAAATCTTCAATATCCTAATTCTGAAATTAGGGCTTCCAAAGTCATCTGACCAGCTCTTATTTTCTGTTTTCCATTTTGTGTATCCATACCACATTATTCATTCACAGAAGGCTTTGGTAAATCAGTACCCCTTGTCATGTAAAAAATATGCCTTATTTTTTTATGTAATTAAAATAAATGAAATCTGTCTTAATTTTAAGATTTAAACCTAGGTTAAAACCTAGCTTGCCAAGATCATTTTTAATCACTCGGTGAGTTCTCTGAAGAAAGAAAATGAGAGGTCTCAACATGTAAATGCTCATTTCAGAAATGCTGAACAAAACCCTAGAGCTTGTGTCTTAATATACATATGTAACGAGATCCCCAGCATCAACGAGTCCATGCCATTTCCAAAGCCCTTTCCTGAGAACGTATCAGCTTTCTGTTTACTCCTGAACATCAGCTTTTAGTCTACAGCCACAACACACTCCAGTGTCTGTGTCAGAGCTAAGGCAACTGGAATGTCTTACAGCTCCAGAGCCTCTCCTGAGGAAACCACACCCACAGAGAACCCATGCCCAGAGATTTGGGGACGCTGACACCATTAGCAACAGCCAGGAACAATCTGGAATCTGGCCAAGACATATAGCGCATTGTCCGCTGTTTATAAATATGACATTGCTTCCTGAGCTGCTTCCTGTGGGAGCACAGATGGGCTAGGACGGACAGCGCGTGACTGGTAATTCCTTTCTGCCCATTACTGGAATACTCAAATAAGAAAGTGCCTCTCCCCCTCATTATATACGTGTACACTTAAAAAATTGTAAATGCATTTGTTTGAAAAAGAAAAGCTCTTTACAGATGTGAACGAGTGATAGGTATAATTCGTTGTAAAACTAGTGAAATGGTCATTTATCCTAAGAAAACAAACACAAACCCCCAATCACCAACACTAACCACATGGAGCTGTCACATGGCTGAGTCTTTCCAAATATTCTCAGCATCTGACCTTCTACTGGGATCTCATGACAAACATTCTCATCCTTAAATTATGCTCTCAAAGTCATGGCTCCTTTCAAACCAATCATATTCTGCCTCGGCCTCATAAAATAAATAAAACCAAAGCAATGAAGGAATCACACCTATTCCTCCTCAGGAAGATAAGGAAGGACTAAGAAACGTGAAAAGCCATCTCATTTAACTAAGGTGGTGACATAGCAATAAAAGTCACACCCAACCTGGAAGGTGAGTAGCCACGTCCCAGAGCTATGAGGGCGGCAGGCAGAGTGGAAAGCACACGGCTCCCAAGTCCAACAACACCTTTTCTAATGGCAGATCCCTGACCCAGCAGCCACTTCCTCTCTAGCTTAAGCAGGCTTACAACACCTCTGAGGATTAAATAACTAATTCAGGGATCCGGAGAAGAAAAAAGATAACAGGGGCCTGGGAAGGAATATAAATGAGTAAAGGGGGTTACTACCGCTGTGCAGCTAGATGTTCCAATTCTTTTCCAAAGAATGGAAATCAAGAATTTTAAGTGAGCCCTAGCTGGTTTGGCTCAGTGGATAGAGTGTCAGACTGCAGACTGAAGAGTCCTGGCTTTGATTCCGGTCAAGGGCATGTGCCCAGGCTGCAGGCTTGATCCCCAATGTGGGGCATGCAGGAGGCAGCCTATCAATGATTCTCTCTCCTCATTGATGTTTCTATCTCCCTCTCCCTCTCCTTCCTCTCTGAAATAAATAAAAATATATTTAAAAAAAAGAATTTGCCGAAACCGGTTTGGCTCAGTGGATAGAGCGTCGGCCTTCGGACTCAAGGGTCCCAGGTTCGATTCCGGTCAAGGGCATGTACCTTGGTTGCGGGCACATCCCCTGTGGGGGGTGTGCAAGAGGCAGCTGATCGATGTTTCTCTCTCATCGATGTTTCTGACTCTCTATCCCTCTCTCTTCCTCTCTGTAAAAAATAAATAAAATATATATTTTTAAAAAAAGGAATTTTAGGTGATATCTCAAAGTAATTTATTATTAATCCAAACACTGCTTACACTGCTTGGGCCAAACCACAAGTCATATTCAAACTGTGGGCATCTAGTCTGTAATTGCTTGCTCCCGAAAGCACTCAGCAGAATGCCTGGCACATACTGCCGTATATAGCTATTATGTTATCCTATATAATAAAGAGGTAATATGCAAATTGACCCTCATGCCCTCACAAGATGGCTGCCTACAACCAGGCCAGCAGGGGGGTTAGCGAGGGACAACCAAACGACTGAACAGCAGGCTGCATGGGGCGACCAGGCTGGCAGGGGGTTAGTGAGGGACAACCAAACGACTGAACAAGCAGGCTGCATGGGGCGACCAGGCCGGCCGGGGGGCCGTGAGGGGCAACTAGGCCAGCAAGGGGGGCAGTTGGGGGCGACCAGGCCGGCGGGGGGGGTAGTTAGGGGTGACCAGGCCAGCAGAGGAGGGCAGTTGAAGGCAATCGACCAGGCAGGGGGAGGGGGGACAGTAAAAGGCGACCAGGCCGGAGCGGGGGGGGGGGGCAGTTAGGGGCAACCAGGCTGGTGGAGGGGGTGCAGTTGGGGGTGACCAGGCAGGCGGGGGGGGGGTAGTTGAGGGCGATTAGGCTGGCAGGGGGGGCAGTGAGCGGCGACTAGGCTGGTGGGGGGGGGGCAGTTAGGGGTGACCAGGCAGGCAGGTGAGCGATTAGGAGCCAGTGGACCAGGATTGTGAGAGTGATGTCCGACTGGCATCCTCACCAAGGGGTTCCAGATTAGAGAGGGTGCAGGCTGGGCTGACAGAACCGCCCCCACCCAGCACGAATTTCATAGGCCTCTAGTCCCTAATAAAATTCAAAATGTTACTAGCTTTCAACAAATTGATGCTAATTGGTTGGTTGGTAGGTAGGCTGGTTAGATGGCTGATTGGTTTTCCGAAGGGAAAGAAATGGTGGAAGTGAAAGCATGAAAAGATTGAAAAGTTAAGCAACCTGAGCAGGACACAACCAAATAAAGCATCTCTTCCTTGAAATATTTTTGCCTTTGAGGCTATACTTTACAGAGGGAAAGTGTACATTTCCCGAAGCTGTTCTAACGTGTATGTGCCTTCACACTTCCTATTACTGGGGAATTATTTAAACAAAACCTGGCTGGATCAGAAGCCACTTTCCTGGATTGTGCCTTATAATGTTTAATCATGAACTAAAAGCGACTGTTTTCCTTATCGATAAATGAAAATTGTCAAACACACATACTGAGCTATTACCATTGAGGGAAATTGTACTGCTAGGAAGTAGAGGTACTTGTGTCTTTTTCCCCCTTTCAATCAGGTATAATTTCTATTTTAGATATAAGAAAAGGAAGCTATTCTTTAAAATTAAAACATACAAATGTTCTCATATTGTTTATTCTAGGTCCCAAACATACTTTAATTTCTTTTTCAAATACTATTTCCAATTGTATAAAGAGCAAAGACACATTCTATATTATAAATATAAAGAATTAAATGGAAATCTCCAATGGCCAATGTTTTAAACAATTGTACTTTTAACGAAGCCTCCTTAAAACCCCAAAAGGACGGGGTTCACAGAGTGGCGTGTTTGGAGGACATGGGAACTCCACACACCTTCCCCATACCTTGCCCTGTACACCTCTTCCATCTGGCTGCTCTGAGTTATATTCTTTTATACTAAACCAATAATCTAGTGAGAAAAAATAATGAATCTATAATGCCATCATCCAGAGATAATCAATATTGTTATTTTGGTGTATTTCCTCCTACTTGATGACTCCAACACTTACTATGTAACTTTGGGCAACTTACTTTTCTGTACCTCCACTTCCTCATCTGTAAAATAAAGATAGCAATAGTACCTACCTCTTAGGGTTGTGAGCATTGAGTTAGTACATATGATGAGTGAATACACATAATGCCTGGCAACACATTAATAATTATAAATTATTACTGACACTTTTTCATTTTCATATCTTTTTTAAAAAATTAGGAGCATAGTATGAAGCAGAAACTATGCAAAGGTGACTTGGAAAAGATCCCTTTTCAGCCTCTTCAACCAACCCTAAACTATGAACCTTAAAAGCCCAACACTGCAGGGTAGGCATTTCCAGATAAGGAAATGAGAATGGACACAAGAGGTAGGGGCAGGTCTGGGCAGGTCATGAGAAATACTTAGGTAGTAAAATCAAGCCAATGTGGCCTCCAGAAATATATTCCCTACCATGAGTTTACCTAACATGAACTTGGCAAGAGATGAATGTTAAATTAGATTATCAGTAGCATCTGTAGCTTATTACACCATTTATCAAAGAACTGTGTTCAGGCTAACGGCCAATTCTGCCTACATGCATCAAATGTAGGAATCAGGTTCTGTTTATATTTCTACTAGAAGCCCGATGCACAAAGATTCATGCTAGAATGGGCTTTACTTTCCCTGGCTGCCGGCACCGCCTTTCCACTCCGGCCCGGCCCCTTCCACTCAGGCCCCAGAGACGCCTCTTTCCCCTCCAGGAGCCGCCTCTTTCCGCTCCAGCCCCGCTTTCCCACACTGCCCAGAGGCCCTGAGAGACAGGGGTGGGCAGAACGCCTGCGTCCTGCCCGCCCCCGTCACTCGGCGCCTGTGTATGCAAATTAACCGCCATCTTTGTTGGGTTGATTTGCATATCACTCCTGATTGGCTGGTGGCGTAGTGGCGGTACAGTCAATTTACATGTTTGTCTATTATTAGGTAAGACTAGAGGCCCGATGCACAGAATTCGTGCATGGGTAGGGTCCTTAGGCCTGGCTGGCAATCAGGGCCAATCTGTGGGGCGACCAGCAGGGTGATTGGAGGGCCCCTGCTGGCACCCACCTTGGCTGGCCTGGGGCCTGCAGACTGGGGGCAGCTCCTGTATTGAGTGTCTGCCCCCTAGTGATTATTGCACATCATAGCAACCAGTAGTTCCACCAGTTGTTTCACTGGTTGTTCCACCGTTCAGTCAATTTGCATATTAGGCTTTTATTATATAGGATAAGATGATTATCAATCAGGATAGATCTTGAGACTGGATCCTATGAAAAGGTATAATATCAATTACATCTTTTCACTCAACAAATATGAAATTCAGATGTGCTTTATGAAGGGATAAATGGTGATGGAAAAAATAAAATACAATTTTGAAAGATGTGCTTTATGCTGGGGCACAATCCTCCTGTTATTACTATGTCAAAAGCTTATGATATCACATTATAGTGGCAAAAGCACTCAATTAAGACCCCCAAAATAGGCTATAGTTGATTCGTTGTCATTTTCTTGTTGAATTATAATGAACATGTCCATCTCTCTGAGATTCATTTCAATTTAAACAATGTCTACCCTATTTATATTAAAAGATTAGTATGCAATTTCAGAAGAATAATGCATGTAAAAATACTTTAAATATTATAAAGCAGTTTACAAAATATAGGCTGTTCTTATGGTTCCAAAAGTCATAGTCTAAATTTTTACAATGTTAACTACCTCCCCAAAGAATGTTCATAGTTATATTACATGTGATTAGTACTATGACCTTTCACATTTTACTGTCTCAAGCAGAGTCCTTTAGTAATGTTTCTTGGTAACTAATCTGCTTTCTAAAAGAAAAATGAATGTTAACGGAAAGACAAAATATCTATTAACTGATCAATAGAGGTGAATTTTGAGGTAGGTTAATATTCTTAAGATTGCTTTTCCACTCAGTTGGAGGAATTAGATTCATGGGGAAAAAAAATGTGTTTTATTTCTAATGTCAAGGACTCAAATGTTAAGATCCTTAGAAAATACACTCCATTTGATTACAAGAGAAAGTTAAATATACTAGTATTTCAAATCAGACACAGATTTGGAAACTGAAATTATAACATACACTTGAAAGTACATAGGCAGACAGCAGTTTGCCTAAATTGGCAAGTATAGAACAGATACTAGGGCTGGAAGAGAAGAATGAAGAAAAGCAAATTAGCTTAGGAAAGGCAATTGAAAACTGGCATTAGCTTTTTGTATTTCTGAAAAGTTTGTGTAATAAAAATTCTCTAACCATTTATCACTTACATTGTAATTTTGAGTTCATATGGAAAGCATAAATTCCCATAATATGAATCATATTTCCATCAATTCATACAATCATCTAATATTGACTGAGGACTCTGTGTGTCTGCACTTAGTTGAGTACTAGAGAGACAATGGTGAATAAAGTACACTCTATGCTTAAGAGGCTTAATCTATTCTTGATGGAAGCTCATATTTGAGTACTTGATGAGCCACAGCACTGTGGGAAGCTGTACTTAGGAATTCTAACATCCTTCCTATCCTGCTATCTTTACATGTTGCTCTCCCCACGTCATGAAAGAAAAGTTACTCAAATATACAGTCAATCCACGAGATTATTTCAGAAGAGTTTTGAAGTTCAAAATATTGAAGTATATTACAAAAATATTTTCATTTCATGAGTTCTCCCTGAATATAAAGATGAAGGAACCAGCATGGCTGCCCTGCTTCAAAGCCTTCATGTAACTCAACAACTAGATGAGTCACACAGAATGGCTTTTTCCCAGAGATCTTCAGTAATGAGAACAATTACTATTTTTTAATACTCCATTACTGTCCTAGAATACCAGAATACCATTCCTAATTAATTTGTTGACTAGCTTTTAAAAAAAAACGGTGATAAAATATTTAGTACCTGGTCAGAAAAATATTAACCAGTGGTATCTCTATTTCCATAATTCCCCTGAAGCAAAAAACTGAGCTCCAGACAAAGTGGCCCAGATAACATACATGTACAAGAGATTGAGATGTGTGAGATGAATTATTGCCATTAAAATACTAGTTGCATAAAATTGAAAGAACATTTCCATTGAATCAACTCAAAGAGGCTGGTTTTTACAGCCCTTCCAACTGGTGAGTAAAAGTTATCTTCCCCAGACTAGATCTAGATTAAAGTGTTTCTTCAATTTCTACCTAACATAAATGTGTTGAAATTCAAAGAATAAAGCCTCCTCCCTAAAGAAACATGACATTAAAGATAGGTCGTGTGCAGCAGACATCGGCCTCTAAGGAGAGAGAGCAGAGAGATGCCTGCTTGAGTACGTAGGTATATAAACAGAGGGAATCCTAAAAGTGGCCCTTGTTGACACCAGGAGCCCCTAGCCATGGCTTGAAAACACACTGCTCACTTTTCAAGAATCACTTAGGGAATTTCTTCAAGTGCACATTTCCAGATTCTATCCCCCAAGAGTCTTAATTCAGAAAGATTAAGGTGTGTCTTTGAAATAAGTACAGTATTTTTTTAATTGATTTATTTTTTAGAAAGCGAGAGGAAGGGGGGAAAAGAGAAAGAAACATCAGTTTGTTGGTCCACATATTTATGCATTCATTGATGGATTCTAGTATGTGCCCTGACCAGGGATGGAACCCCAAACCATGGCATACCGGGACAACACTCTACCAACTGAGCTACCCGGCCAGGATGTTAAGTATCATATTTTCAAAATTACAAAAACTGCTAAACTATTTATAGACCCTTAGACCACACTTAGAAACATCAAATGTTTGTCATGAGAAACATCAATTGGTTGCCTCCTGTATGTGCCCTGACCAGGATGGAACCGGAAACCTCTGTGCCGACTGGGAAATGAACCCACAACCTTTTGTGTACGGAACAACGCTTAACCAACTGAGCCTCTGGGGCTGGGCTATCACAATCATTTTACATAAATTGGGAGCAGAATCACAAGAATCCTTCCTAACTTCGACTTTGCTTAGTTAACTGAAATGCTAAATATAATGCTTCATTTGTATTCTCATAAAGAAAGGTGGTAGTATGAACTCTTTCTGTATAGCATTTCTATTCCACAATGATACTACCAAATCATTAATCACCTTAAAAGACAAGAGAAGTCAGTTAAATTAATGAGAGATCGTTTTAAATATTGTGCTTGAATAAAAAATTATTGTATTCCTGGAATGGTCTACACTCTACACTGTGTACAGGCGCTGAATAAAACAATTATTGGAAATTTAAGTTGGCTAAATATGCTCCTTTAAAGAAAAACAACCATTCTATTTCCTGAGACTAATTCCCATTACATTTAATGGGTAAAACTGCCCCGGAGTACAGTTACAAGCAAATGCCCTGAATGACCCACCTTGGGCAAATAGGCAAGAGAAGCAATCCCACTCTACCTATCCAAGCCCCACACCGGGGGTCAAGCCCAGAACCCGGGCATGTGCCCTGACCGGAAATCAAACTGTGACCTCTTGGTTCATAGGTCCACGCTCAACCACTGAGCCATGCTGGCCAGGCAAGCCTTCACTTTATGACTCTTCTAGCACAGTATGACTTTTCCAGTATACATATTTATCCACTGTGTTCACAGGCATATAGATTAGAGTAAAATGAATCAAACTGAGACCACCAAAGTCATCTCCCTGAACCCATTAACAATGCCAAAATAGGCTTTGACAAGCAAATGCCGTAGCTGATTACAAAGCACTATTAAAAATAAGTATTACTTGCCTTTAAGAAGGCATAGTATTACCCTCTGGTGTGGCTCAATGGTTGAGTGTCGACCTATGAACCAGGAGATCATAGTTCAATTCCTGGTTGGGGCGCATGCCTGGGTTGCAGGCTCAATCCTGGAGGCAGCCGATCAATGACTCTCTCTCATCATTGATGTTTCTATCTCTCTCTCCCTCTCCTTCCTCTCTGAAATCAATTGAAAAAATAAAAGTAAAGAACATAGTATAAAAATTTAACTACTGGGTGATTGTTATCTGTGAAAGACTGATTTTCACCCCATATGTCTTCACAGAGAAGACCAAGAAACAATGACCAAACCAGAACAATGAGCCTCCCTAACATCTAGAACGAGCTCTTTTTCTTCCTTGGGGCACAGGACTTCCAGTGCTAAAACCAAGACAATTCTAAGCAAACCAGGACAATCATTCATCCTACAAAACATCTCGCTCATGGAACAGCTGGGTCTGGGTGCGGCTATGCTGCTCAGAGCTAAGGCAGAATTAGTTCTTGAAACACCATTTCCCATGAAAAGAAATCAGGGCTCTTTTTAGAGAAATTGCTAATTCCAGGTGTGAGCAGAATTATGAATACACAAAATGAAACTGAAATATCTTATTATACCAGATACAAGAAAATTCTCAAAGACTAGAAGGGTCATATCAAAAGGACTAAGGCGCCAACTTGAAAGGGCTCCCACGGGCCAAAGATGGACTTATAAGCTTCAAAAGATAATAATCACAGCTGATTGAAACCCATCAAATATGTTCAAATCCATGCGCTCATAATATTTTTTTTAAAACATACAACTAATTGATCCCTTTCAGAGGACGATGGGAAAGCAACTCATTATCTTGGACACTGATAATGAGAAAGAATCTAGCATTTATTCTGCTTTTATATGAACTGTACCACTGTGTAACCAAATATTATTTGAGGTAAATGTGTCTCTTTTAAACAAGTATATACAAAATAAATGAAAAATAAATGACAGTTAAAACATCATTTTGTCACCCCAACAAATAATAGATTTAGGTATTGAGCATCAACAGCTACTCATATAACAAAGACAATCGATAGTATTGTGACCAATGAAAGGTCACATCACCACCTGCCTAGTCCTGCCAAAGGGATCAAACACAAGTTTGACCAAGTCTCTGGATCCTGTTGCCAATCTGTAGGACATACAAAGGAGAGAGGATCATGCTGAACTGTATTATTCAAGTGCACTTCGCAAACTCCAGACTATAGGTCATGCTATGGGACAAACGCTCCAGGTTCTTCAACAGATAAATTGTAAAGAGAAAAAAAGAACAGAGGAGAAACATTTTTTTAATGGGCGATGAGAATAAACTATAATGCCCACAGATGCACATTTGAGTGACAAAATTATAATAACATGCATGGAAATGATTACTATAAAGTCAAGGTGAGTTACCTAGGTAGAACAGGAGGGGCTGACACTGGGGTTTGGGGAAGTTACAAGGGTATTCTCTTTGTAATCATTCATCCAATTATATATTTATTTTCTGTGATTTTCTCACTCTGTATTTTTTTTATTTTATAATAAAAAGCTTTTTAAAAAGTAATATTGTAAAATCTACCATTTAACACTTTCTATATTCCAAGCACTTCTATAAATACTAAGCATTTGTATTTTTAAATACTATGACATGGCTCCAAACAACCCCTGAAGATATTTACGATCTCCATTTTCCAGATGAGACTGAGACCTAGAAATCTTCAGCAAGTTACCCCCAGTCACTGAGTTATTAGGGCAGAGCCAGGATTCAAGTTCAGACAACTGACTCCAAAACCATTCTCTTAATTTGTATGCCCTATGAAATCCCTCCGGAAATATTTATTGCTTACCTACTAGAGCATGCTGAGTGTTAAAGATACCAGGGGGAGTTTCCACCTTCATGGAGCTCAAGGGTTAATGAAAAAGAAAGAGGCTCGTCCAAGTGAGTATGAAGTTACCACTGTGGTCGGTACAATGAGGAAAGGTATATGGTGCTATGGGAATATATTCAGTTGGGAGACAGGGAAAGCTTCTCTGCAAAGTGATGCCCGAAGTCTGAGTGAGAGAAATCCGCTAGGTAAGGGGGCAGCGGTTTCCGCAGGCAGAGGCAGCAATAGGCAAAGAGGTCATCGGCAGGGAGCTCGGTGCTGTGAGGACTGAGGAGGAAGTGTGAGGAGTGAAGGCAGGAGGACAGGAGATTAGGCTGAAGAGCTAGGAAGAACAGGCAGGTGCTGCTGGGTTTTAATAAAACATGTTGCTGAAGAGGGATGTGATTGGGTTTTTAAAAAATGAACTGAAGGAGGAGCCAATAAGGAGGCAGCAAGACCAGTTGAGAGGCTATTGCAGTCTTCCAGGTGGGACATGATGGCACCTGGGACCAAGCACCAGAGCTAGAAAGGAGTACATGAGCCCTGGCTGGGCGGCTCAGTTGGCTGGAGCGTCATCCCATACCCCAAAAGGTTGTGGGTTGGATTCCCAGTCAGGGCACATACTTAGGCTGCAGGTTCGATCCCCAGTATGGGCGCCGCATACAGGAGGCAACTGATGGATGTTTCTGTCTCACATGGATCTCTCTCTTTCTCTCTCTCTTTCTCAAAATCAATTTAAATCAACATATCCTCTGTTGAGGATTTTAAAAAGTGGATGAATGCAAGATGCAAGAGGTGGAAAGACAGGACTTGACGATGGAATGCATGTGGGGAGTGAGGAGATGTCAAGGAGGACTCATAGGCTTCTGGCAGTGGGACTTGACTTTCAGAGGTGCTAGTCACTGACAGGAAACAAAGGGAGAGGGATGGGGACACTTGGACTTTTTGAATTTCAGGCACCACTGTGAGTGCCAAGTGGAAATGTCAAGTTAAGTAGCTGAATAAATGAGATCTGCGCCTGAGGAATAAACTCTAATCCTCAGTGTAGAGATGGTTATTATAGGAGGCTCAAAGATGAGACTGCCAAGAGTGACAGAGAGAGAGAGAGAGAAGAGAGAGAGAGAGAGAGAGAGAGAGAGAGAGAGAGATTTCAAGAATGACCTAAAATCAAATCTAGAAAACAAAGCAACTTCCTGAGCTTATCTAGGGGTCAAAACCTCAGAAAGGTTTAGTGAAATTGGGAAAAATTGGGGGGAAAAAAAGAAAGTAAGTAAATTACCTGCCTCAGGAATAATACATTGACATTTCTAGATCATTTGAGATGTTAATGTCATGTCTTAAGTGGCAGAGCCTGCACGCAGCCCCAGGTGCTATCTGCAAGAGCTGACTTTCGCAGGAAGAAGAGCCTCAACCTTTGGAGCAAGGAGAGAAAGCCCCAGGCCCTCGGGGACTGCGCCAAGGCAGGTGGAGAGAGGCACCACGAACACAGGGGGAAGGGGCTGTCTGACCAGAGGTGCAAACAAAGGCATAAGCCCCGTGGCTTCCATAACAAGGTGAAAACACTAGTATACTGTAAGCACGCTCTTGCCCAATAAGAGAAACAGGACTACACTCGCAGCTTCTACAAAGCACAGGCCGTGGCTGGCTCAGGACAAAAGCAGGAGGACTAAGCCCTCCTGGATACCCAGCTCCAGGGCACTGGGACAACAGGAGCCCAACAGGAAAGGGACTTTGCACACGCTGGCTCTGGTTTCCGCAGAGAGGACTCTGTAAAGGGTCCGCAGGCACCAGAAATGGAAGAACCGAAGTGAGCTTATTCACAAACACATGAGACTCACAGAAATGGAGGCGGGTGGGTGGAGTTAGCAAAACCGTCAATGAGGTCCTGCACGAGCAGATGAGCAAACACCTGTAAAATTTCAGTTACTATGATTAATGCAAACTCACTCGTGCAGGTGGGAGAGGACTACGGAAGTTCAGGTTTGAAGCCCATTTGGTTAGAGGGTCGTGACAATTTACCAAGGTTGGGAGTTCAATCTCCAGTCAGGGCACATACAAGAAGCAACCAATGAATGCAGAGATAAGTGGACCAACAAAATGTCTATCTCTCTTTCTTCCTTTCTCTTTCTCTCTAAAATCAGTAATTTATTTTTTAAAAAAGAAAGAAATTAAGGTTTGAATTTACAAATGAGTACCTGTGAAAATGTATCTACTTTTCCAAGAGGTGTATCCTACACTAAATTTGAAAGCTTATTAAGTAGATTCTAGTGATCTAAACAAGCTTATGTGTCATATCCTAAAAATGCGCAATTCATCCCATTTTCCCTTGACCCCAGAGGCACTTTACTTGGAGTCACCCTGTTCATTGCTCTTTACATCCAGCTTGTGGCTGTTCACACATGGGAACCCCAGGATAGCTGACAGATGTAGCAGGACTGACCAGTGCCTAGAGGAACTGGCCAGCCACAGGGACAGGGTGGACACACCTCACACTCCTAACTACACCCTCCCAACGCAGCACCTGAGCTGACAGGCCCAGCAAAATATAGTCAAATCTAGGCTTTCTGGAAAGCTCCACTGTGTTTGGAGAATCTATATAAGCACACACCCCAGGACTAGCAAGATGTGGAAATGAGTAACCGGACCCAGGCGCTGGCCCTCAGAGTATCCAGGAGAATCCGCCCCCGCTCCCCGCTCCCAAGGGCTATCCCTCATCATCACCCAACCAACTAACCCTAGTTTGGAAAGTGACCTAACAGTGATGGGTAAAAACATGAAGTTCCAAGTTTGCGATATGTTTTTCTTTCAAAAGCAAAGCTGCAATTTAAAAGGACAAACAAAAACCCAGCAACTTTGCGTGCCATCATTTTAATGCTGACAGCCTTCCACAGACATGTCATGTTCTAAAGCCTGCGCCCTCAGCACCAAACCTGCTGAGTCACCCATTCAGTACAACGGTGTGCGACTTGCTGCCTACAGGGACTCACACATTTTAAGGAATCTAGGGCACCTACCCCCACAAATGATAAGGTTGGGAAATGAAACCTAAGATATTTTTAAGAAGGCAACATTCAATTACTGCGGTGGCATCACAGCATGCCCCCAAAACAAAAGCAGCCTAAGACTCAAAAGTGCTAGAAATAATGGCTCCAGATAGAACGCTCCCGTGTGGAGACTTCCATCTTCACATCTGTGAACAAACAGTAGGACCCTTCCATTTGGGGCTGAATTTGTTGTTTAAAGACAATGTTCAGACGCCCTTGAAAGATTCTTAAGCCTATCTCTAATGATAACTAGCGATAATTAGTATCAAGGAAAACTCTCACTCTTGGATTTACTGTTTTCTGTTCCATCTGCACAGCTTCATTAACTCTCACTTTCTATATTACAACTGCACTGTATTTCTCTTCCAAGTCCATCCCAATTAAACGTTGAGAAAGCCCAGCTCTGATGCTATCACTCTGGTGCTCAGAAAATGTCAATAGCTGCCATACCTACAGACTAAATTCCAATTCTAATCCCTCAGCTGAGGACTTCCAGGACCTGGCCGAGACTACCCTCCCAATCTGAGCTCCTGTGAGTCATCGCATACGCTCACTAGCAACTCAAATCCCAAAGGGTACATGTACTGCATCTCTAAAACAGTTTGCCTGGCTTATTTTGTTTTATTTTTGTACAAATTATGAAAGTACATATTGCTACCTTCGGACAGTTTTGCTCATTCAGATACACACTTTTTTCTTAGGATACATATGCTGGTTTTGATTAGCTTTTTTTTATGTTCTAGGTTTAATCATATATCTTCCTTTGTGTGTAATCACTGTATGTATCACTATTCATATATAATTTCATCTTATGTTTACTAACCTTAAGAACTAGTTTCTTCATAACAAAGATACAGGAAACAATTATTCTTTTGTGTATAATCACTGTTTATACGTGAAGAGATTATAGACATTCAGAACTTTTTTTGAATACATATTTGCATTTGCTTATATAAGCACTAGAAGCCGGATGCACGAAATTCATGCAAGAGTTAGGCCTTCCTTCCCCCAGCTGCCAGCACCGGCTTCCCTCTGGCACCCAGGACCCAGGCATCCCTCACAGCCCCGGCTTCGTCTGGAAGGACGGCTGGTCTAATTAGCATATTACAACTTTATTATTATAGACTAGAGGCCCAGTGCACGAAATTCTTGCAGAGAGGGATGGGTTCCTCAGCCCAGCCTGTACCCTCTCCAATCAGGGACCCCTCGGGGGATGTCCGACTGCCGGTTTAGGACCCTTCCGGCAGTCGGGTCCAACAGCAGTCAGACATCCCTCTCACAATCCGGGGCCACTGGCTCCTAATTGCTCACCTGCCTGCCTACCTGATCGCCCCTAACCACCTCTGCCTGCCTACCTGATGCCCCTAACCACTCTCCCCTGCCGGCCTGATTGCCCCTAACCACTCTACCCTGCCGGCCTGATTGCCCCTAACCATCTCTGCCTCAGCCCCCGCCACTGTGGCTTTGTCCGGAAGGACATCCATAAGGATGTCCAGAAGACATCCGGTCTATCCAGTCTAATTAGCATATCACCCTTTTATTATATAGATAATGTATATCTTGAAGAGTAAACAGCACCTATTAATACTGGCTATATGGAAGAGAGATTTTTTTTCACTATACACACTTCTATATGCTTCAATGTTTTTAAACCATGTGATTATATGACCTATGTAAAAAATTACATTTAAAACGTATATGACCTATGTATAAAAATTACATTTAAAAATTACATTTAAAAAGTATACTACATTAAAAGTATAACTAGTATCAATTTAAAGTAAAACAACCCCTACACCACAGCAAGAGTAAGATAAGATCCTATCTTTCCCAGGGTTCTCAAAAATGCCATCTTTCTCGCGCTGGCCTGTTTGGCTCAGTGGATGGAGCGTCGGCCTTCGGACTCAGGGGTCCCAGGTTCTATTCCGGCCAAGAGCATGTACCTTGGTTGCGGGCACATCGATGTTTCTAACTCTCTCTCCTTCTCCCTTCCTCTCTCTGTAAAAAAAATCAATGAAATATATATTTTTTAAATGCCATCTTCCTAAAAAAATTTTTTCCACTAGCCACCCTGACTTAACTCCGATAGTTAAAATGCAAACAAATATTCTGAGGGCAATAAGTGTATTATGCCATTATTCATTATCAAAGGGTTGAGGATTAGTTTATCACATTAGCATAATAAAAGAAAGTTACAAAGAGGCTGTGTGTAGTTTACCTAATTCCTATTTCTTTTCCTTTTGCCCTCAAGTAACTAAATTCACTTTGTTTTACTCAAAGAACTTTTGTATTAGTAAAAGAACTCATTTAGGAATTCTACAAGTCCTACCCAAGCCACTGGAGCCATGGATTGCTGTGTGAATGTTTTTACTGTTTCTACAAACATTGCCCTCCCGTCCAGTCTTCTCTTTCAGCCCAATCTCAGCCCGTGAGGGTTGGCACAGGGACATAGCCAGGCATTACAGAAAGCAATTATCCAAGCTCTTAGTGACACCTAGGCAAGGCTGGGGCCATTCTCTAGGAACTGAGGTTGAAATCTAAAATCTAAAAATGTCAATGGGATACTTAAATGTGTTCTCATCTCAAACAATAATCCATTCATTCCGGCAGAATCTGTCTACTAAGAGGCTACCTACTATGTCCTCGACACAGCACTCAGCAACTAACTACGCAAAAAATAATCTAAGATTCGCAAATATACAGCAGATATTCAGTAAGTGCACATTAATTAGATTAGATTAACTTCTTGAACTTTTCTGCCTAATCTTTGAAAAGTCTTTCATTACTATCTTCTTTACATGGCAGTAGATTTCAGTTTTCCATATGTCACTAGCATGTGACTTTTTTCCATTATATGAAGATACACTTTGTAATGCTGGTCCAGGGATGAAAATACGTTTTCATTCCTCACTTTTGCCCTATTTCTCTTGCTGTTGCCTAGAGTGAAGTAACTGTGGCTAGTGAATCTGAGGCTCTTGGTCCAGGTGAGTTAACGGGC
Organism: Eptesicus fuscus; assembly: GCF_027574615.1. Classification (NCBI taxonomy): domain Eukaryota; kingdom Metazoa; phylum Chordata; class Mammalia; order Chiroptera; family Vespertilionidae; genus Eptesicus; species Eptesicus fuscus. Next base: position 96,020,209 of record NC_072480.1, read on the forward strand.
CTGGCATAAGGCCAAACTGCAACCCTAGGCTATGGCAGCCTGCTCAGCAAAGCTGGCCTAACAACTGCCACATGAGAAGGCCAGCCCAGAGCATCACAGCCCCAGGCTGCTGGCCTAGGCCAACTCCAAGTGCTGCTGAAGTGAGGCCGGGAGATCAACTGTCAAGATTTGAGCATCGACCTTCCTGACCTTACACCAAAGTTTCCTTAGTTCCTGAAAATACCTGAGATGAAAATTATTTTTACTACTTTAATCAATAGTGATGCCCACCCTGCAGATTGGCGCAGCCGCTATAGAAAAATTAACAATGGGTCTGCCTTATGACCCAGAGAGCCCACATCTGGGAATATATCTGAAGAAACCCAAAGCACTAATTTGAAAGAATACATGCACCCTTATGTTCACTGCAGAATTATTTACAATAGCCAAGCTATGGAAGCAACCCGAGTGCCCATCAGGAGATGAGTGGATAAAAAAAGCTGTGATATATATATATATATATATACACACACACACACACACACACACACACACACATATATATATATATACAATAGACTATTTCTCAGGCATAAAAAAATAATGAATCTTACCATTCGCGACAGCATGGATGGACCTAGAGTGGAGTGTATTATGCTCAGTTAAATAAGTCAGTCAGAGAAAGACAAATACCCTATGATTTCACTGACGTGTGGAGAATCTACAGAACAAAATAAACACAACTGAAGCAGACATAGGTAGAGAGAGAGAACTTGTGGTTGACAGAGCAGGGGAAGGTGAGGGGACTGGATGAAAAATGGGATGGGTGTTGGGAGGATGGGTGAAAACGTGAAGGGATTAAGAAGTACAAATTGGTAATCACAGAATAGTCATGGAGATAGAAAGTACAGCATGGAAAATACAGTCAATAATATTATAATAAGTATGTATGGTGTCAGGTGGGTACTAGATTTATCAGGGTAGTCCAGTAAATTACATAATGTCCAATCACTGGGTTATACACCTGAAACACAATATTGTGTGTAAACTGTAATTGAAAAATAAAAATATATTTTAAAAAAATATTCCCACCCAAGTAAAATCGAAATCCTCACACATCAGAGATGTCCAATAGATACTAGGTTAATTAGAGGGGGGAAACCCTGTTAGTGACCACAAACAGACCTAATTTTCCTCATTATCATCAGCAAACACTTCATGAGTTCCTACTGGGTGCAAGGGATAACAAAAGGTGTTAATCATGGTCCTCACCACGTGGAGTTACAGCCAATAACTACACGGTAAAGCACGGAGAAGCATTTGAACACTCCCAGACATGAAATCCTTTTCCCTTTTAGTTTAGGCTTCTCTAGCTGCCTACTTTTAACCATGTCTGCATTTTTTTTCTCTATAGAAGGAAGTCAATAAGAAAAAAAAACGAGGAAGAAAGGAGGAAGGAAGGAGGGATGGACAGATTGAAGGATAGACCCCAGTGTCTGACATGTCTCGCTGACACTCAATTAATCCAAATGTGTAAGAATACATGAGGATTCTTTTCTTCATGCTGAATCAAATTTTCCGTAGTCAAGCAGTCGCTGTATCTGAAGAGGCGCCATTTGGTCCTGTGTGGTCCAGCTCCACCCCCACAGAACGGCAGATATGCTATACTACACCACATGCTTATGCTTCCATTCATAAAGGAGAGAACATTTTTTAAACCATAAACACATATTACTAGAAATACAGCACAACTAAAGGCACCAGTATAATTTTTAAAAAAAATGTAGTGAATAATATGCATTTCAATTCTAAGCAGCATATAACTTATAAAGCGAATTTCCTAATATACTTGTTTTCTTACTTAAGGCTATTATAAAAATCCAAGTCCTAAAAGGCTGATCTGTTTTCCTTAGTTTATACTTCACCTCTTCTATTACCTGAAATTTCCGGGTAGTATACATGAGAGGTTATATGTGCTGCTTCATTTAATGTCACCTTTTTTTTCTTCTTTTTAAATATATTTTATTGATTTTTTACAGAGAGGAAGGGAGAGGGATAGAGAGCTAGAAACATCGATGAGAGAGAAACATCGATCAGCTGCCTCCGGCACACCCCCTACTGGGGATGTGCCCGCAACCAAGGTACATGCCCTTGACCGGAATCAAACCTGGGACCCTTCAGCCCGCAGGCCGACGCTCTATCCACTGAGCCAAACCGGTTTCAGCTAACGTCACCTTTAAAGTACTATTATCTCTAATTTGTCTCCTAACCCCCCTTCCTGGATTTCCCAAAGTTTTATCAGCCCGGAACTGCACGTGCGCTGGGAGGCTTGGGGGAATGTTCAGGTGACAGGTGGTAACCCACAGCATGAGGCTTCCAGGTCCTCAGAGGTAGACGGCAGTAGTAAGACTTTGACCCTGACCCCACCTCTAAACTTCCTGTGCCCGCTTACTGGGCACTCGGAACCCCTTCTTCATAGCACGGATCACTGTCCGAAAGCGTCTCATGTGTTTGCTCATTGTCTGGTCCCCGGTGAGAATATAATCCCTAGAGAGCTGGGCATTCCTGTGTCTTGTTGACTCAACCCCAGCTTCCAGAATAACACCTGGCTTGTACAAAATGCTCAATAAATACATACTGAATAGTAACTTCTGACAATACTCTAAAGAACTGCAATGTCATTTACCAGTGATCAACAAACCAACTAGTAAAATCTTGGGGTCCCTTTTTTTTTTTTAAATCAGTGTAGAGAGAAAAGAGGAAAAATACACCTGCTCACCAACTCTTGCTAAATTAGATTTGGGGGGGGGGGGGTGGAGGGGAATGGACAGCTAAATGAAGATTTTTAAGAAAAACTGATATTACTAATTTTTTATACTACAGAAGTTCCTCTTCCTTAAGATACGGAATTGTTGATCAACTTCCAGAGAGTGAGCATGCCTGACTGTCTTCCCTGCCACCCTTCATCACCTCCTTTTACCAAGGAGGGCGCAGGTCAAATCACAGGCAAACACAAAGCCCAGGGGGCAGTGGCCCCTCTAACGAATACCCCCAAGGGCTCGCACAGCTGGTCTGGGGGCAGCGCCACTCATTCATTCCGTGGGGCTGTGAGCGTCAGGCTGGGACAGAATCCATTTCATTTCAGGGTGCGAGCCGGAAGCTGCGAGGCAGAGAAAGTAGGGGTTTGGCAGGAAGGGCGAGAAAAGCTCATTTACAACATGTTCTTCCCCACCTTCCCCACGCACCGCCCGGCCGGGCCCTGCCTCGCCGGCCACAGCCTCCCTCGTGGCACAGGACGGGGGTCTGGCAGCCCCTCTCCACGTCCAGAAACCGGCGGGCTGCGTTACCGCTCAACATGGTGGGCACAGGACGTGGGGGTGGGCGGGCGCCGGGGCCGGGGGTGCGGGGCCGGGGGAGTCTGTCCGGTAAACGGCCCCGAAGTTCCCCCCGCGGAGAAGGGGCCGCAGAGCCGACGAGAACGCCCACCGCCGGGCGCGGCGCCTGCGGGCGGGAGCCCCGCTCGGCGACCTCCACGCACCGGCTGCCGAGCAGCATCGGGACCGGCTCTGGCCGCGGGCGCCGTGCCTCCCGGCGGCCCGGAGCCCGAGCCCGCCCCCGGGGACCGCGGGACCGCTCGCTCCCCACCGCCGGGCCGGGGCGGACGGGCCCGCCGAGACCCCCGCGGCTCCGGGAGCTGGCGGCGGGCACCGGAAGCGGGAGGGCCGGGCGCGCGGGGCGGGAGGGGCCGGTACTCACCCTCGGCCGGCGGCGGGCGGCCAGCCGTCTCCAGGCGGCGGCGAAGTCGGGCGGCGGGGCTCGCCGGCTCCGGCAGACGAGGGAGAACAGGGTGCCCAGCAGGAAGGCGGCCGCGGCGCCCAGCAGGTACAGGCTGAGCCGGAGCAGGACGGCGCCCGGCCCCGCGCCTCCGGCCGCCCCGGGCCCCAGGTAGGAGAGGGACGCGGCGGCGAGCACGGCCACCGCCACCGGCACCCGCCAGCTCCCGCCGCCCGGGCCCCTCGGGGCCGCCGCCGCGTCCTCCCCGGGCTCCGGCCGCCGCTCGCCCGGAGCGCCCGCGGCCGCCGCGGGGCTGGGGCCGGCGCCGCTGCTGTCGGTGGCCTCGGGGTGCATGCTGCCGCCTGAGCCGCGGGGGACAGGCTCATCTCCCGCCCCGCGGCCCCCCGGCGCGGCCCCGGCCCGTGGCCTCGGCGCGGCCGCCGCCGCCGCCGCTCCGGAGGCGGAGGCGGTCGGCGCTCATGCCCTCGCCGGCGGCCCTCCGAGGGAACGGCTCCCGCAGACGCCGCCGAGCTCCTCCCGGGGCCCCCACGCGCCGCCGCCGCCGCCGGGTCCGCAGTGGCCGGCCGGGCGCGCCCAGGTAGCCGGGCGGTGTTGTGACTTAAGCTGGCGAAGCCCGAGGCGGGGCGGGGGCGGGGGCGGGGGCGGCCCGGGAGTGCGAGTCAGGCGGAGGGCGGGAGCCGAGGGCCCGCTGAGTGACAGCCGCGAGGTGCCCGCCTTCCGGGCAAGGGGAGGGGTCTGACCCGCCACCGCCTCGCCGGGGAGGGGGCGCGACCAAGAGCTTCGAAAACCGCTCGGTCCTGGGCCTTCCCGTCCCCCCGCACCTCTCCCACCCCCCATCCACCCCCCCCACACACACACGGTCTGTGGATGGAAAATTCTGCTGCAGGTGCCGGAGGCATTTGTCATTCTGGAGCGCAGGTGATCCCTTAATCCTCGCTCTCCGTTCATCCCTGGCAAGTCACCTCCTGGCATGCTTACAACCCCCCAAAAGTCTGCCTTGTTTTCACCCGCTACTTAGATTAAATAGGCAACCATTCCTGATCCTCCCTTTTAACACAGTTACCCTAACAACACCCCCCCCCCCCCTTCCCATCGGGCCGCCTCAGGGAAGGAATCAGACCAACGTGGAGTAAATGAAGCCTGCATTTCCTAGTTGTGCAAAGGCCCAAAGAAGTGGGCCTGCGGCCAGGCGGTGGCAGCTTCCCTCATCACTTTGGCTCCAAGTCCCTACATTTGTGTTGCCAGCGACTCAACACAAATGCTACTGCCCACGCAAGTGAAAGTGGTCCAAATGGTTTTCTCCCATGGTCCCGCGTTAATACACAGCTCAGGCTTGCTGAGAAGACACCAGTATTCCAGAGAAATACAAGTACTGACTACTAAGACCAATAAAGCAGCAGGTGTACCTTTAACGAATGAATAAATAAGGAATTCTAAAAAGATGAATGATTATTAAAAGGGAGGGTGGTAGCGAGAACAAATCCAGAACAGAAAAGGGCAGGAGAGGAGAATAGATGAGGGAAGCCGTGAGAAATAAAGGTTATGGGAAACACTTAGAAGCAGAAGCCCAGAACTCTCTGCTGGTATCAGTCACGAAGAGTTTCAATTTTAAAGGCACTGTTGTTTTCCAATAAATTGAGTTATATCCTACTTCCCAGTAAGCACCATTAAGGAAAATAAGCATTAAAAATATTTTTAAATACTGTTGACTATCCTGTGTTTCTCTAAGGAATCATCTGTGTCATATCAACAGAGAAAAATATACAACATTGATGTGTAAACTAAAATATTTAGTGGATACTTATTCTTTGAAAACAAAGCATTGTCCAAGAGGTTATTATTTTAAAAAAGAAATACTGGTGTCCATAGATATATATACAGCCTACCCATGTATTCATGTCTTCATAATAAATTTCCCTGGAATGGCATAGATTCATAGAGGTCTAAAAATAATCACTAGCATTTAACTCCAACAAAACAGCATATAAATGAATTATTTTATATCCTCTATAATAAAAGGGTAATATGCAAATTGTCCCCTCAACCGGGAGTTCGACCAGGGGGCGGGGCTGGCCTGCCAACTGCCCGGGGCCCCTCCCTCTGGCGGGCTAGATCCACCCCGATCAGGGTGGGCCAGCCAGACCCCACCTGTGCACAAATTGGTGCACCCGGCCTCTAGTATCTATATAAAAATGTATTTACATGTGTCATTTTTTTAAATCTTTGTTTTAAATATTAATATTCATGTGACACTTCTTTTATATATATATATATATATATATTTTTTATTGATTTTTACAGGGAGGAAGGGAGAGGGATAGAGAGCTAGAAACGTCGATGAGAGAGAAACATCGACCAGCTGCCTCCTGCACACCCCCCACTGGGGATGTGCCCGCAACCAAGGTATATGCCCTTGACCGGAATCGAACCTGGGACCTTCCAGTCCGCAGGCCGACGCTCTATCCACTGAGCCAAACCGGTTTTGGCGATGTGACACTTCTTATACCTTATAAGTCAAAGAAGATATTGACTGCCTTATGCCAGCTGTGACTTTGCCATGCCTAGATGATGACATCAAATGAAGTTACTACCTTCCTGTTCTCCTTTAAATGAATAAAGTAGTGATTTTGAAGGATTCCTTTTTCCTCTAAAACAGTTAGAGGAAAAAGGAATTTTCCTCTAAAAGGAATTCATCCCACTAGATCTCCTCAAAGTGTACCCACTAATCCAAATTATTTCAAGGAAAGCACGGGTAGCTTGTTATTACCAACAATCCTATCTACATTTTTGATCATTTGCATGCCAAGGACTGTGTGCTAAGGGCTTTATATACATTCTCCAATTTAAATCCATAGCTGACAATAATGGTAACTAATTGAGTACTCACTGTGTGCCAGATACTATTCTAAGCTCTAGACATGCTTCATCTATCTTCACAACAACCCTGATAATGTTATCGCCATCTACACATGAGGAAACGGAGGCAAAGGAGGTAAAATAACTTGCTCAGCATTACAGAGCTAATAAATATCATGGTCGGTTTTAGAGCTATGCATTTAACCACTATGTCATGGCACTTCCTAAAAACTCATTTACTCATCCCATATTACAAAGGAGAAAAAACAGGGTTTAATCCATGAGCTTAAGACCTGTGTTTTATACTTTAAAGTATTTAGTTTTGTTGCTTTGTGAGGGTTGCTGGTATCTTAACCAGGCTCCTGATAAGTACTAAGTGAATCAGTAAAGGAGAAACTGGTCTGACTTTTATTAAGGGTCCTGGTCTGGAACTCTTAAGACCATGATCTTTCCAACACACGAGTATATTGCTCCCCAAAATAACCCAGATCTGGAGAAATGTACACTCATGGTCAGAAAACTTCCTTAAAGCATATGCCATTCTGCTGCTAAGTCAGCACTGACACTTCAAACATTTCCTAACAAATAGTATTGGGCCTCTACCCTGTGCAAGGTTGGAGGATCACAAGTCAGGTAAGATAAGGAGCACAGGGGAGTGACTAGGATTAGGAGGCATGAGGGAGATGAGGCCAGAAGTCAGACATTCAATTAGAATCCTGGTGTCCTTCCAAGAAGTCGGTGTTGAGTCCTTCTAGGTCTAAGGGTTAAAAAGCAAACTGAGTAGGGATGCCTTATTTGTATTCCTTAAAGACAGCACATTTTGATAGGCAATAATTGAATGTTCCATAGGCTATCTTCATTATTCTCTTAAGATGGGAATGGCATCTGCCTTAACTCAATGGGACATTATGAGGACAAATTAAGTGTGTGTGTGTGTGTGTGTGTGTGGGGGGGGTATGACATTTAAAATATTAGGCAGTGTAAATAGGTAATCAATACCTGATATCTGTCAAAATGTGATACATCTTCCCCTTCATGAGTATATTTCTCCTTAAACCCTCAGGCCACCTTGGAAGTGATTAGGATTAGAGAGAAAACCACAGTATTTGCCCTCGACCACTTTGGGGGAAACTGAATAAAGATGTTAACATGAGCCTAGATATTCTACTTTCTTCTACTGATTCACTGTAAGACCCTAACAGATCAGTTAACCTCTCTCTCTCTCTCTCTCTCTCTCTCTCTCTCTCTCTCTCTCTCTCTCGTAACTTTCAAGCAGAATGTGGTTTACTAAAATATGTGACAAACGTCAAAAATAAAAGAAATCATAAAGTACTTTAAAAACAAATAATAGATGACTAAAGCTTAAAGGGAACGTGCTGCAGCATTTCTAAGAGGAAGATGAAACTCTGAACAAAATTTTAGAACACATTTACAGGTTGTCTCCCAAAAATGTATACACGCTGAATAATTATTAATTCCAATGGGTTAAATTGGAAAAGAAACATCAATTGAGCTATCTGCTGTTAAGTGTGTATACATTTTTTGGGACACCCTCTATATCATCATGCTGAGTGGGGCTCCATATTAGTACAGCCATACCTCGTTTTATTGCACTTTGCTTTACTGTACTTCACAGATATTGCATTTTTTTTTCAATTTTCCAAGTCCTCTTTTTTTTTTAAATATATTTTATTGATTTGTTACAGAGAGGAAGAGAGAGGGATAGAGAGTTAGAAACATTGATGAGAGAGAAACATCGATCAGCTGCCTCTTGCACACCCCCTACTGGGGATGTGCCCGCACCCAAGGTACATGCCCTTGACCAGAATTGAACCTGGGACCCTTGAGTCCGAAGGCCGACGCTCTATCCACTGAGCCAAACCGGTTTCGGCAGATATTGCATTTTTTTAAAAACTGAAGATTTGTGGCAATCCAGTGTCAAACAAGTCTATCAGTGCCATTTTGCAACAGCATTTGCTCACTATGTGTGACATCTTGGTAATTCCTGCAATATTTCAAACTTTTTCATTATTATTTTATTTTTATGGTGTTCTGTGATTTTTTAAAAAATATATTTTTATTGATTTCAGAGAGGAAGAGAGATAGAAACATCAATGATGAGAGAGAATCATTGATTGGCTGCCTCCTGCATGCCCCCCACTGGGGATCAAGCCCACAACCCAGACATGTGCCCTTGACGGGAATCGAACCTGGGACCCTTCAGTCCGCAGGCCGACGCTCTTTCCACTGAGCCAAACCAGCTAGGGCTATTCTGTGATATTTGATGTTACTATTGTAATGTTTGGAGCTGCCACGAACCACACCCATATAAGATGATGAACTTAATCATAAATGTGCTCCAACTGCTCCACCAACTGGCCATTCCAGTATCTGTCCCCTGGGGCTTCCCTAGTCCCTACTTCCTTAGTCTCTACAACATAACAATATTTACATTAGGCTAATTGATAATCATAGATGGCCTCTAAGTGTTCAAGTGAAAGGAGGAGGTGCATGTCTCTCACTTTACATCAAAAGCTAGAAATGATTAAGTTTAGTGAGGAAGGCAGGCGAAAGCTGAGACAAGCCAAAAGCGAGGCCCCTTGTGCCTGTTAGCCAAGTTGTGAATGCAAAGGAAAAGTCCTTGAAGGAAATTAAAAGTGTTACTCCAGTGAACACATGAATGATAAGAAAGCAAAACAGCTTTGTTGCTGATTTGGAGAAAGTTTCAGTGGTCTAGATCAGGCGTCCTCAAACTACGGCCCGCGGGTCACATGCGGCCCGCTGAGGACATTTATCCAGCCCCCTGGGTGTTTTTGCCGTTTTGTTTTTTTACTTCAAAATAAGATATGTGCAGTGTGCATAGGAATTTTTTCATAGTTTTTTTTTTTTTTTAAACTATAATCCGGCCCTCCAGCGGTCTGAGGGACAGTGAACTGGCCCCCTGTTTAAAAAGTTTGAGGACCCCTGGTCTAGATAAATCAAGCCAGCCCCAACATTTCCTTACGCCAAAGCCCAATCCACAGCAAGACCCTAACTCTCTTCAAATCTCTGAAGGCTGAGAAGGCTGATGAAGCCGCAGAAGACAAGCTCAAAGCTAGCAGAGGTTGGTTCATGAGGTTTATGTCTCCATAACATAAAAATGCAAGGTGAAGCAGCAATGTAGAGGCTGCGTTACCCAGAAGATCTAGACAATAGATGAAGGCGGCCACGCTAAACAACAGATTTCAATGTAGACAAAATAGCCTTCTGGTGGGAAAACATGCCGTCTAGGACGTTTATAGCTAGAGAGGAGGCAATTCCTGGCTTCAAAGAACAGACTGACTCTCTTGTTAGGGGCTAATGCAGCTGGTGACTAAGTTGAAGCCAGTGCTTATGTACCACTTCAGCAGTCCTAGGGCTGTTGAGAATCATGCTTAATCCACTCTGCCTGTGCTCTATAAATGGAACAAAGCTGGGATGAACAGCACATCCGTTTACAACGTGATTTACTGACTATTTTAAGCCTATTGTTGAGACTGTTCAGATAAAAATAAAGGTTCCTTTCAAAATATCGCTGCTCATTGACAATGCACCTGGTTACTCACCCAAGAGCGCTGATGGAGATGGGTAAGATTAAAGTTGTTTTCCTGCCTGCTAGAACAACATCCATTCTGGATCAAGGAGTAATTTCGACTTTCACGTCCTACTATTTAAGAAATACATTTTGTAAGGCTGTAGCTGCCACAGTGATGCCTCTGATGGATCTGGGCAGAGTAAATAAAACACCTTCTGGAAAGGATTCACCACTCCAGATGCCATTAAGATTTTTGATTCTTGGGAAGAGATCAAAATACTAGTATCAACATTAACAGGAGTTTGGAAGAAGTGGAATCCAACCCTCATCGATGACTTTGAGGGGTTCAAGACTTCAGTGGAGGCAGTAACTACAGATGTGGTGGAAGTAGAATTAGCAGTGGAGTGTGAATTGCAGTGAATGAATTGCTGCAATCCTACATAATAAAACCCTAATATGCAAATCGACTGAACGGCGGAACGACCGGTCACTAATGCAGACGCTCAATGCAGGAGCTGTCCCCTAGTGGTCAGCGCATTCCCACAGGGGGAGTGCCGCTCAGCTAGAAGCTGGGCTCATGGCTGGCAAGAGCAGTGGCAGTGGCAGGAGCCTCTCCTGCCTCCACTGCAGGTGGGCGGTAAGGAGCAAGGAGTCCCGGACTGTGAGAGCCCCAGACTGCGAGAGGGATGTCCGCCTGAGGGGTCTCGGACTGCAAGAGGGAGCAGGCCAGGCTGAGGGGGTACCCCCCTCCCCCCACTGCCCGTGAAGAGCAGCTAGAGCATTTGGACAGGTTCAAGCCTGGGACTAATGAGAGGGCATGATCCTCTCGTGGCAAAGCCACATGTAAGTCTCAGCACAATTATAGCCAAAGGCTATAGTTGTAAGCTTGACCTTATGGTCCGAACCTGTAGCCCCACGTGGCTGAGTGATATGGGCTGTGGGAGATGCAGCAAGTAAACAAAGCTTGATCAGGTGCCTGTAACTGAGTAGATTCAAAACCCGCAAAAAACATTGTAACCACGCCCTTACTTTGTTTACCTCATGGAATCTGGCTATAAAATAAAGACTTGGCTTACAGGCCGTGGCGCTGCCTCTCCATCAGAGAGGGCAGCATCCCACCCAGCCCCAGCTTTCTTCTCATCTGTCTTTTCTTAATCCTTCACCGCCCCCTCTCAGGCTCACCAAACCTGGCTGTGCTGGCTGGACACCCACCCCCTTACCCTCAGTGCAGGAATTTCGTGCACCAAGCCTCTAGTCTCATGATAAAAGAAAGTGGTTTTTGAGATGGAATTACTCCTGGTGAAGATGCTATGAAGACTGTTGAAATGACAGCAAAGCACTTAGAATATTACATAAACTTAGTTGAGAAAGCAGCAAACTTCATTGTTGTCTTATTTTAAGAATTTTCCACAGCCACACCAACCTTCAACTACTACCAACCTAGTCAACAGCCAACAATATTGAGGCACAACCCTCCACCAGCAAAAAGATTACAACTCACTCAAAGGTCAGATAACAGGATTTTTTTAGCAAGAAAGTATTTTTTACTTAAGGTATGTCCATTGGTTTTTAGACATACTATTATTCACTTAATAGACTATAGGGTAGCATAAGCATAACTTTTATGTGCACTGCAAAACCAAAAAAGTCACATGAGTCGCTTTACTGCAATATTCACTTTATACTGATGGAACCAAACCAGCAATATCTCCAAGTTATGCCTAATAAAAATATTCATATTTGGAAACTTTCAGGCAGAAATATCTTTGTATTAATCTCCCAAAAGAAAGAGTATTATAAAGGAAAGTATTGTAAAGTAGCTGGTATCAAGATAAAGGGTGGATCACAAAAAGAATAATTTCAATTTAAGTTTTGACCTGAAATTTAGAGAAATGTGGTATATCAATTATCTAGTGTAGCATAACAAATTACCACCAAATAATTATTTTATTTGCTTATGATTTCGTAGGTCGGAATTTGGGCTGGGCAGTTGGGCAGGACTTCTGCTCTTCTTGCCCGTGGTCACTGATGAAGTTCTCGTCTCCTGGTGTATAGGCTGGGGCTGCTTGGTGTGTGAGATGGCTGGTCTCTGCTCTCTGTGTTCTTAGCCTCCAAGAGGTTAACTAGGGCTTCTTCCCGTGACAATCTCAGGAATGTGATGTGCCTCTTTTTAAACTTTTGCCGGTAATATCTGCTAATATCTCACTGGCCAAAGCAAATCATATGACCCAACCAGGAATTAAATAAGAGAAAAGGCCAACATGTGGAGTTTTTATTATTATTATTTTTTAATCCTCATCCAAGGATATGTTTTTACTGATTTGAAAGAGAGAAAGACACATTAATGTAAGAGAGAAATATCAATCAGTTGCCTCCCTTACACACCTAACCAGGGAATGAACTGCAACCTAGGTATGTACCCTGACCAGAAATGGAACCCACAACATTTTGGTGTACTGAACAATGCTCCAATGGACTGACCTACACAGCCAGAACCAACCCGTGGAGGCAGTGTACCAGTATATATAAAGCTTTTACATACCACCTAAAAGAAGTTAGCGTCTCTGATTTGTCATTTATTTATTATAGGAAGGAGAACATACTTTGGGGAAGTAAAAATTAGTATTAGAGAATTAACCGGAGTCTAGAACAAGGGTTTGCACAGATTAGGCCCTTAATATTTTTGATGAATAAATCTGATATTCTTCTATGATAATAAATCTAGAATAATTGGGTAGACGAAAAAGTTATAACAATAATATCCTATATTTGAATGGAACTTTAACTTTTGGAAATATTTTTACAACATGTTCCTCACTACAACTCTATAAGAGAGATAAGTATTATAATCCCATTTTGCATGTGAGGAAACTGAGGAACAGAGAGGTTAAATGACTTGCCCCAAATCACACAGCTGGTTGGTAGTAGGACCTAAATTAAAAGATTCTCCTTCACTGTGCTATCTTTCAAAGACAATAGTTAAAACTAACATAGTGTCAAAGGACAACACAAACTGCTTTTTACATTATACAAATCATAACCTACAAAGCCACTACAATAGCAGTGGCCTTCACGTGGCTTCTAAATAGTCTGTAAACTTCGGGAAGGTAGTATGTGACTCTGTTCATTCTTCAGTCCAGAAATATTACCCAGCTGCTTTGTTAGAAAATAGTATAAAATATGGTCTATGTCCTTGAAGAGTTCACATTCTACTTGGGATGGAGGGAGGAAGACAGAGGGGAAAAGCATAAAGTAATGTAATACATACTATAATAAAGGCGTAACAAAGTTCTATGGAGACAAGAAGAGAAGCTACTAATTCTGCTTGGTGGGAGTTAAGGAAATTCAATTATTACCTGGTCTGTGAATCTAAGTCATTTAGCTTTCTCAATTTCCTCTATTTATTATAGCATTTAGATATTTTGAACTACCCCTTTAGATACTAAAAAAAAAAAAGGGGGGGGGGAGGAAGGAACTTAACAATTAATTTAAAATTGGTTTATAAGCTTTAACCCAGTAAAGATTTCATCCTTCAAAACTTGATTCCTAGCCCTAACCGGTTTGGCTAAGTGGATGGAGCATCGGCCTTCGGCCTGAAAGGTCCCAGGTTCGATTCTGGTCAGGGGCATGTACCTGGGTTGCAGGCACATTCCCAGTAGGAGGTGTGCAGGAGGCAGCTGATCGATGCTTCTCTCTCATCAATGTTTCTGACTCTCTATCCCTCTCCCTTCCTCTCTGTAAAAAATCAATAAAATATATTTTTAAAAAAAAACAAAAAACTTGATTCCTAAATTTAAAAAAACAACTTTCAATTGGTATACATTTACTCATAACATAAAGAAAGCTTAGTATAGATGAAAACACTTCCAGGTAATATTAATAGCTCTCTATAGAAATAGCCAAGGCTATATTGTTTCAAGAGGTTTATCGATAAGAAACCATTTTAAAAAGGGGTTGGGGGATATTATTATTCATATCTTTTCTGATGAAAGAGTCCAGATTCAGTGAATTTGGGGAAGAGCCTTTTTATACCTATGAGCTGATAACCTTATATGACCAGAACTATGAAGAGGCACAAAGAAATAAAATCTCTGTCCTGACAGAGCTTATTTACAATCTAGTTCACACATTTATTGGTTTGTTCATTCACTATAGACAACTGAGGAAGTGCTCTTTGCAGGAAAAGGAAACCAGAGAAAAGGCAAAACTTGACAAATTTATAGCCCAGAAAAAGAGCCAGAATTATAGTTTGAGATGTAATAATCTCTTACTTTTTATTTCATCAGGGTATAATATACACAGAATTTACTATTTTAATCATTTTTAAGCATACAGTTCAGTGGCATTAAGTATATTCACATTGTTGCACAACCATCACCACTAGTCATCTCCAGAACATTTTCATCATCCCATACAGAAACAATGCCCATTGAACACTAATTCCCTTATCCCCATGACTTGCCTATTTTGGGTACCACATATAAGTGGAATCCTATAATATTTGCCCCTTTGTGTATACCTTCTTTCACATAATGACCTCAAGGTTCACCCATCTTGGAGCGTATATAATTCCACTCTTTCCAAGGCCGAATAAAATTCCATTGTTTGTATACGCCACATCTTGTTTCCCATTCCTTTGTTGATGGACATTTGGGGTTTTTCCATCTTTTGGCTATTGAAAATAACGCTGCCATGAACATGGTTGTACAAATATCTGTGTGAGACTCTGCTTTCAAATCTTTAGGGTTTACAATCCAGAAGTGAAATTGCTGGGTGATATGGTAATTCTATGTTCAATATTTTGAGCAGCTGCCTGTTCTAGACAGCATCCATACCATTTT
Source organism: Eptesicus fuscus (assembly GCF_027574615.1). NCBI lineage: Eukaryota > Metazoa > Chordata > Mammalia > Chiroptera > Vespertilionidae > Eptesicus > Eptesicus fuscus. The sequence continues at coordinate 96,035,233 of NC_072480.1, forward strand.
ACATTCCCATCGAAAATGAACACGAGTTCCAATCTTTTTACATCTTTGCCAACCCTTGTTAATTTGTTTTTTATTTTCATACAGGGGCCCAGTGCATGAATTCATGCACCTTGAAAGGAACTGTGGGCTGCAAGGCTGCGATAGGCATAGGAGCAGGTCTTGGCCCATCCTCCGTGCCCCTGCCTGGCCCTTCCCGCTGTGGCCCCTGGTCCCGTCTGCCGGCAGCCCCACTCCAGCTGCCGATGCCACTCCCATGCGCTGATGGCATCAGCCCCACTCGCACCCACTGACGGCGCGGAGCCATTGGGGCCGACACCAGCAGCAGGTGCGAGTGGGGCGCCATCATCGGGTGCGAGCAGCGGTTGCTGCCCTGATCGCCTCTCAGGAACAGGGGGAGGTGGAGAAGCCCTCAGGGACAATTGGGGCCAGCCACTGTAGGTGCAAGCAGGACCGGCACGGGCAGTGGGTGTGAGCGGGGCCAGCGACGGGCAGGACTGCAGCACATGGGAGCAAAGAATTTTCAGTAACCACTAGAGGCTCACCCCTATGACAGCAACCAGCGCCCCACCCCGCCTTGGTCTGGTGCCCCCGCTCACCTGCTTCACCATCCCACCGCGGCCAACGCCTGCCATGTTCCGCACACGCCCCCTGGTGGTCAGTGCACGTCATAGCGACCGGTTCAGTTACACCATTCGGTCTATTTGCATATTAGCCTTTTATTATATAGGATTAGCCATACTAATGTGAGGTGGTATCTTAATGGTTTTAATTTGCATTTCCCTAATGATTAGTGATGTTGAGCATATTTTCTTGTGCTTATTGGCCATTTGTATATCTTCTTTAGAGAAATGTCTATTGAACTCCTTTGTATAATAAACTTTGACCACAGTTAAGACAACTATCCCTGGGAAACGGTGACAGCATAACTTTATCAAGCAGAATTAAGTGAAATCCTTCCTCCTAGCCTACAAAAAGGACAAAGAAATGATTCTCTGTACTTGTTGGTAGTTACAACCAAGTACAAAATGCATTGTGAAGAATGAAACTAGAGCCAATCCCTTAGTGAGAGTCCCTAGGATATGACTAACCCTTTAGTTCCTTTCTTTGCACTTTCATGTAAAAAAATATTTATTGAGTACCTGCTGTATTAGTTTCCTATTCCTGCTATAACAAACTACTACAAACCTAGTGGTTTAAAACAACAAATTTATTCTCTTACTGTTCTGGAGGTCAAAAGTCTAAAATTAAGGTCTTGGCCTGGTCTTCCTTTTGGAGGCTTCAGGAGAGAATCTCTTCTTCCCCTTTGTCAGTTTCCACAGGTGCCTGCTTTCTTTGGTTCACGGCCCCTTACATCTCCGATCTCTTGCTGCTTCTTTTCTTTAATTAAAAAAAATGTTTTAATCTGTTCCAGTTTTGAGATGTAATTGACATATAACATTATATAAGCTAAGGTTGTACAACATAATGATATATGTGTCTATTACAAAATGGTCACCATAATAAAAATCTAGTTAAAATCCACCACCTCACGTAATTAGAAATTTTCCCCCTTGTGATGAGAACTTTTAAGATCTACTCCATTAGCAACTTTCAAATATACAACATATTTGTATACCATGTTACTACACTCACCATGCTGTACTTACCTCTTGCTCCTATGGCCAGGTCTCCTATTACTGACTTTGATTACTTTCTCTTTTTTAAAATATATTTTATTGATTTTTTACAGAGAGGAAGGGAGAGGGATAGAGAGCTAGAAACATCCATGAGAGAGAAACATCGGTCAGCTGCCTCCTGCACACCCCCTACTGGGGATGTGCCCGCAACCAAGGTACATGCCCTTGACCAGAATCGAACCTGGGACCCTTCAGTCTGCAGGCAGACACTCTATCCACTGAGCCAAATCAGTCAGGGCTGATTACATTCTTATAAGGACCCTAGTGATTACATTTTGGCCGTATGAATAACCATTTTCCCATCTCAACACCCTCAATCACATAGCAAAGCCCCTTTCACCACGTAAAGTAGCATATTCACAGGTTCTGGGGATGAGGAGGTGGACATCTCTGGGGCCATTATTCTACCACACCTACTATGTGCCTGTGAATTCAAAATGGAGAAATAATGGCATTCAACGTATTCTACAGAGATCATTTTTCTCTCAGATTGAACTGCCCACCTTGTTTACCAGTAAGAGGGGCTTCTAGTGTGTTACCAGCCCCTGCACCAGAGAATTCGTGGTCGGACTGCAATTCGCTGATATAAACAATCACAAAGACACAGCCGCCCCATCTTTATTATTACTGTCGCTGTTTTGACTGGGAATTACAAAAAAAGGAAAGCAGCTCTTCCTATTAAATTAGTCACCACCACAACTAGGCTCACCAGCATTGCCGTTCACAGCGGGGGCAGCAGCGGTCGGATCCGGACGGCTCTCCGGAGGATGACTTCCGCCACGTGTTCCTTCCCATTGGTGAGCCGCGGGCGGGGCCCGCGGAGCCTCCCTAGGCCGCCCGGCCTCCGCGGTCTGTGACGCCCGCCGCTCGGCCCCGCCCCGTCCCGCTCCACTGGCGGCCCCGCCCCTCCCTCCGCTCGCCCCGCCCCCGGAAGCCGAGCGCGCCGCCGGGAGCTGCGCGGAGGGGCTGCTTAGCGCGCCGGCGCGTGCGCACGAGCTCGGGACGTCACGGGCGGCGCGTGAGGCGGCCTCCGGCCACAGCACCCAGGTGAGCGGCGCGCGAGCGACCCCTCCTTCCCGCGCCCGTCAGCCTCCTCTCCGTTGCGGGTCCGTTTCCCTTCCGGAGCCGGGGCAGCGGCGAGCACTCGGGGTCGGTGTAAGGAAGCGCGCGGGAGGGTAGGAGGCGCCCGGCCGGCCCCCTCGGGCGGCGGGCGTAACCACAGCGTCTGCGGGGCCGCCCGCACCCTCAGCCGCGGTGGGCACGGCCTGTCCGCACGCCACGTTCGGGGTGGCGTGGGAGTCGGGGTCAGCCCCGGGGCCGGCCTCAGGTCCCCAGCGCCCACCTCCGCGGGCTTGAACCTGAACCCTGAGGCGTGAGGCTGTCCGTTATCTCCCGGCACCTCGCGGGGTCGGGCGGGAGTGCGGAACGGAGCCTCGGTTCCTGAACACGGATGTTGACTTGTTTCCTTTGGGCCTAGATTTTCGTGTTTCCAATCGGTTACCTTTGGACCGTATTCTATATCTGACTACAGAAACCTAGTGTCCCGGTAACAGAATGACAGTTTGAGAAATGCCAGGTTCTGATGTGTGTGCTTTCCTGATGACCCTTGAAAGCATTAGTGTTTCACTGCAGACTGTAGGAGCTGTACTGATGGTGAGTGCCCCGGCCAGCTTCCCGCAGACAGCCCGTTTTCACTGAGCGCCACGCAAGGTCCGGGGAACTGTCGTTTAGTTTTTACCCTTTCCCAAAATGTTGTAGAGAATCGTTGCTCATTTTAACTCCATACCATATTTTTATTATTTTCTAACGTAAGTTGAAATCTCATTTTGAAGTGTATGTTATCTAAAGGGTTGCTTAGTGGATGGGATTGTTGGATAATTTTTCCGTAAATTAAGCTAAATCCTGAGCGCTTAAATCCTTAGGATAACGGTACTGTTGGATATTATCGACCCAGATTGAAACCTGAAGATTCCCAGGCACTGGGCTATGCACCTCCTGTCATGAACTGTGGCCACTTAGGGAGGCAGATGCTTACAACTATTGTAAATGGAGATAAGGGGGTAGTATGGTGAGGGGAAGAGTGGAGGGAAAGAGGATTGTGGGAAACTAGCTCAGGGAAAAGAGGTAACTTTTCTGCTTACATATCAAAGAGCAGGACCACTGCACAATCATTTTTAAAATATATTTTTATTGATTTCAGAAAGGAAGGGAGAGGTAGAGAGAGAGAAACATAAATGATGAGAGAGAATCATTGATTGGCTGCCTCTTGCACCTCCCCACCCCCCTACTGGAGATCCAGCAGCAACCTGGGCATGTGCCCTTGATGGGAATCAAACCCTTCAGTCCACAGGCGGATGCTCTATCCACTGAGCCAAACCAGCTAGGACCCACTGCGCAGTCTTATTAAATTTCCTGACTCCAAACTCCTTCTTTGGTTAAACAGTCTTTGAATCATATTTGTCGGATCCTACTTTAGGCACTAGGTATATAAACATGAGCTAGCTATCAGGAGCTCCCAGTCTGGTAAGGAGACAGAAAGGCAGGGAATTGTTAGCTATGAAAAACAGGGATTTCAAAGAAGTATTTAATCATTGACTTTGGGATTTAGACCTAGTTCATATAATCGTGGGGTTGGGAAATAGCATATGCTCCTAACGCATGAATTCCCTACCGCATCCCACTGTTCACTCATTGCTCCTATCTTAGAAAGTAGCCCAGTCCATTTTTGAGCAGTCCTAATGTTAAACTCAGAACGGCTTTCTTATGCACTCCATCTCTAGATGCAAGTTCTACCTCTGGAACTACAAGTAACAGCTCTAAAATCTTTTTTCATATCAGTTCTAAGTATCTGAATGCATTCTTTCCTTTGTCATTACTTTTCCTAGATATGAGCCTGTTGTTCTGTAAACCCTAAATCAGTGATGGGCAACCTTTTGAGCTTGGTGTGTCAAACTTCGCCAAAAAACTGAGCATAACTCGGGTAGTGTGTCACTTTGAGGAAAAAACATTATTTCGCAAATATTTCATCCTCAGGAGCAGCAAATGTTTCATCCTCGGCATGCGGCTGCTGCGGCCGCGTGTCATCAGAAATGGCTACGCGTGTCAGTGCTGACACGCGTGTCATAGGTTCGCCATCACTGCTCTAAATCATGATTTACATTTTAGACTTTTCACCACAGCACTCAGAACCAACTGCTTCAATGGAAAAGCTCCTGGGTGTGCTATGAAACCATTTGCTTTTAAAATTGAAGAAACTTACAAAATAATTTTTAATTTCAAAGTTGTTCTTAACCATGTAGCAAAGTGAGAAAGGAAAAAACAACCACACTTTTATTTCAGCCCTTGACTTTTTGTATTACAGGGTGAATTATCTTACAAAAAAAAATAGTAACCTGTTTTTCAGATCATTGGCACAACTTGGAATTGTTCCTATAGCCCCATTTTAATTTCACTGGGTTATTTTTTGGTGGTTTTTTTTTGGGTCATGTTTCTCTTGATATGTTACCCAAACTTCTCAGTTTGGAAAAACTATAAATTACTATATAAAAATAAAAAATATTTCAAAATTACTCTATAGTCTGATGGTTACATTTTTCTTCTTTTCAGGTATATATTTGCCATTATGGATCGTTTCGGAGATATATCAGAAGATGAAGTGGACCATTCTTTCTTTGACAGTGACTTTGAAGAAGCAAAGAAAAGTGAAAGTAACTCAGTTTTTGACAAGCAAAATGATTGCCCTAAAGAGAGACTAGACAAAGATACAGTAAATGTAAACTCGAAATTTGGAATGCAGAGAAAAGAAAATGATCTTGCTGAGAAAGGAAATGAAAGAAAAGAGAAAATTCCTTCAGAAGAACACCCCGTAGAAAATAATACACAAACCAGAAATTCTTTATCATTGACCACTTCTTCAAGATCAGAAAAATTGTGTGATGCTACAACAGGACATAAAATACACTTGACCATTCCAAATAGAATTCCCAAAATGGTAAAAGAAGGTGAAAATGATTATTATACAGATGGAGAGGAAAGCAGTGATGATGGGAAAAAACATTATGTCAGGTCCAAGTCAGCTAAACCAGCTAGTAACATCAAAAAAGGCATAAGTAAAAAGTATTCCAAAAGTAGTTCCTCTTCCTCTTTGTCCTCCTCATCTTCAAGTTCAGGTGCAGATTGTTCAGCTGCAGAGTCTGATAATTGTACACCTGATTCATCTCCATCATTAAAGAAACATCTCTCTGGTGTAACCCACTTGTCACCAAAACAGAAATATAAACCAGGAATAAAATCAGCAGGAACACAGCCTACAAGTACTAAATCAAAAGTCGGTGACTACACTGAGGAATCTGAAGATACTGTGACAGATGTCACTCCTTTGTCGACCCCAGACATCAGCCCTGTTCAGTCTTTTGAACTGGGCACATCAAACGATCAAAAAGTAAAAGTTAAAAGGCAAGAAAACGTGAGTCAAGAAGTGTATGGAAATGTTGAGGATTTGAAAAATAATTTGAAATCAGCCAAAAAAGGGAAAGAAAAACATGGAGTAGATCTCACCTCGAAGTCTTCAGTGATAGATTCCAATTTAGACCGCAGACATAAACAAAAAGCCATACATGACACAATGGACCTGAATCATCTCTTAAAAGGTAATTTTTCTTTTTCAAAACTACATATTGAATTTAATCATTAAACTTAAAGGTATGTTGAGCTTAAGTATTAAATGCTATGAATTTGCATTGATTTTTCTAGTAGATTTGTTTGTGATTATTGATATTATCATAACTTTATTAAATATTCCATTTCTCCACAAAAATAAGTTTTTATTTTCCCACATATAACTAAACTGCAAGCATGCAAGATGGAGATGTGTACATGGCTATGCCTTTTCTGCACTGATTTCTCTGTATGCTTTATCACTTTCAACTACTTCTACATGGGTTTTTCTAGGCCTATTTGTTCTTACCTGATTTCTTCACAGCCTTTTCCACTTCCTTGGAAGATAAATTCACTTAATGTAAGGAAGACGATAGTGATAATGCTTAACACATTTAATAATTATGAGCATGAAATGGGATCCTGTCAGAACAGCTGAGGTAGGAACAGGGCATACTCTACATCTCAATTTAAACATTTTCACTGGCTAAGTACAAAGATACATTAAAACAGTTTGTTGATTCAGGTAGTGAATTTTGAGTAAAAAATTTTGCAAGCCGTTACAGCAAACATTGGGTGAGAGTTTAGATAGTGAGGGATGCCTGTAGTTAACAGTGTTAATGTTATTTATTTGTTTAAAATAACTTTTGTCAACAAGTTTAATAAGTTTGTACATTTGAACTATGAAATAATAAGCATGTGAAACAAAGGTTAATAAAAGAATATAAACTCAGTCATTCCAATTATAGGCCATGAAATATGGAACTGTTGAATTTGGGTACTTAAGTAGTGAGGTGAAGACAATCCTGGAAGTGGAATAAAAATTTTAGGCTTCTGAGTGTCATTCACTTGACCCTAGACCAGCAGTAACTATTCTCTGCCTAGTCTTTTCATTTGTAAGGTGAGGTGTTGATATAGGTTGCTAAAGCCTATTCTAAATTGAGATTTTTGGGTTCTGTGAAAAATATTAGAAGGGAAGCCCTAGATCAGTGGTCGGCAAACTCAGTCAACAGAGCCAAATATCAGCAGTACAACGACTGAAATTTGAGAGCCAAATTTTTTAAACTTAAACTTTTTCTAGCGCCACTTCTTCAAAATAGACTCGCCCAGGCCGTGGTATTTTGTGGAAGAGCCACACTCAAGGGGCCAAAGAGTCGCATGTGGCTCGCGAGCCGCAGTTTGCCGATCACGGCCCTAAATGATTTGGCTCAGTGGATAGAGTGTCGGCCCTAGCGTCGGCCTGTGACTGAAGGGTTGAGGCTTTGATTCCAGTTAAGGGCATATACCTCGGTTGCAGGCTCAATCCCTGGCCCTGGTTGGGGCGTGTGTGGGTGGCAACCAGTTGATCACATCGCTGTTTCTCTCTCTCTCTCTCTCCCCCTCCCTTCCACTTTCTAAAAATCAATGGGAAAATATCCTTGGGTGAGGATTAACAGAAAAATCAAACACAACCAAATATATACATACATACATAATGTTAGTCTACATTGAACTTCCCTTTTAAAATATACATATATTTTGCAATGTACATAGCAAAAAAGGGTATGGTTGGAATTTGTTTTTTTGACCTTGAGCTGTAATTCCCTTAATAGGCAGAAAGAGCATTAAAAGGTATAGCAGTAGAGTATGCAGAAGTTTGGGCATTGGGTTATGGGATGAATCTTACATATTTAAAGAACAGTGAAGAAGTTGGCATCACTAGATTAGAAGGCATGTTTCAAATACTTGGTATAGGTAAAATTAGGTCAGTTTAGGAAGAATCTGTAGGGTAAAATAGAGACAATTTAGAAATGCTCCACAAATTTACTGCATAGATTCTGTATGAAATAATTAGGTATATTATTAGACGATGTATCCTGAAAAGAAAAATTATTATAAGAGAAAGAAATGGGATTAAGGAAGCATTGAACAAAGAAACTGGTTAAACTTACTGCTAAACTGATAACAACATAGGAGGGAATGAAGCAAACTGCCTTATTTAAGGGGAAGTTGTGGACCCTGTTGTACTCCATAAGGAAGAGGATGCCTATACAGTAGTCCCCTCTCCTCAGGGAATACGTTCCAAGACACCATGTAGATGCCTGAAACGGGATTGCACTGAACCCTACACATACTATGTTATTTCCCTCTATGTACATACCTATGATAAAGTTTAATATGTAAATTAGGCATAGTATTAGATTAACAACAACAGTAATAGAACACATACATTGATAAAAAGTAATGTGAATGGCTTGAGGGTCGTTATTAAGTAAAATAAGGCTTACTTGAACATAAGCACGGCACCACTGCCACAGTTGATCCGATAACCCAGACAGCTACTAAGTGACTAAGGGGGGTGGTGGATACAGCATGGATGTGCTGGACAAAGGGGTGATTCACATCCCAGGTGGGACAGCGTGAGGTGTCATCGTGCTACTCAGAATGGCACACAATATAAAACTTATGAATGGTTTATTTCTGGATTTTCCATTTAATATTTTTGAGCCACAGTTTTCCACAGATAACTGAAACTTGAAGAAAGCAAAACTGTGGGTGGTTCTGTACTGCGATTAGCTACTAGCACATCCTCCCTGGCAACATGTTTTGTCCCTTTACTGGCAGGCTGCAGTGAACAGGATTCCAGTAGGTGAGGAGGAAATCTCAGATATCCTCAACACACTACCAAGTGTTACCAAACATTTGAGGAAATCTAAAATCAAGAGAAGCACCAGACTCACAGTTGAAGAACATAATACTTGAAGCAGAGTTAAAAGTGAAGCTTGGTGATTTTAGAGCGGCAAGGACAAAACTGTCTTCACTAATAATACTGACATGATTTGCTTTTTATACTCTTCAGTCACATGTATATAGTGGAGTTTAGCACTAAAAGGGACAAAGAGTGTTTGACATTAATAAACTGACCAAATACACCAAAAAGATTTAAGAGCCATTGATATGCATTGTGTGATAAAAGCAAAACAGAACCCAACAATGAAACTGACAAAACCGCTGAAGCCGGTTTAGCTCAGTGGATAGAGTGTCGGCCTGCGGACTCAAGGGTCCCGGGTTCGATTCCGGTCAAGGGCATGTACCTTGGTTGCGGGCACAGCCCCAGTAGGGGGTGTGCAGGAGGCAGCTGATCAATGTTTCTCTCTCATCGATGTTTCTAACTCTCTATCCCTCTCTCTTCCTCTCTGTAAAAAATCAATAAAATATATTTTTAAAAAAAAGAAATTGACAAAACCATAATCATTATGAAAGATTAATAGAGCAATTAGACACCCCACCCCCACCCCCCAAAAAGTAAACTGCCTGCTTGTGGACTATACTTGGTCCACAGGTATTTTGTCTGTCATACATTATTTTTTAAAAGTGATGGCATATCAGTGGCTATTCCTATATAATAAATTACCCCAATGCTTAGAGACTTAAAGGCAGGGGACTAGAATCATCTGAGAGCTCTTCACTCACATGCCAGGTGTGGGTTTGGGATGACATGAATGAGACTGCTGAGCAGAGGGCCCACGTGTCCCCTCTGTGTTGCTTGGCTTCCTCACAGACGGCAGCATCAGGGTGGTTGGACTTCTCACATGGTGGCTCAGATCTCCAAGTTCAGTGTTCCAGGAAACAAGATGGAAACCTCATCGCCTTTTATGACCTAGCCTCAGAAGTCACATAGCTTCATTTCTTCCATATTCTATTGATGTAAACAGTAATGAACCTTCCCAAATTTGAGAGGAAGAGTATAGACCCTCTTAATAAGAATGTCAAATACCTTATGGACATGTTTTAAAACCTCTGCAGTCCATCCTCTGTCCACATAATTTTTACATATTTCTCCCAAACGCAAAAATACATTTCTCCTTTCGAAAGATTCTCCCAACCTCGAAATCCAGGGTCTAAAACAGGTCCAAGTACAGCGCAGTCTGCTCTGACTTGGTTCCTCAGTTTCCTGTACCTCTGAGTCCTTCGAGAATCTTCTGCCAGGAAGGAGTAGGAAGGAAAATTATATTTTTGAATCTCTTAAGTTCTGGCTCTGTTATATTCTCTCTAAATTTTGCTTGAAAACTGACTGATTCGTTTTTCAGTCCGTCTCTCTATCCTCTAATTATTGTGGATAAAATAAATCACTGATACTTTTAACATTCTGTGAGGAGATCTGCTTAGCCCAGTCCACCAATGGCAATAGGTACCTAGTCAAACAGCCAGCAGTATTCCTAAAATTCTGCCATTTCATCCACTTCATCAGCAATCTTTTCTAGGCCCTTCCAGCTCTACTTGTCACCTGGTCTCAGCCAGTGCCATCTAATGTAGATTTTTGTTAGAGTAGTACCCCAATTCCTGGTACCAAATTTTGTATTAGTTACTGCTGCTCTGATAACAAATCACAAAACTTAGATGTATAAAAGCAGCAACCTAAGATGACTCAAAGATTAGGATCATAGTGGCTGTCTATGTGGTTTGATTTCCTCACAGCCTGGCAGCTGAGCTCAGGGCAGTCAGACATAGAGGGTGGCTCAGGTCCCAAGGACAAGTATTCTAGGGGGCAGGGTGGGGTTGGGGGGTGGGGGCTGCATCTCCTAGGACACAGTTAGGCTGTATCATATTGGTCTACTTAGACACAAGCCTGCCAGATTCAGAGGACTGGAACTGGGAAAATGTCACAGAATTTATCACCTGACAACTTGTTCACAAAGAAGACAAAGAAATTGAGTAAATTTTATTACTTCTTGAAATGTGACCTATCAGTTTATAAGTTTGGATTTTTTTAAAAACTTTATAAAAAATCACTTTAAAAAGCAAATATCATTTTTTTAAATAGGGATCATGAATATGCCTACAGGATAGTTTTTTTAAAGAGCTATTATATGAATAAGATCTTAATATGGCTTGAGATAAAATTTTCAGTGGTAACATTATACAAAATTTTAAAATGCTGTCTGTATCTCAGCCTAGGTGAAAGTAAAGCTGATACTTCTAGTAAATGGTATTAGATCATTTAAGAAAAGGCTCTAGTGATGATGGACCTGTATTGAAATACTGTAACAAGTTTGAATGAAACTGTTTTATTGAAGCCCTAGCCAGGTTTCCAAATGGCATTGACCTGCAGACAGAAGGGTTGTGGGTTCGAGTCCCAGTCAAGGGCACATACCTTGGTTGCAGGCTCCAACTCAGGAGCGTGTGGGAGGCAACCGATCGATGTCTTTCTCTTACATTGATATTTCTCTCTCATCAATATTTCTCTCTCTCTTCCTCTCCCTCTCCTTCTCCTTCCCTTCCACTCTCTAAACACATCAATGGAAAAATATCCTGGGGTGAGGATTTTTTTTAAATTGTTTCATTGAAGAAAATTAGAGAAAAACAATGTTTCATAAATATGTGAATTTAAATATGTATACATTTATATAAATATTTGTATCCCTGAAAGTTTATTCAAGTTAAAAAAAAAAAGATCTCGCCGAAACCGGTTTGGCTCAGTGGATAGAGCGTCGGTCTGCAGACTGGAAGGTCCCAGGTTCGATTCCGGTCAAGGGCATGTACATTGGTTGTGGGCACATCTCCTGGTGGGGGATGTGCAGGAGGCAGCTGGTCAATGTCTCTCTCTCATCGATGTTTCTAGCTCTCTATCCCTCTCCCTTCCTCTCTGTGAAAAATCAATAAAATATATTAAAAAAAAAAAAGAGATCTTAATCGGAAAAACCAATGGAGCATATAAGGGGTGGGCAAAAGTAGGTCTACAGTTGTGAGTACATGAGATAGTTTATTATGGGATTATTACTTATTAATTGTACTATAAGTGTAAACCCACCCTGTATTTAAAGTTGCTTCATACTTAAGCATATAGGCACTTTAGAAAAACATAATAGTGATACCTGGATTCAGTATATAAGTACTCCATCCATATACTTTTCCATCAGAGTTAGAATGCTAATTTTAAAAATGAATTAGATTAAGTGTTCTTTATATAATTAATTTATTTATAGCTATTGCCTTATTTTACTTTTTAAAATGCCATTAGGAAAAAGGTTTACTTTTAATTTTGTTTAGAATTTAATTTTAAAGGCTTTCATATATGGCTAAATTAATCTGGAAACCGTATTAAATTCTACAAAATGGGCATTTCTTAGAAGCAAGATAATTATGTTCAGCCCATTTATATCTTTCTAAATGTGTTCTCATTAAGGTTTTGTCAGTTGTTTTCAACAACTTACCAACCATTAATTTCCTCGTTTTCTATCAGGAAATCACTGTTAACAAAATTTATTTTAAATTTCTGTAATCTTTGATTGTCTATGGTTAAATGTAGGGAGGGCGGTAGACATAGTTTTTGTGACCTTGCTCAAATGTTTTAAATTTTCTGTAACAGTCACATTTTTAGATGAGGGTTAAAAATGCCTCTTCCTCTTTTTTTTTTTTTTTTTTTTAAATACATTTTATTGATTTTTTACAGAGAGGAAGAGAAAGGGATAGAGAGTTAGAAACATCGATGAGAGAAAAACATCGACCAGCTGCCTCCTGCACACCCACTACTGGGGATGTGCCCGCAACCAAGGTACATGCCCCTGACCAGAATCAAACCCGGGACCCTTGAGTCCGCAGGCCGACGCTCTAGCCACTGAGCCAAACCGGTTTCGGCATGCCTCTTCCTCTTATAGTACAAAACACTAAGACAGTAAAAGAGTTAACAAAGGTACTCAAGTAAAAACAAGTATCGCTTCCTTTAAAAAATATTGTAAAAAACATAATAAATGTGCCAGTATATTACTAATCTGATATAATGTATTCATTTTTAGTACTGACTTAAACTGAAACATTTAGCAAGCTGAATAGTTTTAGAAACTTTTTTGTGATAATCAGTTTACAAAATATTTTTCTTGGTTACAAACTTTCTGTATAATATATTCATGTTGACTTATGTTTAATCAGGAATGAAATGTTTGACTTCTACAGAAGTATTTGTTTTAATGCCAATACAAAATACTGTAGTAAAATATTTTCAGATTAAATGGAAAGTTTCAGAATATTCTGCATTTGTTTTTGCCATTTTCTACCCATTGTTTTCACCAGTCGTTGCTGAGGACATTTTATTTTTGAAGTATGCCTTCCAACTAACAAAAACTATTTAAGTATTATATTGATACACTCAACCAGAGGTTTCCAACCTTCCTAACTATTAAGCTTCCTTGGGGAAACATAAGATGAACCTGACGGGCATTTTCCATAAATTACACGTACCTTAAAACCAGCACCATGTACATTTCTTATTGTTTGGTATGCAGCTTTTATTCCCAAAGAACTCAGTAAGCATAAAATGCTAAGCTGCCTCTGGATTTTTTTCTACACAATTGAAGTATGATGTCAGTAACATTATTTCATGTATATCTTCTCATGAATAAATGTAGTTTTAATTTTTAAAAATTAAAGCAAATACCATCATATTTCATGCTACTTTCTTTCGCCATTTTTCCTTCTATTGTCCATTTCTATAGCTTTTCTGGAATTGGATAAAAAGGGACCAGAGAAACATCACTTAGATCAGCCTTCAGCAGCACCTAGGAGAAACTACTCTTTCACAAGAGAGGAGGTGAGACAGATTGATCGGGAAAATCAGAGGCTTTTGAAAGAACTGTCAAGACAGGCTGAAAAACCAGGAAGCAAAAATACGATTCCTAGAAGATTTAATCATCCCCCTAAGTTATATCACAGTGCTGTCAACAGACAGAAAGAACAACAAAGGATTGAAAGAGAAAATTTGGTAAGTAAAAAAATTTTCAGTCATCAAGGAAATGCATTTGTATTGATTTGAAACCCAACTTACCGGAAACCCAATATTTAAACTTAATTATATAAAAGTAGATTTAGATGTGTTTGGCATGAAATACATGATGAACTATGAGCCTGTAAGGTACAGTGTGTACAATGTGTAGCTTTTTCCCCAGCAACCCATATTTTAAGGGAACCTTAAATGAAAATACTGAAACCTCCATTATCTATTTGACTAGATCTGTTAAATCACTACAATAGTACAGGAAATGATGTCCAAGAGTCATCCTATATAATCAAAGCATAGTATGCAAATTTTCCTCTCTACCGGGAGATCCTCCAGGAATTTGGCCAGGAGGCGGGGCTGGCCAGGGGAAGGGAGGGAGGTCCCGGTCAGTGGTGGCAGCAGGCGACCAGGGGAGGGGAGGGAGTGGCAGCTACTAGGGACCCTACCAGGACGCGAATTTCATGCACTGGGCCTCTAGTATGTATATATTCTCCATGAAGTATTCAGTCACTAGCTTAATCTATTTCACTTTACTGTATCCCTGAAAGCTAACAAATTTATATATCACTTATCTATAATAATAAAAGCATAATATGCAAATTGACCAAACTGACTGAAGCAGAATCTGACAACCTTCTGGAGGAACACACTATGACACGCACTGGTGCCAGGCCAGCCAAGGCGAGTGCAATGTGATTGGTCGGGGGGCCCTGCCATCACCCCGCAGAGGGAGGCCCAGGACACCGGCCAGTGGGGCAATCGATGGGGTGGGGGGCTCCATGATCACCCCAAAGAGGGAGGCCACCCTCTGCACGGTGATTGATTGTGGAGCCCCAGCCGGTTGGGCAGGGCCACCCAGCTGGCGGCCACAGAGGGAGACCCAGGCCACCCTGCTGGCAGCACTGCAGCGGGTAGACAGGGCCTCCCTCTGCGCGGTGATCGACCTGGGGTCCCCGTGATTGATCGCCCCACAGAGAGGCCCAGTCCACTGGCCAGCGACGCTGTGGCAGGTGTGTAGGGCCGGCCAGCAATTGCCCCACAGAGGGAGACCCAGCCAACTAAGTGATTGCACCCAACACCTATGCCCACAGAGGGAGGCGACTGGTGGCAGGGGTCGGGGGGCAGCACCATACAGATGGCAAGCAGTGGCAGCGGCGGGGCGAGGCCAGCTGCCAGCAACCAGGAGAAGGAAAGCCCCAACAGGCCCTCATCCCAGAGGGATCCCGGATTGCGAGAGGGCACAGGCGCCAGGATGATGGGCACGCCCTCCCATGCACAAATTTTATGCACTGGCCCTCTAGTTTTAAAGAATATATGTGTTCTCAAAGAGGACAAATTTTGTGGTCTGCTACTTGAATGTATGAAAGGCATTATTGTTAAAAAACATAGTTATACTTAGATGTTCTAAGAAATATATGTGGGGACTGTTGAAAATCTTCACATTAAAAACTTACTCATAACATTATTTTCTTTATAAAATTCAGTTCATAATAATTGCTGATGTTTACTGAGCTCTTACTAAATGCCAGACATTGTTCTTTTTTAAAATATATTTTTATTGATTTCAGAGAGAAAGGGAGAGAGAGACAGAAACATCAATGCTGGAAGAGAATCATTGATCGGCTGCCTCCTGCATGCCCCACACAGGGCATGTGCCCTGACCAGAATCAAACTGTGACCTCGTGGTTCATAGGTCAACATTCAACCACTGAGACACACCAGCCGGGCTAGACATTGTACTTAGTATCTTCCAGATATTAGCTTATTAAATCCTGACAATAATTCTTTCAGGTAGATACTGTTTTTATCCACATCTTACAATGAAATAACTGAGACTTAGAGGTGTTAAGTAATGAGCCCAAGGACACAGAGTAAGTGATTGAGCCAAGATTCTAAACCCAGGTAGTGTTTTAAACTAAAATTAAATCTTTAATGAGCATATAAATTCAAACCTAAAACAACTGATAAAGCTTTTATTAACAATTACTAAAACAGTTTCCAAAATTCACCCTCATATTTCATCATCAGTACAGTCCTATTTTTCTATATGCTTACCTGAATTGTAATACTAGTAGAGTCTTAAATCCTTCAGGAGAGTTACTCTGCATGTAGCAAGGAGTAGATAGCAACAAAGCAAGTTGAAATGATGTTAATGGATTGTAAGTTAGGTGGTAGTTTTCTGCACATCATTGTAGCAATTGGAAGCTAATTCTATATCTTCCAAAAACTTGTCAATTCCTTTGCATTTATCCTTCATAATGACTATTTTTTCATTAAAAAAATCCTAATATATAAAGACCCTGGGTCATAACAACCAGTAACGACCGGAGGCTGACTGGTCCCGCCCCCAAGCAAGCGGTTAGGGGCAATCAGGCAGGCAGAGGGGTTAGTGGTGATCAGGTAGGCAAACCAGCAGTTAGGGGTGATCAGGTAGGTAGACCAGCTGTTAGGGGTGATCAGATAGGCAGGCAAGTGGTTAGGAGAGATCAGGTAGGCAGGCCAGCGGTTAGGGGTGATTAGGTAAGTAGGCGAGCAGTTAGGGGCAATCAGGTAGGCAGACGCCCCCTCACAGGGCTGGCCCCACCCTCCAGCAAAGAAAGAAGGAGGCTCAGGCCAGCCAAGCCATTGCACCCCAGCCTGTCGCCTGTAGAGGGAGGCCACCGGTGGCAGGGGAGGGGAGGCAGCGCAGCACAGATGGCAAGTTTTTTGTGTTGTGTTTTCAATTTCATCACCTCAAAGTATTTTCATATTTCTCTTAGGATTTTTCTCTTAAGCCCATTGGGTATTTAGAAGTGTGTCAATTTCTCTGTGGTATGACTTCCCCAAATTCCCTTCTGTTCTTGATTTCTAATTTCATTCCATTGTGGTTGGGAAAAATACTTTGTATGATTAAAGTTTTTAAAAATTTCTTGACACTTGTTTTATGGCCTAACATCTGGCCTGTCCTAGAGACTGTTCCCATGCGCGAGAAGAATGTGTGTTCTGCTCCCGCTGGGTGGGGCGCCCTGGGAGGTGGCTGCTAGGTCTCGCTGGTTTGTGGTGTTGTTCACGTCTCCGTTTCCTTGTTGACCTCTGTTTAGTTGTTCTATCCATTATTGAAAGTAGGGTTTCAAAATCTCAAACTGTTATTGTCGACGTATTTATTTCTCCCTTCAGTTCTGTCAGTATTTGCTTCAGACATTTGGGGGCTGTTGTAATAACCATTATATCTATGTGATGGATTAAATATAAATTGAATCCATATATAAAGTACTGCTTTGTCATTTGTAGCCTTTTTAGACTTAGTCTGTTTTATCATGTAGCCACCCATCTCTCTTTTTGTATAAAAATCTTTTTCTTGCAACCCCTTTGTGTCTTTGGATCTAAAGTGATTGTTATAGCCAGCATATCATTGCATCATGGTTTTCTTTAACCCACCTGCCAATCTGCTAATTTAATTGGAATGTTTAATCCATTTATGTTTAATTTACACTTTATTTCTGATAAGGAAGGACTTCTACCATTTTTTATTCCTCCATTACTACTTTTCTTAGTATGTAGCTAGCTGACTTATTGTAGTATACCATTTGGATTCCTTCTAGCTTTCCTTTTTTTGTATATTTTCTAGTTATTTTCTTAGTAGTTACCTTGGAAATTATAATTGATACCTCAAGCTTAAAACCTGTTGAATAATATGAACTTATTTTCAACAGAATACAACACTCTGCTCCTATATATTTCCATCCCTATTCCTCTATGATGTCATTACCAATGACATCTTTATAAATGACTAGAGGCCCGGTGCACAAAATTCGTGCATGGGCGGGGGGAGGGGTGTCCCTCAGCCCAGCCTGCACCCTCTCCAGTCTGGGACCCCTTGAGGGATGTCCGACCAGGGTCGGACATCCCTCTCACAATCCAGGACTGCTGGCTCCCAATCGCTCGCCTGCCTCTGCCTGATTGTCCCTAACCACTTCTGCCTGCTAGCCTGACCACCCCCTAACCACTCCACTGCCAGCCTGATTGACGCCTAACTGCTCCCCGGCCGGCCCGATTGCCCCTAACTGCCCTCCCCTGCCGGCCTGGGTTCCCCCCCCCAACTGTCCTCCACTTCAGGCCTGGTCCATCCCAACTGCTCTCCCCTGCGGGCCTTGGCCCCCCCCCCCCCAACTGCCCTCCCTTGCAGGCCTGTTCCCCCCGCAAGTGCCCTCCCCTGCTGACCTCTTCTCCCCCAACTGCCCTCCTCTGCTGGCCTGGTCACCCCTAACTGCCCTCCCTGCTGGCCTTATCGCCCACAACTGCCCTCCCCTACAGACCTGGTCTCTAACAACTGCCCTCCTCTGCTGGCCCCGTCACCCCCAACTGCCCTCCCTGCTGGCCTGATTGCCCACAACTGCCCTCCCCTGCAGGCCTGGTTTCCCCCCAACTGTCCTTCCCTGTAGACCTGGTTCCCCCCCAACTGCCCTCCCTTGCTGGCCTGGACTCCCCCAACTGTCCTCCTCTGTCGGCCTGGTCACCCCCAACTGCCCCCAGCTGCCCTCCCCTGCAGGCCATCTTGTGTCCACATGGAGGCAGCCATCTTTGACCACATGGGGGCGGCCATCTTGTGTCTTGGAGTTATGGTCAATTTCCATATTACTATTTTATTAGATTTATTAGATAGGATTGGTCAAATAACTTAATAGGGATATTAACAATGAAATAAACCTCAAGCAATTTTGAGTAATAAGTGAGACAGTAGGTATGAAGAGCTCAGAACAGTACCTGGCATAGAGTAAGAACTTATGAATTGAAAAATGATAAGAATGGTTACTTATGTTCCAGTTTATGGTATACAAAATCTTAGAAATGCTACTAAAATCAGATTTTAATTATGAATCCCCAAATAGTTTGTCTAAATATATATTTTTTTAAATCTTGGAAACATTATTCTTTTTGGAAAGAAAAATAACCTAGCCTGAATGCTGTCTTCAGAGGCAGACAGGTTAAAACAAATTAATGAATAAATAATGTGTTAATGATTTCGGTAGAGAAGAGTTGCTTTATTGTTTCTAAAGTGATAAAGCAAAGACCCTGAAGGACATTAGGGGAGTAACAAGTATCCTATAGTCAGGAAAAATCAAGACCATTCTCCCTATTTTCTACAGCTAGAGTCATACTTAGTTATCATTAGGTTTATTTCTCTTATGGGAGGAGACAACAGATAACAAAGCAGAGATGAAGGAAAGCCAGACTGAATGAACTATGATTTTAAGATCTTAGAACAAAGGTACTGATTATTCAACTAATCAACACTCATACTAGATATGAGATGTGCTATAAATCTTCATCTTTGTGACAATGTATCACTATCCCTTTAACAGTTTTCCCATTTAAGAGGTCTAAATGGGACAAAGAACAAAAGAAAAAGGATTTTATTTTTCACTTAATTTTTTTTTTTTAGTTTTCAGACAGGAAGGGAGAGGGAGCTAGAGAGATAGAAACATCAATGATGAGAGAGAATCATTGATTGGCTGCCTCCTGCATGCCCCCCACTAGGGATTGATCCCGCAACCTGGGCATGTGCCCTTGACCAGAATCGAACCAGAGACCCTTAAGTCCACAAGCCGATGCTCTATTCACTGAGCCAAACCAGCGAGGCCACTTAATTTTTTAAGAACAGTCTGAATTTCTAAATGTATCCATTCACTACTTTTATTTTAACACAAGAACTCCTGAGTGGAAACATTATGGTCTACTTTATTGTCTAATTCTATATAGACTAGAGGCCCGGTGCACAAAAATTCGTGCACTGCGGAGGGGAGCGTGGTCCCTCAGCCTGGCCTGCACCCTCTCACAATCCGGGACTCCTCAGGTAGGGTTCCTAGGCCTGGCCTGAGATCAGGGCCTATCGGGGCTTTCCTTCCCCAGGCTGCAGGCAGTTGGCCCCACCATGGATCAATCCTAATTCATTGGTCTACTTACATATTCCTTTCTCAATGATGCCTGGGAAAAGCAAACTAAAGAAACTCTTTCACCTGATTTGTGAAGAAGAAAAATAAAATTAAGAACATTATACATTAGACTCTTGCTGAATCCTATTATACTATGTCAAGGATACTGTGTTGCCTTGGCTAGTTGATTTATAACCTTTAAAAAGCTTTATATTCTATAATAGTTGTAGTTGATTTTCAAACTTCTTAACAGCAAAAACTTTTCTTTTTTTTTATACTAATTTTATGAAGAACTTCAGTATATAAAACAGACAATTCAAAGAGCATAGTTGGGTCGGAAGAAATTAGGAGTGGGAGAGCCCTGCCCCCTTAGCCTTTCTTCAGTGTCCTAGTCAGCCTGGAGTCACTACTGGAAGGTTAAAACAGATAGAAATCCACTGCTGGATAACCAGATAAAGGATTTATAGTAGCTTTTAATAAGCTTATGGTCGCCAAAACCGGTTTGGCTCTGTGGATAGAGTGTCGGTCTGCGGACTGAGGGGTCCCAAGGTTCGATTCCGGTCAGGGGCATGTACATTGGTTGCGGTGGGGGGTGTGCAGGAGACAGCTGGTCGATGTTTCTCTCTCATCGATGTTTCTAGCTCTCTATCCCTCTCCCTTCCTCTCTGTAAAAAATCAATAAAAAATATATTTTAAAAAACAATAATAATAAGCTTATGGTCATTCATGGGCTCTTAGCATTATTATTCCCATTATGTCATTTCCATGAGAAACTCAGCTTTAATGTATTTCACCTTACAGCACCTTTTCTAACATTGTAACCTGATCTACAGGAGAGACGTGCCTGTGATCAGTTGTTAGAATCGTAGTGGCTTTCGTTAGCTATAGGATAGGTCAAAGCCCTTAGGTTCTTCTGAAAGCGTATTATTTGAAATATGTCAACAGTGATTTAGTCTTTTCTATTGAATTTCATCCATTTCAGGTTCTAAAAATAGTCTTCTTTTTGGAAAAATATTACTAACACTGACTTTCACATTGATTGTCTTTAAATGAAGGCTTTATTGAAGAGACTTGAAGCTGTGAAACCAACAGTTGGCATGAAACGCTCAGAACAGCTAATGGACTACCATCGCAATATGGGTTATCTCAACTCATCACCATCCTTAAGACGAGCGAGATCGACTCTCAGCCAGTATAGCTCATTAAGTAAGCATATTCACAATTATTTTGTACTTATTTGTATCTTTTTTTCTTATGATAAAGGGAAAGAGAGAAACATCGATTTGTTGTTTCACTTATTTATGCATTCATTGGTTGATGCTTGTATGTGCCCTGACTGGGCATCAAACCTGCAACCTTGGCATATCAGGACGATGCTCTAACCACCTGAGCTACCTGGCCAGGACATGATAAATGCCTTCTTCTGAAATGCATTTTATGGTTTTTCACTGGCATGCTTTGTTTTGTTTTAGTTCACTTAATTTCAGGTTTCATTTATAGCAGATAATGGCAGTATAGGAAGGAGATCAGGAGAAAAAAAAACAGTTGAAAATATCAGTAGTTTTCTTAGATAATGGAAGAATATATTTATTAAAGGAAGAAATGAATAGATGTACCATTTAAAAGTCACTGAAACATTTCCCAGCCAGTTAAGAATTATTGGTAATATCTTCAGCCCTTGTATGTACACTGTCTTCTTCACTGAATAAAACAAAAATCAGCAGTCTGTAGAGTCGTAAGATGTAATCCTTAAAGCTTTTTATGTGATCATTCACACATCTGTCCAGTGGTGTGTTGCTGAGAATGTAGGCAGAATGACCACGGTGCTAGTGTCTGCGACACACCGGAGGGCCAGACGTCTTTCTTCTGTATAGAAGTCCGTGCTGTTGCTTCGTATGTGCATTCTAAACTGGAAATATTAGAAGCCAGAACTAAAACAAAGTTGGAACCACTTACCATGCCACAACTTCCTAGTGCTCATGTGACTCTTACACAGTCAAATGACTAGTAATTCCATTCATTCATTCTCTAAGCATTACTTCTTTGGTATAGTGACTAGGATGGGGGCTGTTCCAATAACTCATGCTTAGTATTAGGTCTTGAATATGGTAAATTTTTTGTTGAATAAATGTATAATGGTTATATAAAAGGTGGGGTTTTTTGCACTTGAATCATTTAAAACATTTATTTAAAACATCTATTCCCACCTGAAATCTATTGAATCAGAATCCCCTAGTGTAGTATATTTTTTAAGTTCCATAGGGAAACTCTGAAGTGCATTTCTGGTTGAAAATTATATTAGACTATTAAAAACAGTCTGCCCTGGCTGTGTGGCTTAGTTGAAATATCATTCCATATACCAAAAGGTTGCAGGCTCAATCCCCCCCCAGTCAGGGTTGATATAGGAGGCAAATGATCGATGATTCTCTCTCCCCTCCTTCCTCTCCCTCTCAAATTAATAATCATATCCTCAGGATCGAGAGAGAGAGAGAGAGAGAGAAAAGGAAAATTTAGTCTGAACCTAAAATTAGGAAAGGAAGTTTATCAGATGATGATTTATGTATTTTATTTAAATAATTCAGATCATTTCTTATTTTTTGTGTATTTTCAGGAGGTGCTTCCAGGACATCTAGTGCTACAAGTGGTCTCAGTTGTAAGAGTGAGGGAGCAGTTTTTGACAAATCCAGTGGCCTGTTGCTAAGACCTAAGCCCCCTAATGTTCGTACAGCTTGGTTATAAAAACTTTTTACTTTAAACATTGTTCATCCAATTCTTATTGAAGTGCTCTTGTACATTACTATAATTCTCTTTGTAAACATCTCTAATTGTTTTAAGAATTTTAAGTTGTACAACAGCAAGTTGTAATTTATTGTACTCAATGCAAAATTGTTTTCAACAAAGGCAATTTAATGTAAAGTCAGTGTTTCTTATAAGGATGTATTTATATGAGATGTATATGTATTAGATAAATGCATGTATATTGTCTCAGCATAGAGATCGATTCAGCTCTCATGCTGATAAAACAGTTGTATTACTGCACGTTGGCACTGAGATGTTAACTATATACATCTCATTTTATTTTTATTTTCACTTCTTATAAGCTTTAAACCATGAACATTACTCCTAAACTTGACTGGCTTTGTTTTCTGTGTGCTTTAGGATTAAGGTGGTATGACTCGTAACTTAATTGTAACACTTTCTTATTAATGAAACAAATCTTGAAATTTGTTTTCATTGGTGGACCTAATTTACTGGGGCAGTCCTTATGCTTCGCCAGAGGTATCTTCTACCTCTGTGTAAGTGTGCTGAGTTATATCTTAACATTTCATCAACCATTCCAAACCATTTCAAACTGTGAGTATTAGGAAGTTCCACTTAGAAGCTCCTCTTTAATGTTTTTGTACATTCAGGTAAAGTACTATTAATGATGCTGAAAAATATGGTAGGCTTTCAAGATACAGTCTACTTACATTGTGAATAGTTTGTCCAAGGACCAGATCATCATAAGCAAAAGCAAGTATTTTTTGAATCAGCAAAATAGCACCAATCTCAAGAAGTAGATCTGAGTTGTATCAGAACAGTGTTTCAAATGATACTGTTAATAAGCTGTGTTACATTTAGTATTTATTAAGAGAAGAGAAAAGAAAGAAATGCGTGTCTCACAGCTTTAGAACTTCCAGGTAGTGGTTTTAAGGGTTGAAAAAGAAAACTAAAATATAAATGATAAAGGGGGGTTGGGGGAGAATCACATATTTATTTATTGAGACTACTTTATATGTCTGCTAATTTACTTGTTTTATTTCAATCTGTAGGCTCTTTTTTAAATTTATGTTTATTTTTTTTAATCTGTAAACTTTTAAAGTATATCTCAGTCATGGTTGTGCCTGCTGTTCTAGTTATCATTGTCTTTCATTACTGGCCTCTTTAGTATGTCCTTAGAATGTTGGAAAATTTCCATATTAAATGCCAAACCTTTCTTTTTCTAACATGCATTTGTGATCTATAACCAAAATAAGAATATTTGTATTTTTCTGGGTTAACTCAAGCTCTGTAGCATGTATGCAGAAAGCCAAACTGCATTTTACTGAACATCAATTCAGAATTTCTTGGTCTTAGTTTATGTTCATCGATTTTGTTTAAGGTAGGGCATGTGAAGCGTGGGAACAGGAGGGCTAAAATAATTTATGTAAACACAGCCTGACTGACAGATTGTTCTGCTTCTTTCTTTGGGCTACACTGTTCCTTCACTGTTATTTGATGCTCTGTTCTGGTTAACAGGTTTTTACGTCACTTGGTACTCTTTCACATATAAAATTTGGCTATACTAATGCAAGGTTTTGGTTTTTAACTTACTGTACTTCTCATGTTTGTATAACAACCTATCTTTAAGGAGAGATAAGATAACGTTGAATTTAAAACTCAGCATTTGAACATCAGTCCAATAGTGATTAGCCAGTATTTTTTAATTGATTTTTACATTGTTAGAAAAAATATATGTCAAACCTTTTAATGTCCATAATGGCATTAGTCTCTAGGAATATTTATATGGTCTTTGCCACATTTCAGGTACAACACATAATTTCATAGATAAAGCAGTACTTTGATCTTTATATACTAAATTAATGCCTTTATTTGTACTGCTTTGACAGGGAGGTGCATCTAAATATAACTGATATCAGGGATTCAACGTGAAGTAAAAGTCAGGAAGAACAACAATATTTGTTTTTTTAAAACAACTTATAATTTTGTTGTCATGATTACTTATATATGATAAGTGTAAATAGAAGGCTAGGAATTGAAAAATGTGATATTCTTCAAGGTACTTTGAAGTTTTGGTTTAAGAGGCATTTTTTATGAAGGGCTCGTAATAACTGTATTCATTTTCAAGAACATAAAAAGTGAAGGATCATCTAGCACTACTTTATATTTGGTTCACTTGTACCTTGCTGTTTATACTTTGAAGATTTACTTCTGCAAAATTATACTAACCCAAGGTCTAAATTATTAGGCAAGATTCTTATTGAGTGTAATTTTCATATCTGTCAAATGCTAAACTAATATTGCCTCTTTTCCATAAGATTCTGTGAAAGATTTTGAACTATTAAAATCATTTCCTAAGGAATAGCTATTACCTTGGGCTTTCCCTACTTCCTTTCTTCACTATCCATTAAAAGCCACTTTCTTAGCTACTACTACAAATAAAATGTTCTGGTTTACTTATAAACATAGTGTAATGCAGTTGTTTTCAACCATTAACCCAAATGTCCAAAATGGTTATCTAGACAACTTTAAAAAGAGGTCATTGTGAGGGATATGAGTGTGTGTGTCCCATCTTCAGACTCAAGTACTGCACACTGTGAAAAGTATTATGACCAATATAATGCTGAAGATACAAGTTTAATTATTATATTTTGATAATTCATAAAATGTTTAATATCTTAAATGCCAAAGTCTTTACCTATAAATGATTGTATACCATCCTAGAAAATGTGCTTAATGATAATGACTTTATTTTCATGCATAAAGGTCAGTAAGAAGTTGAAAAACCAATATCCTTTTTAAAATTTTCAGTCCATTGTAATGTATTTTGGTCATGAACAACTAGCTTGGCATAGTGAAGAAAGAAATAAAAGAAGTAAAGATAACTGAGTTTTGATCCTGCATCTTTCTCTCAATTGCATGGTCTTTTTCCCATTTGAAAAATTAGAATAACAACTTTTACGTGCCGCACAAAACTAAGAATTAGTGAGAATGAAGTTGGAAGGAGGGTATTCATTATAGAGTTTTCAGAGTTTGCTTAAAATTCTGTTCTTGATCAATCATTTCTTTAAGCCACATTATCAAATTTGTTTTGTAAAATTGTTACAATGCTATATTGGGCACACTGTTATAGATTGACTGTAAGGCCAAACTAGTCCCAGTTTACTCTTACTGCTAGGGTATCACCCTTTGGGGTCCTAACCCAAAACAAGTTTATCAGGGCTCCCCTTCCTTGGCAAGGATTCGTTCTTGTCCCTTTCTCCCTAGGAGGCTTCCAAACTCTCCAGTCCCTCAACATTTCAGCTGAATTTTTGATGATTTGCAGGCTCCAAGTGGGGAAAAGTATCCAGTGAGGAAACATGTCAGACTTACTTCTCTGCATTGTCTCCTTCCAAAATGTTGGCCCCATAATTTTCCATGCCTTGTTAGCTCCTTAGTGCCTTCATGCAGATTTTTAAACTAGTGGCCCGGTGCACGAAATTCAGCTCAGCCTGCACCCTCTCCAATCGGGAACCCCTTGAGGGATGTCCAACTCTCGCAATCTGGGACTGCTGGCTCCTAATGCTCACCTGCCTGCCTGCCTGATCGCTCCTAACTGCCTCTGTCTGATTGCCCCTAACCCCTCTGCCTGCCTGCCTGCCTGATCACCCCTAACCCCTCTGCCTGCCTGCCTGCCTGCCTAATTGCCCCCAACTACCTCTGCCTGCCTGATCACCCCTAACTGCCCTCCCCTGCTGGCCTGATCTCGCCCCCAACTGCCCTCTCTTCCTCGGCCCCCACCACCATGGCTTTGTCCGGAAGGAAGTCGGACGTCCGGAAGATGGCCAGTCCACCTGGCCTAATTAACATATTACCCTTTTATTAGTATAGATAGTTGAGGCCCTTTTCTAGTAGTGAGAGGGTGCATGGTTTGCATCACCTGGTCTGCCAATATGGAAATCTTTTATAAACCATAAATACACTTTTTTAAAAAGGTAATTCTCAGATCTTCATAGTGAAATGAGTGTATTAATCTTGAACCTGGATTTGGGCAGCCATCAAATGAAGCAGCCCCATTTTCCCTAAGAGATACCTACTAGATTAGGATAGATGTGACCTTAGATGTGCTAAAGCATCGAACAAGGCAGCCAATTTCTTATTGGGGATCAGGACTGAGTAAGGGTAAGAGCTTGGGAAGAAAGATAAGGAAAAGAAAGCACAGAGGCACCACACCCCTCAAAGCATCTATCGGGAAATAAAAGGCATGTGCCCGCCCCTCAGGCTTTGCCTAGAATCCAGGAGCTTGTTTCTCCCAGTCACCCAACAAGCTAGAGCTAGAACTGTCTTCTGGACCAAAGTGCCTCCTCTCGCACTTGAAATTGTAGTTCCTTTTCCTCTTGCTCACAGATTTATGAGTCAAATCCAAAACTGACTTTTTCTGCTAGGTCTTGCTAAATAGTTACAGAGAAGTGCTAGCAGAAATGCTCTGTACCCACGCATCTAATGCCGCAGGCAGATGCTTTCTGGAGCCATGTATCTAAATCTAGTTATGTTCTTCAAGGCCCACCTTCTACTCCTCCCACATTTCAGCTCCCCCCTTCCGCCCAACCAAGATTCACTCTATTAAACATTACATTACGTAACAACGCCATTTCCTCGCTCCTGCCCCCGTTCCGGCTTCTTCCAGGATGGGTTCCAGTCTTCCTGTATCTCCCGCAGAACCTAATCATTAAACACTAGCATGCTAACTGCTGTGCACTGAACAGTGCCCGCTTATAATATTCTGCCTCACAGTTCTCTAATGGCACTGATACAAAGCACTTCCTCTTCGTGCAAAACTCTTGAAACTATGTTCTGAAGCTCTTGGTGGAACCTCAGAATTCCTGACCTGAGTGTGCATAAAATAAGGTCAGATTGTGGAAGCCCTGATCGGTGTCACCGCTTTGGAGCCTATGGCGACGTGGTGTGAGGTCAGAGTGCATCACCGGTTCATGTTTGGAAGCCAGAACTCTAAGCATTGTAGGTATGTACATGTAAATAGTATAATATTTGGCATTTAAAAGCTGGGCCACTGATTTATAAGTGAGCGATGCTAGAAAATAGGCATTTATGATTTTATTTTTTATGGTCTTATTTTTTAATCCATTTGGCAGTTAATAAGAATTCAATAGAGAAGGTGCATTAAGTGGTCTTTATTGGTTTCACATTCAGTTATTATCAGTTCCTCAGTTAATTATACAAGTATGACATGTTATTTTATATTTTCTGTGGGAATTTCCATGTAAAATAAATACAAAATACATTCGTGGTTTAATGAACACTCGGTGAAGCCATTATTTTTCCTGAGGTATTCCTTCCAGTCTGGTTTTATCCCAGATCTTTCTTTTTACTTCCCCTAGGAAGAGTCTATTAAACCACACAAACAGGTCTGGAAGCAGTGAATTTGCTTTAATAACATTAGACAATCTTTTTGATCTCATCATACAACACCAACACAAAGGCACCGCCCATGCCTCTCAATACATTGGACCAGGCACCTTTGAAGAAAGCCTTGCCTCCCTCGTCTTTGGCAATCTTCCTCCAGCAGTCCAGTGTCCCCGTGTACATAATGTCAGCTGTGGAAACAAATGCTGGTAAGGGCTCCGTAATTCGGGAGGAAAGAGACTTTTCCCCTGAGAGACCTCTGCACACAGTGTCACAAGTAAGTCGCTGGAGCTCCAACCCCCAGCTCCACACTGTGTTCAACTAGACATCCCTTTCCTGCATAACTGCTAGGCTCTCTTGTCATTCCTGCTCCTTTAATTCGAGAACTGTGGCAATTAACCAGCTAACTCACAGACCATCACACTGTAAAACGGAAGCAGCGTGGAACAGAAGTGTTAAACTGGGCAGTGCCCCTTTTATGGACGAGAAAAATAAGGCCTAGTCTCAGGATACACTAGTCCAAGGTAACACAGTTAAAAGAGCCACAACTATTAGGTTGAACCAAATGAAACTACCATGACTTTTTTATGTTAAAAATGGCAATTTCATAGATTTCAACCTAGGGGAGCTAGGACTTTTTCTATCTATCCCTCGTCCACCTAAGGCACCCTTCCCTGCCTGTCCTAACGAGGAAAGAGAAGAATCATTGTTAAATAAACCAGCTAATTACTTCAATTCTCCCCCCTTGTTTCTGCACCCAGGCCCTAAGGCTGCAATTTTCCACCTTTTTCATCTCATGGCACACATAAATTACTAACACTTTCGTCATACCAAAAATAGGTATTTTGCCAATCTGACAAAATTGATTCATTCACTCTGGATAGCTATTGTGTTGGCTGTTGTCATTTTTTTTATTTGACTATCTAAGGGAAAAGAGGTTAGTGTCCCTGACTAAATAATCAGCTTTTGCATGTTTTAAAAATTCTTGCGGATAAACAAAATGAATTGACCAACAAAATAAGACCAGAAGCATGGAGGCATGGAACAGACTGACATACCTCGATGTGGGGTTGGGATGAGAGGAGATAAACCAAAGAATTTATGTACTTATATGCATTGCCCATGGACATGGACAATAGGGTAGTGAAGACCTGGCGGGGTGGGTAGGGACTGGAAGGAGGGGAGTAAGGGGGCGGGGGGGAGATACCTGTAATACTACCAACAATAAAAAATATATTTAAAAAATTATTGTGGCACACGGGTTGAAAATCGCTGCTCTAAGAAAAAGGGCCTAAGGCCTCTATCATGCTAGATACCTAGTTAAGTCCACCTCTAAATATCCTATTTTGTATGTTCTTATCTATATGATAACAAAGTTCTCTAGAGAAATAGTTGAGCAGCTTTCTTTCGTAAATTCTTATCACATGATTTTAACAATTGGAATAGTGAAGACTGAAAACAGTACCAAATAGTGTTCTCGGGCAGGAAAACCCTGCTTTAGATCAGTAGGTGCCAGGCTTACCCCCCTTCCGGCCAGACTGCATCATCATCCTACGGCGGACAGTGTCGAAGGGGTAGGACACCAGCCCCGCCACCGCCGTCACGGACTGGGCGATCATCCAGCTGACGAAAATGTGCACGTTCTTGGGGTCAGGCAGCATCCCTGCGGGCAGAGCCAAACGCCAAATGGCGATGAAGGGATTCCTCTCAGCAGCCCCGCAGAAAGCAGGTGGGGATGGGAAGAGGCTACGGAACCTCCAGCCCCAGGCCCCCCCCGCTTCCGGCAGAACCTGGCTACCCTGGCTGGACCTAGGCAAGCCGGAGTCCTGCCCGGCCTACAGGACATGCCGAAGGGGTCCAGGTTACACTCAGTAAGGGACAGAGCCACGGGAAGAGGGGGCTGGGCTGCCCTTCCTCTCAGTAACTCCAGGCCAGAGCTCGTTTCGGCAGAGGACAAGGAGAATCCTCTAGCTCTATGGCCTCACTTCACCACCGCCTCATTCCGAAGCCTCGTTTTAGCCCAGAGACTAGGGAAAAAACAGGGTTAATGCACATAAAGCCCTTGGTGAGTTACGGATCCCTCGGGGTCCTGTCTGCACCCTCCTCCCCAGGCTGCACCCCTCACCCAACCCAGGCCACACCCCCTGCCCCCCCAAGCCCTTCTCTCACCCTTGGCAGTATCATAGACTCCAAAGTAGGCAGCTCTGTAGATGATGATGCCCTGGACAGAGACGCTGAAACCCTGGTAGAGACCCCCAAGGCCATCGGACTTGAAGATCTTGGTGAGACAGTCGCCCAGACCACTGAACTCACGCTGGGCGCTACCTTTGCCCACGTCAGCAGCCAACCTGGTCCTGGCGAAGTCCAGCGGGTAGACAAAGCAGAGGGAGGTGGCCCCAGCTGCCCCACCGGAAGCCAGGTTACCGGCAAAGTAGCGCCAGAACTGCTTATGCCGGTCCACGCCCCCCAAGAAGATCTGCTTGTACTTGTCCTTGAAGGCGAAGTTGAGAGCTTGGGTGGGGAAGTAACGGATCACGTTGGCCAGGTTACCTCTCCAGAAGGAGAGAAAGCCCTGCTCCTTGGGGATTCTCACCACGCAATCCATGATCCCTTTGTACTGTTGCTCAGCGCTGATCTGTTTGCTGGCATGCTGGACCTGCGGGGAGGCGGGCCCGGGGGAGGAGTTGGGTGTTAGGAGGAGCAGGACAGAGGGAGAAGGAGAAAAGGGCAAGAGAAAAAGAACATTTGCACGTCCTTGATTTGCTTTTTAATTAAAAAAAACGTATGGGGAAATCAAACATATGGGGTAAATGAATGGTATCTCCTTGGCTCACAAGCCCCAAAATCCAATTTTGCCTCAATTATCAGGGCTTTTGAGAGAAAATGCTCTGCCCCAAATAGATGGAAAAGATGACTGAATTGTGTGAGGAGTCGTTTATGTGCTGAATTTTCCTAGGTGCCAGAATTGTGCTAGGGACTTACTGGGACATAGAAATGATGAGAGACCCCCCACCCCAAAGGGCACCTGTGCTCTTTACAGACATGATGAGCAGGAGGTGAGGGTTCCTCAGTGGCAATCCAGTCTCCCTGGAGACCAGGATCTCTGAGTAGTAGCTGTTCTAACAGAAAGAGAATAAACCCACTAGTTACTAGACAGAGCCTGGAAATTGTCAGGCACATTATTATCCAAGTAACCAGTTGTTGAGGGGTCCATTGCTGTTGTGAGCAACGTGTCGGGGTTCTTGTTATGGATCATTTTGACTCCCGAATGGAAGAGGCCCAACTCCTCACTGACAGGCCCATGTCTTTTTGGACACGTGAGGAAAAGAGGACAGATGGGAGGGTGGTGATGATGACAGTGATGATGACGATGGTATGCCATTCAGGGACTAGGCTGAAGTGGAAAAGATTTGGGGAAAGGATGAGTAAGGACGGCCATCTGAGTTTATTCCAAAAACGGCTTAAATCTCTCAAAACCTGCTTCTTCACATGTGAAGCTGGAGGAGACAATAGCTGCCCTGCAGGGGTTACATAAAGATGAATGAAACATATATGTCATCCTCTAGCCTAGTGCATGGGGTACACAGTAAGCTTGTTCCTCCGGAATAATTACTTTAAGGTTTTTATTGTAAAAGGTGGGTGCAGGTGAAAAGGTGCAAGCAAGGAGACATTGAAAATCAAAAGGTGAGTCCGACCTAAGAGGCCTGAGTGCGTGCCAGGGCTGGCCCGGGCGCAGGATCTGGCTGGCTGGAACCCACTCCGGGTGGGTTTCCATATATAGACACCGGGCCGCTGCGCGCCACCCGACACCAGGAATCTGCCACTGACGCCCGACCGGTCTGCGCAGGGGGCACCTTCCCCTTGGCAGGCCGGGCGCAGGGCCTGTGGCCTAGCGCAGGGCTGCTGCAGCCCGCCCGCCGCCCGCCGCCCGCCCGCCGCCCGCCGCCCGCTCCCCTCGCCGCTGCGCCCAGCGCGTCCCGCGCGCCCTGCCCGCCGCCCGGCTCGCTGCGCCCCCGCCCGCGCCCCGGCCCGCGCCCGCTCCGTCCCCACCTGCAGCAGCAGTTTGACCCTCTCGATCGGGGCGACCGCGGTCTTGGAGACGGCAGCGGCGATGCCACCAGCCAGGAAGTCCTTCAGGAAGCTCAGAGCCTGCTCACTCATGATGCCAGCCGGGCGCACACAGCCTCTGGGAGCCGCGCTCTTGCTCTCGCCTCCGCCGGGCCAGGCACAGCCACCCCGTCTCCGTCCCTGCGCGTCGCGAAGGGGCCGCCTGCCTCGCCCCGCATCCCTCCTTATATCCCCCGCCCGGCCTCTCGCGAGAGGAGGAGGGACCCCGAGGCCGTGCACACAGTGCGCATTGGCTGGGCAGGTGCTTGGACACCCCCTGGCCGCCCCCCTCTTCTGCAGAGGGCAAAGGGGGCGAAGGCGGTTCCGGGAGGCAGGGGTGGGCTGGGGGCTGTGCCTTCAGCCTGGGACGTTTAAAGGGCACAATCACGTTATCTGTCCCGGCCACCGCAGGGAACACCGTGTCTCTGCAGCACGGGGGCCGCTGTATTTATAGCACCGGGCGGCTGAGGCTGGGGCCGGCTCGGGACGGATGCCTGCAGCCGGGCTTTCTTTAACCTCGGGCCTGCACGGGCCGCTCCGGGCCAGGGCGTTTCAGGCTCATTTTTCCTTCTTCCCCGAATGGTGTCCCTCGCTGCCTGGATCTGGGCCTCTTCGGAGCCGTGTGCTCTCACAAATATCGAAGATCCTCCAAAATAAATACCAACGTCACTCGATGCAGTGATTACCCAATACAGTCTGGCAACCTGCTGAGCCCCCTCTTCTCCCCATTCAGCGGTTCCACCATTCATTCTGCTTTCCAATATTCCTGTGCCTGGCACTCGCGGCACCAGGAAAGACCTCGCGCAGGGGGGCTGCTAGGTGAAGAGTTATTTCAACTGTGTGTGTGTGTGTGTGTGTGTGTGTGTGTGTGTGTGTGTGTGTGTTGCCTTTCTCTTAGGTCAGCCTGTGACCCCTAACAGCCCGATGACACTAAGAACAGGGACCCCACAGGACACTCTGCTCTCAAAGGAATCTCAGCACATATTCTGGGCAGAACGGCCTCAGGCAGCTGGCCGCTTCCCACCAGAGTAGCTGGGTGACCAGGACATGAAGAGAAGGTCGAATCCTTGGCCATACTTGGCCTCCTTTTAACAGGCACCTGGGCTTGGGAAGACGTATGCTATCTAGTCCTAGGAAACTGATTGCAATTAGCACCCCCCACCACCACCACCTCAAATATATTCCTGTGAGCATTGATCCTTAATGTTTTTCAGGCAATTCATATAATCACACAGGTTTGCAAATACAGCTGTTCCTTCCCCTAGGGTGATTGCAATTCGTTTTTAACTCTGAAGTCTTTACCCTGTTCAATTCTTTCCCCATGGGTGTTCCTGTTCTTTTGTACATTGACAAGTTTATTCGTTTTTTTTTGTGTGTGTTTTTTTTCACGAGCTTGCTGATGAATGCAGGCATCAGGTTGGGTGTCGACTGAGCTGCAGCTGTGTGTCACCCGGGGTCTGGACACTTCAGTGGAGCAGAGGTCACTGGTTGGGCGCCAGGACTGCAAAGGAGATGCATTTATCTGAGGTTGGGGCAGGCTAGAGTTTGGAAATGCAGGTGAGCTGTATGAACGCTAACCAAGTGCAAATGTACCAAGGTCACAGCAGGCAGAAGGTCAAGAACTCGGGATAAGCAGAAAAGCCCTCTATGCATTCATTCAACAAACACTTGAGCTACTGAGTTCCAGGAACGAAGTTTGGCCCTATGAATTCAAAATGAGATATCTCAGTCCTCAAGAACCTTACATTCAGCCCTAGCCGATTTGGCTCAGTGGATAGAGCGTCAGCCTGTGGACTGAAGAGTCTAGGGTTTGATTCTGGTCAAGGGCACATGCCCGGGTTTCGGGCTTGATTCCCAGTAGGGGCTGTGTAGGAGGCAGCCGATCAATGATGCTCATCATTGATGTTTCTGTCTTCCTCTCCCTCTCCCTTCCTCTCTGACATCAATAAAAATATATTTAAGAAGAAAAAAAAAAGAACCTTACATTCAGCAGGTGACCTATTTGTCACTTGTTTAACTTTATTTACCCACAGCTTCCCATATAGATTTCCACGGAGCAACACGATCCACATATTAGTCGTTTCTTATTGTAAGAGTGTGTACTGTTATTCCATCCTGTTAACATAGAGTAGTTGCCTCATTCATTTTCCTGCTAACTGTACATTAGAGATGTTTCTTAGGTGTATAATGAAAAATAGTGCTGGTATATAAAACTTCTGCACAAATTTTACTTTCTCCCTTCCGTTTTTTTCTTCTCATGTATCCCCAAAATGGAAAGGCTAGATGGGACATTTAAAAAGTCTTGTGTGTGTGTGTTTGGAGTGCGGATTGAGCAGTTGCTCTGCAGAAGTGTGGAGCCACCGGCCATGTAATGGGGCTCCTGTTTCCCGCAGATTCCCCTCCAACGCTGGCTTGAAAAAAAATAACCTTTTAGTTATTTGTGTTTTACGAGTTCTCATTTGTGCCTCTTCGATTGCTGTGAAACGATACATGTTCGTATGATTCGATTTAATTTGTCAGGGTTTTCCTTCTACACAAGTTTGTAATGTTCCTTGACCACTTAGGGCAGGAAAGCAGAGTACTTCTTCATGTTGACAACCGTGTTTCATATATCGGGGCCAATAAATACACGTGGAGTATTTTTCATTTTGCTTTCTTTTGATATTTATTTTATTACATATGTGTTATTTATTTAAATATGAACAGATCCATAATGTGATGGTATACTTCATGTTTCGGTGGGAATGTATCCCTTTTGTAGATAGATTTGTCTATTTGCCCTACTGGGTAGTCTATTCCAATTCTCTTGGTAGTTATTTATTTATTTATTTATTTTAATCCTCACCCAAGGATTAAAATAAATCCTTACTAATCCTTACATGCTTACTAATTTTAGAGAGAGGAAAGAGAGAGAGAGAGAGAGAGAGAGAGAGAGAGAGAGAGAGAGAGAGGGGCATCGATTTGAGAGAGAAGGGTCAATCAATTGCCTCCTGTACTCGCTCTGGGCATGTGCCCTGACCAGGAATTGAACCCACATTCTTTAGGGTGGTCGTTATTTTTTTTTTTAAATCGAACACTACGTTATATATTATAAAAAGGTATGACCTAATTTCATTTTTTCTGCATACCATTCTTGGGTATCCCAACACTAATTCTTAAGTAGATAGTTTCTTTTCTTCATTATTTGTCTTATATTACTAATTCTAGTATTAATTTCATGTATTAATTTCTTATAATAGCTTTAATTTATGAAATCATCTTACTATGACTTATTTGATTACTGAACTTAAAAAAATAACAATTTATATGTGATAGTACAACCACTTCAAACATGAAAAGTTTTCTCTGCTTAAATGCCTGGATTTATTTTCACTGTCAATTTGTTCAATTATTTAAACATCACCAGAAGACTTGAACAGACATTTAAATTAAATTAAATACTAAGTTAATATTTAATCTGGGATGTTAATGTTTAATTCAGGAAGTATCATCTTTGTTTTAATGTTGCTAATTTTTCATATTTTCCAAATGAGAGGTATCATATTTCTCCTTGGCTTCTGTCCAATGACCCTGCCATGTCGGAGGAGCTGTAGCTAGACTCCTTGACAAGAGGTTACCCGTGGAGATTCATACGCTGACCTCTCCCTCCATTGACTTTCTCAGAAAAGGGAGACCTTGCATGCCCCCGGGAGCATGAGCTGCCTGTGATCATAAGATCCAGGTATCACTTACACAGGCAGCGAGAGAATGGTGCTCAGCAGAACATGTGTCCGCCCGCCAGTCCCAGTGCTCGGTGGCTTTCTGCCAAGGAGAGAATGGACAGGCCGCTAGGAGATGAGAGAGAAAACTGCTTTCAGATGTAGCTTGGTCTCCTGGAGCCTGGGGGAGGCGGGGACCGGGCTGTGCACAAATGAGCGATGGTACTGAGCTAGCCTTTGGACTTTTAGTGGAAGCTTGTAAAGAATTAATCTATTTTACTGAACTGGGAATAGAGAATGGGAGCTGCTAATGAGTCAAGGGCAAAGAAAGAAAAAGCACTTAAGGATTTGCTGATGGTGGTGACTACATAATGCCCGTGTGTTGGTGAATATCTAAAACCTGTAGGAACTTGCACACACCATTACTATTTGTTCACACGGTGAATTTCAGCTTAGCAGAGAGGAAAGAATCCTGAAAAAAATTATGTTTTGATCATGTAGGATCACATATGAATTGCTGGATTTCAATCAAAGGTGATGAATAGACTCATTCTGTATTGCTTTGAAAAGACAAAAAATAAAAAAATATTTAAAAAAAAAAAAGAAAAAGAAAAGACAAAAAATAAATGCAATATTTCTCCACCGTTATTCCTCAGGGTAGCTTAATTAATTAGAGCAATGCCTTCTTTAAAATAAAGTGCCTCTATAGTGACCTTATTAAAGTGGGCACACACACACACACACACACACACACACACCATACATATCTGCAGAAATCAAAAGTACTCCTGCAAAATGCTCCAACCACAAGCTCCCATTTAGCTGATGCCAAGCAAAATCGTGTAACTGCAAAGTGTGTGAGTTTATAGAAACTTCTTACCCTTTAGTGATCAGCTTTCTTGGGAACTCCACTTTCCTCCTACTCTTCCCCATCAAAATAGAAACTATCTGAATAATGGACATCATTCATTCATTCACTCATTCATTCTTTTCCTTTTCATCTTTCAACATTCATTTTGAATGCCTTCTCTGGACACGGACACTCTCTGAGGTTCTCGTGATGCAAAGTCAGGAAGGCAAGACTGCAGCCCTGGAGGACCTGGCAGGGCAGGTACCCGCACACTTGTGCTGCCTACAAGGCTGTTCCCGCTCGGTGTGGCCTGAGTCCAAGTAGGGCTCTTATTACACTTCTAGGCGCATGACTTTCGACGTGTTACCTGTCAGAACTTGCATTTTTCACGTTGTATGACCCAAAAAGTGGCATGAGAGGGATTTTAGGCATCAGCGTTTAAAGTAGGTGACTTCTGGGGGCAGCGGAACCTCTGAGTCATTAAAGAAAAAGAAGAAGAAAAAAAAAGATGATCAGAGGGACCTCTCCCTGAAGACCCTCATCCCTGGAGAATTGACGCAGTGGTTGCTGGAGGCAGAGAGCCTGGGGACTCTCCCACAGGGACAGCACACTCCCGCCCCCATCCCACACAGGCAGGCCCCTCCCCCATTCCTACATAGAGATCCCCAACTTCTCTCACCTTCCCATCCCCTCCTCACTTTGTCCAGAACTCCAACAGCATCTCAGTATCTTATGGCACAATTAAGCTTATTTTTATGTGTGTATAAGTAACGCCTTCCGACCATAACCATCCACCTTTCCCCTTCTGGTTTCCCTGGCTTGTGTTCTCTGTGAATACAGCCATTACTCACCTGGAGTGAACTTGATTGATTTTCAAAGTACATTCTGAGCTGGCTTCGCTAGTATTCAGTGTTGCACACACCCTACCAATCATTTTTTTTAAACACTTGCTTTATTCCTGTTATTACTAAAATCAATGTCTAGTGAAGGTTACTAGAGGGGCCATTTTTGCTCGTCCGTATTGTTAAAGAACAATAATTAGCAACTTTAATGAATGAGGGTTTTGTGTGTTTTTTTAATCATGCTTCTTTTACCCCAGGACCCTTTCCTCATTTGGTCAGCTGGACATTCTACGTCATTGCCTCTGAAAAAGAAAACATCCGAAAGCAGAGAAAGTCGTCTATTGGTGGCATTAGAATTTCCAGAGGGAGGGAAAGAATTCAGATATAAACTGTAGATTGGGTAGAATACCTGCGGGGCAGCAGCGTGTCCTGCCCACCTGCCCTTTCAATGATTACATCAAGTTTTCCCAAATCTGGAGGGGAAGGAAGATTGCCAGAGAGGCAGCAAGAAGCAGGGAGAAAGGGCCGGGCGTTGTCCTAGGACAAAGGTCAGAGGCAGCCTCAGAGTTCATCCATGCGTGAAAATGAGCAGGAGAGCAACCCCCAGGCCCCGCCGGCCAGCCTGCTAGCGTGAAGGACCCTGCAGCGCCCCATGGGCCTCTCGCTGGGCGGCAGAATAATTCCTTGTTTCAAGGTCACCAGAGTTAGCTGAGAGGAAGCCAGACCTGGAGAGCCTCATGGCTGGGAATGAGGCAGGTGTCAGGAGTGACCTTGACGGGGCCACGACTGAAGATCAGAAAGGAATAAGGACCCGGCAGCATGGATAAAGGACTATCCAGACCCCGTGGCCCTCCGTCCCCATCCTTAGTACCATAGAAATTCCTGGAGCTTAGAAATTCCTGAAATTCCACTGGAAAACAGCAGAGAGACAAGGGGACACTAATCGTTTCCACCACTAGGCAGAGGGAGTCTCTTAATTGAAACTAAGTTGCTTTGTACAGCAGAGTTTGTCAATATTCATTCTTGCTATAGTATTTTCTTAATTTTAAAAGAGAATATGCTGCTTTGGCCTGTTTGGCTCAGTGGATAGAGTGTCAGCCTGCAGAGTGAAGGGTCCTGGGTTCGATTCCAGTCAAGGGCACATACCTCGGTTGCAGGCTCCCGGCCCTGGTTGGAGGCATGCAGGAGGCAACCAATCAATGTGTCTCTCTCACATCGGTGTTTCTCTCTGTCTCTCCCTCTCCCTTCCATTCTCTTTAAAAATCAATGGAAAAAATACCCTCGGGTGAGGATTAAAAAAAAAAAAAGATAATATACTAAAGACATCATAATTTTGGAAACTCTTACTATTGTTTGTTCCATCAAGGACATTTCTTTTTTTTTTTTAATATATATTTTATTTATTTTTTTACAGAGAGGAAGGGAGAGGGATAGAGAGTTAGAAACATTGATGAGAGAGAAACACAGATCAGCTGCCTCCTGCATACCCCCTACTGGGGATGTGCCCACAACCAAGGTACATGCCCTCGACCGGAATCGAACCTGGGACCCTTGAGTCCGCAGGCCGATGCGCTATCCACTGAGCCAAACTGGTTAGGGCAGGGACATTTCTTTAAGGAGGAAACACAGTCCTGGCCAAGTAGCTCAGTGGGTTAGCGCATCATCTGGATACACCAAGATTTCGGATTCCATCTCCGGTCAGGGCCCATACAAGAATCAATCAATGAGTGCATAAGTAAATGGAACAAAAATCAATTTCTCCCTCTCTCTCTCTCAATCAATAAATAAAAGTAGGACACTCACACTTAACTGAGAGTGACTAGGGAGAGAGAGACTTCAGGGCAGTTTTCTCTACAAATCTCTATGAAACTCCAGTTTATGCGTGGTTATTAAATGGCTGACTACATATGTACAACAATGGACTCTTCCAACATGATACCTTAAACATAATAGTTGTTCAATAAGTGTTTGTTGAATAATTAGGGAACTAACATGCTTCAATTTCTAGTACAATTTTTCCCCAATAATGGAGCACCAGGAACTCACCATAATTTTTGTAGTGCACTATGAAATGTAGGTATATGGAATTTCATCATAGAAAGTAGGAGAAATTATACCAGCAGAAATATGGTTGTCTATAACATACTGTCTGCCATATAAAATCATAGCCACTTTAATGGTGGATTTGTCCATTTCTCCTTGTAGTTCTGTCAAGTTTTTCTTTACATGTTTTAGGGCTTTGTTTTTTGTTTTTTTTTAAATATATTTTATTGATTTTTTACAGAGAGGAAGGGAGAGGGATAGAGAGCTAGAAACATCGATGAGAGAGAAACATCAACCAGCTGCCTCCTGCACACCCCCTACTGGGGATGTGCCCGCAACCAATGTACATGCCCTTGACCGGAATCAAACCTGGGACCCTTCAGTCCGCAGGCCGACACTCTGTCCATTGAGCCAAACCGGTTTCGGCATAGGGCTTTGTTTTTAAAGTTATACAAGATTCTGGGTGAATTTAATTTTTTTATCATTAAGTTGTAGTCCTCTTTATCAGTAGTAATGCTTTATCTTAAAGTTGTTTTCCCCTAAATGAGCAGAGCAATACTTGCTTTCCTTGAGTTTGTATTTGCCTAATTTATCTTTTTATACTCCTTTACTTCCAACCATTCTGTGTGTTTGAGATATGTTCCCTGTAAACTGTATTTTCTTTTTTCATTTTTAAAAATTCTAAATTGACACTCTTATTCTTTTAGCTGGAGAGTTTGGATCCATTTCCATTTCTCATGACCAGTGATATTTTTCAAATTTTTATTTTGAAATATGGATTCAAAGGAAGTTGCAAAGGAATCACTACACATATTTAACATTTTTGTCTCTGCTATTTTATGCTATTTGTCCTCCTTATGCATGTTTTTGAAAGTCATCATTTACATGACATTTACCATGGCTATCCTATGTCAACAATTACATATATTTCTGAATTACTATTAAGGTGCTAATAACACAGTAATTATTATTTTAGGTGGCTACCATTTTGCCAGGTTCAGAGAGTGCCAAGTTTCCTGGTTAGGCACTAGTGTTTCTGCGGACCATAACACAAGTTAATTTACTGCTTCAGAAAACACAAAAGTCAAATGAATAAGGAATGGCACAGCTGTCAAATATGCAGGACTTGAATGAGTAAATTGAGCTCTGAAAGACTTGTTTGGATTTCCTAACATTCTTCAATGTGGCCACTAGAGGGTGCTCACATACAGCTATTCTCAAAATAATAGTCTAAGTCTCTAATTTTAATCAAAAACTTGTAAATAGCCCCAGCCGGTTTGGCTCAGTGGATAGAGCGTTGGCCTGCGGATCGATGGGTCCGGGTTCGATCTGGGTCAAGGGCACGGACCTCGGTTGCAGGCTCCTCCCCTGTCGGGCCCTGGCAGGAGGCAACCAATCAATGTGTTTCTCTCACATCAATGTTTCTCTCTCTCTTTCCCTCTCTCCCACTCTCCCTCGAAATCAATGGAAAAATACCCTCGGGTGAGGATTTAAAAAAACAACAACAACTTGTAAACAATAAGCAACACGAAGAGATAAAAACCTCCCTGCTTTTAAAGAGACAGACAATCCACAAACAAGTATAGGCGGGCCGGGGTGGAGGGTCTCCTGCCCCCGCTCCTCCCCGCCCTGCCGGGTTCTCCCCAGGCTTTGGGGGCAGCGCTGCGGGCGGGATGCGGGGCGCCGTCCCGTTGCCCGTGGCAACCTCCTCCGCGTGGGGAGCAGAGCCGGATCGCGGAGCCCCGCTCCTCTGCGCTCCTCCGGGCGCAGTAACGGGGACGCCGGAGGAAGCGGCCGAGGTTGCGCGGCTGGCGCGGGGGGCCGGGGCCGAGGGGTGTGAACTGGGGGCGGGCCGGGCCGGGGCCGAGGGGGGCTGGGAGGAAGCTGGCCCGGATCCGAGCGCCCGACAGCCTGGGCGCCCCGCCGCCCGCAGCAGCCCCGCGGCTGGGGCAGGAGGCCCGAGGGCAGACCGTGAGCACCTTCCGCGGGTCCCGAGCCTCGAGTGAGACCCGGAGGGCGGGGAACGCGGGGCGCGGGGGGCGCCCCCTTCCGCCCGC
Source organism: Eptesicus fuscus (assembly GCF_027574615.1). Lineage (NCBI taxonomy): Eukaryota > Metazoa > Chordata > Mammalia > Chiroptera > Vespertilionidae > Eptesicus > Eptesicus fuscus. Next base: position 96,076,990 of record NC_072480.1, read on the forward strand.
CAGGCTCAGCCCGCGCGGCCCTCCCCCCGAGGGCCGCCTCCCGCAGCGCCGCCCCTCCCCGCACCGCAGTCCCGCCGAGGCTTCCGGAGCGGCTGGTGTCCCGGCCCGGACCCCGCGCCGCCGCCGGCCCGGAGAGACGGTGCCCAGGGAGGCTGCACGGTGGCCCCCGCGGACCCGGAGGAGCGGCCCGCAGGTGGGTGGGCGCAGGCGGCGGGCCACTCCCGGGGCTGCGGGGTCAGCCGGCCGAGCCTCTGCGTCCGGGCGCGGGGGGTGGGGTGCAGGCGGAGGTGGGGGGTGGAGGGTGGGGTGCAGGCGGAGGTGGGGGGTGAGGGTGGGACTGGCCCGGCTGCCGCGGAAATCCAGCTCCCCGCCGGCCCTTCACTGGTCCCGGGGCCACTGAACTCGGCGGTTACTTTGTGGTTTTTGTTTGTTTGTTTTATTTAAATATATTTCTTTATTGATTTCAGAGAGGAAGGGAGAGAGAGAAAACATCAATGAAGAGAATCACTGATCGGCTGCCTCCTGTACGCCCCCTACTGGGGATTGAGCCCGCAACCCGGGCATGTGCCCTGACCAGACTCGAACCTGGGACCTTTCCGTCTGCAGGCTGACGCTCTATCCACTGAGCCACACCGGCTAGGGCGAACTCCGCGGTCCCTTTGTGCTGCGCACGGTACTGAGCCCCAGGTCCCTTATCCCGCTTAATGCTTTCCGCACAACCCAGGTGGGCGGCGTGGCCTTGGTTTGCAGAGTAACTGGCCCCAGGCCTCGGGGCCCACCCGCCCTGGGACCTCTCCAGGCTGGGGCAGAACTGCGAGGCAGGCCTGTTCCCAGCCTCCCCATCTCCCTCCTCATCTCCCTCCAGGCAGCACCGCCCAGCAGCCAGGTTTTTCTTTAAAAAAAAAAAAATATTTCTTTATTGATTTCAGAGAGGAAGGGAGAAAGATAGAAACATCAATGATGAGAGATAACCATTGATTGGCTGCCTCCTTCACGACCCCCACTGGGGATTGAACCCGCAACCCAGGCATGTGCCCTTGGCCGGAATCGAACCTGGGACCCTCCAGTCGGCAGGCTGACGCTCTATCTACTGAGCCAAGTCCGCTAGGGCCATGGTATCAGTTTGAAGGGAGGTTCCCTCCTTCCCTAACCGCTCCCATAGCTCCCGGAACATGGACCCTAGTCTGACACCGCGTGGTGGGAAGAGAAGCGCCCCCTCGGAGGGAGGGAGGCATAGGACGCGGGCCCAAGCGCTGGTGGGTGACTGGTGGTGGGACGGAGACCCCGGCCCAGGCCCCGGCGGGATGGGCATTGTCGCCCAGACCTTGCTTTGGAGCTGTGACTCTTACATACATTAGAGTTGGCGTGATACAAGCCCATCAGTACCATTGTGTTGGAGTTGAATAGAGCACCATTAGCAATTGCTATCTAACTGCTAAGCATTTAAGAATGTTGCTCCATCGAAAGAAAAATTTATTTCTGGTTTATTTTGTTGCTATGAAAATAAGTTATCCTACATTTTGAAAAAGACATGCACTTCAAAATGGAAACTATCTCTAAATTTGTGAACGTTTTCCTTCAGCCAGAGAACATTGCCCATGAAACGATGAGATCCGGGGGTTGTTTCGCCAGGAGGCAGCTGCTGAAAACCACAGTCCTAAAGGCCAAGGAAACATTAGCAGGTAGGGGATTGGACTGGGGCTTGGATTCCCATGTTATTAAATAAAATGCTGCCGCCATTTAGGATTTAGGCCGTGCTTCTGCTGTGCTCGAGAAATTGTCAGTATTCAGTATGATTTCAAGCTTACGTTCTAAATATCCTAAGCCGTGATTAAGAAAGCGGGATGGTTAGTGGGAAGGGGAAGTAGCTAAGAGTGTTAGTTATCCACTCGGAGGGTAACTAGGAAGATTACATGCTCTGTCTGGGTCCCCCCCCCCCCCCCAAAGAAAAACAGCCTCTGAAATCACACCTGAAGGCCGGGACCTACTCTGTCACTCCGGGCTGACATTCTCAGGAGGTCCTCAGAGAAAGTCAGAGAGGGCGGGAGAGAAACATCAGTCAGCTGCCTCCTGCACGCCCCCTACTGGGGATCGAGCCTGCAACCCAGGCATGTGCCCTGGAATTGAATGGTGACCTCTTGGTGCATGGATGGACACTCAACCACTGAGACACACCAACAGGGCTGAAGAAGTTGCTCTTTGATGATTCAAAGTCCACTGTTTTCATTTTCACTTCAAAAAAAAATCTTTATTGTTGAAAGTATTGCATATGTCCCCCTTTTTTTCCTCCATTGACTCTCTCCAGCCCACCCCGCCCTCCTCCCCAGGCCCTCACCACCCCACTGTCTGTGTACATGGCATTTTTACTTTTTAATGTCAAATACTAATTTTCTTCCATGTGCACTTCAATAAAATTGTAAAACTCACACTGCATTTTATTTATTTTTAATTGATCTTTATTGTTGAAAGTATTACAGCTGTCCCCTTTTAAAAAAACAACAACAAACTAAACAATGTCTGAGCTAAAAAGTGAGAACGTTTACGGCGGGGATCTGGTTCTTATCTTTGCTGGAATATAACAGTGTTCTTCTGTTTGTGTAGCAGACATGTCTCAACCTCTCCCCTTTCCTGGCTCCATCTTCTTAATGTTTCTAGGCTGGAACTCATAAGACAAGGTCATGACAAACTTTGGAGCGTTGGGTGTAGCAGTTCGGGAACCAGTTCCTGCAAGAATTCCTACCTGGTCTGACCTTTGTAATAGGCAGCAGGGGCACTGAGGACCGCCTCGCAGGTCCTTACAGCTCAAAGGAAAGGCCCAAGAAGGCAGTCACCTTCTCTCTGCTTTTGACCTAGTGAATGACCAGTGCTTGTCTTTTTAAAAAAAGGTATCGCAGGCCGACTCAGAACGTCCAAGAGCTCATATTGGAATGTACGGGGTTAAATGTCTTCCAGGAGGCTCTGATCTTGGACATGCACGATTTTATTGGTTATTTTTGCTGTCACACTGATAACCCAAATGATAAAATTCGAAGGACCAAGTCAGTAGGGGTCTATATGCAGATATCTGTAGTGTAATCTACAGGGTGGGCAAAAGTAGGTTTAAGGTTATGAGTACCATGAAACAGGTTGAATCTTTCTGACTTTGGGAATGACACCATTTTATAAAATTTTAAATTAAGTTTGTCTTAAACGTGCGGGTTCTAATGAAGAAGAAATAACCTTGCATTAAATCATTTCCCTGCTACGTTTCTCTTCCTGGGTATTCTAGCAGGAATGCGCTCTCTTCCGGACTGTACTTTGTAGGTAATTGTTACCCTAATTCTCCGATTAGAATCTGAGCTTCAAGAAGACCGTCTCTAGGACTTCATAGCCCTCTCCTGTCTTATACATACGCAGTAGATACCCCTTTAAAAGACTGAAGAAATCACCCAACTTGTTCTCCACCACCTTCCCATGATTCTTAACAAGAAGGAAAATATTAAAAACTCCAATGTAGGATGTGTGTGAAAACTTTGCTAAGTAGCAGAGTCCGATCTCTCTTTCTGTTGCTCGGAGGTTGGGAAGGAAGGTTTCTTTTCAGTCCTGAAAAGATTTGACTTGCATTTGAAGAACTATGTGCACGACTTCCTGAAGAAATGCCACCTCATAAACAGTCGATCTGGCATTCGTTACTTGGATCTCCCGAGAAACGCCCAGGATCACAGGGAAGAGGGGGTGATGCACAAAATCCGCTCCAAGCGCGCGCACAGACTGCAGACACTCCTCGTTGCTGTTGCCCTCTTCTCACCACGGAGTCCCACCAGACCCTGGATAAGCTCCAGGCCGGCTCAGTGCCTGGGATGCCTCCACTGTGTGGTGCCGTGTCTTCCCGGAGACCTTGCATTCATGGGCAAGAGGCAGAGAGGTCCATAGGTGGTCGACGAGAACCATCTTTTGGTCTCCAGTCCACTCTCTCTGTTGAAGCCAAGGAGTTCCTCCTAAATTAGAATCCAATCATATTTGATTGTTGGGAACAAAGGTGCTATAGGAAGGAAACTACTCTGTGTTGCTACTCTAATTATTCGTATCATTGTTGAAGTTACCTTCATACGAGAACCAGGCTGCCTTCCCTGGTTGAGGAGGTGACCACAGGAAGGATATGGAAGTGTTAATTTGGTATGACTCACCCCCCCCTGGCCAACTCCTTAATTTTATCAGGGCCACACTTTATTTTTAGCTTTGGCCTTTTGCAGCGCTTGACCTTTTGCCTGGATAGAGTGATGTCCTGGGGAGGTCAAACCCACAGCCTTCCCTGTCCCATGCAACATAAGGGGTATGTGTGTTAGGTTATGTCCTCTTTGGAAGTCTGCAGTCCAGAATGGTCTTTTAGGACAAAATAAAACTATATTCACCCCCTGCCCCCCCCCCCCCCCCACACACACCTTTTTGGTATCATTGTCTTGCACATTTGGATTGTTATCATTTCTTTTATGAGATATCTCTTTTGTCATCTACTGTAAGAAATTAGTATCATCTTAACATTTATGAAAATATTTTTAAAATGTGGATGAGGATCTTATACCAAAATAGTTATCCCACTTGTTTTAGAATAACAAAAACTTAGAAACAACCTTCAAATATAGAGTAGTTAAATAAATCATGAAATAGCCATCCAATGAAATGCCATGAAGCCATTAAAAAAAAAAAAAAAAGATCACAGCCCTAACTGGTTTGGCTCAGTGGATAGACTGTTGGCCTGAGGACTCAAGGGTCCCAGGTTCGATTCCAGTCAAGGGCATGCACCTTGGTTGCTGTCGATGTTTCTAACTCTCTCTTCCTCTCTGTAAAAAAATCAATAAGCCGAAACCGGTTTGGCTCAGTGGATAGAGCGTCGGCCTGCAGACTCAAGGGTCCCAGGTTCGATTCTGGTCAGGGGCATGTACCTTGGTTGCGGGCACATCCCCAGTAGGGGGTGTGCAAGAGGCAGCTGATCGATGTTTCTCTCTCATCGATGTTTCTAACTCTCTATCCCTCTCTCTGTAAAAAATCAATAAAATGTATTTTTAAAAAATCAATAAAATATTTTTTAAAAAAGATGACAAGTAATTTTTAAAATAAGATGGGGTAATACTAATTATGGAATGCTGAATGAGAAAACTTAAGTCCCAAACTATGCATGTCCCACGAAGTTGACTATGCCTTTGCTCGGCTCACCTAGCTCACTCCAACAGCCACCTGCATGTGCTCCCTTAGCCAGGCATGACCCCTCCAGTCCACTCTCTAGTCTACATGGAAGCCAGAGAGGTCTTCCTAAATTAGAACCCCGTCTGGTCCATTCCACACTCTACGCCAGGGGTCCTCAAACTTTTTAAACAGGGGGCCAGTTCACTGTCCCTCAGACCGTTGGAGGGCCAGACTATAGTTTAAAAAAAAACCTATGAACAAATTCCTATGCACACTGCACATATCTTATTTTGAAGTAAAAAAACAAAACGGCAAAAACACCCGCATGTGGCCCGCGGGCCGTAGTTTGAGGACGCCTGCTGTACGCTCTCTGGTGTCTCTCTGTTGCCTTCAGGAAATGTTCGGGCTCAGCATCACGGGGCCCAGGGCCCTCTGAAACCCTGCACCTCCTCTCCGGGGTCCTCTTCCCCAGCTAAGCACCCTGCTCGCTTGCATTGCCTCCACGTTCGCCTGTTCTTTCTGACTGCCGAGCTATTGCCTTCTTTGTGCCTTGATATCTTCTCATCCTTCACCTCTCGGATCAGCCCTATTTCCTCTGGAAAGCTGCCCTCCTCTCCTCCCTGGTCTGTCTGCCCCTCCTTGGTGCTTCCGTTCCTCTCTGCATGTCCCCTATTGTGGAACTCCTTGCCCTGGACTGTCATTGCTGAGTTCCTTCCCCAGGAGAGCCGGGCCCCTGTCTGCCACGTCCATTATTCTGTTCCCAGCAGACGGTACCACAGCGTAGTTACCCACTAACTGTTGAAAAATGGTCAACATACTGGGCAGATAAGCTTCCATTGGTTAACAGACATTTTCTCTAAGTGACTGAATTTTGGATGGTTTTGAATCTCCTCTTTATTCTTATCCTAAAACAAAACTTTTATTGTGGTAAAAGACAATAACAACACACCACATAGTATTAAATTTGTCCACTTAATTTTTAAGTGTACAGTTCAGCAGTGTTAAGTCTATTCACATTGTTGTGCAACAGATCTCTTGAACTTTCTCACCTTGTAATACTGAAACTCTATACCACTGAGCACCCATTCCTCCTCCTGTCTCCCACGAGACAATACCCACCTTCTGCTGTCTATTCTATGATTTTGACTGATTTATACACTTCATATGAGAGGAATCCTACAGTGTTTATTCCTTTGTGACGGACTTATTTTGCTAAGCACAATGTCCTCAAGGTTTATGTTAAAGTGAATTTTGTAAAATTGATTTCAGAGAGAGGAAGGGAGAGGAAGAGAGATAACATCAATGAGAGAGAAACATTGATGGGCAATACCTGCATGCCCCCTACTGGGGGTCAAGCCTGCAACCCCAGCATGTGCCCTGACTGGGAATCGAGCAGTGACCTCCTGAGCCACGTGGGCCAGGCTAAAACGAATTTTTGATATGAACTCTATTACCTCTATAACCTGAAAAGAAGCTTTACAGAATCATAGGAACTAGAAGTGACTTGAGAATTTATCTGGACCGATTTTCCCTATTCTTAACTTTACTTTTTCTAGATGAGAACTGCAGAAATCAAAAAGTAATTAGTCTCAGGGTAAAGGTTAAATAAGGGCAAAGTTGACCCAAGAAATAAAACCAAGTAATAGAGGAAAAGTTTTTCAGGTCTTTCACAAAAGTTACAGCACTTTCTATGTTGTTTTTTATTTTCTGCTCAACATTAGCTGTTGTAAAATAATTTTGTCTTCCAGTATTTCATTTCAATATTTTACTTCATTGAAGTAAAAATAATCTGTCTGCTGGCTGCTTGCTTTGTTCAGAAGGTATAAAGCACTGCTCTTTAGGAATCGTGTTTCTTCAATGTTGTTTGTACAATGCATTCGATAGCTGGTCAAGATTTTCCATTCCGGGCCCAGGCAGGCTAAGAGGATTCTTTAAGTTTATGCGAGAATTTGATTCCTGAGCCACCAGGTGGAGGCAAGTCCAAGAGATACTTTTGTTCAGCTGTTCGTTGTTATGTAGCATTCTCGCCTCCTGCTCTGAAAGAGAAAGAGCTCATACGTTATCGTTTATGAAATAATTGTGAAAAAAGCCCCACTTGTTGTAAGTCCCCGAAACTGACTAATGTGTCCAATTAGCATGTATTATGAGTCCAGCACGTGCCTTGTTGTCATTGAGAGACGCATTGAAGACATATTTCCTGAGTTGGGGAGGGTGGCAGAGAGCCAGTGGGTGTTAGAGTAAGGGGAAGGGCTCTGAGAAACTACGTAGTCAAATCCCCTCCTATTATATATGGGAAACCGAAGCCCAGAGAGGGGCCCAGAGGCAAAGGCCTGGTCAGTGCTGAGCTAGAATGGAGATGCCTCTTTCTGGCCTCTGGCCCAAGGAGGGTGTCACCCCCCCCCCCCAGGCTGCCTGTCCGGCTTCGTTTGAAGAGGGACACAGGAATCTCACTCAGCTTGCTTTTTATTACTGTCTTATTCTCTTTTCATGATTTACTTGTCAACATGGTTTCCAGGCTCGTCCTAACGTCTGCTCTGGTTTCCAGTCACGAGAGGAAAACGGAAGATTTCCATCCCAACGTGACTTAGAATAGCTCGATGTTGTGTTCCACCCCCGAGGGGCTGTCTTCCCTCCAAGAGACGGAGCCAGGACCGGCAGCCCCCATCCTCAGCGGAGCCTGGGCGCGGTGGTACGAGCACGGACCTGGGTTCACGGGAAGGGATGACCAGCTGCTGCGCTGGGAGGGCTCGTTAGCTTGGGGCTTTCAGTTTGTTTATGACCGGGAAGTAGGAGTTCTTCCCGAGGACGAGGTGGCAGTACATCTTGGCAGTCTTTCTAATGTAAACACCACGTGGTAAGGGTTAGCATTTGAGGGAGAAGAGACTCCCCCGTGATTTTCATCCGTAGAGAACTCTAAAACACTGGAAATAACCCCAGGAGTGGTTGTTCAGTGGGACACTGCTTTGTACTTTGTACTACTTTGCGACTTTATAAGTTTACTAGAGGCCCGATACATGAAATCCGTGCACGGGTAGGGTCCCTAGGCCTGGCTGGCGATCAGGGCTGATCTGTGGGGCAACTGGGGCCCCCCACTGGCACCCACCTTGGCTGGCCTGGGGCCACCTGCTCACTGGCCCCGCCCCCGATCACCTGCCACAGCTGGCCCTGCCCCCTGCCGCCACCAGTCGCCTCCCTCTGCAGGGCGATTGCAGGGCGGGGGGGAGGGGTCCCCCCCACTGGTACTCTCCTTGGCTGGCCTGGGCCCTGCAGGCTGGGGGCAGCTCCTGCATTGAACATCTGCCACCTGGTGGTCAGTGTGCATCATAGCAACCAGTCATTCCACTGGTCGTTCCACCATTCAGTCGATTTGCATGTTAGGCTTTTATTATATAGGATAGTAGAGGCCTGGTGCACGAAATTCGTGCACGGGGGTGGGGGCGGCTGGGGAGGGTCCCCTCAGTCCAGCCTGTACCCTCTCTAATCTGGGATCCCTCTCACAATCCTGGACTGCTGGCTCCTAACCGCCCACCTGCCTGCCTGCCTGCCTGCCTGATCACCCCTAACTGCCCCCCCCCGCCTCCCCGCCAGCCTGATCACCCCTAACCACCTCTGCTTGCTGGCCTGATCGCCCCCATCTCACCCCCGCCCCCCCGCTTGCCTGGTTGCCCCCAACTGCCCCTCCTGCCAGCTTGGTTGCCCCATGCAGCCTGCTGTTCGGTCGTTTGGTCGTCCCTCACTAAGCCCCCTGCAGGCCTGGTCGCCCCATGCAGCTTGTTCAGTCGTCAGTTCGGTTGCGACGGTCGCTTAGGCTTTTATATAGATAGATTACTGATATGAAACTTAGTGGACATGTGAACAAATAAATGGTTGCAGTTCTCTGAAATGTAGGAAAAAATTGTGTCATTATGATACTTTGTTCTGAGAGTTCCAAGAGATCAAATAATGCTCTGTGGACAAAAAGGTCCCCCAAACTATAATGTAGAATATCCATACTAATGGGGAATATGTTTCTATTGATACACATTAATTTAAGGAAATATACACTGTAACATTTGTTCGAAATTGTCCTGTAGCTAGTACTAGAGATTTAGATACTCAACAAAGTAATGCAACCACGGACAGGGCTTAGAGCTGCCCAGTCCCAGTCCCCTCCCGCAGTCCTTCGACCTATGCTGTAGCTTCAGAACCACCCACGATGCTCTGGAGACTGTTTTCTGTGTATTGCTGCCTGTGACGTAGATGGTCAGAGGTTCTGTGTTTCTCAGGGTCACAGTCACCAGGTGGGTTTCACAGGACACCAGGTGCACACCAGGTCCCTGTTTTCTGAACTGCCCTCTCTCCACACAGAAAGCTGACATGGACCCTCTCACTTACGACGTGCAGAGCGGGAAACCCACCCGGGCCCCCTCAGCGGAAAACCAACCAACAGGTACAGTGGATGAACAGGAGGTGCGGAAGTGAACGACCGAGGGTCTTGTGATAAAATAAAAGTCTCATTGGGCCAGAACAACTTCTGAGTGTGGATCTACTCAAAAGAAGAGAACTGGATTCTTTATTCTGAATAAAGAGAGGTCGAACCATTAGTGCTTATTGAAAACTCTTTGAAGCTAAAATGCTGCCACTTCAACCAAACCAGCCTTTTGCACACCCAGAACTCTGGCACCCACGTGAGCGCAGGGTGGTGGAATTGCCAGAGGAAATGATGTTGCAGGAAGTTGACGTCCAGTTTAAAACTGAGAGACACTAAGTGCTGGTAAAGGCTCCCCATTCCTTTGGGATCACCAGTCAGTAATATTCAATAGTTAATTTGTCTTCCAGGGACGTTTAAATTCGTGGAACAGAGAAAAAGGCCGATGCCGGATTCCTGACTCTATATCCCCTTTTCATCTTGAGACATGGAATGATCATTTTTAACTTACTTTTTTTTTTTTTAATAGATTTTGTGGTGATGAGAGAAGAATTAGCTCCATCTCCACTTTAACTGGAACTGAAGTCAAATTGGCAGATTTGCTTCAATCTGATTGTCTCCTACTCTTAACCCACGTTCTAGTCAGTATTTAACTAAGGTGGATGTTCCACGTTTGTCTTTATCTTTATTTCTACATTGGTTCCTTTCTCCTCTTAAGGGAATTACAAAACCAGCCATTATTCACAGCATCTATGAAGGCGAAAATCTCTTTGTACTCGGATGTGTCAGACATATACTTCAGTTGGCACTTACACTGAAGTGACGGGGAGTTCCCAAGTCACCTGCAGTCTGGTTTGTGTGCTGTCAATAACCCTGAAGATTGTGAAGCTGCATCTTGAAAATATATTCTCTCTTCTGCCTCTTCCAAGTTACCTAGGGATACAGTAGAAGAACACGCATGGAAGGTCAACTCTCTGATCCTAGGAATGGGACCATTTAAAAAGTTCTATTTCCGCCCTAACCGGTTTGGCTCAGTGGATAGAGCATCGGCCTGTGGACTCAAGGGTCCCGGGTTCGATTCCGGTCAAGGGCATGTACCTTGGTTGCGGGCACATCCCCAGTAGGGAGTGTGCAAGAGGCAGCTGAATCGATGTTTCTCTCTCATCGATGTTTCTAACTCTCTGTCCCTCTCTCTTCTTCTCTGTAAAAAATCAATAAAATATATTTTTTAAAAAATAAAATAAATAGCCAAAACCGGTTTGGCTCAGTGGATAGAGGTCCCAGGTTCGATTCCGGTCAAGGGCGTGTACATTGGTTGCGGGCACATCCCCAGTGGGGGGTGTGCAGGAGGCAGCTGGTCGATGTTTCTCTCTCATCGATGTTTCTATCTCTCTATCCCTCTCCCTTCCTCTCTGTAAAAAGTCAATAAAATATATTTAAAAAAATCAATAAAAATAAAAAATAAAAAATAAATAAAAAGTTCTATTTTCTTATAATTTTGAGGAGTTGTTGAATCATGTTCAGGAAGTTAGAAACATAGTTACTGGGTTCCCTATGACAAAGGCCATGTTTCTTTGTCTTTTTGCTTATTTTTGACAGGAACATTGACAAATTAAAACATCAGTAGTCAACAGGAATTTTGAACAACTAGATAATAAGAACGTTCATGTGTTTTCTCAATACAGTTCTATAAATAGTGGAATCTTTGATGATTTCTCTTTTCCATATAAATGGGTCAAAAATTTTTTCTGTTTCTCTACAATAAAATGGCAGATGAAAATTGGTTTTACTTAAGTTTACAAAAGATAAATGTGGGCATTATTATTTTAAGAATTTCTTAAATTAGTTGATCTTAGGTGAGGGATTTTAGATAGTTTCCTGCCCAGTAAAAAACTACCAATGGCAATTTCCTGGATTTGCAGTGATGATATTCAGAATGAATCATTTTGTTTCCTTCTCTGTATTCAGATGTCTTGTAATCAAATAATGCACCTCCCGATTCTACATGTTATGACCAAGTTCATCATCATTCCTGTGAAGGAAAGGTTTTTATCCCTGCCTGTGACCATGGACATTTCTCAGCCACCAGGTGGCAGAGTCTCCTTGGGTTAGATTGAATATTGCCTTTTTCTACTGATTGCCAACTGTAGTTTATAGCTAATGTGAGTGGCCATCAAACCTTTTACTCATGTACCCCTAAAATGAATTGAAAACATATGCACCTCCACAAACTTTTAAGTGCATGTAGAAATTATTCAGCAAAAGTTTTTATATAACAAAAGAGATATAACTTCTGACATGCTGTACAGTAAATACTGAATTTTACTTTATTTTATTTTATTTTTATTTTATATTTTATTGATTTTTTACAGAGAGGAAGGGAGAGGGATAAAGAGTTAGAAACATCGATGAGAGAGAAACATTGACCAGCTGCCTCTTGCACACCCCCTACTGGGGATGTGCCCGCAACCAAGGTACATGCCCTTGACCAGAATCGAACCTGGGACCCTTGAGTCTGCAGGCTGATGCTCTATCCACTGAGTCAAACCGATCAGGGCTAAATACTGAATTTTAAAATAAAATCGTTAATGTCATTCTTCTAAATGAATCAAATTGAATGCAAAGTGCTGTAGATATTTGATAGCCACCATCATATATTTTTTAAAAATGCCAAAATGAGCTTATTATTCACAGTTGGATACTTCACATCACTCCTTTTCCTCCTTGACAGCTGTTTGCCATTTTATTTCCTCTACAGAATTTACACTAATACACAGTTTTTCATGCTTAAAAGCTTTGGTCACCATTGTTCTTCTCTGCAACAAGGTGTGTGTATAAATGACATGAAATGTTTTGTATTTCCTGTGACCATAGATTGTAAATGTCAAATTTTTATATTGATAAATAATATATGTTAGTATATATTCCTAAATTTGCCCAGTACACATTTATTCTTTCAGCCATTTGGAAAATCCGGAAAACATAACAAGAAAAATGACCCTTAACCAAGAAAAATGACCCTTAACCAATAACACTTAAATAATACTTATAGAGAATAAATAATATACGGCAACCCCTCTTGTACTTACCTCTTACCAGTTTGCCTGGATACTTTCTGTTAAGTAGTTGATGCCCATTCTTCCATGGTTTTTCTAAGTTTATAAAGGTTTATTTATACCTTTAAAATTTGGAGCACAAAATATTAAGGTCTCCCTATATTGCCCTTTAAGAGATTCTTTCCTAGCATCAAAAGCACAGTGTTCCACTGGGGGTATTTGTGTGCATGCACACAACACACACACACACACACATACATGCACACAACACACACATGCGCATACACACAACAACACACACACTCAAATATATACAGACATATAAACACATTTTATTTATTTATTTATTTATTTATTTATTTATTTATTTATTTATTTTTTAAATATGGAACGCTTCACGAATTTGCGTGTCATCCTTGCACAGGGGCCATGCTAATCTTCTCTGTATCGTTCCAATTTTAGTATATGTGCTGCCGAAGCGAGCACAACATAAACACATTTTAGATGAGGGAAAAGGACCACATTTTCTTCATTTTTTAAAATATATTTTTATTTATTTCAGAGGGGAAGGGAGAGAGAGAGAAATAGGAACATCAACGACGAGAGAGGATCATTGATTGGCTGCCTCCTGCACGCCCCACACTAGGGATGGAGCCTGCAACCCTGGGCATGTGCCCTGACAGGGAATCAAAACGTGACCTCCTGGTTCATAGGTCGACGCTCAACCACTGAACCTCACCAGCCCAGCAGGACCACATTAAAAAAAATATCATCCTAACTGAGATACGATATTGCTAATGTTTAGAACTAACCCCTTGGGAGTTTAGGAAAATGCAGAGTAAGCGGGAAAACACTTCTCCGCAAGACCACCCTTACTTCTGACACCAACTACACGTTCTGGGATGTTCCCCAAACCACCCCCAGGTTTCATAATGTGCTAGCAGGACTCAGAATATACTGAAAGCCGTAATCCTCTCAGTTAGGGTTTATCACAGGGAAAGGATACAGATTAAAATCAGCCAAGGAAGGGGGTGCCTAGGGAAGGAAGAACCCAGGAAAAGACTAAATTCGGAGCTTCCATTGTCTGCTCCCCAGGAAGTCTTGGATGTGTTTTCTTGGTACCTGTGTAACAGATGGAACATTGCCAACTGGGGGAGCTCACCTGAGCCTTGTGACTCATTTTTTATTAGGGTTCCGTCACATAGGCATGATTTGCTGCTTATGAGACTAATCCCAGTCTCCAGCCCCTGTGGTCAGCTGATAGTGTGCGACCCAAAGCCTCCACCATGTCACATTGCCCGTCTGACTGGTGTGGTCAGTCCCCACCCTAAATACTCTGGATTGATAGCCTACCAGCATAACCCAAGGGCTTGGTGGTTACCCCCCAAAACTGGGGACAAAGGCCACACCTCTTTTGGGGTAAGGTCCAATTCTTTACCATACAGATATACATACGTACAATAAAATGCTCGCATTTGAAGTATACGTTTCAATGAGTTTTGGCAAATGTATACATCTGGGTAGCCACCACCACGATCAAGATGAAGGACATTCCCAGCACTCCAGAAAGTTCCCTCATGTTCCCTTGCAGTCATTTGCCCTCTGGCCCTGATCTTCCTTTTCTAGAATTTCATAGACACATCCATGGAATCATACGGTCTGTACTTTTTGGTGTGTGTCTTCTTTCACTCAATAGCTTTATGAGATTATAGTGTTTCGGTAGTTTGCTAGTGCTGGGGGGTATGCCACACTATGTATGTTCCACAATTTGTCTAGCCATTGATCTGTTAATGAACATGTTAACATTTCCAGTTTGGGGTTATTATGAACAAAGCTGCTAGTCTTTGTGTATATAGATCTTTGTGTAGTCAAATGCTTTCCTTTCCGGGGAGTAAATACCTAAGAAGAGAATGATTGGCTTGGTGTTAAGCATTTACTTTATAAGAAACTGCCAGACTGTTCTCCAAAATGGTTGTAATATTTCCCACCAACGTAGTGTTGTCAGTCTTTCTAATTTTAGCCATTTTAATGGGTGTGTACCATAGAGTAGTTACTCATTGTGGTTTTAGTTTGCATTTTCCTGGTGACTTAGGATGTTGAACATCTTTTTATGCGTTTATTGGCCATTCATACTTCTTGTTTTGTGAATCTTATAGAATCTTTTGCCCAATTTTAATTGTGTTGTCTGTCTTCTTACTATTGAGTTGTAAGGGTTCTTCATATATTTTGGATATAAGTCCTTTTCTAGACATATATGTTTGTGGCTTGTTTTTTTATTTCTCAATGATGATATCTTTTGAATAGTAGAAGTTTTAATTTTGATGAAACTGAGAAGACCACAATTTTAAATAATGCTGTGAACTCCAAATATTTTTATGGCTATTTTGCTGCCATCCAAAACTTATACAAATGTTACCCAACTGAAAACTGATGAAATTCAGGGAAATATCCACTTATAAATCCTTTTTCTAAAATGAAGCAAGGTAGTATTTATAGTAATATTATATAGTATCCCATATGCCATCATCAACAAAGTCCTTCTTTAGTAGAAAGGGTGGGTACTTTCTAGGTATTAATTCTGCCTCTGATTCTATTTTTTCTTGACATAGCAAATATATAAAGACTATTTAGAAAACTTAACAGTAATAATACTGGTACTTTTTTTTGGCTGCTATATTCCAGACAGTGGGGTAAAATAATAAATACTCATGGTGATTCTGTGATGTAAACATTTTTGTCCCCATTATTCATATATTCAGATGAGGAAAGTGAGGCCCAGAGAAATTAAATATCTTGACCAAGACCACACTGCTAGTAAGCAGGTGAGCTGGGATTCCAAGCTAGGTTTGTCAGCTCTAAAACTCATGCTTTTCATTACACATTCTGGACTCATTTTAGATACTGCATATTGAATGTAGATTTTTGGCAGGTTGGGAAAGAGCAGGAGCTGGGGAGAGGGGATATAAAAAGGAGATTATGTCGGGGACTTATCTTGGCAGGGGCTGTTCATGCTTCCAGCTCCTAATCCCCTACATAGACTGGGTTACTTCATAGCTGGTTCAGGGTAGTCAAGCCAAACTGGACCAACATAACTACAAATCTGGAAGCATAACTACTTCAGATCATCTAACCAGTTAGCAGGCTATTCAGCTTACCGCATGCCTCTGCCAGCATTTCATTAAGATCCTCCTTTTAAGAAAGAATATTAGGAAGTGACTTCCTCAAACCCTGACTATGTGAACACTTGGCTTATAATTTTACATGTTATCAGTATTTTTATTGGTACCGTTTATGTCAGATCTCTTATTTGGAACTTTATCCTGGTGATTAACACTCCTTACACTCAACGCCCTTCTGAAATCTTCAGTACACTGCTATTTTCCAACGTGGCAGATGTAGAATTCCCTTGGTTCACTTAAGCTGTAAGTTGGGACATTGGCTGTCTCACATTATGAGTTACACATTCTACTAAGGCCTTTCATTCTACTTGATGGCCTGAGTTTCTGTCATTTGTACAGAAAAGATGTAATGCTCCGTAAGATCCATAGATTATAATCTAATCAGCAAATGGATTGGCTGTTGTATAATTCTACTGGATTCTAAGTTTTGGGGTTTTCTTTTATTATAGTTGTATTGCATTTAAAAATTCAAATGATCTTGATTATTCAGACCAAGATGAATTATGAGATTATATAATCTATTAGAATATATACTGATTAATAAAAGGACAAATTTACATTTTCCCCTTCCTTTAAGAATCAAAGGCTAAAACAATAATTCAGTTTTAGAATGCATTGGTATGCTATTAAAATGAATTGGGGAAGGACGAACCAAATGAGAGAGGAAGTGATAGCAATATTTGGTTAGCAACAAAGGAAAAGAAGAACCCTTATACATAGCCAAGGCTCTATTTTTTTAATTGAAAAAGTATTTCATGACAGTTAAAATAGAATTTCTCACCCTTTTAAAAAAATATATTTTATTTATTTTTTTACAGAGAGGAAGGAAAGAGGGATAGAGAGTTAGAAACATTGATGAGAGAGAAACATCGATTAGCTGCTTCCTGCACACCCCCTACTGGGGATGTGCCGGAAACCAAGGTACATGCCCTTGACCGAAATTGAACCTGGGACCCTTGAGTCTGCAGGCCAATGCTCTATCCACTGAGCCAAACCAGTTAGGGCTATTACCCTTTTCTTTTACCATCAACAATGAGAGGATATAAGATCTACAATTTTCTGAAATCTTGTCCCTTTTAAACTCCTAAAATGTTTCTTATTTTTAAACCTGAAAAACACTAAAATACCTTTCTCTTAAATCCAGTGTCATGTTCAGATTTGTTCTAATCATCCTACAATCTGCTACCTGATTATTTGAAGGTAATTGGCATCTAGCATCAAAGTCCTACCAATATTAATATTGGGAGGTTCAAATACAGAGATTAAGACATTGGTCTAGTCAGTTAAACACTGAGTTAGTTTAGATATTTGGTTTTCCTGACCAACTTATCAGGGCTTCAAAGAATTACCCTAACTTTTTTTAAGTACCTAACTTACTATCAGATAGGAATTCAGTCTCCCTATAAAGTTCTTATACTCATTTTAATGTTGCCATTTAGAATTAAGGCTTGATAAGTAAGGCCTTGATAATCATAAAAACATTCCAGAGAATGTTTCATATATAAAATATTTTTGAGCAACATTTAAAAAATTAAGATTAAAAATTACAACAGCTATGTCTTTCTCCTTCTCTGAACCCAACCTCCCACACTCCAAAAACACTGCTGAAAGAAGGTCTCGTTGGAGGTAAATCTAGTGTGTGTGTGTGTGTGTGTGTGTGTGTGTGTGTGTGTTCCATAAGTAGAAACTGATTCATGAGAAGGAAATAGTACGTATGGCAGGAAAAACCAGATTAGTTAAAGATATAAAAAAAGGAAGTCATTTAAAATATGTGTACTAAAAAAGGAGAAGAGACATATAAAATAACAAACCCTGTTTCTTTGGAATCTTGTTTTCAATGCATTTTGTACATTTCCATCTTACAGTATTCTGTGAGTTAAGCGGACAGTTAGTATTCTTCTTGGTATTTGACGAATAGGATCACAAAGAGGTAAAATACCCTAGCTTTCTCCACAGCCTCTGAACCTGCAGCTCAAGCAGTAAGAGAACCCATGCCTTGTACTGTATCCATGCTCTGCTCTGCCTGTGGCACTCTGCCTCCTGGATGGAGGGAGCCATCCCACCCATAGGGGTTAGCTGGGCCAACCGAGAAGAGGCCATGACAAAGAACAGCTCAGGCCTCACTCCGCGTCAGGCACAGAAAGAGAACAACTAATGGGTAAGAAGAGTCAAGTGATATTGATCGGTGGCTCCCCAGGGTTGAATTCAAAACATGTTCTGCTGTCTCCTGGGTGCCCAGATTTGACAGGAAGGGCAAAGGACAACTTGAACAATGTGGGGTGGGCGGGTGAAATCTCCATTCATTGTCGTTCACGTGGGAATGGAGTGCTCAGAATGAGGGAGATCTTGACAAGGCTCCCTGCCAGGAGCAGCTCTTGTTTCTGATCAGAAATGGAGCACTCAGTGCCTCTTTCTCTGCGCTGCTGGGGTCGGCTAGAGTGTGAGGAGAGCACACGGGGACCAGAGGGGAGAGATTTTTGTGTAAGAGGACCTTTGTCCTTAATGGGAAGAAAATAGGAGAATGAAAAGAGGAGATTCAAAAGGAAAGGACAAGACTTAAAAGTCAGAAAAATACTTCAAAATAGGCTAAATAAAAACGAAATAAAGTGGCCCCGGGTCACTAGAAAACACCAAATTGGGGGCGGGAGGTTTGCAGTAGAAAGAATAAAAATATAGTTCAAGAAGCTAAATTGTAAGGAGAAATTAGAAACCACCAATATAAATGTTTGTAAGGGTTGGTTTTATAAAGTATGGTCCATACATAGAATAGAATACCATGTAAGTTCTTAAAAAGAATTAAGTATACAAATGTTAGCACAGATATCCAAGATCGATTTAGTGAAAAATAAAATGACAATACTTTTCAAACATAATGTTAAATAGAAAAACACCTGGAGGTTGAAGCATCAAGCAGCCAAAGGTAGTTATTTCTGGAGGAGGAAGGGAGTAATTGTTATGGGGTGGGGTATGTTTTATATTATACATTTTTGTGTATTCAAATCTTTTTCTATAAAACTCATATAATTTCTATTATGTATTGGGGAAAAATGCACAAATACAGAAATAAATTATGCTGCAAAGAAGAAACATAGTAAATATGAAGTTGAAAAATGAAAATTTTATTATTTGCAATACATTGAATTTATACAGAGGTGTGTCTATATCTATATTTATATCTATATCTATATCTATACCTAATGTTTTTTATCTATGAAACGGCGATCCCAAAGTAAAAGTTTTATTTTCATTTAAAAATATTAGTTTAAAATGACAAAAGTGATAGACTTTTAACAAGTGATGATTTTAAATGCGTTCTGTATTATACTGTATTTGCTCTAAAATAGAATATTAAACATATTCATAATAACATAACTTACCTATGGATGTAATTAATATTTTTTCAATTATTTAATATTTTCTTTGAATTAACATGAATCATCCCCTTCAGCTATGTTTTGTAAATCTAATAAAAGATTTATTGTTTTAAATTTAAAGACAGTCCTTCCCACGAGAGAATCACAAAGCCCTAAGCAGAAAGTGAGAGCAAGAAAATTTTTACAAATATATTAAAATACACTTAACAGAATAGTCTAAGTCAGGTTTTTAGAACACAGCAGGATTTGGAAGCTAACTGGCTTGCAACTGTCACTCCACACAGATGGAACTAACTGCCCTAAATTTTGAATTAACTAGATTAGGTTACATATGAAAAACAGAGTAATGACCTTCATTTCACCTGGGAGTTAGGGTGTTCTTCCACTTAGCATTGAGAAAAACCTCCAATGTGAAATCAGACCGGGACTCTGGCCAGTGCATTGTCAAATCTCAGCCAGTCATACCAAAAAAGATTGAGGAGAAAAAGTGTAAATCCTTTGTGGTGTTCAAAATGACACAGAAGCTGTATTGCAATTTGCTTGCCTGTTGCAGCCAGATCAGATAGAGTTCTATTTAACAGGATTTCATTAAACCATCCACTCACATAAGGCTGGGGCTCGTATGTCCCAAATTAATACAGGCATAACGTTAACTTGCCCAAGATGAAAACACTGACACTGGGCCTTAAAATAGGACTTTGGAAAGTTTTGAGGGCCTGAATTACCCATTTCAGCTGGAAGCAAAGTAAAACTTCAAAGACATCCCCCCCTCCGCCTCCCAGTCTTGTAAAATACTGGAGCCCAGGCAGAGAGGACTTCAAGAGCCAGGACACGGAAGTCAGCACAGCGGGGCCCAGGAGCACTCAGGCCGGGGCGGGAAGAGGCCGCCGGAAGCAGGCCCCGCGGGGCCATCGGGGTCAAGCTGAGGTCCTAGGGCCCCCCAGCGGGGGACACATCTGTGGAGAGAGATGCTGGCTGTGAACAATCCAGGCTGCCTCGTGTTGTAAGGACACCCCTGAACGCACTCCTCCAGGGCACTTTACACCTACACGGAGTAACCCTCCGTCACAAGCACTGCTGCCGGGCCCCCTGCCTCCTCCTCCTCTCTCCCGCCTCAGGGTCAGCACGCGAGTTCCCGGCATGCCCCGCATCTTCCCGACATGCCCTGCTCCTACTCTGCTCCCCACCCTCCCTGCTCCTATCCCAGCATGCTCTGCTCCTGTCCCTGCACGCCCTGCTCCTATCCTGGTGTGTCCCCGCACCTTCCCGGCATGCCCTGCTCCTATCCCGGCATTCCCCGGTGCCGCTCCCACAGCGGCTCTCTCTCAGGCCTGGAGGGCGTCCTCTGCCCTATAGTCCCAGGGCCGCCCGGGCACCTGCAGGAGCTTCCGGCCCCGGGCTCAGGAAGGGGCTGGTGTGCGGTAACCAGACTTCTTCCAGGTAAGGGCAGCACCCAGTTCCTCGGTGCTCGGGGCTCACGTGACCTTCGGAATCCCGAAAACCAGTGGGCCAAGGCCAGCCCGCCTGGGAACAGGCCTGTTTCCCACGGCCAGGCAAGCTGAGGCCAGGCAGGTGGGAGAACACCTGCTCGGGACCAGGCATCTCCTCCTCGTCCTCTTCACAAACCCTCAGCCGAATCCCGTCTTGGCGATTACTCCTTGTTGAGTTGCTTGTTTCCCGGTAGGAACTCAAATTAAATCATATTCTGCAGAACCGAGTGTTTGTCTGGAGGAGCAGGGGATGCAAAGGGAGTGTGAGGAAAGGAGCCGGGGCTCCCCCTCTGCTCAGCAGGAAAACGAGCCTCCCCCTCCTTCAGCACGGGCTCCAGGTGAACGCAAACGGTACCCACGTGTAGTGTCAAAATTAGGACCGCCTGGCAGCGAGAGACTGCTTTAGGATTTACGGAAGAGCTTTATATGGTTATTTATCAGTCTGGCCCTAGGAACAGCCATGCCGGTTGGTAGGTTACCAGTAAGTGTGACTGTTTTACTCACTTTACAGGCAGTGAAACAGTCCGTGAGAGGGTAAGAGGCTTGCTCAAGTCTCACGTCTAGCAGGTGGCAGAACTGAGGACTCAAGCCCAAGACTTCCCACTTTATCTCCTATGCCAGCGATTTGCAACCTTTTTCATCTCGTGGCACGCACACTAATTACTGAAATTCCGTGGCACACCAAAAAATGTATTTTCTGCCGACCTGACAAAAAAAAATAGGTATAATTTTGATTCACTCACACTGGACGGCTATTGTTGTGTTGGCTGTTGTCATCTTTTTATTTGACAATCTAAGGGAAAAGAGGTCCATGCCCCTGACTAAATAGGTATTGCATGTTTTAAAACTTCTTGCGGCACACTAGTTGAAAATCACTGACCTCTGCTAACAGATTCCTTTAAAAAAAATAAAATAAAAAGAAGAAGCCATATTCAAAGCCCTTCACATGTGTTCATGTTGGTTAACATAAATAAAGGACTACCCTATAATATCAAATATCCTTCTTTTTTTTTTTTTAAGGTTGTTTGATTTTAAAAAACCCGAACAACAACAAACCCATATATCTCAAGGTGATGTGGCCCAGAAGGCAACTGGGAGGCCCTCTGGGGGTCGTATGGCCACTCTAACAGGTGTGAGGTGGTATCTCCTTGTAGTTTTGCAATAAGAATATTTTTTAAAAAGAATGTCATTTAGTAAAAATTAAAGGCCCTTAGTGAATATCTCAAAAGTAATTCATACATAAACCCTTCCATTTTTAGCCTCCCCATTGTAGTTACTTACCTGTTGGAGTAAATAAATGACCCCTGTTTAATGTGATGCAGGAATGAAAGGAGCTAAAAAGGAAAAAAAAAAAAAAAAAGATACTGTCTGTTCTGAATTTAAAAGAATAAGCCCGACAGTAACTTTTTTCCCTCAGGGATAAATATCAGAACTAGTTTCCACCTCTGTGCTCCTGGCTTCCATTCCTCTTGGTGGTAGTGACTCCCAAGTGTGCAGCCGAGAGCTCTCCTGAGCTTCAGACCCATATCTCTCACTGCTTAGCGGACACCTCCTCTTGGATGCATCTAAGTCCAAACTCAACACGTCTAAAGCTGAACTCATGGTCTTGACTTGCACCATCACATCACAACCTGTTCCTCCTCCACAGTTTCTCCAGCTCCGTTATCTGTTTATAGGTACAGAAACCGAGGCTCAGGGAATGGTATAAATCATCTGTAGCCACATACAGCTCAGTGGCGGAGCTGGCGTTCAGTGCTGGTCTCGTTAGTCCAGAGCCCATGCTTTTTCCTCTGTATTATACTGCCACTCAGGAGGCCTCTCGAGAAAAAGGGCTACTGTGTCACTGTTAGGTTTAAGCAATTCTAGTATTTTCTGAGGACTTTTAAAACCTGTATTCTATATCAATAATAATAACATTTCAATACACAGTATTTATATGGTATGTCCTGTTTTTTCAAGGTATTTTTCTTTTCATTATCTCATTATCCTATGACCACTAAGTAAGCTGTGAAGCACTTATACACTATTTGAGAATTAAGAAAGCTGAACTATTAAAAGTAAGGGTTTTTACCATCATGGCATAGCTGTGTAATGGTGGATATAGACTAGATTTAGTTCTTTTGACTTTTGGTCTGGTGTTTTTTCCCCCAGTATGCCTATGAAAAACCTGTGTATTTTCTTTATGAGTTTTTTTAGTGTAAGAGTTTATGTCCAAGTAAAGCTAGAGAATTAATTTTAAGTTCTCAGACAAAATGCTGAAGATTTATTAGTACTGGTAACTTATTTGCTAAAAAGCGGAAAAGAGAGTAATAGGAAACAAGATAAAAAGTGTTATCTTATTAAAAAGTGTCTCATTAAATAATGGATTGTATCCTTTTATTTGTCTAAGTTGATGCAAGTGACTGCAAAGTCCCTGAGACTCTATTCAAATTCAAGTACTTCTGAAATACAAATATCTGATAACTTCATTCTTTGAAGTCTATGAAAAGCCATTTTTGTTTGTTGTGCTATTCTTGATGGTGTCTATGCTTTGCTTTGTAATTATCAAAAAAGTATTAAAGAAATGGTGAAAAAAATTTTTTGTGTTATTTTTTCATTGCATTGCTGAAAGAAAATATATTCCCCGCTTTTCCAAAAGTCAGCCGGGTTTTATCAGCTTTGCAAAATGATGAATGAATGCCTTCCTTGTTCATTATTATTGCTTAAGTCATTCTTATTTATGCCAGTAATTCAAGGATTATGTTTTGATTGTTCATGAGAGATGAAAACACTTCCATGCTGATGAATAAACACTGCCACTTTTTAAATATTTGTATGCAAAATGCCTTTACAGCCATTATGAAATGCTTTGCAAGAGCATTAGGAAGCTGTTTAGCGAAAGGCACTTTTTTCTCTACCTTTTCTTTCATGCTAAGCAGTCCAATTGAAAGGCCTTTCAGAGTTAACTTGTTTAAGCAAAACCACTGTTTTAGTGTAATGAATAACTTTTTATAGAAGACAATCATGCACAATTCAGCATTCCGGTATTTCTATTTCTGTGCACCACCAATGCAGGGATTCTGTGGTAGAATCTCTTTCTTTGAGAAAGTGAAGCGATCAAAACCCTGATTAACCTCTGATAGTCACGTGGTGCTCTTGATCTGGAGGACTGTAGCAGTAACAAAGCGGTAATGGCAGCCATATGCTTGGGGTATTGTGGGTACGGGTGACTCAGAAGTGAACTGGGGGTGACTGATGCGAACTGCTATTTGTTCCAGGTTTGGTGTGGAGATTACTGATGAAGAGTTTGAGTTGCTACTTGACAGAATCCCCCTGATGAAGATGGAAATGTCAGATACTCTGACTCACGGCCATGTTTGATTCTCGGTACTCCTTTTTCACATTTTCTCATTCCTTAGTAGATTTCTGTTCTTGTTTTTAATACAGAAAATGGGCCTCTAGAAGAATTCAGATTATTTTAAATTTCTCTTTATTTATTTGTATCTCATTTATCAATAGTTTGTAAGTGACAAAGATTTCAAATAGCAGTGTTAACAAAAGAATCTTTTCATGTTGATCCATGGTAAATCACTTAAAAATAACACCTCAACATCTGAAAAAAAGGGCAAGAGAAGGGACAATGGGACGGAGATGACAAAGGGAGAGGACTGTAAACTGTGTTTGCAGACTTGGGGAGAGAATAGCTGTAAGTGGGAAAAGTGAGGAGATGAACTTTCCTCAATGGCACTAATACATGTCCACATGCATGACCTGTTATTCCCTCACTTACCTCCCAAGTGCTATCTATCCATTTGTAAGATTTCTTATTGCCTTCCAAAGAGGTCCAACTATTGCCGATAGTTGTGTTAAAGCAGAGCAAGAATGCTTACTAAATATTCCTAATTTGTATCTCTCTATCATGGAACCCAAGGTTTTACTCTTTTCCTAAAACCTTTTTATGTATTTTACAGAGTAGTTCAAGGCCTAAGTATTTAAAATTATAATCAATATTGTCCATTTTATTCCTCAACCACCTGGAGAGATATTGCAGTCCCAGGTACCTAATATTTTTGGCTGAGACCCTCTTCCTAAAGATGCTTTTTTTCTCCAGAGCAGTTTCAGGAAATGCCTGTGTTAACCCTGAACATCTCTGCACTGTCCTCCAAATCTCAGGACTGGCCTCTTTAACCATGAAACCCACCCGTCACTTCCTGTGGGCTCTTGATAGTGAAGGAGGCAGTTGTCAAGCTGATTTGATGTGAAGAGCATGACAAAACACAAACTCTCCCAAATTATCTTCCATCACACCCACCATAGAGCCTGAAATTGTCACCGTAAGGGTCCCAGTTCTTTGAGTCAGAAGGAACTGATCCACAGAAGAAGCTGTTAAGATACTAATATCTCGCCGAAACCGGTTTGGCTCAGTGGATAGAGCGTCAGCCTGCGAACTCAAGGGTCCCAGGTTCGATTCCGGTCAAGGGCATGTACCTTGGTTGCGGGCACATCCCCAGTAGGGAGTGTGCAAGAGGCAGCTGATCGATGTTTCTAACTCTCTATCCCTCTCTCTTCCTCTCTGTAAAAAATCAATAAAATATATTTTAAAAAAAGATACTAATATCTCTGGGAAAGGTAATCTTTAATTTGTCATTCATTAATGCTTCGTTCAACATTTCCTAACTAGTGTGTCAGAGTAATACTAACTAGTGGCACAGGACGGTTAAAACTCTCACCATTAAAAAGGTTCTGTAGCCAAATAAGTTTGGGAAATTTATTAAAGTTAAATAATTCCTTTCTTGAATGACTTCACATAGCCTTTAATATTGCTAGTGTATGTTGTGAATCTCCCAAAGAGAAGAAACAAGTCCCAGGACAAGTAGTTTATTTCAAAGATGATCCCAGAAAATAGGGGTAAGGTGCCAGGGAAGTGAGACCATGAAAGAAAGAAACCCCACGCAGGATGCCTCGGTGAGCAGGTTATTGGTGGGGGACCTCTGGGAAGCTGTCTGGAACGCACCTCGGAGCGGTGCCAGCTGAGAACCAGGAAACGGGAGTAGCTATACCCACCAACGGCCCCCTGCCATTGGTTGAGGGCACCTTTTCCTCAGGCTGAGTCGGGGGTCCTTGCAGGAAGAAGCCAGCCTCCGTGTAAAGGAACCAGGAGACACCGGTGGGCCTTCGCTAAAGACAGGCCCTGCTATGGTGGGACTCAGTCTACAGCGTCTCCCAAACTTGTTTGACCTTTCATGGCGCATGTTAGAGGCAGTGTTCGCAGAACAGAGTTTGGGAAGGCTACCTTAGTTAGATTAAATTAAACTACGAAATAGTTTTATCTTAGAGAGTCAAGCTCACATGCCTGAGAGAATGAAAGGAAGAAGAGGGAGCTTTTTTAAAAATGTGGAGGCTACAGAGAAAGACAAGCAGGACTCTGCAGGGGAGTTTCCTGAACACCCAGAAGGCAGCAGTGTAAGGGCACTCAGCGGGAAGTGTCAGTGCCAGAGTGAGGTGGCCAGAGAGTGAGGCTGAGGGGTACTAAAGGGAGAGCTGATGTTCCCCTTCACTTTGGGTGGATAATTATTAATGACAGGAGACAATACTTTTAATTCTTTATTTAAGACACCGAATAACTTCGGTAACTTCATTGTTAATATGAACAAATGTCTCTGATATTTGACATATCTCGTTATTATTCCCATTTTGCATGTGGGAAAATGGATGTATAGAAAGATAAAGTGATTTAATTATATAAGCCAAATTATATAAGCCAGTGTCTTTTTTTTTTTTTAATAAAACTCATTAGAGGGAGAATACAAGAGTTTGTTCTTGTGTTGTCTGAGCATAGCTAACATTTAAGGCCTACTATTTGTCTGGCACTAAATGTTAACTCATTTTATTCTTACAACAGCCCTATTAGTATTTTACATATACAAAACCTGAGGCCCAGAATGTAAGTTGCCATTGTCACCCAGCCAGCAGTGGTAGCCAGGAGACAAACCCAGACAGGCTGACTCCAAACCCACTTACCTAACTCCGCTCTGCCTCTCTGTCAGGGAGGAGCAATTACATGTGAGCTACCAGTAAGGTTACATGTGGCCATGGAGCACATAAAATAAAAGATTCAGAGATTCTGAGAAATTCATCTGTTCTTGCCATTTTTTTTATTATTATTATTATTATTATTATTATTATTATAGGGGCCCAGTGCACGAATTCGTGCACCTTGAAAGGAACTGTGGGCCGCGAGGCTGAGGTGGGCATAGGGGCGGGTCTCGGCCCACCCTTCGTGCCCCCGCCTGGCCTCTCCCACCGCGGCCCCCGGTCCCCTGTCTGCCAGCAGCCCCACTCCCGCCACCGCTGCTCCCACACGCTGATGGCGCTGGCCCCGCTTGCACCTGCTGATGGCGCAGAGCGATTGGGGCTGGTGCTAGCGGTGGGGGCGAGCAGGGCCAGTGCTGTCAGTGGGTGCGAGTGACGGCTGCTTCCCTGATTGCCCCTCAGGAGCAGGAGGAGGTGGAGAAGCCCTCTGGGGCAATCAGGGCTGGCAGCCTCTGCTTGCACCTGCTGATGGCGCCAAGTGATCAGGACTGGTGCTGGGCACTGGCAGCAGGTGCGAGCTGGGCCAGCACCAGTAGCAGGTGTGAGCGCCGGGTGGGACTGTGGCGCGCGGGAGCAAAGAATTTTCAGTAACCACCAGAGGCTTGCCCTGATGACAGCGACCAGTGCCCCGCCTTGGTCTAGCACCCCCGCCTCACCTGCTCCACCATCCTGCCACAGCCAACACCCGCCATTTTCTTCACACGCCCCATGGTGGTCAACGCACGTCATAGCGACTGGTCGGTCGTTTGGTTGTTCCAGTTGTTCTGCCGTTCAGTCTATTTGCATATTAGTCTTTTATTATATAGGCTTATTATTATTTAAGTCTGAATTTAAATTTTATGTAAGTATAAAATACCAGATTTCTAAGACCTAGTATTAATAAAAGGAATGTTAAAATATCTCAATGATTTTTATATTGATTATATGTTGAAATTATAATATATTGGGTTACATAAAATAAATTACTAAAATTAATTTTACCTTTCTAAACCTATTGAAAATTTTAAATTACTTATATGGCTTGCAATGTATTCTTGTTGGACAGCACTGAATTAGCAAATCTTTGTAGAGTAGGCAGCATAATGGAAGGAAGGAATTATTTCAGTCATTGACCCCAAGTAAATCAGTTCATATGGTCTCTGTGCCTTAGTTTTCCTAACTATAAAATGTGATAGAAAACTTAAATTTTTCTCACAAATTTAATTAACAAATTGAGCAAAACTACTTATGAATCATTTTACCCAATGTTTATAGAAGACTAGATAATTATTTGGGAAAACAGGAATAATATAAATAAATAGCTTATCTAGATTAAATATGAATCTGAGTATTTACTTAATATTTTCTTTTAGCAAATGGGCAACTTAGAGCTCCAGACACTGAACCCAAAACAAAATATTTCTGTAGTGTGAAGGTTCACTGTCACTTCCTTCTGGCTTTACAATCTTATTTGAATAATAATCATTTACTTTAGTATGGGCCAATAAGGTGGCAAGGGCAGGTATTGCTGTCTCCATATTATAGATTTAAATTTTTTTGTTAATCCTCACCCAAGGATATTTTTTCTATTGCTTTTTAGAGAGAGTGGAAGGGAGGGAGGGAAAGGGAGAGGAAGAAGAAGAGAGAGAAAAACATTGATGTGAAGGAAACACATCAATTGGCTGCCTCTCTCATGCACCCTAATGGGTTCTGGGGATTGAACCTACAACCCAGGTACATGCCTTTGACTGGGAATCGAACTCTCAACTCTTTGATGTGAGTGCTGATGCTCCAACCATGGAGCCACATGGGCCAGGGCTCCATTTACAATTTAAAAACAGACTCAAAATGGTTAAGATGCAGGGCTGAAACTTTTGGCTCTAAGACCAATTCTTTTCTCATTACACTTGCCAGGTAATGAAAATTATATATCATTTTTAGGTGTGATGGCATTCAGCTATGATTCCCTTCAGGATTGAAAGAGGGAAATATGTAAATGGGACGAGGTTAAAGCTTCTGTGCTTTCCGTTGACAGGACGTATTAATTTGTATAGCCAACTTTAACAAAAACCAGAATCCCAGAACTTTCACTCTGAAAGGGTCTTTTCTACTCAGGGTCTTTTTTGGTTCCATATAAATTTTTTTAAGTATTTGTTCTAGATCTGTGAAATATTCCATTGGTATTTTAATAGAAATTGCATTGAATCTATAGATTGCTTTGGGTAGTATGGACATTTTAATGATGTTGATTTTACCAATCATGAACACGATATAGTCTTCCACTTGTTCATATCTTCCTCTCTTTTATCAAAGTTCTGTAGTTTTCTGAGTACAGGTCTTGGTTAAGTTTATTCCTAAGTATCTTATTTTTGTTGTTGTTGCAATGGTAAACAAGATTGTTTTTTAGTTTCTCTTTTTGAGAGTTCAATATTGGTGTCAAAAATGCCATTGATTTCTGGATGTTAATTTTGTATCCTGCGACATTGTTGAATTCATTTATTAAATCTAGTAGTTATTTGGTGTAGTCCTTAGGGTTTTCTTTTTTAAATATATTTTTTATTGATTTCAGAGAGGAAGGGAGAGAGAGATAGAAACATCAATGATGAAGGAGAATCATTGATGGGCTGCCTCCTGCACGCCCCCTATTGGGGATTGAGCCTGCAACCTGGGCATGTGCCCTGACTGGGAATGGAAACTTGACGATGCTCAACCACTGAGCAACACTGGCTGGGTATCTTTAGGGTTTTCTATGTACAATATCATGTCATCTACAAATAATGACAGTTTACTTCCTTCTTTCCAATTTGGATGCCTTTTATTTTTTCTTCTGTCTGATCGTTGTCGCTAGGACTTCTGTAATTTCTAACACTCTGAATCCTCTTGAAATAAAATGGAAGG
Source organism: Eptesicus fuscus (assembly GCF_027574615.1). Taxonomy (NCBI): domain Eukaryota; kingdom Metazoa; phylum Chordata; class Mammalia; order Chiroptera; family Vespertilionidae; genus Eptesicus; species Eptesicus fuscus. The sequence continues at coordinate 96,106,609 of NC_072480.1, forward strand.
AGTCAACTTATCATGACAAAATTCTAGGCATTATCAGGAAGAACAGGTTAATTGATAGCTACTTTTATTATCTTTAAAGGGGGGGTTACTTATTTGAAAATACAGCTAAGTACATTCTTATCTATGATTACTTACATTCATATACTGAAAATATCTATTTTTTTTTACAAATACTGTGATATGCCATTTACTATAAAATGAAGTTCTTACGATAAGCATGAGTAATTTATCCTTTTTAGATAATGAAAGAATGTATCAAATCTTTATTTGTGTTCCACACATTAAAAAAGAAAATCAAAATAAAAAAATTTTATGCCTGGAAAGCTATGAAAAAGACCCACCCATAGCTCTGCTCCTCAGCACAACTTTTGCAAGGACACAGTATGTTTGCTGACTTTAAAATGATTATTCTTTACAAAATTACTTGCTTTTTATACAGCTCTACAAAGTTCTTAATGTTTCATTGGCAATATAATATAACGGAATTTTACAACTATATAAAAATGTTACCTTTGCCTAAGAAACAGTATTTACTGTGTGTACATAGTTGACTGACAAAATTCTCTACCATCCAGCACCCTAATTAACTGAAAAAATAAGCTACTTCAAATGGGATATTACAGGATTTCCAAAAAGAAAGAAAGAAAAAGACACAAACACACACACACACACACACACACACACACACACCCTTCTGTGGCTGGAGACAGTTTCAGGGCCCTATCTGCAGGCACCTTGCAATAATTGCCAAATACAATCCTATATAATAAAAGGGTAATATGCAAATTGACCCTAACGGTGGAATGACCCGGGAACGACAGATCGCTATGATACACACTGACCACCAGGGGGCAGACACTCAATGCAGGAGCTGCCCCCTGGTGGTCAGTGTGCTTCCACAGGGGGAGCACGGCTCAGCCAGAAGCCTCTCCTGCCTCCACAGCAGCGCTAAGGATGTCGACCTAAGCCATTAGTTGGACATCCCCTGAGGACTCCTGGGCTGCCAGAGAGATGTCCGACTGCCATCTTAGGCCTGATCCCCCAGGGAATGGGCCTAAGCTGTCAGTCAGATATCCCTAGAGGAGTCCCAGGCTGAGAGAGGGCATGGGCCGGGCTGAGGGACACCCCCCCCCCCGAATTTTCGTGCACTGGGCCTCTAGTCTATATATATAAAAGCCTAAAGCGACCATTACGACCGAACAACCGGACAACCAGCCGGTAGCTATGATGTGCACTGACCACCAGGGGGCAGATGCTCAATGCAGGAGCTGCTCCCTGGTGGTCAGTGCACTCCCACAGCCAACCTCCCATGGCCGGCCAACCTCCAGCGATCCCTCCTCCCTAGCTGGCCGGCCCCAGTCAACCCTGATCAGGACTGGGTGAGACAGCCCCAATCGCCAGCCAGGCCGAGGGACCCCACCAGTGCACAAATTCATGCACTGGGCCTCTAGTTTATTGATAAGAAAAATCCTTTCAGTGATGAAAAACTACTTGTAAGTCCCATTGAAGTACTGCTTTATTTTAACTATACACAAGAAATTACTTAACCTTTTGCTATTTCAAATATATTTAATACTCATTTTTAAAGATGAAGTGCCTCCCTCCCCTGCCCAATATAATTGCATCATATCTTTGAAATTAAGCAGAAAAACAAGCAAACAAACAAGAAAATCCAGTGCTAGTGACATATATACAGTGAATTCACTTCTTCATTCTTGGTAAAGACTGAAACCAATTCTCAGGACCATGAAGAGCTAGAAATTCACCTATTTTCAAAGACTTGTTTGTAGACTATGCGGCAACTTAGTTCTCTTTCCTATATTCAAAATCTGCCCCCACGACCTCCTCTGAATCTACCACAAAATCCTCGAGGGGTGGTTGAAGGTACCCCCTCTGCCACCACCACACTCTTGGCCACCACAATAAATTAGACGTCCTCTACCTCTGTACCCCCCCACAGCCCCGGTTTGGATGAAGTGGGATTCCAAATGTTTCAGCATTTAATCTTGTTCAGGCCAGCTTGGTCTCCGTTCTCTTTTATCACAAGAAGTATTATCGAAGAAGGATTTAGTTTTGTCTGAACAGCAATTAGGTCCAAGTTGATCTTCATCTGCGTTTCCTTCATTGTTTTGAGTATCAACTCCCGAGTCTCTTTTATCTTCACCATTTATAGGCTTCTCTTGTTTCTCGAGTTTATCTTCCACTTTCAATTTAAGTTTATTATGAAACTGTGTCTATTCCCTCCTTGTTAAATTGTGCATTTGCACTTTCAAAGTCTTTCTCAAATTTCATAGCACCATCTCGCCGAATACCAATCTCCCCTGCCACGTCAGTGACCCCCCATCCTCTCCTTGGAGCTGAAGGAGCATCTGGAACTATTTGTCTCTTGCTATCATTTCTGAGTGGCTCATTTCTGGTCTTGAAACGTTGTGTATTTCAGCTCGCCTGTGCTCTTGATTGTCCATTGCCTTTTGGCTGGTAGATGGTAAAGGCCTGGTTGATACAGGGCTCCTTCTCCCAACAGGTGTCAGAGCTGATAAGTGGGCCGAGGCGGTCTGCATTACTTGTTCCATGGTAAGGCTTTTCCTCAAAGGATCTGAGGGCTTGAACGACCTCGAGACACTTGTGTTGTAACAGATCTTGTACCCTATGCCGAGGCAGAACCAACTGCACTGCTTTGGGCCAGGTACCGCTGCTTGATGCTTCTGTTCCCAAGGATGTCAAGGAGCCTCCAGCAACACCAACAGCACCAAACTGCTGCCCGACTAATGACCTTGGACTGACCTGGCTGTACCTCGACACCCTGCCAAAAGGTCCACAGGAACCCACTGGCTGGAATGAAGAAGTAGATGAGCCTAGTGAAGACTGACCGGTAACTGGGTCCTGAGGCAAAGAACATTGCGGTTTTGGAGGCTCACAAACAGTGAAGTCTTTAATATCACCCCCACGGAATATAATGTATTCAGAGGCTTTATCTCGGGGTGATATTGGATGATCTGTTGGTCTGTCTTCTGTACCAAAGGAACTTTTACGAGGGCTACGGTGGAGTTCTCAGTGTCGATGGTGTAGAGGATGCCCTCGTAGCATTGGAGATAAGGCTGATCTTGCTGCAGATGAAAGGGGTGCCCCACGCATGGTGCCACCCCTGCTATGGCTGCTCCCAGTGAGGCAGATCTGACGCCGCTCCGCACGCCTGCTTGCTCTGTCGGCACCTATAGCAGCCACCTCAGACCCAGTACATTCTTATAAATATCTAAACATTAAATAAGTGTATGTAAAGTCCAAAGAACAGATGGAGATGCTCTCATCATCTTCTCCCAAATCTAGCTTCAAAAATAGCCAGCCCAGCCCTAACTGGCTTGGCTCAGTGGATAGAGCGTCAGCCTGCAGACTGAAAGGTCCCAGGTTCGATTCCAGGTCAAGGGCATGTACTTTGGTTGCAGGCACATCCTCAATAGGAGTTGTGCAGGAGGCAGCTGATCGATGTTTCTCTCTCATCGATGTTTCTAACTCTCTATCTCTCTCTCTTCCTCTCTGTAAAAAATCAATTAAAAAAATCAATAAAATATATTTAAAAAATAGCCTGACCATTATTAATTTTAACAAGGAAGAAGACAGCACATTGGTCCTAACATTTCTCATAAATTGTCAGTGTTCTTTATATTAAGCAGAAAATAGCCTATATAGACAGCAGAAAATAACCTTTAAAGTATTATATGTATACCATTTATTGTTTGTCCTTTATAGCTATATGTTGGTTAAGTGTATATATTTATCAAAGATGACACTTCTACTAAAATTACGTGTCATTTCTGTAAGAATTTTTTGGTAAGTACTAAAGAAAAATTGATTTAGAACAGTGATCTTCTCCAGAGATATTTGTTAGGAAAGTCAGATTTTTTTCATATCACAACTTCATTGTGTGCTGAGAGCATGGTTTATTATGTGGGATAGAAAAATATCTATGTAGCCTCATGAATATGGGAGAGTGTCTGTAAAATTATAGTAGGTATTGGTTTTGTTTACGTTTGTTTTGGATAGCAGAGAAATGGTATCACCTTCAAATATTAATTCTTGGAAAAGAAATAATTAGGTCAGGACGGTGGTGAGTGTATAGTTTCTTTATCATTGTCAAGTACATTCACCACAAGTCATTTGAAGTGTTAATGTAAACATGCTTATCCTACACAATTACATAAAAATCATAAACATGTTTCTTTTTCATAACAGCCACTTTGCTTACATTAAGGGGAAATCACCTATGAGTGAATTAGTTTGACCCTTAGAGGAGTCCCAGAGTGTGGTGAGCCATAAAATGTTCTCTGCGGAAGAGTGTTTGAGTCTTGTCAAAGGGGGAAACCACTGCTATCTCGGTGTTATAATAAAGGAGGATTTTGGAAATTTATTGACAAATTCTCTAATTCTGAGCTTGTTATCTGAGAGCGAGAGGACAGTATTTGCAAGTCAAATCATGGCAGAATCTATTGTCAGACAATTAAAACATCTTCTCTGAGACCTACCGAACTAACCTTTGTGTGGTCTTGCTCTCAGATGGAAATGGTTCCTGGGGACCGTTGACAGCATGAATTTTGAGATGACACTAAATGTGTGTGGGAACTTGCAAAAACAAATCTAAAAAAAGATTCAGGATCAGGGTTTTCTTTGCCACTTTTTTACCATGACGGGGTGGGAGTGGGAGCTGGGGCCGGGGCTGGGGGAGGCTCCAGAGGGAAGGTGATGTGAGAGATGCTGGTAAAAGTTAGTCCTGGTCAAGCCTGGGGTGAACAATGACACAGTGTTGTTGTGGGCTGCCTCCACGACTTAGATATTCTTCCCATGTCAGTATAATCACTACTGGGAGGTAGCTCGATGAAGGATTACCATATCATTAATAGTATCCATGACTTTTGTTCAAAGGCGACTTGTGCAATGTTGCCTTGTGGATGAAGCGCCATAATCCTCTGAGCCGCAGCTGTAGAGGGGAGCTCCTCAGAGCCGCCCACACTGACTTCCCTGTCCTCTCGGATCAGTTCTAAAAAACAGACAGAAACAACGGTCAACTCAAAGCCAAAAAAAAGAAACATCCATTCTACATTTCCACATTCATCTCCAAGCTTCAATCCCTGCCAATGTCTCCCATTCATCTCTTCTCTAACATCCAGATCACCACTCGGATGGTGGCCAGATTAAAGGGGGAACAATGCAGTTTTAAATGTAAAGTTTGCATCTAATTTTTTTTTCTTTGCATGAGAAAAAGCACATTGATTCTATCTATGTGTCTGTCTAATGCTTAGCCTGTAGTTTTTCAGGACTTTCTTATTTTCTTTGGCAACATGAGGCATGCTTGGTTCTCTCAACTGTCTGGGCTTTCTCAGTTTATTTGGCGACGACACCTAACATTGAAATTTGTATTTGAGTAGAAAAGTATATATATAGTTGATAAACAATGGGGTTTTACTTCATTAATATTATTGCTGCCAAGAAACTTCTACTTCCAGTCAGTCTGAGCACTGAAAGAAATCTAAAAACTTAGCAGTAGCTTGAAACCGAGATATTAGGGATTGGGCAGAAGAAAATAATGAGCGAATCACATTTGGTGACAACTCCAGGTGGCAGAAGACAGGAAAGAATGGATGTAACTTTAAGAGCCCATTTCATTTCATAAAGCTCACCTCCCCAAAGAAAGGAGAGTGAAAAGTGCAAGAGAGACCCTGACTGATTTGGCATTGGAAAATGTAAAAGTACAATGAAGCCTGGAGTTAAATTTCTTGTTTCATACATTAATAATCACACTTTTATTTCAAATTGAAACTAAGTTATGCCTTGATTTACTCACAAGCCGTTATTTTTAAAAAGTGTTTTAATCTTACACTTTCATCTCATTGCTTCATTGGAAAATCACTATAGCATTATATTTTAATAGAGTGGACACACAATATTATATTAGTTTCAGATGTACAACTTAGTGATTTAGACATTAAGGATGTGATCACCACGGATAAATCTAGTAACCATCTGTCACCATATGAAGTTATTAGGATATTATGGACTATATTCCCTATGTCCTTTATATCCCCACAATTTATCTATTTTATAACTGGAAGTTTATACCTCTTATCCCCCTTCACTTCATTCACCCATTTCCCCCCTTCCCTCTGGCAACCATCCATTTGTCCTCTGTATCTATGAGTTTGCTTCTGTTTTGTTTTGTTGGTTGGTTTTGTTTTTAGATTTCACATATAAGTGGGTCCTAGGGTATATGTCTTTCTCTGTCTGACTTACTTCACTTAGTATAATACTCTCTAGGTTCATCCCTGTTTTCACAATAATATAAGCACATAATAAATACATACATATGTAATCTCACATAAAGCAAGGCTTTTTGAAGTCCTTACGAATGCTAAAAGTGTAAACATTTTCTTGAACCCAAAAGTTTGAAAACTGCTGTTCTCAATCACAATGGGAAGAGAAGTGCTCCCCCTAAAACTAGAAACTTCTCCATGGCTCTGTTACAGAAATGTTCCCTCAGGAGATAACTTGCTTTCTTCAAATAGGTAAAAGTTCAGGATTTGGAACTCTGTGATTTGGGGCATCTCAGTTTACCCAAGTGAACAATGGAACAGATGGATTCATAAGCTGAGATTCAGTGAGGGCCTTCCAGGCACTAGCCACTGTTTCCCAGGCAGTGGATGTACACATGTATGAGCAACTCCATCACTGCCCTCTAGAAGTTCACTCAATAGGAGCAGCAAACCAATGAAGAGACAGCGATAACAGAGAGTGGCAGGTGTACATGAGGCGCTATGGAAACATAGTGGGGTACCTAATCCAGAGAGCAGGCAGAAGGGAAGGCACTTTGAAGTGGGTCTTGAGGGACAGGTAAGAGTTAGCCAGAAGAAAAGGTGAAGGATATTCCAAACAGGGAAGTTAACATATGCAAGGAACTAGAGCAATGTTGTTGTTGTTTTCAAATGATGGGTTGGGTTCCCTTAATAGATCATGAAATCAATTTAATGTGTTATGACCAGGATTCTAAAAATAACAAAATAGAATAGAAAATATCAGAGTGCACCTCACATAGAATGGGTGTTTTTTCATGAAACCTTTTCCCCATTGTATTTATGTGTGCACATGCATGATAAAGAGAGAGAGAGAGGAGAGAGGAGAGAGAAAAACTGTATTTATTGAGTTGCAGTGTAAAATGCCTTTCTTATTGTTGGTTGAAATAAAAAACATTTTGAAAAGTACTGGTTTGAAGTCTTAAGAAGGAGCATTATATGTTCAAAGAATTATAAAGAGTAATTCAAATATGGGTGTAGCATGGGGTACATGTAGACAGTGCTACTGAAGAGGTAAGCAGGAATCAGATCATGGAGAGCCTTAAGGACTTGTCAAATAGTTTGTATTTTATCCTGAAGACAGTTAAGTACCACAAAAGAACTTTAGGAAGAGGAATGACATGATTCAAGATGTATTGGTCGAATAAAAATTATTCTAGCAGCTATGAGAAAGGTGGATTGGGGTGGTGGTAGTAAAGTCTGATGTTAGGAGACCTCTTTCCAAGCCATTGTGAAAATTCAAGGGCCTGAAATAAAGCAGCAGGAATAGAGAACTATAATAGTTTTTAATTTATTAGAACTCTTTTAAAAATTATGTGATTATTTCTCATATAGCATTCTGTTCTAGTTTTATAAATACATTATACACTAGACTATAAACTTCATGAAGGCAGGAATTTTTGTATCCTTTTCACATCTCAGCACCTTCAGAAATGAGAATAATACTTAGTTTGTCAGCTGCCCAATGAATCTTTGTTGAATGAATGAAGTAAATATTCTCTTTTCCAAAGAGGATATTAATTATAGGAGGTTGTTTTAAGTTTTCTTCTGCTTCCTGCATTATCTTTGTAATCTCCCTTCTTTTCTTTTTTTCCCTTTGCCATTGTATTTTATTTTTTATTATCTCTGTCTTTCATGATAGAGGCTTTCCTAAATGTTTAGCAGTCTTTCTATATCCATTTATATTTAAAAGTAAGGCACTCAAATCAATTGAATGCTCCCTGTGCGTTGATAAGATAGGTTATTTGCTGACTCCCAAATGTCAATTTTTATCTTTACTCTTGTGTGTGTGTCTCACTTTCTTAATAGAGAACCTTCTCATTTCTGCCTTGGGAATATAACCCTGGCCGGCAGTTCTGGGGGGCAAATGGGCTAAAATATTTGACAGTTAAACTATTGAGTGGGCAAACTTCCATTTAATTCTTGTTTTTAGTATTTTACCTGACCCTGAGCTCAGTTTCCCTGATGTTTTTGAGTCTGGAATCTTCCTGGTTCAATTTCTCCTCCTTTTTTCATCCTTGTTTCTTATCCTTGCCTTCCAAGTTCCCTGCTGCATCCTGACCTGTCCAGGAATCTGTGCTGGGAATTCAGTTCCTCCTGTCTGCATCCCCTTGTTCCTGTACTGAGGTTTCTCTCTCCTGCTCAGTTACTGTTCATCCCGCTTTCCAGTTGGACATCTCTATGTGATCGTGTCATACAGCACTCCTGGCCCTGTGAGCTTATGCTCTTTTTATTTCTTTACTATCATTTTAGAAGGGTTTTAGGAGAGGGAGGAGATAAACTCGTGCATTTACTCTTTCATGTTTAAACAGAGGTCTTAGAGGGCTTTTTAGAGACTAGCTTTATTTACTGACTAGATTAATTATTAGCCTCACTTTTCTCAGATTTAATCACATTTGTCCAATTAAGTTATCTAGGAAAAGAATTTTAGACTACTGGTCATGTTCTTTGATTTTGGCAATACAAATTTTCTTTTCAGTGTAAGGAATGAAATGCCATAATCTAGTGATAATTCTTTTAGAACATGCTGTATTATGTGAATATTGATACTCATCAATATGTATAGCTAGTCAGTGAGTTCTTATTTGTATTGGCAGTTCTGTTATGGAAAACTCTGGTAGAAAATCTGTCGAAGCAACTGATGCATAGGGAAAATACAATTATGCATATGGTTGAAATGGATTCTGATAAATGGATACCATAATTAAAATGAAGATCTAAAACATTGTCCTCACCCTGTATCGTCAGTCTCCTCCCCCAGTCTCAGGCTGCCACTGATCTTTCTTTGTTGCCATAGTTTGCCTATTCCAGAATTTGTAAGAATATACTGGTATCCAAATTAATATTAAGTGTTACTTAATAGGAAATCATAGCCTATTTGGTGTGAATCACTTCTGTTTTTATTTTTTTTTATTTTTTTAAATTACTTTATTGATTAAGGTATCACATATTTGTCCTCAACCCCCTCCCCCCGTTCCCTTCCCAATCCCCCCCACACGCAAGCCCCCCTCCCCCTGTTGTCCGTGATCATTGGTTAGGCTCATATGCAAGCACACAAGTCCTTTGGTTGATCTATGAATCACTTCTTGCCATGCAACTTTTGGTTCTTGTTGATGAATGAATTTCAAGAAGATTTAGGATTCCAGGAACTTAAAATGTATCTTGTGAGAGGACTTCAGGTTCTCAGAACATCAAAATAAACACCTTTGACCTGTCAGCCAGTAGCTTCCCAGCCACACTTTCTGATTTTTTTCCAAATACCTCCAGGTTGTATTGACTAGAATGATCACATACTGAGTTTGAAACTTGGGAAAGGAGTCTAAACAAGCCAAAGGCAGAAGGGCTCTGTAAGCACTAATTTCCCACAGGGCTGCATTTAGTAACCTATTAGGATAAGCTTGGAATGCGTTTCCCTCAGCCAGGGCAGATGTCCAAGGGTATCTGTATCAAGGAGGTCTATTAAAAGTATTAGGAACGGAGAGCCAGTTATGCACGCCAAATCCCTTCTGATTTCGACAGGACCGTGTATTTTTAGTTTTACTTTGTATGCTTGACTTGTCTAAAATAACTTGTAACTTGAAATCTTAAAGGAGAGTTCCTTTATCTCAATATCCAAATCATTTATACTTACTAAATCAGGAAGTTGATTGATTCCCAGAACATTTTCCTTTTTAGCATATCTGAAGACAATGCATTTACTCATATGCATGGACTATTTTTTTTAATCCTCACCCAAGGATGTAATTTTTATTGCTTTGTTTTTTCTTAGAGAGAGATAGAAACATTGATATGAGAGAGAAACATCGATTGGTTGCCTCCCGTACATGTCCTGACTGTGAATCAAACCCGCAAACTTTTGGTGTATGGGACCAGGCTCCAACCGAGTCACCAGCCAGCCCTATTTTTATTTATAGTATATTTATTTTATGTTACTCCCAGGAGAAAATTCATGTTTTTAGCAAGCTAGCACTAAAAGAAACCTTAGAGGTCAAATTGTCCATCTTCTTTCTGATACAAGGAAGGAATCTGAGACTCAGGTGACTTCCTGAGGTCTCTGGGAAAAAAGATTAATTTCAGGCATTAATTTTTATATGAATCTAAGTCTTTTTCTTAGTCATTTAATATTTCTAAGCCTAAATTAGCAATACATTTGCACCAGAGCCCAACTACCACCCCACACTTAGTCCACCAGTCAGAAAGCCTTATTCTAGAACAGTTGTTCCTGAGCACATGGACATACACATTATCTGTCCTATCTGACCACCACCTCACCACTGTTATGGGCATAGAAACCATCAAATTGTTTCATCCAACATATTCACTAAATGTTATCTGCACAGAATACTAATATAGCCAGTGGAGTGTGTTCATTAGAGAACACGGGGAAGTGCTCGCACAAGTAGGACAGAGCAGCTGGTGAGACTGAGTCTGAATGCACATAATTTAGACTTAGAAAAACCACAAAGACACAATATATATTTACCTTATATATAGTCAATAAGTACTGTATTTTTAAGAATTGTAAGGCCTAGCCAGGTGCTTCAGTTGGTTTGAGCATCATTCCGATACCCCAAGATTGTGCGTTCCATCTCCAGTCAGGGCACATACAAGAATCAACCAATGAACATGTAACAAAGTGGAACAATAAATTGGTCTCTCTCTATGTCTCCCCCTCCCTTCTTTCCTCTCCCTCTAAAATAAATGAAAAGAATTTTAAGGAACTGCAATTGTTTGAGAATTTCGTATTTTGAGAGAATTGTTTTTCTGATTAGATCAGCATTTCAGGAAGAACTGCGTGGACTTAGCTTTCACCTTATGAGAAGTCTCTAATCTTTTGAAAAGTTAAGTCAGATTTAGGAAATGATCATTTGTGTGTGTGTGTGTGTGTGTGTGTGTGTGTGTGTGTGTGTGTGTGTGTTTACCATTTGCTGCCTCACTAGGCAGCAATCATTAAGTATAGTTCTAGAAATCCTATTATTGGGATGACTTCCAATATAGCAGCTGTAGTTGTTGTTACCATGGCTACTGAGTATCACTGTATCCCCTCTGCTGGCCTCAGTGCCATGTTGCTGACAGCTCTGGAACTTTACTTCCCTGCTTTCCTGTCTCCTCTCATTCCTTAAAGGAGAGTTCATTTATCTCAATATGCAAATCATTTATACTTACTAAATCGGGAAGTTGATTGATTCCCAGAACAATTCCATTGGATTCTCACGTTAGACAGTGTGTTGATTAGGAAAAGGTTCTGAGCCAATAACAGAAACACGGCTCCTGTGTGTTAAATAAGGTAGAGGTGTGTTTTCCGTCCCTCAAAAGGAGGATGGAGCAAGCAGCCCAGGCTGATGTGGCATCTTCCTGGTATTATTATCAGGGGCCAGGCTGCTCTCCCATTCTAAAGCTTGGTTTTCACATTAAAGGTTACTTCATGGTTCTGATGCTTGAAGCTCTGGCCTGCGTGTACTAGTGGCAGGCCTGAAATAGGGAGAAGGCAGAAGGGCAAAAAGGGGGTTCCTTTCAGCCGAGTCTGTTCACTTTAAGCATCATTCTCAGAAATCACACACAATACTTCTAATTATAACATATGGCCAGAATTCAGTCACATGGACAGGCCCAGCTGCAAGGATGCCTGGGAAATGTAGTCTTTTATCCTGAATAGCAATGTGCCCAGCTAGGAAGGAGAGAGTGAGGAGAAGCAGATAGATGTTGTGGTAGATAACTAAGTCTCTACCACAGGTAATTTAGGTGGAATATTCTGTCATATCCATGATGCCTTAATTGCTCATAAGTAGTGGTTACTACTTTACAGAAATAGTATCTGTGGATATGTGATAGATGCGGTCTTTTGAGCATCCTCAGAGATTATCCTCTGTCATATGAGCATATCCATAGTCAGTGTTTGCTCTTTATTAGAATACTTTCAGTTACAGGAATTCAAATAAAACAAAGTTTCAAATAGAATCTCAAAAATATATCCACTGCCAAATACTTAACAGAATCTTAGGGAATAAAATAGACTTAAGGAAAACTGGGAGAAATTCAAAACACAATAAAAGGCTGTAAAAATAATTAATGGCTTCTTGTGAAAGGAACACCATAAGTATGATTGCGTAGTATAACCCCCCAAATAAGCTTTTGTTAATTTTTAGGGAGGTTGAAGAAGTCTAGTACCAAGTTATATCCTACTTCTATTTCTTTGCCTAGGTTTATTCATCATAGCTCTTTCAAGATAACTTTTCTTGATATTTACCTACTGTGTGATTAGAAAAAAACAGATTTATTGAGATATAAATTACATATTTACTCACTTAAAAATTTAATCATTTACAAATCCATCCACTGTAAGCTTGTAACTCAGTGATTTGAATAAATGTATTGAGTTGTGAACTATCACCACAATCCAGTTTTAGAACAGTTGTATCTTTCTGTATCTATAAATTTGTTCTTTCTAGACATTTTCTATAAATGTGATCATGTAATATATATTCTATGTCTAGCTTATTTTACTTAGCATAATGTTTTTCAGGTTCATCCATGTTGTAGCATGTATCAAGAATGAATTCCTTTTAGTTGCCAAATAGTATTCCAGATTATAGGTATACCATATTTTGTTTATTCATTTATCAGTTGATGGACATTTAGAATGTTTTCAGTTTTTTGTTGCTATGTCCTACGAACATTTGTGTACATGTCATTGTGTGAACATGCGTTTTCATTTCTCTGATAGATTTATAAGAGTGGGATTGCTGGATTGTATTGTAAGTTTATGTTTAACTTTTTAAGAAATTGCACTGTATTTCAAAATGGTTGTGCCATTTTACATTACCCCTAGCAATGCATGAAGGTTTCAGTTTCTCCATTTCCTCTCCAACATTGATTAATATGTATCTTTTTTATTATAGTCATTCTAATGGATGCCTAGTGGTATTTCATTGTGGTTTTAATTTACATTTCCCTAATGATTTTTTAAAAATATGTTTTTATTGATTTTTAGATAGAGAGGAAGGGAGAGGGAGAGAGAGAAACATCAATGAGACACATCAATCAGCTGCCTCCTGCACTCCCCCTGCTGGGGATTGAGCCTGCAACCTGGGCATGTGCCCTGACCTGGAATCAAATCCGGGACCTCTTGGGTCCATGGAATGCCACACCAGCTGGGTGATTTTGAGCATCTTTTTGTGCGTTATTAGATGTAGGTATAGCTTCTTTGGAGAAGTATTTATTCAAATATTTTGCGCATTTAAAAAATCTGGTCAATTGTCAAGCTCTATACATTAGTCATTGTAAATTCTCTCTATATATTCTGATACAAGGCCTTTATCAGACATATTATTTGTACATATTTTATTCCACTCTGTGTGACTTATGCTTTTGTTTTCCTAATGGTGTCTTTTCATGTAGCCCAACTTACCAATTGTTTTATAGCTTGTGCTTTTGGTGTTGAGTTGTGAGATTTTGAGCAAGTTGTCTAACCTCTGCAAGCCACTGTTCCTTTGTCTATAAGATTAGAGTACTAATTCATACCTCAAAGGTAACTGTGACTTACATCTGCTTTCCCTGTTTCTCTTTGGAAAAGAGGAGGCTGCAAGTTCAAAGAAATGGTGCTTTTGGTACTTATGGTTGACTTGCTGGGGGTGGGGGACTTGGAATGTCTAAAAGCTACTGAATAGATCTGCTAATCATTTTTGCTCTCATCTTCTGATCTAAGAGATCAGCTTCACAGGAAGGGAATAAGCAGTATAGGTAAGGGGAACCAAATTGCAGAGGAGGTTAAGGAATGGATGAAGTTACCTGGGAAGGGCGAAGGATAGGAGGGACCGAGTATGAAGAAGCTTGAGGAAACTTTTGATAGATATAGTAATAATCTTAATTATGACGATGGTTTTACAGGTATATACATATGTCAAAACTTATCAAATTATATACTTTAAATATGTGCTGTTTATTGCAAATCAGTTACCTCCATAAAACCGCTTTGTAGAAAGACATTTTTACACCTATTAGGATGGTTATAACTTTAAAAAACTGCAGAAAATAACAAGTGTTGGTGAGAATGTGGACAAATTGGAACGCTCATGCATTGCTGCTAGGAATGTAAAATCATAGAGCCACTGTGGAAAACAGTTTGGTGGTTCTTCAAGAAATTAAAGATGGAATTTACATATGGTCCAGTAATTCCATTCCTAGGTATATACCCAAAAGAATTGGAAGTGGGCACTCAAACAGGTGTTTATATATCAGTGTTCATAATAGTATCCATCAACAAATGAATGGATAAGCAAAATGTGGTATATCCATACAATGGAATATTACCCATTAAAAAGGAGTGAGAGCCTGGCTGGTGTGGCTCAGTGGTTGAGCGTCAACCTATGAACCAGGAGGTTACAGTTTGATTCCCAGTCAGGGCACATGCCTGGGTTGTGGACTCGATCCCCAGTGTGGGGCATGCAGGAGGCAGCTGATCAATGATTCTCTCTCATCATTGATGTTTCTATCTCTCTCAGAGTGAGATTCTGATACATGCTGCAACATGGATGAACTATGAAGGCATGCTCAGTGAGATAAGCTAGAAACAAAAGGACAAGTATTGTATGCTTCCACTCACATGCAGTACCGAAGATAGGCAAGTTACAGAGGAAGAGAGATTACCAGGTTCTGGGAGGAGAGGAGAATGGGAAATTATTGTTTAACTAGAGACATGATGCACCAAGATTCGTGCAAGAATGGGCCTTCCTTCCCCTGGCTGCCGGCCCCGCCTTCACTCCAGCTCGGAGCCGCCTTTCTGCCTTCCCATGCTTCCCAGAGGCCTGGAGAGGCTGGGGCAGTGTGGAACACTTGCCCCTGGCTGCTCGGCACCTGCATATGCAAATTAACCCACCATCTTTGTTGGGTTAATTTGCATACTCTCTCCTGATTGGTTGGTGGGTGTTGCAAAGGTACAGTCAATTTGCATATTTCTCTTTTATTAGTGTAGATGGGTGCAGAATTCTGTTTGGGATGATGGAAAAGTTTTGTAAATGGATAGGGGTGGTGGTTGTATAACATTGTGAATGTACTTAATGCCAGTGAATTGTACACTTAAAAATGTTTAGTTTTATGTTATATTTATTTTACCATGATAAAAAATGCCAAAAACGAATAGACCAAGTGATATATAAGTTTAAGTGAAGATAGCAGTAAAAAATATGTAATGAGAAGTTGACGAATCAGCCGCAGGGATGAGGCCAGAAGTAGGCAAGTTCTTCCTTTCTGGTTCCTTTATCCCACCACTCACACTTATAATTATTATAAATTTATTGTATTTCTTCACTCCCTAGTCTTCAGGCACTTAGATGGGGCAGGAGATATGTAAAGTAAAAAATGAATTGAATGCATTTAGCCTGGGGAAGAGAGGACTTGGGGGAGGCACGACAGCGGGGGTTGAAATATTTACAGGGCTGTCAGGTAGCGGAAAGAGGAGCTTATTCTGTGTGCTCCATGGATGGAAGCAGGGTTTCATGGGAAGCAGATCTTCCCTGCCTCTGAAAAAGGAATAACGTTTAAATAAATAGAACCGTCTGTAAGTGGAGTAGTTCCTTGGAATGCTGGAAATGGGTAAACTGCTGCATAAGATGGGCAGTTGGGCCATGTGGTCTTTGTCTTAGCATCCCAGCAGGAAAAAGTAGGGAATTTCAGTAAGGATTGCGAAGAGTATTGAATGAAGGAACTATTTGGAGAGGTGTGAGCCAGATTGAGGGAGTCTACCAGGATTGTTGAGGCACCAGTGAACTAGCCCCAGGGGGCGGCCTTACCATCAGGCCTGACATAGTGAAGGAGGCAGTGCTGTTCAAGGAGCCCAGTGGAGCTGTAGACGGGGAGTCACCCAGCGGGAAAGGGGGACCACCCAATGGAAGCTGGCCGCCATTGGCCAAATCACGGCTCCAAGGCAGAGAAACAGCAGCGGTAAAACTTGCAGCCTTCTGTCTCCTGCATCTTTCATTGATGACCCCAGGTGGAAGCCCGAGGGCACAGAAGCTGCAGCGATGCAGCTTTCAGGGAGAGACCACCTTCCTGGGGTACTGAGTGGGGCAGAGAAGTGTGTCCAAGGTTTCTTCCACCTCCAAGGTCTACAAGCTTTGAGGTTATGATGCATTTGATTTTCATAGCAGACAACCTAATTTCCACCACATTCAAACTTGGGAAGAGCAAAAAACCCAAAGATTGCAGCGGATACTCTATGAATGACTAGTACATTGTGTGATGGTGAAAAGGTGCTTGGGTTATCTGGCGATATCCATGGGGTCAGGACATGTCCTTGGAAGCTGAAAGGTGGGAAAGAAGCCATCGGTGAGCCAACACAGAGTTAGCACGTCCTGTGTGCCAGGCATGTTCTAAATGCCGGAGGTCTCCCGCTGAGTAAGGCAGAGCACCCTCTCTTCTTACGTAGAAGTAGGGGACAGACGATAAGCATCTATTCATTATGGGGAAAATTAAACACGTAGCTCCCAGTACCTCAAATACAGCACTGTCCACACTCTGAATGAAAACCTAAGTAAATTAAAGAGCGTTTACATTCCTGTTCAGAGCAGGCAGATATTCTATTGTGGTGTGCCACAAACAGAATGGAACTTTAACATACAGAAATTAATTACAGATTCAGAAGGTGAAAACTTATCCCAGGAGTTCATAATTTTATGAGGGTTTAATTTATATTGTTATTTTAGACTGACTATCCCTTTACTCTGAGGTAAGTTCAAGAAAATTCATGAGGAGAGAAACTTTTCTTGGAGTTTTTATTCTTTGGGCAGTTTGGTACTTAGTGTCAAAAATACAACTTTCAAAATAGTAGAGAATAAATTAATGATGTTCAGCAATATAGAAAAGTCCTCTATACTATATATTTTTTTCTCCTTTAGAATTTACTAGTTTATTTACTACTTGGATGCCAATCTATTATATTTTAGGGACCAAGAAAAACTGAATATGCAAAATAAAATATTGCTGTTACATTTGAAGACATTTCCTTTGGTTTTTCTTTTCTTCCTTTTTTACTTTTTTCCTTTTCCACCCCTTTTGGGTAATGCTTACCTCTGTGCAATTAAAGAGGTTTCTAATTTACCTTGGGATCAGCTATATCTTAAGAAATGCGGCATCTCCCAGGAAATCATTTGCTTAGCATCCTTACCAGGGTAGTAGAAAGGTCCTCCCCGGTGTCTTCGGCTGTCATCTTTGCACAGTAAGCGGGTCTTTCCCCTTAAGGAGACTCACTGACACGAGGTTGCTGGCTCCGTATGTGGGGCTTCTTGTCTGAATCCCAACCCCTTCCCCGCTGAGTTCTGTGTTCCCTTCCTCCAGAGGTCCAGTCTGACACAGTGTCCCCACTGTGGAGGGTCAGCAGCTGTGCAGGTGGCCATTTGCAATGATCATTATTTGCCTAACCTTAGAGAAAATAATATCACAATTGATTTCTCCTCCAAACTCTGTTGCTGTACATACAGAATAATTATTTGTTTGCATGTCTTAGACCTATGTGAGAGGTAAAAGTGGATTTTCTGCTTTTCCATTTGGGCAGGTTACTATCTATATGTATAAAACCCTAATATGCAAATAAACCGAATGGCGGAACAACTGAACAACTGAACAACCGGTCACTATGATGTGCGCTGACCACCAGGGGGCACGCGCGGAACCTGCAGGTGTCAGCAGCAGTGGGATGGTGGAGCAGGTGAGCGGGGGCGCCAGACCAAGGTGGGTTGCCGGTTACTGTCATTGGGGCAAGCCTCTAGTGGTTACTGAAAATTCTTTGCTCCTGCGTGCCGCGGTCCCACTGGGCGCTTGCACCTGCTGCCAGCGCCCACACCTGCTGCCGGCACTGGCCCCAGTCGCTCCGTGCTGTCAGTGGGTGCGAGCGAGCTGGGCCGGCGCCATCCGCTTGTGGGAGCAGCGGTGGCAGGAGCGGGGCTGCCCGCAGACAGGGGACAAAGGGCCACAGCGGGAGGGGCGGGGGGGCCGCAGAGGATGGGCCAAGACCCGCCCCTGTGCCCACCGCAGCCTCGCGGCCCACAGTTTCTTTCAAGGTGCATGAATTCGTGCACTGGGCCCCTAGTTAAATAATAAACATGATACAGAGAATGGCTGATAAAATCTCCTCATTTCTTCTAGTAGTCACACCCGAGTCTATATCAAGCATGTACAGGATCAAGTATCCATTAGACCTTCTTTATTTTTTGTACTTCTGTGGGTTTTCGTAGAACTCTAGAAGTGCTGTGACCTTTTAAAAATTAAATTAAATTAACTGAAAAGGGAACGAAAACGAGCCTGCATTTTCTGGAGTTTCCCCAGAGGCTTTTTATCTGTTTAGACGAAGCAGGGATTTTTCACATATTGACATAAGCATTCATTTGCTAATTTGGTGGACATTAAACTGCATGCAGCCTTCCCCAGAATCTTGAATGAAGTGAAATCCTTGGGTCCTCTGGGCTGCTCTGGTCCTGCAGCTCTCTCTGCACACAGCCGGTCCCCCTCCAGCTCCTCAGATAAAAGTCAGTGCTGATCGCCTTAAGGAAAGAATGAGTTAAATGGACCAACATTCTAGGCCTGGATCTAAAACTCCTGGCCCTTTCAGAGGCGCCCGAGCACCTGCAGCAGCAAGGTCATTTGCACATACATAAATAAATAAATTAACAATGAATAAATAATTTAATCCCGGCCACACAATGCCACCTTGCAGATTTGATCCCTGGCAGCTCCCAGTGAATTTGTCCATTTCTAATTCTTTTTGATAAAGTCCTCAGATACTTGCTGACTGTCAGGCTCATTTTCTTATTGTTTTCACTTGATTAGTTCTGTATGACCTAAGGTCGCCCTTAAAATCCACATCTCTCAGGAAGACTCCAAAAGGCCTTCTTTTTAGTACCAGAAAGGGTGGAAAGTGCCTGCCTTTCTCCATACAATGGCCTGGAAAGTTTTTTGTCACCAGCCTCCTGAAGCAGCCCTTAGGTTACCCAAGCGCAGAAATAACTCATTAAGGGGCACCATGTTTTCTCAGCCGCTTTATCCAGTGCACTTGGCTGTGCCCCTGTCAGCTCTCCCAGGTCCTGGAGGAATGGGCCACCTCCCCTGAACCTGCTAGGCAGCCCCGGCCGTGACAGCACCAGGCAGTGGCGTCTGCCCGCCCACACCGGTGCCCAGGCTGTGTGTGCCATGTCCATGATCTTCGGGAAAAGATGCTGGCCTTCTGTGGGCAGGGGTGGGGTTGGGGGTAGAAGAGAAGGTAAGAGGGGGACTTTTTTCCTCCCTTTTCTTTTTAAGCTGGCAGGAAGTTGCTGCCACATCCTCATTTTCAGGCCACACATTCCGTGTAGGGGTGGGCCCAGAGGCAGGAGTCCTTTCGAATTATCAATCGCTGTGATCCCCATCTCCAGGCCGAGGCCTCCTCACACTGTGTCACCACTGCCCACTCACTGGTCATGCTCTCCTCCGCCAGGATAGCTCCTCGAATGGGAGGGGAAAATGAGACCCTGTCTTGGTTGACTCTAATGGCCTTAATGAACGGGAACCAAATTCCTCGCTTCTGTTTTCACTGAAGAATTTACAGATTGTTTCCACAGTTCTGATAAAGCTTTCCATGATTCCTGACGGTCAAGTCTTTGGGATTTTCAAGGAGATTTTCTATGTAATATTTTTCTCTTCCTTCTTCTGGACCATCAGCTAAAAACTTGCTGTATGAGATAGAGTCTTACAAGGGTTAGTGTCTTTTGAGTACGTAAGGGAGGTGTCCCTGAAAGCTGTAGTGCCATGTGAAGTTTGAAAGCAGGCTCCACAGCCCACATGGAAGTCGACTACGTGATTATGTTTTAGAATCTCATCGCATACTCCCTTTATCTGATACTATTTTAAGAGTGGATTTTCCTATATTTGGGTGCCTTTCAGAAGTTTTCCAGAAGGACAAATTACCTAGGCTGAACTCTCAAAGCCCTCCAAGAGTTTGGTTCCATCATCTGAGTTGTAAAAAGGCCGAGAGTCTTGGCCCCCAGATGAAGTCAAGAGACCTTGTCAGCGAGACCCTTAGCTCAGGCCCTGGCAGAGCATGCTGGCGTGTGCCATGCACGGGAGGGTGAGCTTTCTGACCTCAGTGGTTGTGTGCCGACAGCGCTCCAGCTCTAGCAAACCTCCAGGCAACAGGCACCACAAGTCATGAATTTATATCCGTTTGTGTCATATCTGAGCCACAAAACAAAACTTTCATCCTCCGAAAGATCCATCACTTAGGGATGTGACGGCAAAGAGAAAACGCAGCTTCAGATGCTTGTGTTACCAGCATCTTGGGACAGTTGAAACTTTGTTACTGACGAAGGAGGGAGGGGTTTTAAATGATTGTACCTTTCTCTGTAGGAGAGTTATCGGTCTTTTTAATGGGAACTCTCTATTGGAGGTCTCTTGAGCTCTGTGAAGAGCAATTTATAAAAAGCCAGAAGTGTCTATACTCGCAGCAAGAAGACTGCCGCAAGAGAGACCCCCAGAAATGGGAAAACTGCCACACACATGTCACATGCGAGGTCATACACAAGTCTAGCCTTTCCTTACTTTGGAAGTTAGAAAGCATTTCAAACTTACAGAAAAATATAGGGAGTAATATAGCAAACACTTGTTCACCTCCTACCCAGATGCAATGGATACTAATTCACATTTTGCTGTATTTGCTTCAGCTCTTTCCTTGAAAAAGTTTACAGATGCAGGGGAAGCCTCATTAGTCCCCCTCCCTGATCACAGTCCCTCTGAGCCACCCCAGGATACTCTCAAGTTGTCTCCACAATTTACCTGGTAGAATGAAAGTATAATCTCAATGTGTAAACATATTGTATACACACAGAGCAGAGAGTGAAGAATATAAGTGGAAAGGTTAGCAGTTGATTTTTATAAAATTTGGGTTTTTTCTTCTTTGTACTTTACGTATTTACATGTTCTTGCTGATGACATATTTAAATGATGACAAGTAATGATAAAGGATAAAGAGCAGTATGCAGCTTGTTAATGCTAAAGATTGATGCCTGTTCCCCAGGAAGGTTCAAAGGACAGCACAGCAAGTTGTACCAACGTCACTTGTGATTTCTCCCAAATAGGAAATGCTTTTCTGTTCATGTTCTCATTTCACTTCTGTGCTCACAGGAGTCACTTATCCTAACCCCAAACTTCCTGCTTCCCTCACTCTTTACAATGTGCAAGGCCTATATTTCATATATTCTTTCATTATTCTGTGGTTTACAACCCATTTTTTAAAATACAATTTAAGCTGTTCTCCGAAGAGAATTTCACAGAATATTTTAAAAACATGTTTAGAAAATGTAAGCACAATCGTTTTGAAGCCAGCTGCCTAGAAACTTTGATACATAAGAAAGATGGTAAGGGTTCAGAGCAGTGATGGGGTCTTGGGCACCCAGGGATACACTGGGTTTAGGGTAAGGATAGTCTGAGACTTGGGTTTGTAGGTTTGAGTTAAGTGTTAGTTTCTATCAGTCCTTTATTATACAATGGATTTTAGCCATTTTTAACTTTTCTTTGGAAGACATTCTATTTTATTATTATTATTATTATTATTATTATTATTTTCTTTTTTTTTCCTTCTTGTTTGGGTTCCTCCGTGGTACTGTTCACTTTTCTTAATGCACTGCTTTTTGGAGGGAGCCAGTGGCTGGTAATAGCTGCCTTAAAAACCTCATGAGCGCCCCCTGCCGTTTCACAGTTGACAATACAGGCCCTATTCAATTCTAATTCCCAGAAGCATGCAAGTACATAAAAGAATTAGAGACTCCCTTGTAGATTTGCTTGATCTAAGAGGCAGATTAATACTTGTTAAATTTCTCGAGAATATTTACAAAATAAGAAAGGAAAGGAAGGCTACTTTTAGCATTTTATCTGGGCTAACACTCAGATTAGCACAAGGGGGCTGTACCCCTCATTTGATGTAAGAAGCAGGTCTGTGCCACTTTTGAGAAACTACCAGTGAAGAATGAAGAAATATATCATGAAGTTAATTAGATCTGAAGTGGATTGACTAAAACCTGGAAGATGGGTTTCTAGTCATTTCATTTTTATCTGTAAAGTTTCTTGAATATGTTTTTATTGATTTTAGAGAGAGAGGAAGGTAGAGGGAGAGAGAGGAAGCTAGAGGGAGAGAGAGGGTGAAACATCGATGAGAGAGAGAAACATCGATTGGCTGTTTCCTTCATGTGCCCTACTGGGGATCAAGCCTGCAACCCAGGCATGTGCCCTGACCAGGAATTGAACCAGAGACCTCTTGGTGTATGGGACAAAGCTCAACCAACTGAGCCACACCAGCCAGGGCATGATCTGTAATGTTTTGATATGAAAAAAATAATATGCTTTCAAAATAACCCATTGATATAGTTTCTGTTGTATTTAATATTAATACTTATTTAAATTTTGCATGGAGTTTGATTTAAATTATGTGCCATAATTGAGTGAATTTTCATGCTGAAGACAATTATATATTACATAGGTCACATTTATTAATCAGTATTTTTCCAAACTAGTTAATAGGGTACCATTCTATATCCCACGTTAAAAACATCAGAACATATGCATTCATCAGACTACAAATATATAACAGAACACGTAGTCACTAGCCCCAGTGAAAGCAGTGGGGGTAGGAATGTGAGCAAAACAGAGGTTTCTGCCCAGCCGGTGTGGCTCAGTGGTTGAGCATCGACCCATGCACCAAAAGGTCGCCATTCGATTCCCGGTCAGGGCACATGCCCAGATTGTGGGCTTGATCCCCAGTGGGGGATATGCAGGATGCAGCTGATGGATGTTTCTTTCTCACTGATGTTTCTATCTCTCGCTCCCTCTTCCTCTCTCTTTAAAATCAATTTCTTTAAAAACAGAGGTTTCTGCCTTTGTGTATTCAGATGAGTGTATATGGCATCAAAAACACAGACAACAATAAAAAATAGATAAGTTTGGCTTCATCAAAATTTAAAACTTTTGTGCCTGAAAGGACACAGCAACAGAGTGAAAAGACAACTGAAGGAATGGGAGAAAGTGTTTGAAAACTGTATATCTGATAAAGGGTTAATATCTAGCATATATAAAGAACTCCTATAACTGAACAACAACAAAAAACATACAACCCAATCTAGAAATAGGCAAAGAACTTGAATAGACATTTCTCCAAAGATATAAAAATAAGCACAGGAAAAGATACCCAGCATCACTAACCATTAGAGAAATGCAAATCAAATCCATAGTGAGTCACTACTTCACACCCATTAGGATGGCAATTATTAAACAACCGAAACAGAGACTAACAAGTATTGGTGAGAATGTGGGGAAATTGCAAGCCTGTGCATTGCTGGTGGGAATGGAAAATGATGTAGGTGCCATGGAAAACAGTATGTGATTTCTCACAAAATTAAAAATAGAATTACCTTATGACCTAGCAGTTCAGCTTTCGGGTATATACCCAAAAGAATTGAAAGCAGGGACTTGAACATATATTTGTAACCCAACTTCATAGCAGCATTTTTTTACACAAGCCAAAGATTTTCCAACAAATGGTCAGAAAATGAAAGGGACAGAGGGGAGAATCTATAGATTAAAAGAGATTTAAAAGCATTTTTAAATAAGCAAGACACCCACTAAACGATATTGCCCAGGGTTGCACATTTGGGTGACAATTTTTTTTTAGAAATCCCAGGAAGTGATTACTGTAAAAGTCTGGATAGTGATTACTTAGTTGGGGAGAAAGGGATTGGAACTGAGCTGAGGCTACAGGAGATGGCAAAGTTCTACTTCGTAATCTGCGTGGTAGTTACAAGGGTGTTCACCTTAAAATCAATCATTAAACCAGTATTTGTTTTATGTGGTTTCCGTATCTTTGTTTAATTTTATAATAAAACTAGAGGCCTGACGCATGAAATTTGTGCAAGGGTAGGCCTTCACAGCCCCGGCTGCCTCACGGCCCCATCCCCCACCCACTGGTCGTTCCGGAAGGTCATTCCGGAAGGTTGTTCTGCTGTCTGGTCTAATTAGCATATTAGCTCTTTATTATATAGGAAGATTTGTAAAAAGCATTGTTTTTATTGGGTATTTTATTATCTTTAGTCTCTCTCTAACATTCATAATTCTGTCACAATTTAGTAATGCAATTGGGCCATGTTTGCATCCATCAGATCGTTATTCGTACACGTACATACTACACACTATTGAAATCATTATTCATTTCTACATCAAGCATTGCCTTAAAGATCCATTTTGGTGGCTGTCTATAGACACTCAATCTGTGATTGGATCTTTGCGTTGCTTAGGTAGTACTTGTAAACAGTAAGTTTGGAAATCAGTGTTTGCTTAATAAAGATACTGTTGTTTTAATGAAATAATGCTTTAATAGGAACAGAAAGATACTCCACTTTGTGTTGTTTTATTCAGTTTAACAAAAAAAGATCCTAATCTTAGAGCTTAAGCTACTCTAAGGAAGTACTACCATTTGTCTTTTGTAGACATTTCTCACACTCTCTGCTAACCTCTGCTAGGTTCTGGTGCTAAAAAGATGAATATAATGTAGTGACCTTTTTAAAAGCTCAGAAATAAGTCAGCAACCCATAACAATGCAGAATTATAAAACTCTTAACTGCTATTGGGCGTCAACTCTTTTTTTTTTTAATTTATTTCAGAGAGAAAGGGAGAGGGGTAAGGGAGAGAGAGTTAGAAACATCAATTATGAGAGAGAATCATTGATTGGCTGCCTCCTGCACGCCCCACACTGGGGATCCAGCCCTCAACCCAGGCATGTGCCCTGACCAGGAATCGAACTGGGACCTCTTGGTTCATAGGTCAAAGCTCAACCACTGAACCACGCCACCAGCCAGACTGGGCTTCAACTCTTTATAGGGAAATCCTATGTAAATGTTACAAGCACAGGTCCCTCTCTCTCCAGTCCTCCTCCTCTCCCCACTGAAACCAGAATGGTCTTTCTTCTAATTAAGTCTTAAAACAATTTCCTGGCCATACAGACAGCCATTGATTTCTCAAAAGTTCCTGTTTCCTGCTTTTGAGCCTTCACGCAGGATGTTTTCTACCTGAAACTGTCTTCCTTTTATTCCCCAATTCACCTGGTTAATTCCTATACTTCCTTCAGATATCAGCTGAAATGTCACTTTCTCTGCATCCTTTGGACCAGTTGGGAGGCTCTGCTCTGGACTCTTTCCATGCCCCCACCCCCAGCACCTAGGATGTTTCTTTTTAGCATTTATCAGACCTTAATAATTGCTTCCTCATTGCTTCCCATGTGACTATATGACTGCTATCAGGATATCACGAGGCTCACCCCCCATTTCCTCAGTCCCTGGCATGTATAGGCACTTCATAGGTATTTGTCAAATGGATAATAGGGGGTTTGCACAGATGTAATGAGTAACACAGAGAAGTGCCTGATGATATTGGGGGGCGGGGGGTAGGAAGATGAAGGTATCAGAGAAAGCTTTCCAAAAGAGCCAGTGGCTACATCATACAGGGGAAGATGGGATTTGCCAGGTAAGGAAGAGAGGTGAGGCGATTGGGATGGTGGTGGAATGAACTTCTAGAAGAAAGGAAAGAGCATATGCCAAGGCAGGGGAGAGCTTGGCAAGTTTAGGCAATGACAGGTATTTTGGAAGACAGAATTGTAAGGGGTCAGAATAGGCAAGTGAGTTAGACACAGTGACCCTTACTATTCAGGAAGGCTGAATTTACAGGAAGGGTGTTGTACGGAGAGCGGTGATGTAGCAGCACACGTCCTGAAACACGGGAAGCCCCGCTGAAGAGACTCGCATCCCATGCTTCCGATTCTTCTCTTAGGTGGGCAGTTACGGGATGATCTCGGAAGAATTCAGGAACTTGATCCCTCTCACGCCGCATGGACCAGCAGGGCAGACTTGAAGGCGGCTTTGACTGGCCTGTGCATCAACCTGAATGAATGTGTCTGAAGTGCCGGGAAGGAGGTGGGAGGTGAGTCAGCTCTAAACACTAAGGAGAATGAGATACGTGCTTGTGCTTACTCCTACCATGGCCCATGTTTTCAAAAGGAGAGATTAAAAATTACTCAGTTTATGTGTACACCTGGACTGTCTTTCAAAGGGTATATATTTAAAAACTGGAAGTGGTGGTTGTTTCCTAGGAGGGGCACTGGGTGGCTGGGCAGAAGTGGCAGGGGGACTCCCCACTACGGACCCTTCGTACTTCTAACATTTTACACCATATACATGGATTAGCTATTTAAAACTTTCTTTCAATAGTGTGTGCATAGAAAGGTTTTAAGGGAACACATCCAGAATCTTAGAGCTGATATCTAGATGGTGGGATTGTAGGCGCTTTTGTATCCTCTTTGTACTTTTCATTGTGTTTCCAACTTTCTACAGTGAGCATATATTGCTTCTGTCATTAGTTTGTGAAAGGTATTTTTTTAATCTGGATTTTAGGGACTGTATTTGGGGACATCCAACTGCCCAATTTTGAGGTTCTGGAGGACCTCAACTTTACACAGGTAGAGGAGAGTATTCCTAAACTTAGATCCAAACCATACTGTTCTAAGAAAGGGTGAAAATATTCCTGATTATGGCAGCTGTTGCAGAGGAGAAAGGGAACTGGACTTGGAAGCAAACATATTGTAGTTCACATCCTAGGTCTGCCAGAATACAGTTACATGACTTTGGACAAACTCTCAGTATGACTGAGGTGCATCTTGGGTAGTGTTGAGGAACGAGGCCTGAGAAGTATGCAGTGGGAAGACCTGAAAAAGAACTTGGACTTTGTCCTAAGAGTAATGGGCAGGCATTGAATAATTCTAAACAGAGGCCTTTCAGATATGTTGTAGGAAAAAGCCACCCTTGCGGCTATGTTGAAATGAATTCGAAGAAGCAAAATGGAGGCTGGAGAATTGGTAGGCAGCTGAAAAGGGACATTGGCAGCCTGGTCTGTGGCAAAATAGATAGAAATGAATGGATTCAATAGATAGGAGGTAAAATCAACAAGATGATGATTGTTTGGCTGTGGAGTTTTGGAGAAGGGAGAGAGGCTGGTCAAGGGATAGTGGTGAATCAAGGAGTGACAGATTGAGTCTACCTGGAGTGAGGATAGATCTGGAAACAAGACCACAGTGGTTTCCTTTCCATTGCAATGGGATGGCTTTGCCTCGATTAAGGGCCCCAAAAGAATCCTTCAGGATAACTGGAGCCTATCCTATAACACAGAGAAAAAAGCTGGAGATTAGGGTGAGACGGGGCAGGTAGAGAAAGAAGGAGAGAAGGTGAGGAAACATTTAGGTTTTGATGTATTTATTTGGGAAGGAAGAGTTTGTCTAATAACTTTCTCTCCTGTTAGCTCCAGGGTGACTGGGAGACCCTACAGAGGGTTTTTAAGAAGCTAACATGTCGATAGCAGTGGCTACCTTTCCTCCCCAGAATCCAGGTCAGCGCGTAAGGTCAGCCAAGTCCTCCTTTATGACGATGAGGTTTATCAGGTCCTGTCAAAGCATGGCCAGAAGTCAGATGGAAAAATAGACCACAAATCCTTTTTGGAAAGGAGCTTGCAAACCACAGCCCACACCTGATGCCCCAAACCTCCACCAGGTGCAAACAGAAATCCGTCATGCTAGTACATCCTCTTTACCTCAATCACTTGGTTATTCCCTACAGGCCTGCCCTCATAGAAAGTCATTTGATGCTTTCTGGGCATTACTGTTTCCTAAATTCCATTATCCAACCCAAAGCACGTTCAGCTTCCGGTGTCTCTTCCTGTCACACATAATTGGAAGGCTTTGGCAATGTGGTCTCACTGGTAAGTGTTCTTCTTATACCAAGGAACCGGGTATAAAATCCTACTTCCAGTAGTTTTTAGAGATTACCTTTCTACTTCCAATTATAGTTTAAGAAATTCTTAGCTCACCTTCTTCCTTCTAGAATCCATGATACAGCGATGACATGCCTTCCCCTGCAGCCTCTCCTCACCACATATATTTGGGCCATCATCAGACTAGGGTTCAGGTTCAGAATAATTATTATTCAGTTCTAATTTGACAGTTCTAGGGCTTCCAGAAATATGGTAGTCAGAACGTTTCGTTATAGTCATAAAGCTTTAAGTCAGGGGTCCTCAAACTTTTTAAACAGGGGGCCAGTTCACTGTCCCTCAGATCGTTGGAGGGCCAGGCTATAGTTTAAAAAAAACTATGAACAAATTCCTATGCACACTGCACATATCTTATTTTGAAGTAAAAAAAACAAAACGGCAAAAACACCCGCATGTGGCCCGCGGACTGTAGTTTGAGGACGCCTGCTTTAAGTACTATATTTTATGGACTCTTGCTCTTAAGCTACACATAATAAATGAGGCTAGTTGGGAATAGAGAGAGCGAAAGGTGCCCAGGTGCCCATTTCTCTTGAGGTCCTTTCACCTGGCACCCTCTCTCTATAGCTCAGCCCAGAGTTCCTGCTCCAAGTTCCCACCACCCTCTTCTATGGTTTGGGTAACTTTCCTGCTGTCTCCCCCGATCCCATAACACTGTCTGCTGCCTCCCTAATGCTCTGCTTCAGCTCTTCCTACTGGGGAGAGGCTTAGTCCAAGTTTATAATGGGACAGATTTGCACACCTTCATAATGACTGCTGCCTGTCTTCCAAGTGAGCTAGAAATAGTAGGGCCCCTCCAGCTCTAACCCAGCAGTTTTTTTCTGTGGGCGGCCCTTTCCTTGGCCCCAGTTTGTCCATCATGTGCTCACATGTGTACACTGGCAGGCATCCTGTGCACACACACGTGTAGGCAGCCCTGGACCTGTGCCACCTGATGCATGCAGGCAAATGCCTGTGTCTTCCTCCCAGCTGCACACATGTAGGCACCCAGGTCCTGGGGTTTTAGGGTATTCAATAAATAAAGTCATTTTTTCTCCTGTCAGGGCTTAGAATCGTTAGAGATGTAGGTATCAGGTGGAGATAAAAATGTCTATTTTGCGACTGATTGGGGTCTGTGACTTCATTCTGCAGAGAGAGTGAGATTGCAGCATTGCATGTCGGATTAAACTCAATCTTAAAAAGCACAGGAAGCTGGAAATCTCCCCAGCAGCCCAGAGGGAACTCGTGCTTGCTTCCTGTGGGCAGGTTCACACCCAGAGAGGAAGGGGCAGAGGTGAGCATGCCTGGGTCTGCCTTCTAAACACCCCAATCAGGTAGCTGAGGAATAGAGGAGGGCTGCTGAGAGATGCTAAGAATTATTGCTGTAGTGATCTCTGTCCACATGGGACACATACATTTACATGGATAAATCCCTACACCAGGCCCCAGGTACATGGGGGATCAGATGTCTGGAGCCGAGCAATCAGAAAATGAGTTAGAATCAGAGCTGAAGGCCAAGTGGAAAGGGAGTGAGACTTAGGGGACAGGCTCCGGAGCTGGATGTCTGCAGCTGAGTTTCACCCTCACCAAGGCTTGGGTCTGGAGCCTGGAGTGGAGCAGCCAGCTGATGAATGGAATAGATAAAAAGGACCCGAGTGGGGGGAAATTGGGAGAAAGCTGAGAAGAGCATGAAGCTGCCATAGGAAGTATCATTAGTAAATATTGAATTAGTTTCTTTACTTCATCCTATATAATAAAAGCCTAATATGCTAAGTGTCTGGTCGTCTGGTCGGTCGTTCAATCAATCAAAGCATAATATGCTAATGATATGCTAAGGCAGTTCAACTGCTCGCTATGACATGCACTGACCACCAGGGGGACAGACACTCCAACTGGTAGATTACCTTGCTGCTGGGGTCTGGCCAATCAGGACTGAGCAAGATGGGCCAGACACATCCTGGAGCCCTCCCGCAGTCCCTCCCCAGCTGGCCAACCTCCCGCGCCCCCAATCGTGCACCAATGGGGTCCCTTGGCCCTGCTTGCACCCTCTCGCAATCCGGGCTGAGGGACCCCCCCCCAAACCCCCCAAGTGCACGAATTTCGTGCACTGGGCCTCTAGTATTTCAATAAAGAATTTGCGATGGTCAAGATTTGTGTGTGAATAGGCATTGGAATATGTACCCGGAGAGAGAATGTAGGAGTGCAGGTGTGTGAGCTATTGCCAGATAACATGAGGCCATGTTCCTGTATGAGAAAGAGTGGAGAAATAGCCTTCCACAGTAACAGAGGGCTCTGACTGCCAGCCATCACTTGGAGGATGAATTGAGCAGGGGGATGAAGTTAGAGTTCCCAAGCCCCACTTGCCCTGTTCCAGAACAAGCCTTGGGGTGTAAGAACAAGCCCTGAGGTTTAAAATTTTTTCATGATTTGCCTTCGAATTTTTTTTTTTTTTTTTTTTAGTTTGAGGTGGCTCCAAGGATCTGACTCTTTGGGAGAAGGGAGGAAGAATAGATAATTATAATAGCTAACATGTATTGAACATTCACTGTGGCTTAAGCACTGTCTAGAGTGCTTTGAATGTACCAGTTCACTTAATCCTCGTAGCAACCCTATCATGTATATGTGCTTCTAATAGCTCCATTTTATAGATGTTGAAACAGACGTGAAGAGGCTCAGCAATTTGCCTAATGGCACACAGCTAGTACACAGCAGAGCTGGTACAAATCCAGGCATTCTGGCTACAGAAGCCACAGTCTGAACAACTAGGGTGGCAGAAAAGAGAGTAGAATCAGCCCAGTCTTGGATCTTTCCCATGTGAAAGGGTCAGAGCCCCCATTAGGCTAGTTCTGAATTCACATCCTGCAGTTGGGGTCTACATTTCGGTGGGCCTGCACCTTAATTGTGCAGGCCAAGCATCATCTCCTGCTCAGAACACAGGTGGACGCTGCAGAGAGAAGCAGGGTCACTGCTCCCTCCGACAACTCCTCAAAATGTGCAGACTATTCAACAGACGACTAGGTGGCTGCACGAGTACTTTCTAGTCTCTGCTGAAGTGGGGAGGGGACAGAGGCCAGAAACAAGAGGTCTAGGGGAGATGTGGGATTCTAAGAAGGCCAGCACCATTGGGCACTTTATTCAGCCGTTCCACAGGTATATTTATCGGGCTCCTAACTGCACGCCCCTTATCGCCTTCCCTTTCTTGGTGTGTTACTCTGCGCAGACACCCATCCCCAGGTTTCTGGGAATCCACACTTGTGGGGAGTCAGGTAGGCACTTACACAGCTGCTCCTCCACCTTCCTTGCCTGGCATCTCGCAGCCTAGACAGGAGGCCCCACGATATGCGTGCTGTTTGTTCAATACGCTTGGAAGCACAAGTGAGCTCTGTATTACCGCCCTTTCGGCCCGAGGCTGGAGTGCCTGGAAGGCCTCCTTCTCGCCCTGCAGAGCCACAGGACACACCCAGAGCACAGCCACCAGCTTTGTTCCTCAAGCCCCTGGAGAAAACCTTTGATTTCATGGCATGATTATTTTTCTTCTTGCCCACTCAAGGATGAAGCCCAAGAAACAAGAGGTTGCCCCTTTCAGAGGCATCACAATGGCTCACCTCCAGCCAAACCCACTGTTTTTTGTTATTTCTGGGTTTGGTTGAGCCTCTCTTGGAAACCATTACTATACAACTTACTTAAAAGAAAGAGTGGAGGGATTGGGCCTGAGAGACTCAGACGGAGGGGGGAGGAGCTGGGGGGCTTGGGACAGCAGGGCTGGAAGTAATGAGTTGTCCGAGAAAGTACAGGAAGGACACATTCAAGTTTCTCTCCGATTTGAATCAAGGCCATTTTGTAGTGACATTTTTAACCTTTTGCAAAGTAAAAGTACTCCACGTTTGACTTTTAGGCAAGCCTGGAGAATTGGAACTTTGGATGGAGGTTTCAGAAAAGGACAACACACACACACACACACACACACACACACACACACACACACAGGAAGGGGGAAGGAAGGGGAGGGAGACTTTTATCCTAAGGTCATTGTAAATCCAAAGCAGGGTTTTATCCTCCACAGTTAAATAAGAAAGAAAAAAATCAAGAATACCAACATTCGAGGTACAAAGACTGTCATGGGCCAGTGGAAGTTTGCAGAATTATATGTAAATGACCCGAGTTTCTTACTGTGGTGGCCCTGTGCATTTCCAGAGCTAATCCCACAGAGAAAATCTACTTAGCAAAAGAAAGTTTTGTCTAATTTGGTTAACAGTTGAGAAGTGACAAAAATGCTGCATATATTAATAATTTATATTTCCAGGGTAACACTATATCTGTAATGCTTCACTGCCAGGGGAATTCAGATGGGCTTAATGCTCAGAGGAGAAAAGCCTGAAAGGCCTTCCTGGGATTCTGTACCCCGCGCTGACGAAAATGGGTGTAAGACATGTGTTCCGATAATAGGCGCCATGCATGCTCCCACATTGCTTGATCTGTTTCCGTCCCATATTGCTCAGTGTATATTTGTTATCCAGAAGGCCTCCTGGCCTTACACTCACTTTCATGCTCCGACTGTATCAGTTCATAAGGGAAGAGAGATTTGTTTGCACATCACAGTTTTTAGATAAGTACTGCAGCAACATGGAGTGCATGTAAGGACAAGAACCACTTACAAGACCTTTTCTAAAGTTTATCATTTCCCCTCCCCCCCCCCCAACAAAACACACACAGACACACTTAAGTTTCAGTTTATGGGCAATGGAATGTAATGAGGCGATTTGTTTTGTCCTGTCTCTGTATAATCAAGTTTGATGGTTTACAAATTGCAGGTCATCCTATTCCATGACCTCAGTAAACAGCGCAGGTCAGAGCTCCCTTGAGCCCTGTCCA
Organism: Eptesicus fuscus; assembly: GCF_027574615.1. Lineage (NCBI taxonomy): Eukaryota > Metazoa > Chordata > Mammalia > Chiroptera > Vespertilionidae > Eptesicus > Eptesicus fuscus. Next base: position 96,139,671 of record NC_072480.1, read on the forward strand.
CAGAAACGGAATAAGCTAATTGTCCTCCAGCTAATCTGGGAGAAGACAGACCATCACAGTTGAGCTAAATGGCCCCTGGAAACAGGGAAACCTGCTACATAATTTCGAATTCTTTATGTAATTGGCATCAAAGCTAGCAGGAACAAAAAGAAAAGATGGAACAAAGAAAAGGATCAATAAAGGGAAACATTTAAATCCCCACAAACACAACTTTAGCTGATTGGGCACCTGATTGAATTCTGTCTGTTTACATAAAACCACAGCCAGGCTTACTCTGCTTGGCTTAGGAAAACGTGATCTCAGCTCGCCATTTTAAATGTATCCCGTTTTGTGGGTAAGGTGCAGATCCAACTGGAATTGAACATCATAATCCCTTAAAGGTACTAACCAAGTCTCCCCTAGCCGGTCTAGTCCCAAACTTTCCTGTGTTCTGGTGGAGCAGGAAGGTTAAATACCCTCTCCTTTCCCACCCCCCGGAGGGGGAAGAGGGGAAACCTTTCTTACAGGCCTGAGAACCTGAACCCCAAGCCAGTGGCCCAGAGTGGGGATCTGCATGGTGGGGTGTGCAGAGGAAACTCAGTCCCCGGGGAGCTCATCTCCCAGCCCAGCCGTGCTGGCCTCTCACCCTGATGCCCAGCTCCCTGGAAGCGAGCCCTCTGTGCGTAAAAGGCAATGCCAGCGTCCCTAAACCCTCCGGAAAAGAGGTTAAAACAACGAAACAAAATCTTCCTTGGATGTTGTTTTTAAGCCATACCTCAGAAGTTATGTATTTAGAGAGACTTGTTAAGGCTGTAAATTTCGTCGCCCATTCAGCGGGCCTGAGTGTCACCACTCTCCAGACCAGCGGGTGCCTACATCCCCGGGCCTTGTGGGGTAGGAAGGGCGGCCAGGCTGAGCTGGGGCAAGTCCGCCAAAGCCAGTTTGGGGAGAGTCCTTGGACTTGCATTATCTGAGAGCCAATAGCCCTGTTACTTGTGTCTGCCCTTCTCCTAAGCAAATGCCCAAGATACATGTGTGGTGGGAGCGGGTCTGCAGCCTCAGGGGAGCCGCAAAATCCAGTCCCCAAATGACACCTCCATTTAGCCCCCCCCCCAAGCTCCCCAAATCACTGAGGGCCATCACCTTGGCCCCTGTGAGTCCCTGGCCCTGGGCACCTCCGAGGGATGGATTGTGGAGGAGCAGAAGGTAAAGAAATCCATCTCTGTGGGTCTTTAACAGAAAACATTTATTGCCGGGGAGATCCTTCAGGAGACTTGACTTGCTCTTGGCCTTCCCCATCCCGCTGTTGGTTGGCACACTATATACATCTGTACAATACGCAGCATCTCCTGCGCAGCGCAGCGCCCAGAGAAAGCGGCGGGCGGGTGTCAGAGAACTTGGGGGTGCTGGGGCGGGTGCAGGTTGAGGCCGTTGGGGTGGGCATGGCCGATCAGGTTGAGGTAGTGCCGGTCCAGGCCCTGCACCGGCGCCAGGAAGGGGCTGTGCTGCTGCGTGGGGCTGGGGAGCGCCACGGGCGCGCTGGGCAGGTAGGGCAGCCCCGGGCTGCGGGCCGCGCCGTGCGGCCAGGGGAAGGGCCCGGGGGCTGCACCCTGCGGGAACACGGGGGCCTCCCCGGGGCTGTGGCCCCCGAACTCGGGCCCCGCCGGGTGCAGCTGATAGGAGCAGTCCGGCTCCGAGAGTGACCCCAGCGGCGGGAAGGCGGGCTCGGCGCCCAGGCGGGCCTTGGACTGCAGGAAGGCGAGGATGCGCGCGTACTTGGTGTCCTTGGTCTCCATGCGCTCCACGGTGGTGAGGTAGTGCACCAGGTTCTTCATGCACTCGTGGTAGCCGTAGTGAAAGTAGTTGGCAAACTCGGCTAACAGTTCTGCTGGAGGGGCGGGGAGATCAGAGACAGGAAAGAAACGGAGCGGCCCCTTCCCTGCCGGGAGCCCCGGGCGGGGGCCAGGCACCTCCCGCCACACTCTCTGGCCAGAGTTCCCATTGGAGGGCCTCCTCCCCTCTCCCCAGTCTGGAGAAGGGGAAAGAACCAGCCGGAGGCCTGCTTTCTGGTCAGAGGCTGACTGCCCCTCCCCACCTGAGAGGAGGCAACGGAGCCAAACTGCCCAGAAACGCCCTCAGCCCTGTCCGCTAGCTTTTGCAGGACCCGCCGCACCCGCTCCGCAGCGCCCCGAGAGGAGACCGCTCCTGCGCGCCTCTTGCTCCTACCGCCACCCCCAGGTCTGCGTGGCGCACGCTCCCTGCCAGGTTTCGCTTTGCCCAGCCCGTGCCCACCTTTCTCCCTTCCCCGGGGAAAGTCCGCCGAGTGCAGCGCCCTCAGGTACTGGACGGTCATCTCGAGGATCTCCGCCTTCTCCAGCTTCCCGGAAGTCTGCAGCGGGAGAAGGTCCTCACCGCGAGCCGGGCAGCCAGCCCCGCGGGACGGTGCGCGGCTCTATCCGGAGAGGACTGGGAGCGCGCTGCTGTGCGCGGCGCTCAGGCCAGGGAAGGAGGCCCCCGTACAGGCCCTCTCTGTCCCCGCACCCCGGCGTCCAGGTCGCGGGTGGCAGCAGAGGGTCCCCGGCATCTAGTACCCTGTTCTCAGTGCCATACGTTACCTGCTTCGCCAGGGCCATGGGCACCGTCTTGCCCAGCTCATTCAAACAGCGGTTAATCCGGTCCCTCCTCCGCTTTTCTATCACTTTGTGGGAAACGCGGGTTCTCTGCGAACAGAAGTCTGTGAATTTCCGATGGCTTTACCCAGGGAGTGGAAATCCCCATGGAAATCCGCCTGCCCACCGTCTCCCCAGCTCCCATTGCTGCCCAGGAGCTCGCCCCGGAGGGGTCCCTGCCTCTCCACACGTGGATAAAACGAGCTCTGCCCTCCTTCACCTGTGTTGGCGCGCTCCCGTCCAGCCTCCCTACTGGCTGGGCTCCACCCCGAGCTGGGGGCCGAGGCTGTGGGGAGGTGGCCACTAGGCCTGGGCTCCTCCCGGGTTCAGGAGTCTCCTCCCTCCATCCTCATCCCCTTCCCAAACCACTCAGAATCCCTCTACAGGAGAAGTCACGCGTGGTCACGTCCCTGCCCTCTGCCCAGCCAGGTGGCCGCTGGGGAGTCGGTGCCCCGCCATCAGAGCGCAGGAGCCGTCCAGCCTCAGCAACTCACTCTGCGTTCCTTGAGCTTGTCTGACATCCTGGTGAGAGCGCGCCTGCGGAGAGGCGGGGGCGCGGCACCGGCCACTCTCCGCCTCGTGCGCCTCTTTCGGGGTCCCAGGTAGACTGCCGCCTCCCAGCTCCGAGGGGCTGCCTTATAAAGTGGTCATCCAGGGCTCCAAGTGCATTCACGAGTTGAATTATTCCATAGGATTAGGGAACTGCGTTGGAGGGATGCATGCATTCAAGATCAGTTTTAAAGAAGTTAAGAAAAAAAAATTTTAGCAGCCGAGGGGGGCGAGCTGGGGGTAGATCAGCTTTGTTAATCCACGTGGCCCTTCAAAGGACACGTGATTGGCGGGGAATAACATTTGCATGGCAACAGCCGCGGCTGGAAAAGGAGGCGGTAACTGGGGCCGGTGTCGAGCGAGCGCCGGTCGCCACAGGCGCAGAGCGCAGGGGCGCAGCGGCCGCGGACACCAGGGGGTGAGGACCCTCACAAAACAGCGTCGCCTCCTTTAGTCCCACCGCCGAGTCTCACACGATTGCCTGTTTACAAATCCCAGCAAGGGCGCAGTCCCCGCGCCCAGTGCGCTTTACAGCCTGTCCAGAGCCATTAAAGTAATTAAGTAAGCCTTTAATAGGCTGTTCCGCTGGGTTCAAGGCAGAGCCCTTGGAGACGGAGGCGCCCCGTTTGTTCCCAGGCTTTTCTCACACGACTTGGTGACACGTCCGTCTCCCCCCTTTTTGTTGACACCGCTTTATTTGTCCGGACATCCCGGCAGGTGTGGGCTGCGGCTGGCACGCGAGGCTCCCGCGCTGCACCGCCCCTCCCGTCTGCCTTTGGCACGCGACGCTCCCCCTTCCCCCTGACCACGTCGCTCGGCTTTCTTTTCTCCCCGCTCGGGCCCTCTTCGCGGGGATGGGGGCACGGGGGAGGGGAAGAGGCTCAATTTGTAGCCTCTTATCCTATACGAAAATGTCCATTGAAAAGTATGAATAGTTTCATTGGGCCAAATTTTAATAATGCCAGAGGGTGGGGGAGGAGAGGCAGGCAGGCAGGCCTGTGTGTGTGGTGTGAGGGGGGTGGTGGGAGGATTGGGGGGCAACTCAGAGGAGAGGAGGCCGAGAAGAAAAGGGGGCGTGCAGCTGGCCCAGGCGAGCATTATGCAACGTCACCTGCGAGAGGGGGCGCCGACAGACCCCTATTCATTTGCCTAATTTTGGTCAATTTAACAAACTTCAGGAGAAATTATTGTGGCTTTGTCAGGGAGGGTGAAGCCTTCTGATCGAATTAACAGCATGTTTTGATCCGGTAAATGTCATTAGAAAGGGAGAAACAATCGCGCTTAGAGGGCTCTGAGTAATGCGCCCAAGTGGAGACGCCAAAGCGCACGGCTCACAAAGGGAGCAAGTAGCGGCCACAGGGAACTTTTGTACCCGCCCATCGCCCAAGTTTTGACACAAAAAGGCATTATTTCATACTTGAATACGTTTAATCCAACGATTGTCTATTTTCTGCAAACATATTTTCACAGCATTGTTAACTTTTTATGTCCCCCTTTCGCGGACGCCTTTTCTGAACGTTTGAGGGCCGGAGAGCGCAGACACTTTGGGCATCAATATTTGTCACTGCAAAGGGCTCCGTGAACTTAGGGAAGTTGATCTCTTTTTCATGGCTTTAGAGAGCGAATATATGGGGAGGGGGGCCGAGGGAGGGGAGGCACCGACAGAAACCAGGGAGGACGTTTGCTGGCCGGGCCCAAGGGGAAGGAGGGGGAGGGCTCTCCGCTGGCTGCGCCTCTGCCTCAGCCGCAGCCTGGACCGTCCGCCAGGGGCCGGGGCCTGTCCCCCACCAGCAGGGCTCGCTCACAGTCTGCTGCCTCGGAGCCGCATTCTGGGGGCTCCAAGCTTGCAGTGTGTGTGTGTGTGGGGGGAGCTTTTTTGCAAATGGAAACTATGAAAATGGCTTTTGTTTCATGACCTGACTTGGAGCCTAGGAGCTCTCGCCTCTTTCTAATGGGTTCCATTTGAGAAACCAGATGTCTCCTTAGACATTTCCCCCTCCTTTTCTGCTCTCCACCTCCCCTTCAATTCTCTCTACTCTGCTGACCGATGGCAAGGCCCCAGGCTCTCCCCTGAGCGTGGTTAGTTCTTTGCAGAGTCGGGTGGGGGGGAGCCCTGCTCTCCCCTGGGAACTAGGGAGCTCCTAGAGCGCAGAGGCCACCCCAGTGCATGTGGGGCGCTGGGCCAGCGAGCAGCCTACCTGCCTCCCACCCGGGAGCTGCTAAGCTCAGTCCGCACCCCCAGGGTGCCCTCTCTGTCGGGCTTTCAGTCTCCTGGCGAAGTTTCTTTTCTCCTCCATGCCAGACTGGACACGACCCGCACCCTCCCGCAGGTTGCTCTGCCAGCCCGGGGTGCCCTCTCAGGGGTTGTCAATTTCTGTATATTCACTGGCACACAAAGGGATTAAACTCGAACCCTTATCATCCAAATTAACTAACGTGAATGGGTAAAAGGGAGCGCGCACACTTCTCACCCCCACCCCCCTTTGAAGCCAGCGGACTGGGCGGACTAGGCGTTGATCCTCTTACTGCTGGTGTTAACCACCAGCTGCAGGCACCGTTCATGCCCACATTTCATTCTGTGCAAACTGTTTAATTTCCCCTGTTTGCTGGGGAGCTGGGCTCCAGGGCTAGTCCAGGGCTGCAAGTACCCGTGTGTGTTCGGGGGCCCAAGTGAACAGAAGGCGAATGTGTGGGCGGAGATGGGGTGGAGAGGTGCGCACCCTCATGATGTCAGCTCTTCCTGGGGGACTGAGGGCTCCTCTTCCTGGTCAGGTGAGGGGGAGGGTGTTCCATTTCTCCCTTACCAGCCTGAAGGCTGGAACCACAGGCAGTGCGGCCAGGGACCCTCCTAGCCATCTCCTCCTTAACCCTCCTCCTCGGGGTGGTGACAGTGTTCCTGATCTTAACCTTGTTTCCGCCCAAAGTGAGAGCAGAGCAATGAAGAACGGTGGTCGCTGGAACCAAACAGTTCAAATTTCAGCTCCACCACCTACAGGGCGAAGCTTTGGGCTGGTCACTGAATCTTGCTGTGCCTCAGTTTCCTCTTCTGTAAAATGGAGATAATTACTGTACCTACAGGTCACAGGTGGCCACTGGAATGAAGTCAGCAAACATAGGCAAGACACCTAAAACCAGGCTTCCCTGCTCAATGAATGGTGCTATTTTGCATGGAAATCTCTTCTTGTTACGTAAGTGGCTCTAATAGAGCAATCTTCGTGGGGTTTGCAGTGTTGTGTGGTATTTTCATATTTTTTAAGATATATTTTTATTGATGTCAGAGAGGAAGGGAGAGGGAGAGAGAGCGATAAACATCAATGATGAGAGAGAATCATTGATCGGTTGCTTCCTGCACGCCCCACACTGGGGATTGAGCCCGCAACCCACACATGTGCCCTGACCGGGAATCGAACCTGGGACCCTTCAGTCCGCAGGCCAGCGCTCTATCCACTGAGCCAAACCAGATAGGGCTATTTTCATATTTTTATCTCATCGCTAAGAAAGCTTCACTCTCCCTGAAAAAGTCACAGTAATTTCTTAAATTGACCAAAATTGGGCAAATGAGCCTTTGGAAGCCCTTCCACAGGTGACGTCACCTAGTGCTTGCTGGCCAGCTGTGTTCTCCCAGCGCGGGAGCCTGAAAAAGGCTCTAGGTGCGTAGCCTCTCCATAGCATAGTCATGTCAAGTGATTCCAATGATAAGCATCAAAATCGAAGCGAAGCTGGGAAGGAAGACTACTTAGAAATTAGACAACGCTGATTAAATATTAGTCTGCGTTTACACTCCTGGAGAGACATGCATGCACATGGTCATTGCGTTATAGAAGCGGACAGTGCCATAAATACCCTGTACAGAATTGGAACAAGCAGGGCTAGCAAGCCCCCTTGTTGGGGGAAGCCTTTCAATCAGGCACTTAATCCATCCCATTAGTTCAGCCTGGAAGTCCCCACCTTGGCTCTCTTGCTGTCATTCCGGGGTGGCCATTCCTACCTGGGAGTTGCCCACCAGGTAACCATCAGCTGTCCGATGCCAAATGGTGGCCTCCAGCTTTGGCCTGAGCAGTGCTTTTCAAGCTTTGAAATGCTCGAATCAACTGGGGATCTTGTTAAATGCAGATTCTGATTCCCTGAGGTCCCGTTTACACCGCTCAGTGTGGTTGTGTTGAAGGAAGGAAGACTGGGACCAGAGCCTCCAGGATTGTTTGGGCATCGATGCTGGAGCTAATTCTATAGGCAGTCTCTCACCTGGCCCCATCGGGTCATAGTTCGCCATTTACTTTTGGACTTTTAAACGAAATAGGGGAGCCCAGCGGCGTGGTTCAATGGCTGAGCATCGACCTATGAACCAGGAGCTCATGGTTCGATCCCCGGGCAGGGCACATGCCTGGGTTGTAGACTTGATCCTCAGTGGGAGACATGCAGGAGGCAGCTGATCAGTGATTATCTCTCATCATTGATGTTTCTAACTCTCCCTCCCTCTCTGAAATCTATTTTAAAAAAAATATTTAAAGGACTAGGGGAAGTGTAACTATAACCACTGAGAGAGAAATAATACTTTTAGGGAGATTGCAGGATAGATGAAGGTATTGCTTTCCCTTTTTTTTTTTTTTTTTAATGTTAACATCACTTAGAAGTATGTTACAGATGCTGTGAATGGTGTCCATAATGGGCTTTGATTATTCTAGGCAACTGGCTTTCTTTGGGAGCTGATAATTACAGCTTTTGCTCTGTGTTAATTTGACGACCATCCAGAAGTGATCACTGAGGAGTTTTGGCTTAGAATTAAGGGGAGTTCTTTTCACAGGATAAAGGTCTTATCTGCTTTACAGGGGCAAATTTGCACAGAAAAATAGATATATGTTACTGAAAAGAAGAGGTAATGGCAATAAATAACATAGAACATGGGGAAGAGATTCATGTTGAGGAGAAATACAAATTGCAGGAATGTTAACAACAGGTTCCACTGTATGGGCAGTGAGCAAGACGTGTGATAGGCACCCAATCTGTGCACGCAGGTGATGGCCAGGCTCCTCCCCTCCCGCTCTGCCATTTTCACTCACTCACCCCCAGATGCAGCATTTACTCTGTGCCGGGCACTGGCCGGGCAGCATTGGAGCCCCTGAGGAAAATAACAGAGCTTTTGGAGAATCTCTAAGTTTCTGTGAGTGAAAAAAGAACCTGGCTAAGGGGATGGCCCTTAGGCCTGACCCCACCCCTCATTTACCTGTCTGTTGGTCCACCTCCCTGAATTTTCCCCCCATGGCTTGGAGTTTTAGTTCACTTTGTTTCTTTATATTAATCTGAGCAATTAGACATTAATTCAAGGATTGGCAAATCCTCGCCTTTAAGAACTGTGTTGCCTCTGTGAGCACGAGGGACTCTTGTTAGGCTGAATTGATATAAATGGGTTTTGTTCCTCTTGAACGCCCCATATAGGAGTCTGCCACGGAGACAGGGTTTGATTAAGATGGAGTAAAACCTGGTGTATTTGTTTCCTGTGGCTGCTATAAAAAATTACCGTGAGCTTGTGGCTTAAAACAACAGAAACTCCTCTCTCACAAGCTGGAGGTCGGAAGTCTGCAGTCAGGAGCACGGGCTGCGGTCAGGTGTCAGCAGACGCATGCTTCCTGCGGGGGCTAGCGGAGAATCTGGTTTTGTCTTTATGGCTCCATGGTTGCCAGCGTTCCTTGGCTTGTGGGCACCTCCCTCTAGTCCCCGCCTCCGCAGTCACATGGCCTTCTCTTCTCTGGGTCAGATCTCCTGCTTCTTGTATGGGCACTTACCGTTGCATTTAGGGCCATCTGGATAATCTCCCCAGCTCAGGGTGCTTCCCTTGATCAAATCTGCAAAGTCCTCGTTTGCCATATAAAGTAACATTTATGGGTTCCAGGAATGGGATCATGGATGTCTTTGGAGGACCATTATTTAGCCTCCCACACCAGGTTAAATGCCACAGTGGGTGCTCAGACAGCACCTGTGTACTCTCTGATGCCTTGGCAACAAGGCCACCAGAAGTGGGCAGAGGCCAGGGCAAGAGGAAAGGGGAGAGTAAAAGGAAAATCTGTTCTGCTTCCCAACTTAGCAGAGCTATGCCCCCCACCCCTCCCACACACAGTTTTCTTCTTTGTTCTGCTGCTTTCCCTTCTCCTTTCTTACCCCCTTGCATCACAGGGCCCCTTCTCCCAGGCCTCAGAATTGAAGCTGCTGTGATATATTAATGCTGCATGATGAGTTAATCTGGAGCTTGCTAACCTAGGACCCTCATTCCCATTTACACACACACACACACACACACACACACACACACACACACACACACTGGCTCTGTCTCAAAACTAGATAATTAAGCCCGGCCTCGTGGCTCAGTGGTTGAGCATTGACCCAACCAGTAGGTCTCGGTTCGATTCTTGATCAGGGCACATGCCCGGGTTGTGGGCTCTATCCCCAGTGTGGGGAGTGCAGGAGGCAGCCAATCAATGATTCTCTCTCATCATTGATGTTTCTATCTCTCCCTCTCTCTTCTTCTCTGAAGTCAATAAAAATATATCTAAAAACAAACAAACAAAAAAACTAGCTAATTAAGACCCCCACCTTCTCCCCACTCTTTCCCAATACTCCCTCTTCTAATTGGCTACTGGTCTTTTGAAAATGTCATGCTCATGCTTACTGGGACCTGTGACTTAAGAGCTCTGGATATAAATTCTAACTCTGCTAACGGATGGTCTTGGGCAAGTTGCTTCCCCTCAGCTTCTGCATCTATAAAACAGAGATGATGGTTCCTACCTCCTAGGCCTGTTGAGGGGACTCCATGAGGTAATGTTTGGTAGTCCCTGGCATGATGTCCACACCATAGGAGGTGCACAGGGGATGAGATCTTAATGCGTGGGTGTGGGTGTGCACCTGATCTATTCCTGGAGCAGTGCTCATATTACAGTTGGGAACAGAACCCCAAGTGCTGTCTTTTAGGAGTTTATTGAGTGAGATGGAATCAAACAGGGAATCCTATATAATAAAAGCCTCATATGCTAACTGTCTGACCATTCTTTAGACCAGTCGCTATAACATGCACTGACCACCAGGGGGCAACCGCTCCGACTGGTAGGTTAGCTTGCTGCTGGGGTCCAGCCGATCAGGACTGGGCGAGATGGGCTGAACACACCCTGGAGCCCTCCCGCGGTCCCTCCCCGGCCCCGATCGTGCACCGGTAGGGTCCCTCGGCCTGGCCTGCACACTCTCGCAATCCGGGACCCCTCAGGAGATGTCAGAGAGCCAGTTTTGGCCCGATCCCCGCAGGCCAGGCCGAGGGATGTGCACCGGGCCTCTAGTCTTATATAAGCTGACAGGGGTGCGATGGCAGGAGAAACTCAGGGAGGACTGCCTGGAGGAGATGATGTATGAACCAAGTCCTGAAGGATGAGTGTATTAGCTCCCTAGGCTGCCATACCAAATTACCGCAAACCTGGTAGCTTAAAACAACGGACATTTATTTTCTCACAGTCTGGAGGCTAGAAGTCCAAAATCAAGGTGTCAGCAGAACCAGGCACCACCTGAAGGCTCTAGGGGAGACTTTCTTCCTTGTCGCTGCAGCTTTTGGTGGCCCCACGTTTCTTGGTTTGTGGCAGCGTGACCCCAGTCTCTGCCTCTGTCTTCATGTGGCTTTCCATGGTCTCGCCTCCTCTTTTTATAAGGACACTTGTCATTTAATGTAGAGTTTGTGAAGGACCTCGACCAAGGAGGGCTCCTGGGATTCTCAGGACGAAGGTGCGACGGCTTCAAGGAGGAGGAGATGCCCAGCAGGATCGATGCGGAGAGAGAGGAAAATGTTTCTCGGGTCCCCAGGGTCCGTGGGGATTGAGCATGGAGGTCTTCCTCAAACTCGGCCGGTTCCTGGGAAGTGGGAGACACAGAGAGAAGGCTCACTGGCTTTCCCTGACCTGGACTGTGAGGACATGGCTGCTTCTCAGCTGATGAAGTCACTCTCACTCTGTGTGCCGGAGAGACAGCGGAGTTGATGAGGTGTATCTTGGACTAGACAGCCCAGGACTCTGTTGCTTGTGGGGGCTGTGCAGTCCTGTCCTGCTCTTTCTCAGAGGCTCACAGCAATGATGCTCTGCGTGTAGACAGACAGCATCCCGTACCTCGCAGGCACCGCACTCCGCCGGGCACTAAGTGCTTTGCAGAGCTGTGCTCCTTGAATCCTCACAACAATGAGAAAAGTCTTATGTTTAATTCAGAGAGAAAAAGACAGACTTGGGGAGTTGAGGACACATAAGGGTATGTAACCGTTAGCTGGTAGAGCCAGATACAAACTGAGGCGGCTCTAACCCAGAACCGCCCCTCTCCAGCCTCGCTGTAGCCTTGAGCCCACTGAGATGACAAGTCCTGGGAGAGACCTCTCAGCGAGGGGCTCGCCCGCCTTCCAAGGACCAAGTGTAGCTGCTGCGTCACAAAGCAGGGGGCAGTTCTCCATGCCCAGTGACCTTGTGGATCTGTCCTCCCCCTGCTGCCCCCCTAGTTACCTGTGAGCTCTCACACTCAGTCTTTCCATTTCTGAAACCCCAGTGAATAGCAATGGCTTCTGAACTCTGTTACATATCAGACGCCTTCTGACATCACACATTCCTGGGTTCCTGTTCCAGACTTGTTAAAAAGAACCTCTGAGGGCATGGTCCTCAGATCTGTGTCTTAAAAACAGAGAAACTTACTGGATAATTCTGATACCACTACTATACAATAGCTTGTCATAGCATGAGATTATGTGGTTATCCATTGGCATTAGTTTTGGCAGGTGAATTGGATAATGAGCATGCATAGGTGTTTCAAAATCTTTTCTATCATTGGTTCTGATGTGTTCTTTTTTATTGTTGTTGTTAATCCTCACCCGAGGATATTTTTTCTGTTGATTTTTAGGAAGAGTAGAAGGGAGGGGGAGAGACATAGAGAGAGAAACATCGATGTATCTAGTTGCCTCCTGCAGGTGCTCTGACCAAGGCTGCAAACGTGGTACATGCCCTTAACCAGATTCAAACCCAGGACCCTTCAGTACTTGAGCCAACACTCTATCCACAGAGCCAAACCGGCCAGGGCCTGATCTGTTCTTAATAAGGCCATCTGTGGCCTCTTTTTGGATTATGGTACTTGACTCCCTCACCCCTTACCTTCTTATTACTTTGCCTGATTTGCGAGGCTCATTTTGAGAAGGTAAAAGGTATCAGTGTTATGAATTTGGGAGCAGAGCAATCCACCTAGTGCTGCTGACTCTCCAGGATGTGGGAGGATTTGGAGGGATGGGGGTGGGCTGCTGCCCTCTAGTGGATAGAAGTGTTCAGCAACTTCTAAGACAAGGGCTGACCCACTTGAGCCACTTAAAAAGAAACTGGATTCAGCTGAATTTACTGTTTGGACACCTGCTGTGTCTCGCCTGGGCGACTCACCTCTCTGGCTGCAGCATTCTCATGTGAATATTGGAAGGTTGGACAAAGTTATCAGTGAATGGGGCGTCAGCTCGTCCAGAGGGCTGCGTGAAGTGTAGGCAAGGACGCAGGTGTGACAGCCCCGCACCATCACACAAGAGGCTCCACCGGGGAGACTGGGCCCTCGGCACCTGGCACAGTGCAGCATGGGAAAGGTGTTCCGTAAACCCTGTTGAAGGAGGAGGGCAAAGGGAGGAAAGGAACATTGCTGGACTTGCTTCTGTTGGCTCAGGAGGTGGCAGATCAAGATTGAGTCCTGTGAAGTGGGCCAGGCGGGGGGGTGGGGGGGGGGCCGGGAAGGGGCACTGCAGCCCTTCACGTCGGAAGTCTGGCTGAGAGGTGAGGTATAGCTGCTGTGGGGGTCATGCTGCTCCCCCGCCCCCACCCCGAGGGTGAGGAAACACCTGGATTCTCACTCCAGAGGCTTGGAACCACCTGAGTTCTTTGACTCACAGTATAAGCTGGTGTCCTGCCTGATGGAGCTGGGCAGGGGTCAGTATGACGTGGTTTCTCTGCAGGGCAGTTTGTGGGGAGGTACCTGCCAGGGGCCTTTCTGACTCCTAAACCAGTGTCCGGGCAGGAGCGGTCTCCTTCCCCACCAAGCAGGAGGCTGTGTGGCCGATGGCCACAGCCAGGGGCTTTTGTCCACCTGCCTCCTGTGCATCTCTGCACTGATGGGACCCCAGCCTGGGAGGAGCCACAGGGGAAAGACACACATAAGGAAAGAAACTGGAAGGTTTTGGGAAGGGCATTAAAAGAGAAGCCAACTAGGGAAGGAGAAAAGAGAAGAAAGTAAGTATAAGATCAGCAGATTTTATTAGTTAACTAGAGGCCCAGTGCACGAATTTGTGCATGGGTGGGGTCCAGCCAGCCCGGCCCCAATCTGGGTGGATTGGGGTCGAGACTGTCAGGAGGAGGAGATGGCGGGAGTTTGGCTGGCTGCCCCGCCCCAATTGGGGCCCAGTCAGGGCTGGGCTGGCCCGTGGGGAGGGACCACGGGCATTGGCTGACGGGCCCCACTCCCATTTGGGGTGGGGGGCCGATTAGTGGGGCCAGTGGGGAGAGAGGCTGCAGGTGGTAGCCACTGGCCTTGCCCCTGATGGGGGGGGGGGCAATGGGGGCGGAGCTGGCTGGGGGGAGGGGCCGTGAGCCTATCAGGGTGGTGGGGGCTGATCAGGGGTAGAGCCAGTGGGAGGAGGGGCTGAGGGTGGTTGGCCAGCCAGCCCTGCCCCTGATCAGAGTGGGGGGACCTATTAGGGGTGGAGCTGGCTAGGGGGAGGGGCCCTGGGCTGATCAGGGTGGTGGGGGCCCATCAGGGGCAGGGCCAGCCAGGGCAAGGGGCCACAGGAGGTTGGCCGCTGGCCCCACCTACAATCAGCTGGTTCACTGGCACAGTGGGCGTCATAGTGACAGGTTGTTCTGGTCGTTACAGTGTTCAGGTCGCTGGCTTTATATATATATATAGATTCCACAAACATTTACCAATCACCTCTTTTTACTTGGTGTGAAGGTTAATTTTATGTGTCAACTTGGCTAGGTCTTGGTACCCAGATATTTGGTCAAATACTGGTGTAGATGTTGCTGTGAAGGTATTTTATTAAATGTCATTAACATTTAACTCAGCAGACTTTGGGTAAAGCACATTATAGGGTGATATAGTCCTCTTGTGAATAAATATATGTAGAATCCAGTAAAGCATCTCGGAACCCTAATTTCAGGATTTTCTATGTTAGCTTTTTAGCATTTTACTTTTTGCTTCTTCATTTCCATCTTTGTGGTTATGGTATAGATTTGAGGCAGGAATCATATAGTCTTTTGTAGTAATGCCTTGGACATCATCACTTTGAAAGGTTTTACCAGGTGTACCGGTTAATAATGCGGATTTTGTAAGAAAACATGATGATTTCAAGAGAAACATCAAAAGTGCTTTATTCAAAGTAATGTCCATCACTAGCTACACATTTCCCCCATCTTTCAGGTAATATTGCCCCAATAGAACTTTTCCTGTTTTGAGGCAAACCATTCAGAGACCCAATTTTGCACTTATTCGTACATTTTGAAGTGCTGCTCAGAAAGTGCGTGTGCCATCCATTGGAACAAGTGGTCATCTGAAGGAGCAAGGTCTGGTGAATATGGCGGGTGGGTTAATACTTCTCAGGCAAGATCTTTTAACGTGTCTTTAACTGGTTTTGAAGTGTGTGATGGTGCGTTATCATGAAGCAAAATTACTTTGCCGTGTCTTCTGGAACATTCTGGTCATTTTATGATCAAAGCGTGGTTCAAATTGATTTGTAGCGATCAGTATTAACAGTTTCACCTGGTTTTAGAAGCTCATAATACACCACACCTTCCTGATCCCACCAAACGCAGAGCATTGTCTTCTTTCCAAAGCGATTTGGCCTTGCAGTCGATGTTGATGGTTGACCTGGTGTGAGGCCACTGCCAGCATGGCCTGAGTTCAAAGACCTGGAGAAAGGGCTGATGCACAAATTAATACACAAGACAAGAAGTATAAATTTGGAAATTATGGGGGAAGCCAGTTGTGAACTTGGTTCGAGGGACCAAGTTCCACTGAGTCTCCGTTCCCATCTGCCTTTTATTTACTAGAATACACAATTGCCTTTTAGGAATGCAAACAGACATATCAAAGGTGATGTTTAGTAAACAGTAAAGAGATCACCAGTTTTGGGGGGTTGCCTTCGCTATTGAGTCAGCAGCAGATAATAACAATGCAGACATTCAGCCTTCTGATTATCAAAAGCCCCGTTCAGCCTTCTGACCGGACTGCTCGCATTTATATTAATTACTGTTGATATTGGCTTCCGGCACCTGGATCAACCCATGATTTTGTGCGTTTGGGATTCTCAAAATAAATCCACTTTTCATCACCAGTCACAATTTGATGCAAAAAAGACTTTCTTTTGTGCCGCTGAAGCAACATTTTACTGCTGACTTTTCGGTTTTCTATTTGTCTTTTGTTCAGTTGATGTGGCACCCATTTTCTTTCC
Organism: Eptesicus fuscus; assembly: GCF_027574615.1. Taxonomy (NCBI): domain Eukaryota; kingdom Metazoa; phylum Chordata; class Mammalia; order Chiroptera; family Vespertilionidae; genus Eptesicus; species Eptesicus fuscus. Next base: position 96,155,346 of record NC_072480.1, read on the forward strand.
TTTAAAATCTTTCCCATTGCTTTAAACCATCGGAAATTATTTGCTGAGCAACGCTTAATCTTTCTGCAAGTTGTTTTTGAGTTTGACACGCATCTTCATCCAATAATGCTTGTAATTGTTGGTCTTCAAACTTTTTCGGTTGACCTGGACGTTCTTTGTCTTTCACATCAAAACCATCACTTTTAAAGCGTTTAAAGCAGTGTTCACAAGTATCTTAAGATGGAGCATGTTCACCATAAGCTTCCCGAAGTATTCAGCAGCACTTTTCTTCAAAATAAAGTAATGAATTAAAACTTGCCGCAAATGCTCTTTTTTTGGCACAAAATTTGACATTTTTAAGCGTAAAAATATCTATGATGTTAACACCTTCAGAAATTTTGACATATGAAGTTTTGTACCTTGCTGTCAATACAACAAAATAGCATACATATCAAATTGCATATATATATCAACATATGTGTAACTCCATCTATTGAAAAAAATCCGCATTATTAACCGGTACACCTGGTACTTGTTCACATTGCATCTTTCTGCAAACCACTACAAATCTACACATCCCTATTGCTCCCTGTGAGAAACCAAAGCATTAGCATTTTAAAAAATTAACCATTTATAAAAACAACATAGCTGTTTGTAAAGTCAAGAATAAATTGTTGATAGTTTCAATGGCTTTTGAGTCCGTTTTATAGTTTTAGTTATAATTTAGTAATTTAGTTGTGATTTAGAAGTAGGCATTTCACACCAGCCACTTTGTAGCCGGGTCATTGAATGTCAGTTTCTTGTGTGTTTGACATTTTAGATTCTGGGAGACTTTTCCTTCTGCATAAAATACTAGTATAAGCCAACTATTCATTTGATGAAATATTTCAACAAACATATGAATCAGGGAGTATCAAAAGACAATGGGTTAAGCTGAAAATAAGAGAGAAAATTCAACTTGTCATTTATAAAATCCTGGACGCTTGGGAAATAGTCAACACTTGCAATTTGAAATATATAAGGAATTATTCCCCAGTGTGTATCCTAAATCCAGAAGACCGTGGAATATACTAAACTTTGAGTGGGCTAGGGTTAGGGAGAAATTAAAACTAATCTGGAAACCAAAACCAAATTCATATTCGGGGGGAAAATTTGAAGGCAGTGCAATCCTCTCATAAGAATGTTTTGATAAAGGGTGGTAGAGAAGGCTAGCTGTTAACTTCCCAGGCTCCTCTGCAGTTAGGTGTGGCCATGGGCAGGGTTCTTGCCAGAGGATTGTGGGTCCCCTGAGTCCCACCTGTGGGCCTGGCCCATAAAATGCCCCCTGCCACTCTTTCCAGTTTCCCCTTTGAGTGGCTCCAATGGGGACCAGCAGAAATTGGAAGGAGGTTGTGAAGATGTGGGCAGTGAGTTGCCAGCACTCACCTTATCTGGGAGGGCTGCCTGCCAACCAGGACACGCGCTTTCACTGTAACCCAGCAGAAATAGGCCTTTATTGCGCGAAGCTAATGACGTGGGGATCGGTCACTACAGCAGTTGACTGCAACATAAAGATTATAGGAATGACCCATTTTAAATGTTAGTCACTCAGCGAATCATCTTTTATCCTTTAGCTCATCTTTGATAATAAAATAATAACCAACCTTTATTGATGTTCATTCCAGGAGCTGTTGGAGCATTGAACGATGTCTAATGTTCACCATGGTCCTTTGAGGTAGGTAATATTTTTATCTTCTTTTCACAGATGAGGAAACCAAGGCAGAGATGTTAAAGTAGCTTGCTGTGGTCACAGGGCTTGTCCACGGGAGAGCTGGGTTCAAAGGCAGGCGGTCTGGCTCTGTAATCTCTCTACTAATTGGCTGTTAGTGACTCTGAGAGTTTTTTCAGGAGACCCCTGCAGGTTGGTTGACAGGAAGAGCATTATTCCAGTGCTTCAGAAACCAAGGCTTGGGCTATGGAGTGAAGAGGTTTAAATTGTGCAACTCAACACCCTTGTTCTGAAAGTGGCCCCTAGTCCCCGACCTGGGGGCCTGCAGGAGGTGGATCCCTAACTTCTGTGCAGGGCTTCGTGGATTTGTCCACCCTGCGGGAGAAGCAGCAAAAAAGGCTGAAATCCGTGTCCTGAGAGTTGCTGCGGTGACATTATTTACCCAGGTCATGTTTTACTTCTGGTGGTGCGATTAAATCTGGAAGGCCCGTGTGATTTTCAGACTCTGCTTTAAATAATAATTAGCATCATTGATCTGTCTGGAGCTTGGGTAACTCACTGTGCCTCGTTTTTTCATTGGCTGAGCAACATCACAAAGAGTCACCCCAGATGCCACGCCCTCCCCTCTAGCACCCACTTTGGGGAGTCACAGGAAAACAGCAGCATATGGCAGTGTTATCACTGAGCTGGATTTTGCCCACTTATCTAATTAAATGTTGCCCGATATCCTATCTTCCATGAGCAAAATAGCAGCCAAGCCAGAGACACTCTTCAGCGGCCTTGGCCTATAAGAAATTCTTTCCGCCTTGAGATGTGTTTTGATGGTTTCAGGTGGAATCATTTCCCGGGCCTCAGATTTGCTGGTGAGAGGTTGTGTTATGAAGTATCCGTGCAGGCCACGCAGGAATGAGAGCGATGTCAGAAAGTATTCCGGGACAGGCGGGAGAAAATACACCCTGGAAATGTTGAAATGTTTCATAAGCAAGTGCAGCCCGTTCCCAAGCAGACCTAACCGGCTTGACTTGCATTTTGCCCATTGGCTAAGTTGTGCTGCTGCCAAGGAAAACCATCATTGAAGGCCACACAGGTGAGGTGTGGTGCCACAGACCCGTCCCTGCCCACTTCTTGCAACAGGGACAGATTGAGGACTCTGCAGGAGGCCCAGGTGTTCTGTCTGAGCAGGGAAGCCCCGCCCCTCCTGCATGAAGCTGTGTCAGAGGGCAATGCTCGGAGGAGACCTCTGGGTGGCTGCGAGCAGTGTGGGGTGACTGAGCTGCCACCTGAGCCTGTCACACCACCCAGTGGGCTGTTGCCAGCACTCACCTTATCTGGGTGGCACAGCCTCCTCAGAGTGAACTGGGATGCTTGCATCACCCTGGATGTGTATGAATTTCCTACTCCTACTGTAACAAACTGCCACGAGCTTAGGGGCTTAAAACAACACAAACGTATTCTCTTCTGGTTCTGGAGGTCAGAAATCCGAAATCATTTTCACGGGGCTGATGTCAAGGTGTGGACAAGGGCGCTTCCTTCTGCAGGCGCCATCGGGGAATCTGCTTCCTTGCCTTTCTCAGTATCTGCGGACGCTTGTATTCCGTGGCTTGTGGTCCCTTCCTCGGTCTTCACCATCATCACCTCTCCCTCTGCCTTCCTCTTAGAAGGACACTGGTGATTTCATGTAGGGCCCACCCAGATAATACGGGGTAATTTCTCCACCTCAGGCCTTAGTTTAATCACCTCTGTACAGTGCCCTTTGCGTATGCAGTGACATTCACAGGTGCTGGGGATTGTGACATGGATATCTTTGGGGGCCATTGCTCAGCCTCCACACTGGGCCAGGTGGACTGCCCTCACTGGTGGAGGCTCAGTTCCTCATGAACTGTTCCCAGGAGCATGTGAGGGCAGGGAGGGCTGGGAGAGACACTCCTTTACTTTGGGGCTTTTGGGAACTATTCAGCCATGTTGGGTGGGAATACATCTTTCAGTGCCATTGCTATTCCTGTAACACGCGCGCGCACACACACATGCTCTCACATACACACTTTCATTCTTTATCGCTAGAAAGTCTGTCTCTTTGGTTACACTCCATGTCGGTTTATTTCCTGGAGTGACAATAGCAGGATCTCTCAATAGAGCCAGTCTGGTTCAAGGGCCTTCACGAACCTCAGTGCTGTGCAGAGGGAACAGCATAGAAAACACACCAGGAGGCTGATTGCCGCCCTGGTTCTGCCCTAACTAGTTATCTGATCCTGACGAAGCCATCTAACCTGGCCCAGCTCAGCCTTTCACTTCAATAGAGGAAGTTTGTCTACAGCTGAATTCCCCCCCGCCGCCCCCTCAAATGTGGTCTATAGAGCACTAGTTGCAAGAACAACTATGTGGGGGGAAAGGGTATACAAGTTAGTTGGGGAAATGTTTTAGTGTGAGTATACTGCCACTCCTCTTGGAGAGCCACATGCACTTATGCAGAACAAAGGCTCTGAAAAGTCCTGCAAAAATCATAAGTGTCATTCGATAACTCAAACCCACTGTGTCCGGATTACAAAGCACCCTGGCTTTTTTTTTTTTTTTTTTGAGGAGCAGAGTTTGAGAAATACTCATATGCTGGTGTCTAAGGAAATCTTGATTCCTGCTCCTTTAGGATGACCTTTGAAACTGAGCCATTTTGCCAATAAACTGGCCGCTGAGAAGAATAAAAAATGCTCTGTGCTGCCTTACCTGGAGGCTTTGTTCATCTTCATCATCAGTTTTAATGGGGGTGCGAGGCCCAAGGGCCAGAACGTGTGAGGCAGCCCTGACAGTGAGAGGGCCCATGAGGGAGGGGGAGGGCTTTCTCCCTGCCACCTGCCTCTTTAACAGTCTGCTAGGCCCTGAGCATTTCTTCAGCGTCTGCTGGGAGGTTACCCTGGGGATGAAGGCAGCAGAGGAGACCTCAGATGTAATGCTGTGCAGAGCAAACGGCCCTCTGCTCAAGGCAGCGAAAGGGACAGAAACAATCAGGCTCTGAGCTCCCACTGGGGGCGGAGCTGTGCTTCACCTCCTGTTAATCTGTAAGGCAGGTGTTCTTCTCCCGGAGCAGGGAGACACCCAGGCAGAGGAGGCAGAGACTTCGCCAAGGAGACAGGTCTAACTAGTGGCAGAGTCGGGACTCAGCATCACTCTGTGAGCTGTGAGGAGGCAGGGTACGCACCAACAGAGAGAGCCACAGAGAAACGGGGCTGTGGGAAGAGTCCTGGGCAGGGAGTCAACAAAAGATCCAAGTTCAAGTCCTAGATCTGTGACTTTGGACAATTCACTAAACATTGCTGGTTTCCTCAAATGAAGAGGAGGCTGGAGACTGTCCTCTCTCAGCTGTGACGACGATCCACTTCCACTTGGGGGGCGGGGGGGGGGGGGGGCGTGGCGGGGACCTGAGCAGGTCTGGGAAAGAGATTACAATTTGAAGGTAGAGGCAAGCAGGGACAAAAATAGGAAGTGAGTGAAAGCTTACATGCACTAAAAAAATATTTATTGAGCACTTACTATGTGCCAGACACTGTTCTAGGTCCCCAGGACTCTATAGAGAACAAAACCGACCAAGCCCTTGGCCTCATCATGTAGCTCACACACTAGAGGAGACAGATCTGCAGTGTGGGGTGTTGGGAGGCGATGAGCGCTACAGAAATATAGAGCACAGTGAGGGGGCCAGGAGTGGGACTGTCTCCTAAATTATAGGGTTCTGAGGCAAGGCCTCCTGCGAAGATGATACATTTTTTGGTTGTTAATCTTCACCCAAGGATATTTTTTCCATTGATTTTTAGAGAGACTGGAAGGGAGGGAGGGAAGGAGGTGGAGAGAGAGAGAGAGAGAGAGAGAGAGAGAGAGAGAGAGAGAGAGGAAGAGAAACATTGATGTGAGAGAGATACATTGATTGGTTGCCTCCTGCATCATGTGCCCTGACCAGGGCTGGGGATCAAACCTGCAACTCAGGTATGTGCCCATGATTGGAAATCAAACCCATAACACTTGAGTCCACAGGCTGATGCTCTAACCCAGTGGTCGGCAAACTGCAGCTCACGAGCCGCGGTTTGCCGCTCTGTTGACTAATGAGTTTGCCAACCACTGTCATATACTACCCTTTACCTCCTTGCACACAATATGCCACAATTGCCTAATCCTCACAGCTTCCAACTATACGGTAACATTTAGTCTAGTCCAGTGGTCGGCAAACTCATTAGTCAACAGAGCCGCAGTCTGCCGACCACTGCTCTAACCATTTAGCTACACTGGTCAGGGCAAGAAGATGATGTTTGAGCAAAGACTTGGAAGAGATGGAGGAGTGAGTCAGGTGCATTCTTGGAGATGAAACTTCCAAGAAGAGGAGCAGGCTGTGCGTGGGTACCCAGGACGGAGCAGGAAGGGGACCCCGGGCTCAGAGACTGGCAAGGAGGGCAGCAGCGTGGTTGGAGGGCCAAGGAGAAGGAGAGTCAGGGATGAGGCGGGTAGAGTTGACCAATTTTTAGAATGTCAAAATGTGGGGAGGAAACTCAGTGGCTCATCCATTATTCATGTTCAGTAACAACATTAGGAAAGTTTTCAATATTTCGTTACTGGTCCAAGATTCTAGAGGGTGGGGCCTTCATCCCTGATCAGACTCGGCGTCTAGGAAACAAATGGTCTCCGAGGCATTGTCTCCCCCCTCTCTCTCTCTTCTGCTCTCTCAAGGACATTGGGGGTCTGCTCATGACTGACATGCACAGAGCAGTGGCTTTTAGTATTTGTCACATTTATATGTTGTATTACATGACTCTTGTGAACATTAACGTGGAAACCAGACTCTCTACCCCTGGATGTGTTGGGTTATAATATCGGGAGTTTCTTCCTCTTTAGAAGGAGTCCCTCTCCGTGGACTGTTCTGACTTTGCAACTAACTAGCTGTGATCTTGACCCGGTCACTTAAGTCCTTCTGAGGTTGGTTTCTTTCCCTGGACGTGGGTGGTGTAGATTAGATGACCTGTAAAGTCCCTTTCCTTCCCAAAAGCCCTTGGTCTGCCCTCTCCAGCAAACAACATTTCTTTCCCAGCAGGTCTCCTCTCAGAGGTCAAACCAGCAATTAACACCCCCCCGGCCCCCCCACACACACACACACACGCACTTTTTTGCTTGTAAAACATGAATAATTCATAAGTGGGCTTGCAAAGTGGGACTGGAGGTCCCTTTGGTCAATTCCCCTGTGGCCCACATGACCAGTGCTCACATACCAGAAAGGTTACCAAGGACAGATTCCAATTTCCTTTCACACTCAGCCTCTCACCTCTAAGATCACTAACAAATAATCCAACACATGATTGTACAGGGTGGGCAAACATAGGCTCACAGTTGTTCATATGGAAAATAGGACCATAATTCATCAATAATACAAGAATAAACTGTATTTATTACTCACAACTGTAAACCTACTTTTGCCCCACCCTGTATTTTACCAATTTATCATTTTAGAGCTGGAAGGCTCTTAAAGACCTGTAGTTCAACATCTTCATTTGACAACCAGGAAGCCGAGGTTTGGGAGGTCAATGGCTTGCCGTCGGTGGGAATGCTCGATGGGGTCGAGCAAGGACCAGAATCCTGTCCCCTAGCTCCAGCTGAGGCTCGTTCCCTCACCTCCTGTGGCTTCTATTTTGCCAAATGCTAACCCTGACCCTCAAATGATGAGATGTCTCAAAATGTTTCTGGGGGATGGTGATGAAGAGCTTTGAAAGTAAGAAGTTTTTGTTTTGTTTTTAAAAATGCATTCATAGACCCAGTGAAGTTGAAAGGTCAGCCAATGTCCCTGAAAAGGGAAACCATTCCATCTTAAATGATACACATTACAAACCCCGAAAAATAAGTGGAGAAGAATGAAACACTCAAAATAATATTCTTCACCTCTACGAGTCTGAAGTTTCAGTTTTGCAAGATGAATAAATAATTGATCTAATGTAAGCGTGGGGACTACAGTTAACAATGCTGTTTTGTACACTTGAAATGTGCTTAGCAGATCTTCAATTACGGCTTCTCAACACACACACACACACACACACACACACACACACACACACACACCCCAAAAGGACAATGTGGAGACAGTGGATGTATTAATCAGCTTTATTTTGGTGATCACTTCACAATGTATATGTACCAAAACATCAAGTTGTACACCTTAAACACACACAGTGTGTATGTGTTAATGATACCTCAATAAGGCTGTTAAAAAAAAAAAAAAAAGGAAACAGAATATTCTTACCCCTCACTGCTGCATTTCATCTCCTTCATCAGTAGGTGGCCCCCTGGCTACAAACTGCATGGAGAATGCTGCTTTTCCTGCACGTCCTTTTGGAGTGAAGGTAAAAGGCAAGAGTGTGCACCAAATGCGGTGCTTTCCTGCCTCTTCGAGGGGCAGGAGGAGGCCAGGGAGGGGCTTTTCAAGGGACCATGTGTTCTGGCAGCACCATTCCTTTAACGGAGAGGCAGAGGCAAAGGGCCTGGCTGCAATGAGAATGAACAGATTAAGTGTGAAAGGAACACTGTCAAAGCCTAATTTCCACCACAGGAAATGAGTGTGGCCCAGAATAGATGCGGAGCGGAGCGTGATTAAGCTGCAGGATGGGCCTCCGGGGAGAGGGAGAGTTGGTACATACCGAGCTCGGAGCTGCTCCAGGGAGAAGCTCAGGACTGATGGATGGAGTGTCCGTTACAGGCGACACAGAGAAACAGAGCAGTAGGAGTCTTCTTGGGGGGGTCCTGCCCTAACAGCCCGTCAACTGAACTCACAAAGCGTCTGGAGGTTGTAGCGCTAATGCCCCTGGAAAGGGAAAACATTCCATCTTAAGTGATATACTTTACAAACCCTCATTTTTAATCTGGCCTTTTATTTTGATTTTTTCCCCCTTTGACTCAAACTGGCCTCAGCTAGAACCCTGACTCACCCCCGCCCCCTCCCTTCTTAATCATTAAGCCCTCAGGACAGTGAGGTTCTGGTCTACTGACTATTGAGACAGTTTTCAATCCAACTAAACATAACATCTAGTCTCAGTGATGTTTTAGCTCCGGACCCAGGAGAGCAGATTGACCCCACAGAACAAGTCCTTGTGACGCTGGACAGAGCAACTCCATGGCTGACCTCAGGACCAAAGGCTAGGATCAATTTCCCCTCCCCTCGCACCAACTGATCAGCAGTCGCCATGATTAATGATCTCTCCTGTGTCATCCATGCCCGGGAAGCCATCGGGGAGCCAGGTCTGTGAGCACGAGGCACCTGTGACTCCAGGCATGGCGCCATCTCCTTAAGAAATCCTTACTTTCTTGGCGGCAAACTCCCGTTGGTGTCTTCTTGGGACCCCTTCAGTTCGGTAGCCAAGTTTTGGCTAGAAATAAACGACAAAGATTTATTCAAGGGTCTTAGGGTTTGCACACTGAAAACACAACTAGGACCTTCCCAGAGTGTTTCAAAGGAGAAGGAAAAGCCGAGGGCTTTTACAGTTAAAAGCACATTCTGGAGAAGAATCAGTGCTGCCTTCTTAACTCCCAGGTTGGAGCAAGAGGGTGACCGTCAGATGTCCAGCAGAACATTTCCTTCCTGAGGTCATTGCCAAGGCTCGAGGTGTGTTCGGTCATTACTGCAACGCACTGATGTATATCCAGTTATCAACACAAGAGTAGAAAGTGCAAAAGTTGAAGTTCCCAGAGTCAGTTAGAACAAGAATAATGATTTTCTTATCCCTCAGCCCACTTGAAGTTAAAAATTTAGTTTGACCATAGTGACTCCATTTTATTTCACTCAAATCCAAAGTCACTTTTATTCCTTTTTTAAAAAAAAATCCTCACAAGTTTACTACGAAGCATCTGCTTGATGCCACCAAGAAAAAGGTCAGTCGTCTGAGTGGCTTCACCTGTGCTACCCTATGTGGTCAGTCCCCTCCCGCCGGCCGCTGCGCGGCCCTGGCCGCCACTGATCTGCGCTCTGGCCTGTAGTTTTGCCTTTTCACACATCGTACGAATGGGATCACAGTGTACAGTCTTTCGCGTGTGGCTGCTTTCATTTTGCATGATGTTTCCGAGGAGCAGCCGCGATTTTGCACTCATCAGTGGTCTTTCTTTGTGTTGCTGAGTAGTATTCCGCTGTATGGATGTACCGTGGTTTGTTTATCCATTTTCCTGCCAGGTGTTCGAATTGTTTCCAGTGCTTAGCAACTAGGAATAAAGCTGCCACAAACTTCACATACCGAGGGCATCATTGACAAAGCGAGCTTTCAGAAATAACCTCAGTGTCTAACGCCTAACCCCTAAAATACCCCTGCACGTAGCCACTGAAATCTCGTTTTAAAAAGCTTACCCGTGGTACAGAAATATTTCACTTGTTAAGAATAAAAAAGTGGAACAAAACAGTATGTTTTCAGGATGAAAGTGAACAATCATCATCTCTGGCTCCTAGAGGACTTTTGGTTTGTGCTTTGTTTACATTTCTCTGTTGGACTCTGAGCTTTCAGGAACAACAACGAAAAAGGTGCCGTACACACTGAGGCTTACCGTCAAGAACCGGGGGGCAGCGAGGGCGAGGGGAGCCGCGTGGGCACAGGAGGCTGGGATGGGGACCCTGTGGGTCAGGTGGAGACCGGCGCCTGCTTAGGCTCTGCAGAGGCGACAGGCGACCCCTCAGAGGCGCCACCCGCCTGCTTGTGCTTCCTCACGTGTCTGCCAGGCAGTCCACACGCTCCCATTGGGTGACTTCCCGGAGCCAGGCACGGCCCACCTCCGGGCACAGTCCAAGCATGGCCCTTCCCCAGGAAGCTGAGAGCCTAATGCCACCTGGGCCTCTCTCCCCATGACTTTCTCTCTCCCCCTCCTGTCCCCGTCTGCCTCCTCCTCCTCCTCTCTCTTCCCCTCCGTCTCTTCCCCAGACTCAGCTAAGTTCTGTCTGCTCCCCTTGTGGCTCCTTTGTGGACGGGTCCTGCGGTGTCCAGCTCTTGCTCCCTCCGTTCTCTGCGTGTCCTCAGGCTAATGCTACGCCCACCCACGTTCAGTCCTGTGTCCTCACACTTAAAGTGCCCGAGAGCATCTGACTGGCTCAGCAGTCACCGGGAAGCTGGCGGAACACACTGTGGTTTGGCTGCTCTTGAGGCAGGTGTCGCCCGTCCAGCAGCTGTGGCCAGGGGGCTGAGCCGCCAGCACAGCGCACGCGTGTAAGACCCCCTAGGAACCACTGTGGATTGTTCCCCAGTGTCATTATGAAATTAGAAATGCTTTATAATAGGCACCTGTTAGTTTTAAAATTAGAGGTGAGGGGTAGAAAATAATATTGTACTAGAAAACAAGTATTTCCTAAGAAGGATAACACACACTGGTATGCTCTGACTGGTTATATAAGCTGCGGTTAACTCACCTGTTGGCTATCCCCGAGGAGCCGAGGGCAAGGCTGAGAGAGTGGGCCAAGGAACTTGGTCTGTGTAAAGACAGAGAGAGAGAGAGAGAGAGAGAGAGAGAGAGAGAGAGAGAGAGAGACCTGGGACCCTGGGGGTCTTAGGGAGGGCAGAGCTAGGGAGGAGGGTTGCAGCATAGACTGACTTCTTAGGTTCTTGTGCCCAGAACAGCCCTTAAGACTCGAACCTTGGGAAGACGTGACCACACAGTCCCTACGAGAGGCCACACCAACTGGCTTTGCTTTATTAAAACAATTCCCTGTGGGGACTCACACATCGCACTTCTCCAAACACAAAGAACCCTTTCAGGTGGAAACACCACCTATTGGCTTACCTCTATTGTTTTTCATTCTTATCACTGTCTAAACATGATTTCCCATGGTAGCCATCAGTGAGTGTGTGTGTGTTTCTTTTTTCTCTTTATTCCTACCAGCTTTTCCATGTGTTGACACAGGCCATATGCATTTATTATTTTAATGGCTCTATAGTCTTTCCAATTAATATATGACAATACCTCAAAGGCTAGGCATTGGGATTGTTTACTTTTTTTGGCTATTATGAAAAACCTAATAATTTAGAAATTGGGTTTGTTCCTTTTTTCTCAATAGTGACTATTTGTATTCTTTTAAAAACGATTTCAATATGTTCATTTCCCCATTAGTTGTTTGCAACCTAGCAGTAGGCCTCTCCCTTCAGTTGACTAATCATCGCAGGGCCAGAGGCTCGGTTCTTACTCCCGATGCAGGAGGGATCGGATGTTGGAGAGTCTGAGCAGCCCACGGGTTCCGGGTGGTCTGCTGTCCTTGTTTGCTTACTGGCTGGAGCGTCATTGCAGAAAATGGATTGGATCTCAGTGGACCAGATTCCCACACAAGCAATGGTGATGCCTGCAATCAGGCGTTGAAGCTAATGCTTTTTTTAAAATTTATAAACTTAGCCGTTGCTTCCAAAAGAGGATGCTAGGTCTGGGAGGGAGCCACACCCTAGGTGAGTATCAGCCATTTCCCATGGACCTGCTGGGTTTGCTGAGCCCACATCCAGTCCCATCTCCCCTCACTCTCACCCCACCCCCCAGTGGATTGGAGCAGTCCCAATTCACCCGGAATGATTTAGTAATGTTAATCCTTAAAGGGAGCTTCAGTGACCCCTACCCAAATATTCCTTTCTCCCACCTGTCACCCAGCGCTTCATACACCCTAAAGCTCACCCCTCAGCTCGCCACCTGCCATCAACATGACCTGTCCTGTTGATGTTTTCCTTGGCCACCTGGCAAGGTGCTGTTTGTCCCTTTCTCGGCTATGAAGCTACCTCCCCCTGCTCTCCAAGCTCTACTCCCTGGACGCTTTTGAGTGAGGAGGGCGCCTTGGTGAAAGCGCATTCTGGAATGAAAAGCCCACCCATGGCTCAGGGGCCGGGTGGGAGCTTCTTAGTCTTACGCAGTGCTTACATGGGTCTCGATGTACATGTATGCTGCAACCCTCCTCCCTAGCTCTTACATGTACACTTATCATGAATTTATCCTCACATTGCCCCCATTCTACAGGGGAGGAAACTGAGGCACCGAGAGGTTAAATAGTTTGTTAAAGGTCACAAAGCCAGTAAGCCATCAGCCTGAGACCTGAACCTGAGGGGAGTGTGGCCCCAAAGTCTGTCATCACCAGGTCATCTGGACGGATGAGCCCAGTGAATTCAGAGCGTGGTGGAGCACCAGGATGTTAGTGTGAAGACAGTTTCCCCAGGTCAGCCTCTGGAGACCCCGTGCCAGAGGGCCGAGCAAGGCCCAGGCATCTGCACCCTCACAAATCCCTAGGCTCACAGGCCCAACCCAGGGATCCACTGGGTTAAAGAAGAGAGAGGCTGGGGCTGAGGCCACTCCGGAGGTGCCAGTGACGGGGTCACAGGTCACAGAGGCCTCACCCAGTGTCCACAGTGACAGGAGAGGATGGGTAAGAGTGGCGTTGCAGAGGAACATGTGAGGGCCTGTCACGGCTGATGTGGGCACAGGTGAGACAGGTGCATTCAGCGCGGCGACGGAGGAGATGCAGGGTCAGTGACTGACATTCAGGATGCCACAGGGGAGACTGGGGGGGGAGAGGTTATGGAGTGAACTTGAACTTGACGCTGAAGCGATGGGGGAACACGTGGGAGGAGAGGCTCAGCAAAATGTGGGCTGGAGCCCCAGCACGAGTCTCACATAGACTGTGGAGGCATCAAAGAAGACCCAAGCCCCTGAGCTTCCTGTGTGATAGGACAAGGGATAGGACATTGGGAAGTGCCCACTTCCGTGGAAAGGGGGGAACAGAGGTGGGTTCTGGTCATCTCGCCCCCAAAACAGCAACAGCAAACCGTGTCAACTCCCACACCTATCGCTAGTGTAGGCACAGGGACCAGAGTCTCCTTGAGTCCCATAAATGATGTCATGCCACTGGGTGACCCCTCCTTCCTTTAGGGTCTGGAGGCCAGGGGCGGGGCCTGGCTGCATCCTGCCTGAGCACGGAGAGGAGCAAGAGCGGGAGGGAGCTGAGGGGACCGTGGCCTTGGAAAGGTTTGCCAAGGGCCCCTCTGCCTTGGGTTCTGGAACGCGGCTGTGCGTTAGCCTTGGAAGGGAAGCTAAATTCCCAGCCTGCATCGCGGCCAGCCGTGAGGTTCTCACGACCTGGAGTCCAAGTTTCTCTGCTCAGCAGCCCTCCTCTGTGTTCTGCACATGCCCTCCACCAGCGAGGACCCAGTGACTTGTTTGGAACCAGACTCCTCACTGACCTGGGAGAAGCTTTTCCTGGTTCCCGGGACCTGCCCTGCCCCTGGGGCTCACAGGAAGGCGGCACCCCCTCCAGCCTGTAGTTCTCAAAGGGGCCAACGGGCGGGCGGGAGGGGGGGGGAGGTCCCTGTGGTCTTTGCTTCCTTTCCGCAAATCCTGTCACTGAAGAGGAGAAGGCAAACCCAATCCATAATGTCATCTCCAACTGGTCATCTCTAAGCAGCCGACTTAGACCAGTTGGAGAGCTGTTTTAGCAGTGTGACAGTCTGGGGAGGGGATTCCAGAAAAGGCCAGGGGGGTTGTCAGTGGATGTCCCCCAATATCCACGTCCCAAACGCTTGGTTGGGGTTGGTGTGTATTTCAAGCCATTAGACTCGAAAGCCTCGAGTAGCAGAAAGTGGTTGCTGAGAACGGGTAGTGTTTTTGACAACACGCCCTTGAGCAGAGACAAGTGCCCTGGCGCTTCCTCCTGCTCATTCAATCGGTGACACGCACTCGGTGCCTGCTGTGTGCTGGAGCTGGAGGTGGTGCAGGGCATACCGCGGTAAGCAAAACTGTGCCTGACTCTGGACCTCTTAGTATTTCGCATCCAGAGGGGGCTCTTCATCGCATGGACAAATGTGCAGTTATATCCCATTACAGATCGAGATAAATCCGAAGGAAAGAAGCACAGTTCTATACAAATAAAGAACCTAGATTAGAGTAGGATTCAGAAAGAGTTTGGATCTTACACCTCGAGTGGAAACTGGGTACTCAGACAAAAACAAGAACCTCAACAACAGAGCTCTTTTCTTCAAATTAGTGCACCTTCACGTGGTAAGTGTAAGTGCAGGCAGTCACCCCAGCTCTCTCTGACACTGCGGCCAGAGCTGGATGTGGCCCGCTCTGGCGGGGGGGGGTGTGCATGGGAGCAGCAGGTTGAGGTAGTCTCCTGTTATCCAGGGAAAAGGTCAGAGTAATTTCCTTCCCTCAAGGTTTTCTGAAAGCATGTAGGTACCTGCCCAGGTCAAGTCAACTACTGACCAGGGACTGAAGAGAGGCGGCAGTCTGTGGCCTCCGTTATGTGCAGTAGGCGGGAGGACTAAGGCAGGGAGAGCGATGCTACGAAACCAGAGCTATAAGACGGGATTTCTGCCCGAGTATTAGGCTCAGTTTTTAATGGCAAATTAATATCTGGCCGTCAGATATTTAGATGCCCTCCAGATACTCTACCGAGTCGACTCTATGGGCACAAAGAAGTTTAAAGACAAGGGAACCTGGAGTTGATTCATCTAACAGTTCCCAGATTTTTGGATTGTGCAGACCGATGAAGTTCCAAAAAAGGTTTTGCGAGACCTTTCTAGAGTGGCCGACTTTTTATTTACTCACATGAAGTAAATAAAACACCTAATAGTCACTGCCACCCCTATGATGTTACGTTAAAGTGAATATAACAAAATGTAGCCTACTGTTCTAATAGAAATAAATTAGATTTATGAAAAACTCATATTTTGGGGGAGAGTATTTTCTCCTTTCTCCAGGGGCCTATGAAAAACAAAACCTTCCCAGTTCAGCACCAGTTCTTACACTAGGATTTGAGAAGCACTGATTCAATTCACACGTCTCCCCCAATTTTACAAGTTAGGAGACCAAGGCGAGGCCCCACGTGACCA
Organism: Eptesicus fuscus; assembly: GCF_027574615.1. NCBI lineage: Eukaryota > Metazoa > Chordata > Mammalia > Chiroptera > Vespertilionidae > Eptesicus > Eptesicus fuscus. Next base: position 96,170,877 of record NC_072480.1, read on the forward strand.
GAAGTGTTGCCCGCTCCTAGGCACCAACTCACAGCAGGGGGAGGGAGAGTCCTGCTCAGGTCCAGCCTTGAGTCAGGTCCAAGGTGACTGGGCTTCCATGGGTCGCTGCAGGGCCCGCCCCTCGGTGTATATTGACGGGAATGTGCTGGCCGGCACTGCGGGGACGGGGAGAGGATGAGAGCGACAGAGGGAGAAACGGGCCCTTCCTCCTCGCTCCTGCCCTCCGGGTCCTCTATGCCCCTTCCTGTGGCCGGCACTCCGAGCTTTCTATCCTCAGGAGGCACATCGGTTCTCAGCCCCTGGGAAATACTGTGTGCACTGCAAACTTCCTAACATCCGCTCTTCGGGCTCCGCTCTCCTCTATAAAGATTGTGACTTTACAGCTATGTTGTTACAGAATTGACTATCGCTGTGAAAGCACCCTACTCTTGCCCAGCCGGCGTGGCTCAATGGTTGAGTGTCAACTTACATGAACCAGGAGGTCACGGTTCCATTTCAGGTCAGGGTCTGGTGCTCAAAATGTGGGAAAGGTCCACTTTAGAGGGTGCCATAGTTTTTGTCTTTGTGTGGCTGAAGTCAGAGCAGACATCCTGGGGATCCTATTCTCCTGCCTCCGTGACCCTGAGCAGTGGGTCAGGAGCCACTTGGAAGGAGATGCAGGGTTTGGGCAACTGCTGGATTAAGTGGTGGTAGTGGACAGTAAAACCTTGGAGACTGGGCATGAGCTCCAGCATCCGGCAGGGCTGAGGATAAAGCGCCCACAGAGAATTCATAGCTTCTAGACCCTTCCTGGGGCGTTAAAGAGAGCGACTTTGAACTGCAAATTGTGAAGCTAACAGCCTGCTTCCTATTGTTATTATCCCAACCATATTCCCAGCTTTTGGCTCCCTTCCCGCTTACCCTGCGCCCGTGGGAGAGGTTGACATAAATCATTAGCCCTCTTTTATGAGTGAAAACATTAGCGCCCAGAGATTAAATGACATGGCTGAGGCTCTAGGATTAGATGACAGCGTATAGCCCCGCTGTCTCCCAAGGTTACGCTTCTCCTTTTGATGCCGTAGGTACCAAACCTCCATCTTTGCCAGCCTCCAGACAACCTGCGTCTCTGGGAAGCCTGCTGCTCTCTGGGCCTGTTTCTGGCTCAGATCAGCTCATCTTCTGAGCGCCGCCTCCGAGCCCTGTCTTCTGAGCAGTTTCTAACCACTGAGCCCAGGCTGAGCCCTCTGCACACAGAGCCCCCGCCCCGCCACCGCACCCCGCCGCCCGCATCCCGCCACCCGCACCCCCCCCCCCCCCCGCCCGCATCACACCACCTGCACCCCGCCGCCCGCATGGAGCACAGAGATGCGCTTCCTGCTACTCGCTCGCCAGGGTAGGGTGACTGCTGAAGAGCCCAGCTGTGTCCCTCACGTCTCAGTGTCCTTGGCGGACCCCACACGTCAGGCAGGGACACGCGCCTAGCGCCGCTCGCTGAGTGACGTGGGCGCCGGGGCACTGCCAGGGCGGGGCGAGGCCGGTCCTCTTTAACCGGAAGGCTCCCGTTTGTTCAACCCCCGGGCCCCATGCTCCCGTAGTTGTCCCTGCCACTGCGTTTTGTCACCTACTTACATGTGCATACCGCAGTGTGAACGCAAGGACAGCCAGACCCTCCCTGCTTCTCCGCTCCCGGGGTGTGTCCGGGGTGCGCGGTGACCGTTTGTGGTGAGGTGGACGGAGACCTGAGCCGTGCTCCGCTCGGCCCACCGGCAGCAGCATCACGGACGCGCGTCAGCAATGCGGGTTCCGGCCTCAGCTCTGAGCCACCTGTGGGCCACTCTGGGGTGGGACCCGGGCCACAGCGGCGCTGACTTTTACGTGCATCCAAGTTGAGAAGTGGCACTTACTTCTTTCGGTGAGAAAATCGACCCTCAGAGGTATGAAGGGGTTTGTTCAAGGTCACCAGATAGGTTATCCCCTGGCTGTTGTTAGAACCCAGACTTCAGTTCTCGGAGCTCCCCCACGCCAGGCTGCCTAACGCCACACGATCGGCAGCGTTTTCCGAAGGACTTAGCCTGCCGCTTCGAGGGTCGTTTGCTTTTCAGAACAGCCCCGTGCAGGAGGCATTGTTACCTGCAGTGAAGACTGGGACTCGGGATGGCAGGTGGCGACATGCTTCTTTAACGACCCCCCGAGCCTCCCGACCGAGTGGGACCTGGGCCTGGCTCTTGCAAACACAAACCCCTGCTCTCGCCCCGCAACTCTCCTCCCTTTCAGTGACGTCACATACCTTTCTGAAAGGTTGACGATAATGGAGAACAGCTGACTGTTCGGATTTTGTGACCGCTAAGAGAGATTTTCAGCTGGGTGCACAGGAAGTGCATGAGGAAAAGGAAGTAGCCAAGACCAGCAGCACCCACGGTAGCAAACAAGCTTTCACCTACCAATTGCCTCCACATGGCCCCAGGAGTGGATCCAGGCAGATGTGAATCATGTGGCGCTGCCCACAGACCGGAGGCGAAGCCTGTCAGATACATGTGGGGCCGATCTGTTACACACTCTGAGTGACAGCAGGGGACACCCTAGTGAGGGCTGTGCCTGAAGTTAAAAAGCCACACCCGTTGGCATGAGATTGAATCGGAGCAAGGAACAGACAGTCTCCCTCCCTCCCTTCCTCCTTCCTTTCTTCTTTGTGAAAATAAAATGTGTGAAGAGAGACAACACAAATTACCGTTGTCAATATTGAGAATCTGTCACTATAGATTCTACAGATATTAACATGGTGGTTCTCCATTGGGGGCTGCTCTCCCCGACCCCGGCCCACCCGAGGGCATTTGGCAGGGCCAGGACTGGCCTTGGGTCTGCACGACACGCTGCCCCGTGCCTCCTGTGCTGTGTGCTTGGTCAGCACGTAAGAATGTTGGCAGACGAACCCTGCTCTTCTGTTCAGTGGGAGGGTGATTACTGCTGTGAGCACAGCTTTCTGTTACAGCAGGACCCGTGACATCTGGGGATCTAACGTTTGTGTTTCTCGCTGTTTAAGGACAACCCTCTTATGAGAACTCGCAGGTCATGATCACACCCACACTGCACCCCGATGAAGACAGAAGTAATTATTTCACTTCAGGGAAACGGGTGAGAGCTAATTCATTCCCTTGACATACTGTCAGGGGTCAGGGGAGGGGTCTAGAGAAGGAGGACTTGTTGAAATTGGGGGAGCAGCTTCGTTCCCCAGACCATCGGCTCCGTTTCGTGCAGTGGGACAGCAGGCCGCCTTCGCACTCACAGAGCCTTGAAGATTGTTCCGTGCACAGGGGACGCAGAAGGTCTCCGGATTGGGGGCAGGAGGCAGAGATGGAGGTGGGCGCTATAGGAGAAATAGGGAGGTAAAACAGTGCATTCTTATTGGATTCTGAGACCCAGCCCTCCCTGTCCTCCTCTGCTCTTAGAATCCTGCCCCGGACCAGGTCCTCCAGGTGGGAGACTGGAGAGTCCTCGGGGAATCTGAGCAGCCCATGAAAAAGTCCAGATACTGAGTTTCCCAGGGAAGCCGCTCAGCCTGCCCCCTGGCGTGAAGCTTGCTATTGCAAAGCCCCAGGCACTATTTTTACTTACAAGCGTGTGACCCAGGATTACCGCCTGGGAGGCAAGTCCTGGTGTGAAAGATCCAGACCAAGGCAGACCAACATAAAACAAAACAAAAAACAAAAAAAGCAACATGAAGAAACCTGATGTTCAAAGAGAAAAAGCTCTTTAAAAAAACTATCAGTAGTATCTTCAGGGATATAGGAAAAGATATTTTGACCTTGAAACAGTAACGATGATGATAAAACAGAACTTTTAAAGAAAAGAGAGCTCTGAACATTTAGAAACATGGAAACAGGCGTTTTTAAGAAATAGGACAGCCCTGGTCGGAGCGGCTTAGTTGGTTGGAATGTCGTCCCACACACCAAGGGGTGGGGGGTTCTGTTCCCAGTGGGGGAACACGCCCAGGTTGTGGGTCGATCCCCAGTTGGGGTCCCCCATGCAGGAGGCAGCTGATTCCTGTGTCTCTCACATTGATGTTTCTCTCTTCCTTCCTCTCTCTAAAATCAATAAAGAAAAAATAAATAATAAATAAAAAGTAAACATAAATTGGAAGATAAAATTGAAGAAGTCTCTCAAAAAGTAGAGCAAAGCCCAAAAACTATTTAAAAGCAAAATAAAATAAAGAAACAAGGACTAATATTGCCTTGGGCAAAGGACACAAAAGAAAAAATAAACACATGGGACTACATCAAACTAAAAAGATTTTGCCCAGCAAAGGAAACCATCAACAAAATGAACTGAATGGGAGAACATATTCGCCAATGATACGTCTGATAAGGGGTTAATATCCAAATTTTATAAAGAATTTATAAAACTTGCCCTGGCTGGTTTGGCTCAGTGAATAGAGCACTGGCCTGCAGACCAAAGGGTCCCAGGTTCGATTCTGGCCAAGGGCACGTACCTTGGTTGCAGGCTTCTCCCTGGCCTGGCCCTGGTCGGGGTGGATGCAGGAGGCAACCAATTGATGTGTTGCTCTCAACATCGATGTTTTTCTCTGTCTTTCCCTCTCTCTCCCACTCCCTCTAAAGGATCAATGGAATAATATCCTCGGGTGAAGATTAACAACAATAACAACAAAAAAGAATTTATAAAGCTCAACACCAAAAAAACAAACCAGTTAAAACTGGGCAAAGGACATGAATAGATACTTCTCCAAAGATGGGCAATAGAGATTAAAAAGATGCTCAACATTGCCGTAACCGGTTTGGCTCAGTGGATAGAGCGTCAGCCTGCGGACTGAAAGGTCCCAGGTTTCGATTCTGGTCAAGGGCATGTATCTTGGTTGTGGGCTCATCCCCAGTAGGAGGTGTGCAGAAGGCAGCTGATCAAAGTTTCTCTCTCATCGATGTTTCTGGCTCTCTATCCCTCTCCCTTCCTCTCTGTAAAAAATCAATAAAATATATATTAAAAAAAAAAGATGCTCAACATTGCTAATCATCAGAGAAATGCAAATTAAAACCACAGTGAGCTATCACCTCACACCTGCCAGAATGGCTATCATCACTAAATCAGTAAACAACAAGTGTTGACAAGGATGTGGAGAAAAGGGCAGAATGAAGATTGGTGCATCCACTGTGCAAAGCAGTATGGAGTTACCTCAAAAAAGTAAAAATGGAACTGCTTTATGAGCCAGCAATTCCACTTCTGGGAATATATCCAAAGAAGCCTGAAACACTAGTTTGAAAGAATACACACACCCCTACGTTTATGGCAGCATTATTTACAATAGCCAAGATTTGGAAGCAGCCCAAGTGCCCGTCAGTAGATGAGTGGATAAAAAAAGCTGTGCTACATTTGCACAATGGAATACTACTCAGATATAAGAAAAGAAGGAAATCTTATCCTTTGCAACAGCATGGATGGGCCTGGAGAACATTGTGTTAAGTGAAATAAGCCAGTCAGAGAAAGACTGATTTCACTCATATGTGAATCTAAGGAACAAAATAAACTAACAAAATAGAAACAGACTCATAGATAGAGCAGGCTGACAGCTGTCAGAGGGGAGGGGTGGTTTCGGAGCTGGGTGAAAAAGGTGAAATGATTAAGGAAAAAAACAATAACTCAAAGACGTAGAAAACAATATGGTGATTATCAGAGGGGAAGGAGGCTGGAGGGAGGTAGAAGAGGGTATGGTGGGATAAATGGTGATGGAAGGAGACTTAATTTGGGGTGGTGAACACACAATACAATATACAGATGATATATTATAGAATTGTGTACCTGAAACCTATATATTTTATTAACCAATGTCACACCAATAAATTCAATAAAAAATAAAATGAAATAAAACTAGAGGACTAGTCCAGGAGATCTAATCTATACTAATAAAAGCATAATATGCTAATTAGACCGGACAGTCGAACAACCTTCCGGACATCATTCCGAACATCCTTCTGGACGAAGCTGCAGCAGCGGGGGCTGAGGCAGAGGTGGTTAGGGGCAATCAAGCAGGCAGGCAGAGTGGTTAGGGGCAATCAGGCAGGCAGGCAGAGTGGTTAGGGGTGATCAGGCAGGCAGGCAGAGTGGTTAGGGATGATCTGGCAGGCAGGCAAGTGGTTAGGGGCAATCAGACAGGCAGGCAGAGTGGTTAGGGGCAATCAGGCAGGCAGGCAAATTGTTAGGAGCCAGGGGTCCCAGATTGCGAGAGGGTGCAGGCCAGGTTGACGGACCCCTCTTCCCCCATGCATGAATTTTGTGCACTGGGCCTCTAGTATCTAAATAATAGGAGATTCAGAGAGAAGGGGAAAGAAGGAAGGAGAGAGAGGGGGAAGGAGGGAGGAAGGCAGGGAACAGAGAAAAGAAGGGAAAGAAATCATTGACAAAACAATTTCCCATATAAGAATGGTCTAAGTTCCTAGACTCACACAGTAGATAAAAACATACAAACCTGTATGTCATTGTAAGACTTTAAATCTCCTGGGATAAAGAGAGATCTTAGTAGATTACAGAGGATCAAATTATAATGCTCTCTGGGCCCTGGCTGGTTTGGCTCAGTGGATAGAGTGTCAGCCTATGGACTGAAGGGTCCCTGGTTCGATTCCGGTCAAGGGCACATGCCTGGGTTGCAGGCTCAATCTCCAGTGGGGGGCGTGCAGGAGGCAGCCGATCAGTGATTCTCTCATCATTGATGTTTCTATCTCTCTTTCCCTTTCCCTTCCTTTATGGAATCAGTAAAAATGTATTTTTAAAAAATGCTTCCTGGTTTTTTAACAATAATACTAGAGGCTAGATAAATCAATGCCTTCAAAATGTTGAAGAAAAATGACTCGTATCTTAGAATTTATGCATAGGTAAAACACCAATTATGTATGGGGATTGAATGAAGACATTTTAAAAAGGCAGTGTCTCAGAAATTGCATTTTTCCATGTGCCTTTATCAGAAAGCTACTAAAGGACATGCTTCACCAAAACAAGGGAGTGAACCAAGAAAGAAGACAGAAGACACGGGAAACAGGAGACCCAACAGAAGAGAGGAGTGAAGGGAATCCTCTGGAAGGTGGTGAAGGACATCTCAGGATGACAGTTCTACACCAGATGTTGAAAACAAACAGTCCAGACTGGACCAGGTCAGAGGATGTGGGAGACACTTCTTCAAGATGAACAAATTGATTAAGTATGTGATGCTGTGAATGCTTTGAGAGGAAGTTTATATAATTGAATGAGAGTTGGTGTTTGAAATAGTGATAAGCAATAGCAACAACAATACTAGTAATAATAAAAATTTTTATCCAGGGAAACAAAAAGTTGTTCAGGATAGGCAAAGTCATTACAGTTTACTACATGGCTTAGTTCAGAGTAACAGTTATATGGTCATAATGATAGAAACACCAAATAAAGATATAACAAAAATTATTATCTGTGTGGGAACGAAAAAGGGATGGGGAAGTTATGTGTGTTACATAGGGGTAAGGGAGGAGAGAAAGCCAAGTCCCTAACTTGCAAACTGGTAAGTCAATAGATAATGCCTGAAAATGAAAAATCAAGGAACCTGTGGGGGGTGGAGGGAGAGATAATTTTCCCTGTACTCTTCTGAGTTCTTAGCTGAGACCCTTGTAATACAAGGCAGATTAGCAAGAGGAAAACAAACATGTTTATTAACAAGTATGCCTCAAATATGCATGGGAGATACCCAGGGAAAAATGAGTAACTCCCCAAGTGGCTTAGAATTTAAACTTAAATACCATCCTCATAGGGAAAGGGGTAGGGATGTGGGCCCCTCAAGGGAGAGGAAATGATTTTTAGGAACAATGAACAGGCCCATAGGAGAATAGATGGGAGGTATGATGGTTTGTGACAAAATGGTGTTGACTTCTAGTCTCTTCTCTTCCGATAAGTCTCACTAAGTCTTCCCTGGTTGATGAAACTCCTGGGAGGGGATTTATGACAATTGAGTTCTCCTTGGAGGTTCTGTCTTTAAGCAAATAGGGAGCTCAGAGGAAGCCTCTCCTTGCATTTGCTATTTTTCAAGTGCCTACAGCTCAAAATAATCAATATAGACCAGAGTGGCTTATTTGGGGGCGCGGGGGGTGTCCTGAACTCCTACAGTCATATTTCAGGGTGGCATATTCTACTGCCTTCAGAAGCAAAACAAATATTTTATTTAGAGATATAGAGGTTAATACTAAAAGCATCAGCTCAGCCTGGCCGGTGTGGGTCAGCGGTTGAGTGTTGACCTATGAACCAGGAGGTCAGGGTTCGATTCCTGGTCTGGGCACATGCCCAGGTTGCAGGCTTGATCCCCAGTAGGGGGCATGCAGGAGGCAGTTGATCCATGATTCTCTCTCGTCATTGATGTTTCTATCTCTCTCTCTCTCCCTCCCTCTAAAATCAACAAAAAAAACTAACAAATATATATCAGCTTCAGACACTTGAAAGTGGTTCATCTGGAGAAGAGGCTGTGGGGGAACTCTATTTGTCTTCACAAATATTGTAGACTCAAATTAGCCTCACCTAATGCTGACTCACCCCCGCCCCCTCCCTTCTTAATCATTAAGCCCTCAGGACAGTGAGGTTCTGGTCCGCAGCCAGTAGCCTTAGAAACAAGGTCTACTGACTATTGAGGCAGTTTTCAATCCAACTAAACATAACATCTAGTCTCAGTGATGTTTTAGCTCCGGACCCGGGAGAGCAGAACGACCCCACAGAACAAGTCCTTGTGACACTGGACAGAGCAACTCCATGGCTGACCTCAGGACCAAAGGCTAGGATCAATTTCCCCTCCCCTCGCACCAACTGATCAGCAGTCGCCATGATTAATGATCTCTCCTGTGTCATCCATGCCCGGGAAGCCATCGGGGAGCCAAGTCTGTGAGCACGAGGCACCTGTGACTCCAGGCATGGCGCCATCTCCTTAAGAAATCCTTACTTTCTTGGCGGCAAACTCCCGTTGGTGTCTTATTGGGCTTTCATGCGTGCAGGCCAGTGGTACTGTTCAGCTTGGCAATAGCATTACTTTAATAAAAATTAAAGTAAAAAAGTATAAACAAACAGAAAAAGCCCACATGGCTTGTCTCTCTGAACTAGTAAATTAAACTAAGTGATGAATGTTTTATAGCATGATAGCATGTGATTCTAGCCAGTACTGCTTGAGGCACTTTGAGCTCGGAGCCAGAATGTCCTGTTTTTACACATGAAGGGAAGTTCAGCATGAGCTCATTGATGGACACTTCCCAGGGGTGGGAAGGTCGCAGCCACATAAGAGATGCCGTTCTTTTTGATGGTGAAATTCCAGATGCAACCTGAAATTTCAGTTTTTCATGCACATGTGCAATGATGCGGATAAAGAAATCTTGAGAACTATGATGAGAAGATGATCGAACAATTAAATGGGCGTCAAAAGAGTAGCTGATTTTTTTCTTAAAAGCAATAGATCTGCAACATCAAGTTTAAACTTCCTGGTGTAGAACCCAGCCAAAGATAACATAAAGAAAAGACTGAGCACAAGAGTAGTGACTTGAAATTCAAAGGTGTTGTTGACCTGTTAGTCACCTCTCCCCACTGATTTCAGCTTTTAGTTGCACATATTCCAGTCTTAATCATTGTTGATATACTGAGTTGAGTAGGTATTCAACAGTCGCTGAAGAAACCTGCTGAAAGAAGACTCACAGGGTGGGGTGGGGTGGGGTGGAGAGCAGACTATTACATTCCACACTCCAAATGGGTCCAAAGAATCAACTGCTGAATGTGAAATGGACACCTGAACCCGTGAGAGCAAACTGAAAACATTTTCAAGGAAACAGGAAATGAATTCAAATATTGCAACTCATTCCCAAGCTTCTCTCTCTCTCTCTCTCTCTCTCTCTCTCTCTCTCTCTCTCTCTCTCTCTCTCTCTCTCTCTCTCCCCCTCCCTCCTTCCCTCCCTCCCTCCCTCCCCCCCCCCCCAATCTTGTTTTGGCTTCAAGTTACCTTTCCACCAGTCTGTTCAGATTTTAATTCCATGGTGTGATCATCCAAGCTTTGGTGAGCACCCAGCAATAATTTGAGCTGGCCGGTCAACACACCAAACCCGTTACAACTTCTCATTTGCATCGCTCCAATCGAAAGCACTGAAGAGATTCAATGTAAAAGTAGTCCTTTAGTCACACGGAGTCGAGTCGCTGTGGACATGTAAATTGTGAAAGCCAAATGTGTAATTTATGCAAAAGTAATCACAGTAGTTCCTTGAAAGGTGAGGTGTTCTGTGTTTTACTGACTTTATTTCCTCAAGTTTATTTTTAAATTTATATACAGTAAAATTCACTCTTTTTTAGTATATAGTTCCATGAGTTTTAACACATTGTCAACCTTAAAAATTCAACAGCCAGTTATTTTGCCAGCAAAATGGGCTTATTAGGGAATAGCAGAGAATTGCAATTGGTACAAGCAAGCTATAGCAAAATTCACAGACAAGTCCAGTGAGTTAGGGAGAGGGGCATGATCTTATAGAGAGAAAGGAGGATGTGGGCGGGGTTGTGTGAAGGAAAGTCTGTTGGAGGAAAGTGAGTGTTCAGGGTGATGGTCGTTTTCCATTGGCTGAGTTGCTGGACAAGTGAAGTAGTATTGGCCTGTAAGGTCTGCTCCTGTCCAGCTCTGTAATTGACATTCTTCCTGTTGGTGTCTGTAATGGATGTCCAGTGGTAGTGCATGTGGGTCCCCCTTTAGCCCCCCAACACCGTTTTAAATGAAGTTTCCCTTTATTGATTCTCACATGTATAGATACCTGTGACCCCATAGCGAACAGGACACAGATCGGTTCCGTCATTCCGGAGTCCCCCGCGCTGCCTCACACATAATGCCTGGAAACCACGAACTTGCACCCCTGAAGTCTGCCTTTTCCAGAATGTCATATGAATGAACTCATTCAGAAAGCAGCCTTTTGTGCCTAGCTTCTGTCACTTGACATAATGTGTTTGAGAGTCATCCACGTTGTTGCCTGCATCATGCACGTGTGTATACACATGTCATTTTGAAATAAGCATGGAGTCACAAGAAGTTGCCAAGGCACTACCAAGTGGTTTCCTGGACGCTCGGCCAGTTCCCTCCAATGGTTGCATCTGACATAACTAAAGTGCAGGATAGGTTTCGAGAAAGTGACACCACTGCCAGGTGTGCCATTCATTCTGTCACATGCACAGACGCGTGCGGCCACCACGTCAGCCAGCACACAGAGCTCTCCCCTCACCAACAGATCTCCCCAGTGCAACTGCTATGTGGTCACCTACTCCTGCCCCCCACCCCATCCCTCACCCCTGGCAACCACTGGTCTCTTCTCCATCTCTATAATATTGTCATTTCAAGAATGTTACATCAGTCGTACAGTACGTGACCTTTTGCAGTTAGTTTCTCCCGCAGCACAACGCCCTTGAGAAGCTGTTCATTCCTTCTTATTACTAAGGTGTATTCCATTGTGGATGTGTGACAGGTTGTTTACGTATTCACCTGTTGATGGACATTTGGATTATTTCCAATGTTTGGCAAGTATGAATAAAGCTTCTATAAATATTTGCATATAGATTTTCTGTTTCTCTTGAATAATACCTACGGGAGGAATAGCTGAGTCATATGGTAAGTGAATGTTTATAAGAAACTGCCACACTGTTTTCCAAAGTGGTTGCGTCATTTGCATTCCCATCAGCAATGCATGAGGATTCTAATTAGCTGTTCTTCATCCTTGCCAGCACTTGGTGGGTTGTTGTTGTTGTGTTGTTGTTGTTGTTTTTGGAGGGGGGGAGTTGTTAGCCATTCTAATAGATGTGAAGTGGTATCTCATTGTTTTAATTTGCATTTATCAGGATAGATTTGGAGTAGGAAAAAGGAAAACTCTGTTTGAAGAAACATTACTTTGATTTCTCTACTTCATAGATTTGTATTTTCTTTTTTAAAAAATATATTTTATTGATATTTTACAGAGAGGAAGGGAGAAGGATAGAGAATTAGAAACATCGATGAGAGAGAAACATCGATCAGCTGCCTCCTGCACATACTAGGGATGTGCCCGCAACCAAGGTACATGCCTTGACCAGAATCGAACCTGGGACCCTTCAGTCCGTAGGCCGACGCTCTATCCACTGAGCCAAACCGGTTAGGGCACCTTCTGTTTTAAATGATTGACAACTCTGGTTGTCAACTAGTCCCTGTGCTGAGTGAAAAAAGTTAATCTAGTCGCCATTAATTACCTCAAATAATTATGCAAAATGTATATTACAGAGGCACTGTGTGGATACAAGCTGCCTTCCTTGAATTTATTCTCAAGGGCACTGAGAGCGCGTGGTGTTCTAAGGACTCCCAGTGGCCTGCGTTGGTTGAAAAGGCATCAGCAGGGCTTCGTGGGAAGGGCACTGGGTGGGCATTTGAAAGCCTGATCTCTGCAAAAGGAAGGTTTGGGTTCCCTCAGCCGCCTCCCCTGGTGCTGGGTGGGAAGGGACCCTGCCTCCACTGTCCTCCTCCCGCCCCTTCCCAGGGCCAGCTGGACAGGTGTGGTCCCTCCTGTAGGTTTGGGGGTATTCTGTGACCTCAGGAGTTTAGACTGGGGCGGCTTAATGTCATGAAGAGAGGGTCGATCAGGAATCAGAGGCCACGCTGAGCTGTGGATTTCCTCATTCATTAGACAAAGTTTTCTTCTGCTCACAGGTACCGAGATTCTAGGAACTGCTTCTGAGTTTGGGGAGGGGCAGCCACATCCCATCCTAGATGCGGAAGTGAGAGGGGGCCTCCTCTCTCCTCTAGTTCCACATCGAGGGCCTTTCCTGCCCTCCCCACGCACTGGGCCTTGTTTGCAGGCTTGCAGGTGAGGAGACCGGCCGTACTGGCCGCATTACAGGGCAGACACCTTGGGATGGAGCTCTTGGGGAGGGGAAGGGGGCTGGAGAGGGCAGGGCAGTGCGGGAGGCAGGGCCGACCAGGCCGCCGAGGAAGTATCAGACACAGACAGACAGTTCTGGGCGGTGGGATAAGCGGACAGCATGCCCTCACCCTCACCCTCACCCTCACCTTGTTATCAGGGGACGTCCCTCCAGATGGCTCGGCCCAGGAACTGGAAGGAGAGAAATGTCTTGAAGTTAAAATGGCACAGGAGGTACCGGTGGCATTCATTAGAGGAAGGCACATTCCTGTGTGACACTCAAGGCCGTGGTTTCCTGAAGCAGGTGGCACTAGGATGCCGCGGCATATCCCGTTGTTGGGGAGGAGCCTAGAGACAGCCCAGGCCGGTCTTGCCTCCTCTCACACTCCCAGCCCAGCAGAAGCAGCAGAGGCAGAGGAAGCGCACAGCAGCTGGCCACAGCCCCAGGCTGCAGTGTGCCAGACTCACAGGGACAGGACAGGGCCCAGGCTCCTGGGACGTCGTGGGGGGGCTGGGTTTCCCCAGAGAAGGCTCTGGCCCTGGGTTGGATGGGATGTCCCTGTGGAGGACACGAGGTGGGTCACTCCAGGTGGAGATCTGGAGGAAAAGCCAGCATTCCTGAACACACGCTCAGGTTGAACTCTGGGGGTCTCCTCTGGGGAGAGTGGCCTTCCCCGAGGGAGGCAGGCACCCCCCACAGAGGCTGTAGCAGCCCCGCCCTCGTGGCACCAAAGGCGATGGGGTGCGTCAGGCATGCAGAGAGAGACCCTCCTTCTCCTGCCCTAGTTCCACGTGACTTCACGCGTGGGCATTTTCCTTCGGCCAGAGGCAGCGGGCCCTTTAACGCCTTCCTGAAGCAGAATGATCTGTGCGTGCCTGTATTCTCCGTGGGTCTCTCCTGTTCCCTCCCTCACAGTGCCTGGGGACTGACTATGTAAAGTTGTTAACTCTGTTGCTTAACACATGTGAAGTCCAAGCTTGCCACAAAGCAGCTTTCCTGTGTACCAGTGAGTAGATGGCTGTGAATTCTTTCCTGGTGGGGAGGTCAGATCATGGCCTCCAGCATGATTGGCGGGTTTTGTTTACGTTTTACCAAGTCATGGTTAGGCATCATCTTTTGTGGACCATTTAATTGATCGGCCCTCCTCAGCCTTCTCTCCTTCACATTACAGAATTTCATTTCTCTCTCCTTGCAGAGGGGCCCCACGCCCGTGGAGATGTGCCCCGAGTGGAGAAGTAGGGACATTCCCCCTCGGTGACTGAAGCAAAGGCAGCCAAGTTCCATATCTCACGGCCCAGGTGAGCAGGCGCCCGGGGGTTGGTCTGGGTCTGGCCATTACCGGGGTGGAAATCTAGATTGGCACGGCCCTCAGGGGGACCCTTTGTATAGAGTCCTTCCGAGTCCAAGACGACCCCGGGAGGCCGGGACAGGCCCAGGGCAGACCCAGCCCTGAGCCCTCCTGAGAGCCGTGGCCGCTTCCTGGGGAGCCTTCTGCGGGCGCCTGCTTGCCCACAGGGGGCTCGTTTTGGAGGAGGTCCCACAGCTCACCCCTCGCTTCTTTCAAGCGCAGGTCACCTGCTAGGGAAGCCCCCGCTGACCCCCAGGGCACCCACTGGTGGGTGTGCTGAGAGCTCTGTCTACAAGATGGATGAGATCTGGTTCTATTTAAGGAACTGAAATGCGTCATTTAGTCAGAGACGAGGATACAAATAGCCCTTCTGTGGGAGCACGATTAAGAATAGGCAGTTAGGAGAAATTTTTCAGCTCTTGAGAGATTAATTGAAGTAGAGTTTTAAAAAAAATAGACCTTACTTCCCTCGTCTTCCCATTGGTGCTGTGTGCGGGCAGACATGGCTGCTTTTTGCTGCCTCCACAGACAGAATAGCACCTGCACATGGGGTGCGAGCATTTCTCAGCTAACTGACCCCACAGCGGGGTCATTGCACCTTTGAATGGTACTGAGTGACTGGATACCTGCCCAAACCTGAGTGCGTTTCATTGTTTGAGTTTGGTGCCTGGATTTTTGTGTGAGCAACAACGAGTAGCCGAGTTCCCTCTTGTACCCTCTAGGTCAGGGGACAGAAGTCTTTTTCCGTCAAGAACAGACAGCAAGTGTTTTAGGCTTCGTGGACCCTCAATCCTCTGTGGCAGCTACTCAACTCTGCTGGGATGGTGGTGGGCAGGCAGCCACAGAGAGTGTGCAGATAAAGGGCTGGGCCGAGGTTCCAATAAACCTTTATTTACAAAAGCAGGTGGCAGGCCCACTTGGCAGGCTGTAGTCTGCCCACTCCGGCTCAGGAGTCAGAGAGATGAGGAAGTTCCTTCCCTCTCCCTCACTGTTTTCAGGTGATGCTTGGGAATAGTTTGTCCATTCATGCATTCATTCAACACATACTGACTGAGCGGTCTGCTACTAGGCCAGGCTCTGTGATGTGAGTTCAGGAGAAAACAGAATATACAAAGGTTCCTGATTCGTGGGACTTACATTGTAGCAAGGAGCCGGTGTGACTGAAGAAGGAGCCACTGGAGGATTTTTTTTTATTATGATTTTTTTACAGAGAGGAAGGGAGAGGGATAGAGTTAGAAACATCGCTGAGAGAGAAACATCGATCAGCCGCCTCCTGCACACCCCCTACCGGGGATGTGCCCCCAACCAAGGTACATGCCCTTGACCGGAATCGAACCTGGGACCCTTCAGTCCGCAGGCCAATGCTCTATCCACTGAGCCAAACCGGTTAGGGCCCACTGGAGGATTTTGAACTGAGAACTACATGATCTAACAAGTTCTGTTGAAAATAAACATAAACTGTCTTGATAACAGAATAAAGACAGATGCAAGGATACCTGTTAGGAGGGGAGAGCAGTAATCCAGGAGGGAGACGGTGGTAGCATGAACTGGAGTGGTGTCAGGGAAGATAGGAGTACTTGGATTCGGGTATATTTTGAAGGTAGAGCCCGCTTGATTTCCTACTGGACATGATTTGTCTGAGATAAAGGAGTCACGGATATTTGAGGCCCAGCAGTTGGACAATGGAACTGCCACTTACTGAGATGGGGCATACTCAGGGTGGAAGCGGTGTTACACATGCTAACTTTGACGTTTCTCTCAGTCATCCAAGTGGGTATATTCAAGCCTGGCTTTTGGGAGCGAGGTCTGAGCTGCAGAGGATACATTTATTTGTTGTCACCATGGGATAATAATGGTAATTGAAGTGATGGGATCAGGTGTGATCACCATGGAAACGAAAGTGGATAGATAGAGAAAAGAGGAGAGCCAAGACCCTGGGGCACCCCAGCATTAAGAAGTTGGGGAGAGGAAGAGGGACCTGCAAAGGAGATTAGAAAGGGGTGATGAGTGAGGCGAGAAAAGGAAACCGAGAGAGTGCAGTGTCCTGGAGGCCAAGCGAAGCAAATATATCGAGGAGGAGCGAGTGATCTCCAGGGCAAATCCTGCTTGTGAGTCTGGGGTCCATTGTAAGGTGAAGACTGAATGTTGACCGTTGGGTTTGGTGGTTCTTACTGACTTTGGTGAGAACAGTTTATGCTGAGGGGAAGATGGCCTGATTGGAGGGGTTTGGCTGCACAGAGGAGCAATTTAATGGTGGGGGGGGGGGAGTAGAATTAAAATAAGATTTTTTGTTGTTTTTAAAAAAATGTTTTTATTGATTTTTAG
Source organism: Eptesicus fuscus (assembly GCF_027574615.1). Lineage (NCBI taxonomy): Eukaryota > Metazoa > Chordata > Mammalia > Chiroptera > Vespertilionidae > Eptesicus > Eptesicus fuscus. The sequence continues at coordinate 96,187,435 of NC_072480.1, forward strand.
AGAGAGAGGAAGGGGAAGAGAGATAGAGATAGAAACATCAATGAGAGAGAAACATTGATTGGCTGCCTCCTGCATGGCCCCCACTGGGGATGGAGCCTGCAACCTGGACATATGCCCTGACCAGGAATAGAACCGGTGACCTCTTGGTGCATGGCTCGACACTCAGCCACTGAGCCACGCCGGCCGGCTTTGTTGTTGTTTTTGATATGGGAGAAGTAATGCATGGTTGTACGATGGAAATAATCCAGGAGAGAACAAATATTTGATAATGAGGGAGCGACAGGGAAGACCTGCCAGAAAGGGGTCCTTTAGTAGGTGAGAAAGATGGGGTCTGTACGCAAAGGGAGGTTTCAGCTTTAGACAGCTGCTTCGAGGACTTCAGCTTTGGCCATGAGGGAGTACTTGGCACTGGACTCTCCATATACAACTAGAAAACCAAGAAAGATAGTTATGGCTTCCTGTTTCACTGAGGACACTGAGGCCGCCAGCAAAGAGCTTCCAGAGATCCCCACCATCACGCCTCCAGCGTCCACATCCGCACGCTCTGCTGCTCTCTGGCCCTTTCCTAGACCAGCTTCTGGCTTCCCTGATGGTCTGACTATTGGTTGTCCCTTTTCTATGTTGACGTCTGCTCTGATCTGTAATATTTCTTCTTCCTGGTCAGTTTGGTTATTTTTTCCCCCTTATTTTTAGCTTCATAAGGTAGATGTTTAAATCATTTTTAGACTTCCTTCTTTTTAGTGTAAGTGTTACATTATACATTTCCTTCTAAGCACAACTTTGGCGGCTCCTCACAAATATAAATAGGTAGTGCTTTTATTATTCAGCTGGGAGTGAGGACAGGGCAGGTGTGATGGGGGAAGAGGGCAAGGGGGTCGCTGTGACCCGGCCTCTGGGACTGAGGAAGAGAGTGGTCTCAGCTGTATGCTAGCCTGGCCACATTAGGGCTCCCTTAGCTTCAGAGACCTTCGCATCTGCTGCTTAATGATCCTCTCTAATAATAGGCAAATATGCAAATTGACCATACCTCCGACACACCCACAAGCCACGCCCACCATCCAATCAGAACGAGTATGCAAATTAACCCAAACCAAGATGGCTACAGCCACAGAGAGCAAGGTTTCCTAGGTAACAGAGGAAGCCAAGCTTTCCGCCTGCCCTAGCCAGGCCTAAGCCTCCACTCAAGCTACAAAGTTTCAATTATAGAAGGTAAACAAATTCAAACAAATGGCGGCAGAATGGAGCTTGAGAGTGCAGGCCAGGGTTGCCGCCGGCAACAGGGGAAGCAAAGCTTTCCACACACCCTGGCCAGGCCCAGGCCTCTGCTTAAGGCTACAAAGTTTCAATTATAACCCCAACACAAATGGCTGCCGCCGGCCTCAGAGGGAGCCCCAGGCTTGGCTCCGCTCCAGGCTACAAAGTTTCAATTGTAGAAGAAAATAAATTCCAGATACCAGGGCCTCTGCTTGGGTTGCCAGGGTGCGTGGCCGGCCTGCAAACCACCACAGGCCCCTCACTCAGGCCGCCCCACACACCAAGGGAACCCGCACCTGATCAGGGACACCCTTCAGGGCAAACCAGCTGGCCCCCACCCCTGTACCAGGCCTCTATCCTATCTAATAAAAGAGTACTATGCAGATTGATCATCACTGCAACACACAATATAGCTGCCCCCATGTGGTCAAAGATCCTGCCCCCATGTGGACATAAGATGGCCACCACAAGATGGCCAGCAGGAGAGGGCAGTTGGGAGGCACCCGGCCTGCAAGGGAGGGCAGTTGAGAAGGACCAGGCCTGCAAGGGAGGGCAGTTGGAGGTGATCAACCCTGCAGGAGAGGGCAGTTAGGAGTGACCAGGCCGGCAGAGGAGGGAAGTTGGGGGCAAAGAGGCTGGCAGCAGAGTGGTTTAGGGGGTGATCAGGCTGGCAGGCAGAAGCGGTTAGGGCAATCAGGAAGGCAGGCAGGCAAGCAGTTGGGAGCCAGCAGTCCCATATTGGAGAGGGTACAGGCTAGGCTGAGGGACAAACCCCCTCCGTGCACGAATTTCATGCACCGGGCCTCTAGTATTTAATAACATCCTTGGACAGTCTACAGGATGGGCGTCTTTGTCCCGTTTTATAGATTAAGAACCTGAGATACCAAAAGACTAAATGGCTAGCCTGTGGTCATGACAGCTATTAGCGGTAAACTGAGGTCTAGAATCCTTATAAACACTGCCTCATGTAACCACAACTGAAGCTGTTTTTTAGGTGTGAGAGGATCTGAAGCTCTGAGAAGTTAAGTAGTGTGCCAAAGTACACACAGCTGATCTCCGCTGGAGCCCAACCTTGAACTCGGGTCTGCTAAGGTCAGATGATCTTTTCACCTCACCCACCTCAACTGCCAGGAAAAGTATACATGGGAACTTGCATAGTAAGTGGATTCAATTAAAACTTTTTAAGTTAGTTTTCATTCTGTATTCGTGGGACAGCTACGACTCCTTTGACTAAAGGAGGCATTGGTATTTCTCCAGTGGGTTCAAGCAGGCTAGTTTGATTACACAGGGTGTTTTTCTAAATAAGGACAATAGTTTGCTTTAGATCCTCCAGACCATTTTATAGAAACACCGACTCAGAATTAACCAGTTTATTAGATTATTTACCCAGTCTGCCTTGTGCATATGCCTGGCCTCTGTGTTGTGCGCAGTGTCTAAAGGTGTACATATGCAGATGGGGTACCTGCTGCAGAGCAAAGTCTGAGCCAGCTCCTGGCGCCCCACGTAATAAGTAACCCTCAGCTACTGTTCATTCATATGGATTAATTAATCTCCGTATTGAAGTTTCTGATTCCGAAATTCAGAGGATGGTAGGTCCTGTAAGATCCATGAAAATCACAATCATCTAGTTCTTTTAAAGGTTTAAGTTGTAAAAATAACTTTTGAGGTTTTATGTTTTGTTTTTTTATTTGGAAAATTTGGTTAATATTGTCCCTAAAATGAGCAATCTTAAAAAGCCTTTAAAAAATACGCATAAAATGTTACAAAGGACTTTTAAAGCAAGCTTGTGAGGTCAGTGTGTGATTCCCATCTTCCTGATGTGTCTGAGGTTCGGATGAGAATGCTGTGCAGTGAGGGAAGGCCGGGACCCCACCGCTTAGCCCAGTGCCCTCATCACAATAACACACCTTTTCTAGAAGCACCAGGACAGGTCAGGGCTCAGGCTAACCTGCTGGCCACAGCCCCGTCCGGGGAGCACACGCCCTGCTCTTCCAGTTGTTTCTTCCTGTGACCCCTGCTTTGTTTAGCACGACCACCCAGAGCATTCACTGGACCTCGCGGACCACCAGTGGTCTGCAGACCACCAATTGGCGACCGCTGCATTGGCGCGTACTTGTCCTTGAAGAGAGGAAAAGAGATAGGATCCCAGCTGGTGTGGTTGAGGAGACGCCTCAGTGAAATACGTCTCCCAGAGGGGGTCTTTGGGCATGTCAGACACAAACTGAGAGATTGGCTCCCCGGAAGTGCACCGGGACATCAGTCACCTAGGGTGGGATCGTGGGCTCATCATCCCCACGTGCCCTGCTCTGGCCTGGCTTCCGGGCTGCCCGTTGGTTTGTGAGGTACAAACGACCCTCCTCCACTGAGCACCTGAAAATTCTCCCCGGGCTGGTGTGAAACGTCAGGTCACGAGCTGTGGATGCAAGTCGTCTGTGTATTCATCAAAAGGCCAGAGCAGTTCACAGAGGACTGCTGGTTGCCCTGGCAACCTCACAGCCCTCTAGACAGAGCTCCAAATAGACAAGAGGGAGGACAGCAGGCGGCGTCTGCAGGATGGTTTTCTGTGCCTGAGCCGTCCCTGACAGCCGTCACAGCTAGAGCCTGGACAGGGGAGGCCATGCCGGGAGCCTGTGTCACACAGACCAGTCCCAGGCCCGTCTGGTGTGACTGGCTGAGCGGCGGGTCACTGTTGCTCTTCCCTGACACAGTCCACCACTCCAGCTCCCAGGGCTGTCCCCGGAAACCAGGGCAGCGCAGCTGAGCCGGCCCGGCAGACGGATGCTTGGTGCCGTGGAGGGGAGGGGCTCCTGACTCCCTCTGCGGCCACCATACTCAGCGATTTTAGGGAAACGCCCTCATCCTGCCTCAGTTTCCTCATCAGTCATGTGAGGCTGAGAACACATGCTCTTCCTTTATAAAGGCAGCTGTGAAAAGCAGATGTGACAAGAGTGGAGCGTTGCTTGGAGGTCACAAGTACAATCCCCCAAACACGCCATGGCATCCTCTGGGAACAGAAGTGGGGACTCGGGATGACTGCGTTTGCGAATTGTGAATTTAAAAATATTTCATACTTGCCCCCCCACCCCCCGCCTCACTGGTATGACTACATGGATCACGTTCTTCTTCCTGTGTGAGGGCCTGTTGTGGATATATTAGCTCATAGCCTCGGGCTAGAGGTCAGCGGGACAATTTCAGCTTGCAAACCAAATGGATTTTGACTCCCATAGTGTTGTGGTTGTTTTGAACTTTGAATTGGCTGACAGCAAAAATCCAGATTTTTACCTTCGTTCAAAAAAATCAGAGATCTGGCTTCATCGCCACCTGCACCAGAAGGCGGGTGCCCGAGCAGCCGCCCCGGGCCCTGAGCTCCAGTTTGTTCAGCCCTCTCCGCCCTCTCACAGGCCAGTGTCAGTTTCATGTCAGCAAATCCATCTGCTCCCTTCGATGCCCTCGCTGCCGAAGTCTTTTCTGTCTGTCACCTCGTATCTCACTAGTGCCAGGGGGAATCCTGCCAGTGGCCCCAATGCCCGTGGCACCCCAGTGCGGGGGACTGTGCAGGTCGGTTCGGGAGCTGAGATTTGTGAGCCTGAAGGGTTGTAGGCTGTTCACAGTCTTGGGGACTCAGCTTTGCGACATCCTCAGGTACACTTGGGTACCCCTGCTGCATCCAAGTGGCCGGCCTAAAGCTCTCGCCTCCTCCGCCGAGTGTCTTTGAGGCCAGTTGCGTCTTAGAATGGCCTTGGAGCCCTGGCTGCTTCCTCCTGCCTACTGTCCCTGGTCGTAATTACCACCTGGTCTCAGCACTGGTCTTCTGGTCTCTGTCTTCCCCAGTCTATCTGTTCTACTTCCCACAGAACAAACACAGCCCGCTTTCCCCTCCGCTTGGAAAGCCCTGCTCTCTAAAGGATGAAGTCAGAACTCCTGTGAAGGGCTCCCCATCGAACCCTAAAGCCCTGCTCCGTCCCAGCTTCCGCCCCACACGGGCCTCCTCCCCGTTCTCCACAGACCCCCTCGCCTGTCCCCGCAGATGGCCGTTGCCTTCCTTAGCCCTCTCCTCAGCCTGGAACGCACTCCACAGCTCGCAGACCGTTTCTTAAATGTGGGCGACGGGTGCTGTTGCATTAGGCCGAGTAAGAGAGACTATAAATTATAGTAATGCCGTCTATGATCACCTTGATTTCACAAGAGAAAGGAAAACTGCAACACTTCAACTATAGAAAGTATGTCACCTAAAACCAAAGCTGCTTTCAGAGGGATAAACCCAGCTCTCTGAAAAACGTACCCCCTTGCCCTCATCTTTCTCATTTCCCCTCAGATCACTGAAAACTCACCACCAGTGCCTATCCCGGGCTTGCTTTTGAGACCCCCTGCCCTCCCCATCTCTTTCTTCCTAGCTAACCCCACCCATCCTTCCAGGTCAGTTTTGCACGCTGGTTCTGGAGTGGCGTCTTCCCTGACTCGCCACGTTCACGGTGGCCCCTCTCCCCTTGTGTGTACCCTTGTGACAGTGACAGACATGGCACTTTAGTGGGAGCTCCTTGGGCACATGGCAAAGGGAGTGAGGCCACAGATCACGGAGCCTGTTAAACGTCTTCTTAAACTACCCCCTTCTCCCAGGCAGCTGTGCTCCCCTCAGTTTTTCTTTTTAAAATTTCTCCTTCGGCCTTTCCCAGCCTCCCCCTGCACCCTCACTGCCTACACGTGCACTGGGAGAGTTCAGTCAACCTAAACCTGCCCAAACCAACCACGTGCCTAAGCAGTGCTTGAGTCCAGCCGGCCACTTATTTATCTACTCCGAGTCTTTCATTTTTATTTTATTTTATTTTATTTTATTTTATTTTATTTTATTTTATTTTATTTTATTTTATTTTATTTTATTTTATTTTATTTTATTTTATATTAAATTGATTGGGGTAGCATTGGTCAACATGAACATAAAGGTTTCGGGTCTATTGCACCATATGCCCACCTCCCAAAGTCAAATCTTCTCCTGTCACCATATATTAGAGACCCCCTTCTCCTCCCACCCCCTTCCCTCTGGCAACTACCACACTGCTGTTTGTGTTCATGAGTTTCAGTTTTGTTTGTTTGTTTGTTTTAATATATTTTATTGATTTTTTTATAGAGAGGAAGGGAGAGGTAGAGAGAGTTAGAAACATCGATGAGAGAGAAACATCGATCAGCTGCCTCCTGCAACACCCCCTACAGGGGATGTGCCCGCAACCAAGGTACATGCCATTGATCGGAATCGAAACTGGGACCCTTGAGTCCGCAGGCTGACGCTCTATCCACTGAGCCAAACCGGTTAGGGCGAGTTTCAGTTTTATATCCCACCGATGAGTGAAATTATATGGTTCTTAGCTTTTTCTGACTGACTTATTTCACTTAGCATAATATTCTCTAGGTCTATCCATATTGTTGCAAATGGCACTATTTCATCCTTTCTTATGGCTGAGTAGTATTCCGTTGTGTATATGTATCACATCTTCTTAATCCAGTCCGCTATCTTGGGACTTTGGTTGTTTCCATGTCTTGGCCACCGTGAATAATGCTTCCGTGAACATAGGGGTGCATATATCTTTGCAAAGAAATGATTTTGAGATTTTCACGTATATACCCAGGGGAGAGGGATTGCTGGGTTGTATGGTACTCTATTCTCAATTTTTTGTCTATTCAAAGTCTATGGCCTCACGTAAACTGGTAAACTGTGAGATACTCAGGGTAGAAAGAAGTCACCTTTGCATGCTTTGCCTTACACACACACACACACACACACACACACACACACACACACACACATTTCTATAAACAAAACAATGAGCAAATAAAAGTTCTGTGATCAGTAGTCACACAGTCCATGAGGGACATCCCTCATATCTTCTCTCATTTGATACATTTCTTGTTCCTATAACCACAGTCCCCATCTTCTTTAGAATGAGGAATAAGACATTTTTAAGACATTGGGGCAACTTCACTGGAACACCAGTATCTGGCAGCCCAGTGGTTACAGGAGGTACGATGCTGAAACACATGTGAAAGCCATGCTCCCTGGAGCCCCGATCCAGGCGGGGGTCTCTGACAGTGGCATGGAACGGCCCCTGATGTGCTTGCCAAATGGGCTCAGTGCACAGGCTTATAGCAGCTGCGCGCATTGCTGGTTCCTGTGACCCCGTTGGCAGCTTCCCGGGCCTGGCTGGCAGTGCAGTTTGAGAATTCGGAGAAGAGAGGCCCCATGCTGGCGCCAGCCTGGGACCTAGCAGATGAGCACCCTGTACCCTGGACTTTCTAGAAACTGCCTACAACTTAGCCAGATCTGCTGTGGGCAGGGTCTCATGCCAGCCACGTACAGAGCAATGGCATTCGGGGAAGAAACCAGGCCCTCTGTGCTCTTTCCTCTCTTGTAAAACAGGCACTGCTGGTTCCCTGGCGCCTCCCTCATCACACGAAAACTGTTCCTCACCGGGCGAAGGGATTAAGCAGAGAAAGGAAAAGAAGGGCTCACGGGCATGGACAGCAGTATGGTGATTTCCAGAGGGAAGGGGGTAAGTGGTGATGGAAGGAGACGTGACTTGGGGTGGTGAACACACAATACAATATACAGATGATGCATTACTAGAATTATGCACCTGAAACCTATATCTTTTTTAATTCTTATTTATTTATTTGAATGAGAGAGAGAAACATTGATTGGTTGGTCCACTTATGCATTCATTGGTTGATTCTTGTATGTGCTCTGATCGGGGATCGAACCCACAACCTTGGCGTATCGGGACAATGCTCTCACCAACTGAGCTTCCTGGCCAGGGCATGAAACCGGTATTATTTTATTAACCAATGTCACCCCAATAAATTCAGTAAACATTTAAAAAACCCTGTTCTTTATCTGCCTGAGGACAGAACTGCCAACACCATGGCATGCGACGCTGTGTGACCCTGTGCTGAGACCAGAGGGAGCGGAGCGCCACAGCATGTCTGAAGGCTCTGCCCACCGACTGTCCCTGTGTGGCTCCCTGCTTCCTGGGGCCTCCCCCGGGCTGCCCACAGCGGGCCGTCTGTCTCCCGGGGGCTGGAGAGAAGAAGTGCGCCCCCCGTTAAGAACAGCGTATCCCTCCCCTGGGGTTGTTTGTCCAAACCCACACAGATAAAGCATCACTTTATCTTCCAAAGAAACGACGCGACAACCTGAGGATGAGACCGTAGAGGAAGCGCTGGGTCTGGCGGCGACTAGAGGGTAGTGTCCAGGCCACAGTGACTTGGATGACAGAGATGGTGAGGGTTGATAGAGGCCATGCTCCCTGTCGGAGAGCCCAGATTAGACCTTCAATGTGCCTTATTTGCTGTTACTATTTGTTTTATTTGTTTGAATGGATAAAGGGAAGAGAACTGAAGGATGGTTAGTTTTTATCTAGATCACCTGGCTCAAAATTTAGCCACTGAAATGAAGCCATGTCCTTTGGCCAGCGTCTTAGGAGAAGGTCGTGTGGTGGGGACAGATGTGGGCCTTTCCCGAGTAACAGGCTGGTCCCTGGTGCACCGCCATCCCGCCAGCCACGGCTGCTCACATAGCCCAGCCCCCCGACCTCCGATGGCTCTGGGGTCTGTCTCTCCTCTCCTGCCCCATCACTGCTGGCTTCTGGTGTCTCCAGCCGGTGTAAAAACCTCCTTCCGCCACCCAGTCAAGCCTTTTTAACAGGGCCCTTCTCCAGAGGCAGTGAGAAACGACATCCTTTAAACAGGGGCCGAACCGGACGCACCCGCTGATCCCAGCATCTGAGAGCAGAGGCGCCCTCGGCTGTCTCTATGGGGATGAGCAGGCATCCCGGCACACGCCTCCTTTTGGGCGTGCTTGGGAGTGTAGTGACGGACACGCAGGCCAACGTCACTCTGCCTTACATTGCACCCCGAAGTGGACCAACCCAAGTGCTCAGTAATATGAAATGATTGGGGAAATCGTGGTCTATTTGTAACAGCTTTCAGTGATCATGTCCTTAAAGATTTTTCAGTGAGATGGGCAAAAATCTCATGATATAATGTTGAATGCAAAAAAGACTATAAAATGACATAGATAATATAAACCCAATTATGTGACATATATATACATACATATCATATATACAAATACGTGAAAGCAGGAAAGAGATGTATAAAGTATAATTTGCCTTTGAGAGATGGAGTGAGAAATGAACTTGTCTTTTTAAAAATTTCCATGAGTTTTTGTTGTTACAGTAAGCACATATTGCATAACTAGGGGAAAAAAGCACCTTATATGTATGTATTAAAGCAAAATATACACATATGTGTGTATATATTCTGTTTCCCAAGAGGTCTGTGTGTATATATCCGGCTAGAGAATCCCGGGTCATCTTATACTCAACCTTGATGGTCGCCCCTCTCAGGGTCAAAGAGGGCCCCTGGAAGAGCCAAAGAGAACCTTCAGAAAACACGTGCTCTGCCAGTCTCTGCCCACCCCAGTGCCAGGGAGGAGCGGGAGGAACCTGTCACTAGACAAGTAGGAGTGGCGCCTGGCGGCGTGGCTCCGTGGTTGAGCGTCAAGCTATGAACTAGGTCAGTGGTCGGCAAACGCATTAGTCAACAGAGCCAAATATCAACGGTACAACGATTGACATTTCTTCTGAGAGCCGAAAACCGACTTCTGTGCATGGGCCACGAAGTTTCCATCGCACTGAACGTGCGCACCCGCATGTGGTATTTTGTGGAAGAGCCACACTCAAGGGGCCAAAGAGCCGCATGTGGCTCGCGAGCCGCAGTTTGCTGACCACTGAACTGGGAGGTCACAGTTTGATTCCCCGTCCGGGCACATGCCTGGGTTGCGGACTCCATCCCCAGTGTGGGGCGTGCAGGAGGCAACCAATCAATAACTCTCTCTCATCATTGATGTTTCTTTCTCTCTCTCCCTCCCTCTCCCTTCCTCTCTAAAGTCAATAAAAAAAATTATATGTATATATAGTTATGTAGGAGTGGCTGTGCCCATACTCACAGTGACCATTTTTTTCTGCTGTTACAAGATCTTTCAAAATGTGCTTAATCTGTCTTCTCAGTTATCTCCTCTCGGCCCCTCCCCACTCCACTTCCTTTTGGGGGAAGGTTTTTGTTGTTTTTTGTGTTGAAGGAAATCTGTTGGTTGGGCTGGATCCCCTGGCCTGGCCACAAAGGAGAACCCCTTTGAGACCTGTCCCTGTGGTTCCCTGGGCCGGGAACTGGGTAGGAGGCTGTCACCGCGCCGTCTGGGAAGAGAACCCAGTGTTGTCAGGTGAAAAAGCATCAGCAGAGAGGCCGGCAGGGGCGCCGTGGGCCCTCTCTGGGTGCAGTAGAAGTGTGCTTCCTTTTCCCAAGAGCATTTACGCAGGCATCTTGTGCTTCCTTAGAAAAGGCTTTGAGGTGAAATAGCAGCATTTATATTCTTACAAATTTAGAATTTTGGGTTTACCATAATTTATACGTTGATAAGTTGTTGTTTTTTAAGAAGAAAGGAGGAAGGAAGTGATGGAAGACCAAATCAGAGAAAAGGGAAAATGGAAGTAAAGAAGGAGACCAGAGGGAAAGCTCACGCAGAGAATGTGTGTGGGGAGGTCCTGTGGAGTTTCCAATACTGGGGGGTAGGGGGATGACTAGACCAGAGCCCCTTACTGGTTAAAGAGGCTCCAGACAGCAGACTCCTTTTATAACTGGCTCATCGAGGAGAGAACCAGGAAGCAATCTGGCTTTATGGTTTAATCATTTTAAAGTGCCACCCAGAGAGAGCTGGTCCTGTGTGGAGACTGGTGGTGGAAGATGGCAGCTAAAAAATGGAAAAGAGACTGAGAGCCAGAATCACAGCGGGGGGGAAAGCTGCCCACCTACCAGAAATTTCTATTGAACAGTTGGGAGTGTGTGTGTTACAGCAGTTAACCTGTCCAAAGTAATACACCCCGAGAAGGGAACTTAGGATTGCACAGGTGGGTTTCATTGCCTCTTTCTATGTTTGCGTACCCTCTCTTCAATTAGACTGCAGTTCCTCTGGAACACATGTAAATGGCATTATATCCCCAGAGAGCCTAGCATAGAGCCATGTACGTGGTGAGCCTTCAGTAGATGCTGAATGATTGATTCGACAAGCTCCCCAAGGGATGAAGCTGAGGCTCTGTGGCTTGTCTCCAGTAGTAATTAGTACAGGGCTCTGTGGTATTGGCTACTTGTAATGAACACTCTGCTATTAAAGAATTTGAGACCCAGTCTATTCCTAGAGAGTGGGGCTCTAGGGGGAAAAAATAATATAGATATGTCCAAAAATCCACTTGTAATTTCACTGAGAGATATTTATCGCTTTAATCCTGAGGTTATTGAATGTAACGGAAGCTTCAGAAGAATGGGAACGGTACTGTGATTGGGAGAAGGTTGGGTCTCCTGGCCCAACAGCCACAAATTGTGTGACTTTCAATTTCCTTGCCTACGAGAGGAAGCCAGTGGTTCCCAACTGAAATTCTATGCATTAATGGCACACTGGCTTTCATTCGATTACATATCTATACTAGTATGTACTCCATGTGGTTTTGATACACAACCAGATTTGGGAACCACTGGACTAGGGTATTCCTAACTCATGAGTCTGCCTTTTATAACATGGAAATATAGTTTTATTTTTCTGGCCTAAGGTTATAGAACTTAGACCTGGAAAGAGACATAGGATTGACCAATCCATCTTTTGGGGATAGGGGTGGGGAGGAAATGAACAACCACAAAAAGAACACCTTTAGGTAGTCCAAAAATAAAATGGAAAAGTAAACACGATTTAAGATGACTGGGTAGAGGACATACTTTCTTTGATTGGATATTAGAGAATTCGTCAAGAGTTATTAAACAGAGAAGTCAAAGGTTCCATTGCAGGAATTTAATAAATATTTGTTATTTAACCAATCGATGTGCTAATTCAAGCAGAGAAGGAATTTGTTGCTGTTTCAAAGTCAGAACTTCCAATTGCCCTATTCAGGATAAAAACATGCTTTGTGTTCGCCTGAGCAATGCAAACTATCTACTCCATTATTCAAATACCCACGAGGATTTAATGTCTTCTTTGGCAACCAAAGGTAGAACTCCCATCAGACAGCTATTAACGATTACCGTTAGTTATTGGGAAACATTACACAATCCATGCCCTGTGCTCGACAAAGTAGGTTTAAATCCTGGACCTTCAGGCATTTCAGAACTCCTTCCCTTTGGGTGGCTGCATTCCCTGCCGCTGTATGCTTTACCATCCCTCTCTCCCAGTGATGGCATGGTGCCCTGGCATCCAGGCGCAGGCACTGGCCCCTATTCTGGAACTGCCTGTCCCTGGGAGGGTGTCCAACACTAGAAAGTTAGAGATTCAGCCCCTCTGGCACTGAAGAGGTTGGCAACAGACTAAACTAGATATGCAAGTTTAAGAACCAGGACAGAACCCAACGATTGGGTCAAACATGGGAATAATTTGGGGAGTGAAGCAAGAGCATACAGAGCAGGGGCTAGAAAAGAGTGTTGGGCTAAAACCACCGGGCTGAGGGCAGGACTGGCCCCCCCAAGGCTGGACTGAGGTTGGGCCTGCAGACTTGGGATGTTTACAGGGGATGGTGCAGGGACAAAGGTGAAGGCTGCTGCTGACCAGACTGAACTTCACACTGACTTTTAGCCCAGTGTTTTTTTTTAAATATTTACCTGTTACAAATTCTGCAGATCGGGGGACTTGCCACCCTTGAACCTAAAAAATGCAAGTGAAAGAAAGGCTGAAGAGGGAGAAGGCTTTGACTGGCTCCTGCTATTTTGGGGAAAGCAGTTGTGTTTACCCAGATTTGGCAATTGCATGTTGGAGAACTCAGGCAAAGGAAAGCCACAGCCCTCAGACAGGCTCTCCAGGGCCAGGCTTCCAGTTCTTCATAAACTCTAGGAAAATGGGCACTTAAATAGGTGTGACATAGGTCATCCTTTATAAAGTCAAGCAGAGCATAAAATGTGGGATTCAGTCAGAGAGATAATTGTTGCGAATACTCGTGCAGGTCAAGGAGGGTTGAGACCCATCTCCAGGCAGGAGAGAGGTGGGGCGGGGGCGGAATACTGGTCTCGGAGTCAGAAAACCTGGGTTCTAAGCAAAACTCTGCTACTGCAGGTGCTCTGGCCAATGTCCTCATCTATGACCCGGCTGCTACGTACCCAAGAGAGGGAAGAGATTCAATAGAATTATATCTTTGCAAGTTCATGGGAGGGAGTTGCAGAGAATCTTCTCCTGTGATTGAAGCCCACAACCCTTCCTTCTTCCTCAGCCCCTCAGATATTCTTGGCTGAGCTGAGAGGTAAACACTTAGCCTGGTGACTAACTCCACTGTCCCTCAGGAGCTTGGTGGCTGGTCCCTCTAGCTACACCTCACCTAGTGTCCAATCGCACCCAATCTGAGAGCAGTAGAGAGAGGCTAAAAGCCCTCTCGCTATCCAGTAAAATTAGTGGGATCAAGTCATAGCAAACTAGGAGTGAGGGGAGCCGTCGAGATCCAAGAGAAGAGGGTGCCTGGGGTTCACCTGGAGCCCCCTGGCTCCTTGGTGACTCTCCCATTACAGACTCGCTCATCCCCAGGACTCCTGTGGACACAGCAGCCAGCCACCCCTGTGGGCAGGGAGCTCAAGCTGGACTCACTTCTGAGAGTTCTCAGGACATTGTCCTCTGGAATTGACAAAGCCAGTGGACAGGGAACTGCAGGAGTAGAATTGGGATGGCCCACACAGGAATCAGAGAAGGTCCCTGTGGGCCTTTCATGAAAGAGAGCATGGATTTCCAGCCAGGTCCTACTAGTATAAGTCCGGCACTGTGCTATGTGCCACATACAGGGTGTCCCGAAAATGCGTACAGTAGGTCCTCAGGTTACGTCAGAGATCTGTTCCTATGGAGCGACATAACGCGATTTTCGCCGTAAGTCGGAACCCACCTACATAAGCACCTACATCATTCACATGGAGCACAGACACAGCAGTAATGAAGTGAAACAGTAACAAAAATTTAAAAGAAAGATAACAATTCCTGACCTTTACTTGTGGTAAATAAATAATAAAAAAACATAAAGCACATATGTACATACGTCGAAATGATGGAACTTTTTTTTTTTATAAATAAATGGGAGATGGTGCTGTAACCACAAAACGACGTACGTCAAGAACGACGTATGTCAAGTCCGACGTAACCCGAGGACTGTCTGTACACACTTTGACTAATTATAAAGGCAGTGTTTATAGAAATACATTTCATTTTTCAAAATGTAATAGATTCTATAGACATTATCTGTATACATTTTTTGGGACACCCTGTATATATATTAATTCTCACAAGAACCTTGAAGAGTGAGTCATTATAGAGATGAGTAAGATGAGGGTGATAGGAATTAAGTTTGCTTAATGTTGCCAGCTAGCAGGCAGCAGAGCCAAGAAGTCAAGCTCAAGTTTGCTAGAGAGCAAAGCCCATGCTGTTTACATGGAACCACAGACCTCCTTCTCAGAGAAGTGCTCATCTGTGTGTTGGAGCTAAAGTATCAAAGGCTTACAGCCCATTAGGTCAAGGCCAAGAGTACAGTACTGACAACTTAACCCTTCCTTTATGTCTTCTCTTTCCCCTCCTCCCTCCTGTTCCTTTACCAATCTGGGAGATCCCTGGAGAGGAGCGGGGAGTTTGGGCTGGGTCTGGGGGTGCACTCAGAGGATGAGATTCTGTTAGACGAACAACTGAGCCAGAACTGTGGGTGCAATCCCACAGGGAGTCACTGAACGTGTACCACCAAGTGCTCCATGTAGACAGCTGGCATCTCCATTAGGGAGCAGGATAGCCACCCCAAGTGTCAGGTGGCAGGTAGTGCTGTGTATGACAAGAAGCCAGACAGAGCTCCAGGCAGCGAGGGCTCAGTCCGCAGTTGAGGTCAGAGGAGAGGAGTGTGGATGAAGGAAAGGGCTCCCAAGAGGCAGGAGGCTCAGGGACTCCCTCTCTTCTTCAGCCCACACAGTGTCTGGCTCCGTCCATGTTTGCTGAATGAATAAGTGAAAACTGGAGGGTGGTTTGCATTCCAACAGGAAAAAAGTGAGCTGAGCTGAGAGTCCAGGAAAGAGGAAGCACCCGAAGAAGTCCTGGCAGGAGTACGTGTACAGCGGGAGGAGGAACCCTGTGGTCCATGCTGGGAACGGGTCGGGTAACAGGGAGTGGCTGAGTGGAACTGAGAGGTGCAGGGCCTTGAACGCCTAGGAAGTGTCTGTCTGTCCTGTGGGCACACGGCTTGCAAGCACTCAGGCATCTCCACTCGGCTGCCTCATAAGCATCTTGTTTCAAGCCAAATTCTTGATCTCCACCCCCTAAATCCCAGTCTTTCACATTTTTGTTGATGGCAAATCCATCCTTCGACTTGCTCAGGCCCAAAATCTTGAAGTCATTCTTGACCATTTCTAGAATTTAACCCCTTCTCGCCACATCCACTCACCACCCTGGTTCAGGCCCCTCACCTCCCGCCTGGCTCACCACTGCGGGCTCCTGGCCGCCCTCCCTGCACTCACCCTGCTGCCCGCAGTCTGTTACGCAAGTCTCACTCCTTTACTCAAAGCCCGAGGCTGGCTGCATCTCTGTCAGTGAAAGGCCATCGTCGTCGTTTGGATGTCCTTCAAGGCCTGTGCTGCTTGTGCTTCCCTGGACCCCCCACAGCCTCAGCCCCTCCGCTCCCTCCACCCCCTCCCCCACAAGGACCTCAGAATGTGACCTTATTTGGAAATAGGTTTCTTAGAGAGCTAATAAAGTTAAAATAAAGTCATTAGGGTGGGCCCTAATCTAATAGACTGGTGTCCTCACAAAAAGGGGACATTTGGACATGGAGGCAGATGGGCACAGAGGGGAGTTGGTGTAAAGACACAGAGGGGAGCCAGTCCCGTGGAGAAGGGAGCAGAGATGGGAGTTGTGCTACCATAGCCCAGCGGCTGCGAGGGCCACCAGATTCTCCCTCAGCCCCAGAGGAACCAGCCCTGCTGACTCCTGTTCATCTTGAACTTCTAGCTTCCGGAAAGAACCGAGAGACTACAGCTTTCTGTTTGCAGCCACCCAGTGTGTAGTTCTTTGTCCCAACAGCCCTGGAGTAGTAACGCGGATGGGGTGCTTCCTCTTGGCCAGGCAGTCAGTCAGCCTGCTGTGGGCAGAAAGTGGGCACCGCAGACCCCATCTCCCTGCTGCTGACGGGGGTGTGGAGAGGGCCTGGGGTCAACAAGGTCGACGTGGGCCTGATGCCGAGGTGCAGGAGAGCTGCCCAAGGTTGGTGGGCACCGCAGACCAGCATGTTGGTTCCCCTTCTACATCCTGGCGCTGTGCGGCGGGCTAACCACTCCACCACCCAGGCCTCCACAGCGTCACCTGCAAAGGGAATTTTTGGAGCGGGTCTTGTCCACAGCCCCAGTTAGCACTCCTTGTTCTGAGCCATCCTCGGAGCTCTAACAGCGTCAGAAGGCAAGAGGAGAGGACATTTGATTAAACCGTGAAAACACTATCAAAAGAACTATTACTTTGCAGAGCCCAGCTAAATGATGAAAACACTTCATATGTTCCCCCCAAGCTGGCTTTTTGCAGCATTTATTTCTAGCCTGGGCTGATGTCATGGGTGGAATGAATGGGGAGATGAGTCAGGGCCTGTGTAAGGCATAGCCCTCAGCGGTGGCGACTAAATAAAGCTAGTGTAGCCTCTTACGTTCAATTAAAAAGCAGAAATGGGAAGGAAGCAGCCCAGAGGAAGATCATTTCGGACTGTCAGGGAATAGATTGTGCAGAGAGGCCCCGGACCGTACACAGCTGGCAAGCTTCCTATCGGCCCTGCTGCTTCGGTCCCAGCAGAAGTGCGTGTCAGCTGTGTCAACTGCTGTGAGTAATGACGGGCTTTGCAAAAAGTGCCTCCAAACAGCAAGCTCGTGTCCTGTGGGAGCCACGGCTCGGAGACAGCCAGATTTGGAAACAGGATTGCCCGCCCCCGAAACCTGCACCCGCAGCCTGCAATCAGGAAAGCGTTGAGCAACCCAAGTTCAAGCACTCACCGCCCAGAAAGGGGGGTGTGTTTTGGGGAGATGGTGCCACATTAGTCTGGACATGACACGGCTGTTACTTCATCTGGGAAATAGGGACGTTAGCGGTTATCTATGGGAGCATCCACTCAACCCAAGTTCATTCGACATAACCTGCTCCTTCCCAGGCGATAGACCCTAGAGATACAAGTCAGGTGATGTTCTGCTTTAAAAGCTTACAATTTCAGACACACTATTGGGAAATATGACAACAACTGTGAGGGAAACAGAAAACAACAGGGCACGTAGCCTCTTTCCTGAACCCAACCTGGCTCCCTGGACCTGCCCCAAAAATCCTCACATAGTAATATTTTGTTCCAATAAGTGATTTAGGTTTTTAGACAAATTCTTTAAGTCAAATGCTTTCATCCATACTCAGAAATGACAGTATTTTACTATCTTTATTTCTCTCAGCAGTGAGCAGTTTTTCTGGTAAGTCTCCCAGCAATGTGGTCGCTACACAGTGGCGCTTCTGTGGCCTGGCGCATGGGGGCGAGCACGAGAAGTCGGGGCGATTGCCTGTTAATATTTATGTTGGGGTGCAGTGGTTAGGTATGTGGCCTTTGGGAAGTAGTTACCCATCGTCACCCTCCTCAGACCCTTGGGGCTGAGGAGGTGCGCTGAGTTCATGCCCACAGCCTACCGTTAGAGTGGCCTCGTTGGAATAAAGGAAGTGAGCTCAGTTGGAAGCTAAAAACCAGGCTAACGCATCAGTGAAGACTTGTTCAAGCTGTGGCCCTAGGGCCCCCTGCGTCTGAGGCATCCGAAGTGCTGGTTTGCCCATGTGCCCTCCGACTTTCTCCACACCAGCCTCACGTCATTGTGGTGATCGATCATTGTCACTGCTGTCCATAGTTTCCGACCAGAAGCCCTCGGCAGGACACACCAGCGCTCCGAAGGAACCGCCTCGCTCCTCTCATCCTGGTTTCTAGAGATTGCTTTTTTGTTATTGTTCATTTACGGTCTCATGATTTTTTTTACATTTGTTTATTTGTTAGTTATTTTACTGTTGACAGTATTACTGATGTCTCCCATTTTCTCCCCTTTTGCCCCCCTCCAACCAACCCCTGCTTCACCCTAGGCCAGTAGTCGGCAAACTCATTAGTCAACAGAGCCAAATATCAACAGTACAACGATTGAAATTTCTTTTGAGAGCCAAATTTTTTAAACGTAAACTTCTTCTAACGCCACTTCTTCAAAATAGACTCGCCCAGGCCGTGGTATTTTGTGGAAGAGCCACACTCAAGGGGCCAAAGAGCCGCATGTGGCTCGCGAGCCGCAGTTTGCCGACCAGGGCCCTAGGCCTTTCCCAGGCTACTGCCTGTGTTCGTGGATTATGCCTATATGTTCTTTGGTGTTACTGTCCCATGATTTTTAAAACATATCTTATTATGAAAGTTTTCCCATCGATGAAAGTAAGGAACGATAGTCCGTGATATTGTAATAGCTATGTAGGGTGTCAGATGCATACTAGACTTAACCGGGGGATCACTTCGTAAGTGATACGTTTCTAATCACTGTATGGTATATCTGAAACTAATATAGCACTGTATATCAACTGTAGTTGAAAAATTCTAATTAAAAAGAAATAGATGAAAGTAGACAGAATAGTAATGATGTGTCCATCATTGGCTATAACACATCAACTCATAACTAATTTTGTTTTTACTGTGTCCCCACTCATGTCTCCCACCCCTGGAAATCCCAGGCATCCTGCATTTCACCTGGAAATATATGTTATATGTGTCAAGAGCTACTTCTGCTCCCGGAGAGGAGCAGCCCCGAGGGGAGGGGCTTGAGAGGCCCCTGGGGTGGGGAGCCCCGCTGGGTGTAGCCGGGCTGCCCCTGAATCTGCTGTGGAGAGCTTGTCCTACGCACAGTCTGGGGGCTCTCACGGCTCCAGGCGCAGCACGGTCCTGTCTTGGGAAGGGCCGCCCCTCCTGGGCTGTCGGAGGGCCAGACGTGAGGGCATCCGCTGAGGCCACACACTGGGCTGGGGAGGAGGAGACATCCTGGCTTGGGCACAGCTGAACCGGGGCTGTCGTGCAGTTTGGTACAAGCGAAGTGCTTGGTTATGGTTCGAACATTTTGCCAGACTTTTGTCCGCCCTTCAGTGGGTTTGGTTTCTGAAGTTCCTCAGCATTTTGTCCTCACTCCCTGGCCCCCTACAAATGCTTAATTTCAAAAAGCATTGATTCCTCTGCAGGAGTACATGAACCAGGAGGTTGCCGGTTCGATTCCCAGTCAGAACACATGCCCGGATTGTAAGCTCAAAACCTCGTGGGGGTGTGTGAGAGGCAGCCAGTCGATGAGATTTCTCTCTCATCGATGTTTCTATCTCTCTATCCCTCTCTCTTTTTCTCTCTCTCTGAAAAAAAAAAAAAAAGTAGAAACTTTTCTCCCTTTTTAAAGAAAAAGATGGCTATGTGCAGAATAGCAATTTCTGTTTTTATAGAGAAAATCCAGGCACTTCATCGACTGCACGATAAAATGCCACTTCACGCTTTTGTAGCCACGATAGGCTCTTGTTTGTGATCCTCCACGGTCCCCAAAAGCCTTCAGTCCACTGTGCTCCTGACCCGGCACACTGGCTGCGTCCCAGACAGTGAGGAAGCCAGAGCCCCCACCACGTTGTATCAGTGACGGAGATTCCGAATAAACCACACACCCAAACTGCAGGCACTGAAAGGAAGCTTCTCCTCACCCCCGAGTTAGAAAGTTTCCACTGCGTTTTTCCAGGGGATGCGTGATGATAGGATCTTGATTGATCTTTGGTCCAGAAAGCGAAGGGCTTTTGCTGTTGGAACTGCTTTGCATGAAGTTGGCAATTTCACATTCTGATTTCTCCTCCAACACATGCCCGGTAGCAAAGGTCTCTGGGCATTGGGCAAACTCGGTTGGAAGGAGCTGTATTTCTTCAGCGTTAGGACACCGCTCTGCTGCTTGCGAAAGACCCTGGTTTCCACGCAAGGGGCACAGGCTTGGGAAACCGGCTCCGACTCCCCAGCCTGGTCAGTGCCTTGTTGCCCCGGCTCTTGGGTCCCCTAAGGACACTCGGTAGAAGCTGTTGGGTGAAATCAGCCACTGACCAGGGCACCCCAGAAAAAGGTAGAAGCACCAGGTTCCATTTTTCTTGTTGCTTGTTTAACAGCTTGATAAATTGGACCCGAGTAAAAATGTGAAAAAAATGTAAGTTATATATAACCTTTTCACCCATATAATTGACAAATATTTCAAAGAATAACACCCTAAAAAGCAATGGTAGGAAAAGGGGTCACTGATAATGGGAGTATAAGTTAGCACAACATTTCCTTTTGTTGTTGTTGTTAATCCTTGCCTGAAGATATTTTTACCATTGATTTGTTTGTTTTTTTAAGAGAGAAAGAGAAACATGGATGTGAGAGAGAGACACATCGATTGGTTGTCTCTGCACACGCCCCAACAGGGGCCGGGGATCAAAGCTGCAACTCAGGTACCTGTCCTTGACCGGGAATCGAACCTGAGACCCTTAATCTGAAACCCATGCAGGAGAAGGTAGCTGTGGAGTCAGGAGAGCTCCTGGGAGAATTCCAAGCTCAGAGTCAAGGGAAATGGAGAAGTAACTGAGTGAATAAGCAGCTTTACAACTGAGCACCCAAGGGAGTTGGCTTCTTCCTCCTCTCCCTGTGGGAGCAACAGCCTCAGCAGTTTAGCACCAGCCACAGCCGCTGGCCGGCAGAGAATGTTAACATAGCTTTATTCTAGGCTTTTCTTTCCTAGGGGAGAGGAAGGGGCCGGGGAGGCAAGTTTTGAGTCATCCTATCTAATAAAGAGGGAATATGCTAATTGACCCTCTCACCGTCGCAAAGATGGCAGCACCCACAGCCAATAAGGAGGGAATATGCTAATTGACTGCCCTGCGCTCAAAGATGGCCTTGCCGCGCTCTTGCCTCTGGAGTCCCCCAGTCCCCTCAGCCCCCCAGCTGCCCAGGGCCGGCCTGAGGCGCAGGCAAGCCGCGGATGGCAGTTGCCTAGCCAACGCCCGAGGTGCAGGCAAGCCTTGGATGGTGGCTGCCCAGCCACCCAGGGCCTCTCGAGGCTCAGGTAACCAGGGCCAGCTCAATATTCATTTAACTGCCTCTAACACTCCATCTGCAGTTATTCTGTTTCCTCTCCCCCATTTTTAAATGCACCTCTTGATTTGGTACTGTGGTATCGAAATGCAACTCTGAAAGCTATATTTCATTTCAAATTGTTTATTAACCACTTCCCTGGAACCATTCTTTTTTAGTGAATTTCTATGAAAAAGAAGCCAATGCAAGGAAAACAAAAGTGATATCAGAAATTTATTCCAAAAACATGATCCAGGATAAAGTAGGTCTGTATAAATTCATCCTGTTCCCATACACATTTTATATTTCCATCTATTCAGTAAAGATTATGGTTCACAGTGCTGATCCTAAAGAACTGATAGTAAAGTCCTAAAGTTAAAATAGTCTTGAAATCTTTGACATGGAAAGCAACGGTTGAGGCTGGAAATAATAATTTATGAAAACCTGATTTTTCAACAAATATTTTTATTTAAAAGAGTTTTCTGCTTAAGAACTTCTCTTTCATTAATTCCTATTTTACCACCACTGCCTCTGATTCCTCTATTGCTGGGGTATTGAGAGTTGCTGCGAAAAACAGCACATATTAGAGAATATGTCTGAGGGAGGTCAAGTAGCCCATCAAATACAAATGAAGTCAATCATTATTAAAAATATGTTTTTATTGATTTCAGAGAGGAAGGGAGAGGGAGAGAGAGATAGGAACATCAATGATGAGAGAGAATCATTCATCAGTTGCCTCCTGCACGTCCCTCACCAGGGATCAAGCCCACAACCCAGGCATGTGCCCGGACTGGAAATCCAACAGTAATCTCCTGGTTCATAGGTTGATGCTTAACCAACTGAGCCACATCGGCTGGGCGAAGTCAATCATTTTTAATCAGTCAATTTAACAAAGATGTTTCAAATGCTATCACTCAACGTTGGGAGAGTACAATATACTTTTTGATGTGCACGGGAAGAGCCTTGCACATTTCTAGGAAGCCATTTCACATTCGGATTGAAAAGAAAACATCAAGAGAAATTTAGATAATGTGATTGCCACACTAACGCATCTTCTAGGAATCTATTCTTTTTTTTAAAATTTTATTTTATTGTTTAAAGTATTACATATAGTAGTACATATATCTCCTTTTTTCCCCATTGACCTTCCCCCAGCCTCCCCACCCCTTGTAGCATGCCCTCATCCCACCCCCCAGTGTCTTGTGTCCATTGATTGTGCTTATATGCATGCATACAAGTCCTTCGATTGATCTCTTTCCCCCGCTTCCCAGCACTCCCCAGCCTTCCCACTGTAATTTGACAGTCTGTTCAATGCTTTACTGCCTCTGTATCTATCTTTTTGTTCATCAGGTTATAATATTCTTTATTTTCCATAAATGAGTGAGATCATGTGGTATTTTTCTTTCATTGCCTGGCTTATTTCACTTAGCATAATGCTCTCCAGTTGCATCCATACTGCTGCAAATGGTAGGAATTCCTTTTTTTATAGCAGCATAGTATTCCATTGTGTAGATATACCATAGTTTTCAAATCCACTCATCTGCTGATGGGCATTTAGGCTGTTTCCAAATCTTAGCTATGGTGACTTGTGCTGCTATGAACATAGGGGTGCATATATCCTTTCTGATTGGTGTTTCTAGCTTCTTGGGATATATTCCTAGAAGTGGGATTACTGGGTCAAATGGGAGTTCCATTTTTAGTTTTTTGAGGAAACTTCATACTATTCTCCACAGTGGCTGCACCAGTCTGCATTCCCACCAGCAGTGCACGAGGGTTCCTTTTTCTCTGCATCCTCACCAGCACCTGCCATTCTGACAGGTGTGAGATGGTACCGCATTGTCGTTTTGATTTGCAGCTCTCAGATGATTAGTGACTTTGAGGATGTTTTCATGTGTCTGTTGGCCTTCCTTCTGTCTTCTTTCAACGGACCTACTTAGGTCCGTTGCCCATTTTTTGATTGGGTTGTTTATCTTCCTTTTATTAAGTTGTATGAGTTCCCTGTAAATGTTGGAGATTAAACCTTTATCAGTGATAATATTGGCAAATATGTTCTCCCATACAGTGGGCTTTCTTGTTGCTTTGTTGATGGTTTCTTTTGCTATGCAAGAGCTTTTTATTTTGATGTAGTCCCATTTGTTTATTTTCTCTTTAGTTTCCATTGCCCTAGGAGCTGTATCGGTGAAGAAATTGCTTTGGCATATGTCTGAGATTTCTCTGCCTATAGATTCCTCTAGTATTTTTATGGTTTCCTGTCTTATGTTTAAGTTCTTTATTCATTTTGAGTTTATTTTTGTGTATGGTGTAAGTTGGTGGTATAGTTTCATTTTTTTGCATGTATCTATCCAATTTTCCCAACACCATTTATTGAAGAGATTGTCTTGACTCCATTGTATGTTCATGCCTCCTTTGTTAAATATTAATTGAGCATAGTGCTTTGGGTCAATATCTGGGTTCTCTATTCTATTCCATTGGTCTATATGTCTGTTCTTGTGCCAGTATCATGCTGTTTTGAGAACAGTGGCTTTGTAATACAGCTTGAAATCTGGTATTGAGATCCCACCTACGTTGTTCTTTCTCAGGATTGCTGTGGCTATTTGGGGTCTTTTTTGATTCCAGATGAATTTTTGGAGAGTTCTTTCTAGGTCTGTGAAATATGCCATTGATATTTTAATGGGGAGTGCATTGAATCTATAGATTGCTTTGGGTAGTATGGACATTTTAATGATGTTGATTCTAATCCATGAACATGGTATGTTCTTCCATCTGTTTATTTCTTCCTCTATCTCTTTTTTTCAGTCGTGTAGTTTTCCGTGTATAGGTCTTTTACCTCCTTAGTTAAGTTTATTCCTAGGTATCTTAATTTTTTTGGTGCGATGGTAAAATGAGATTGCTCTTTTAGTCTCTCTTTCTGTAAGTTCACTATTGGTGTATAGAAATGCCATAGATTTCTTGGCGTTAATTTTGTATCCTGCTACATTGCCAAATTCATTTATTAAGTCTAGTAGTTTTTTGATGGAGTCTTTTGGGTTTTTTATGTACAATATCATGTCATCTGCAAATAAGGACAGCTTCACTTCTTCTTTTCCAATTTGGATGCCTCTTATTTCTTCTTCTTGTCTAATCACAATGGCTAATACTTCCAGTACTATGTGGAACAGGAGTGGTGAGAGTGGGCATCCCTGTCTTGTTCCTGTTCTTAGGGGAAATGGTTTTAGTTTTTGCCCATTGAGTATGATGTTGGCTGTGGGTTTATCATATATGGCTTTTATTATGTTGAGGTATGAGCCTTCTATTCCCAGCTTGCTGAGAGTTTTTCTCAAGAAAGGGTGTTGGATTTTGTCAAATGCTTTTTCTGCATAAATTGATATGACTATGTGATTTTTATCTCTCAATTTGTTTATGTGATGTATCACGTTTATTGATTTGCGGATATTGTACCATCCTTGCATCCCTGGGATAAATCCTACTTGGTCATGGTGTATGATCTTTCTGATGTACTGCTGGATCCGATTTGCTAGAATTTTGTTGAGGATTTTGGCATCTATGTTCATGAGGGATATTGGCCTGTAATTCTCTTTCATTGTGTTGTCTTTATCTGGTTTTGGTATTAGGGTGATGCTGGCTTCATAGAATGAGCTTGGAAGTGTTCCTTCCTCTTGAATTTTTTGGAATAGTCTGAGGAGGATAGGTTTTAGTTCTTCCTTGAATGTTTGGTAAAACTCCCCTGTGAAGCCGTCTGGCCCCGGGCTTTTGTTTGCTGGAAGCTTTTTGATGACTGCCTCAATTTCTTCCATAGTTATTGGCCTATTAAGATTTTTAGAATCTTCCTGATTGCATTTTGGAAGGTTGTATTTTTCTAGGAATATGTCCATTTCCTCCAGGTTGTCTAGTTTGTTGGAATAGAGTTTTTCATAATATTTTTTAACAATCCTTTGTATTTTTGTGGGGTCTGTTGTTATTTCGCCTCTTTCATTTCTGATTTTGTTTATTCGGGTCCTCTCTCTTTGCTTCTTGGTGAGCCTGGCTAGAGGTTCATCAATCTTGTTTATCCTCTCAAAAAACAAGCTCTTGGTTTCATTGATCTTTTGTATTGTTTTTTTGGTCTCTTTATCATTTATTTCTGCTCTGATCTTTATTATCTCCTTCCTTCTACTCACTCTGGACTTTTCTTGTTGCTCTCTTTCTAACTCTTTGAGTTGTAGGGTTAGGTAATTTATTATTGTTGTTTCTTGTTTTTTGCAGTAGGCTCGTAGAGCTATGAACTTCCCTCTCAAGACTGCTTTCGCTGTGTCCCATAGATTTTGGATTGTTGTGTTTTCATTGTTGTTTGTTGCCATGATGTTTTTTTTATTTCTTCTTTCATCTCTCTGGTAACCCAGTCATTGTTTAATAGCATGCTATTTAGTCTCCATGTGTTTTATTTTTTTGGATTGTTTTTATTGTAGTTGATTTCCAGTTTTATGCCACTGTGATCTGAGAAGATGCTTGATATGATTTCTATCTTCTTGAATTTGAAGAGACTTTGCCTGTGACCCAGTATATGGTCTGTCTTTGAAAATGACCCATCTGCACTTGAGAAGAATGTATATTCTGTGGCTTTGGGGTGAAATGTTCTGAAGATGTCAATTAATTCCATCCAGTGTGGACTTTTATTTACAGTTCTTAAGATATTTGAAGAAAACCTCTCTTTTTTTCCTTCCAGAGTAATTTCTAGGCCAGCTTTTAGAGAGTTTCTCTTAAAAGTTTTCAACTTTCTTTTTTACACCAAGCAACCAACAGGGCTGCTGCTTGAATACTGAGTCATGTGGCCAAATAGCTATATTACAAAGACTCTCTTTACATTATGTTGACTACTATTATTGTCAGATTTGGTACTTTATTTTTTTTATTTTTTCAGTAAAGCAGATCAGAAACTTTATTCTTTGGCCCAGGAATGGAGTAGGATGATCTTTTTTTTCTTTTTTTAAAATAAATCTTTATTGTTTAGATTATTACAGTTGTTCCTCTTTTTTCCCCTCCATAGCTCCCCTCCACCCAGTTCCCACCTCACCCTGTGCCCTTACCTCCCCCCCACTGTCCTCATCCATAGGTGTACAATTTTTGTCCAGTCTCTTCCTGCACCCCCACCTCTCCTTCCCCCTGAGAATTGTCAGTCCACTCCCTTTCTATGCCCTTGATTCTATTATATTCAACAGTATATTCTGTTCATCAGATTTTTATTCACTTGATTTTTAGATTCATTTGTTGATAGATATGTATTTGTTTTTCATAATTTTTATCTCTACATTTTTCTTCTTCTTCCTCTTCTTAAAGAATACCCTTTAGCATTTCATATAATACTGATTTGGCAGTGATGAACTCATTTAGCTTTTTCTTATCTGTGAAGCTCTTGATCTGACCTTCAATTCTGAATGATAGCTTTGCTGGGTAGAGTAATCTTGGTTGTAGGTTCTTGCTATTCATCACTTGGAATATTTCTTGCCACTCCCTTCTGGCCTGCATGGTTTCTATTGAGAAATCAGCTGACATTTGTATGGGTACTCCCTTGTAGGTAACTAACTGTTTTTCTCTTGCTGCTTTTAATATTCTCTCTTTGTCTTTTGCTCTTGGCATTTTAATTATGATGTGTCTTGGTGTGGTCCTCTTTGGATTCCTTTTGTTTGGGGTTCTCTGTGCTTCCTGGACTTGTAAGTCTATTTATTTCACCAGGTAGGGGAAGTTTTTTGTCATTATTTCTTCAAATAGGTTTTCAATATCTTGCTCTCTCTCTTCTTCTGGCACCCCCATAATTCGGATGTTGGTATGCTTAAGATTGTCCCAGAGGCTTCTTACACTATCTTCATATTTTTGGATTCTTTTTTCTTTTTGCTTTTCTGGTTGGGTTTTTTTTGTTTCTTTGTATTTCAAATCTTTGACTTGATTCTTGCTATCCTCTAGTCTGCTGTTGGATCTGTGTATATTATTCTTTATTTCAGTCAGTGTATGCTTAATTTCTAGTTGGTCCTTTTTCATATCCTTGAGGGACTCACTAAATTTATTGGCGGTTTCTAGAAAATTCTTGAAAAACCTTATAACCGTGGTTTTGAACTCTATATCCAGTAGTTTGCTTTCCTCCATTTCTGTCATTTGTGACCTGTTTCTTTGTCTCCACATTTTGGCTGCTTCCCTGTGTTGATAGAATGCTAGGTGTCCTATAGAGCCCAGTGGCTCAGCCTCCCCAATTACCTGAGGTGGACACTCTTGGTGCACCCCTTTGTGGGCTATGTGCACAGTCTTGTTGTAGTTAAGCCTTGATTGTTGTTGGTATCACCGGGAGGAGTTGACCTCCAGGCCAATTGGCTGTGAGGATCAGTTGTGTCTACGATGTGAGAACTTCTGTGCTGGAGACACCCTTATGAGGCAAGACTTGCTTCATTGGGGCTTTGGTGCTCACTAAGTCTGCCCCCTGAGTGTGTCCCTTATGGATCTGAGGAGTTGTAATATGGATGGTCCCATTCTGACCCCTGGGTACACTGGCTCTTGGATCTCCAAGGAGGTGCTAATTTAGCCTCTGCCTGAGGCCACCCAGCAGGAGCTATGGAGAGATCTGCAGATTCCTCTTCTTTGTTTGGGGTTTGGAGGTACCCAGATGAGGCCCAACTGTGAAGCAATGCAGGCTGCTGTGGAGCCTTGGGCCTTCTTTTGGAAGTTCTGGGGCTCTCTGACCCAGCTGCAGTTTGTTAGGTAATTTTAGATTGCAAAGGGCCAGGCCATTCATATGCAAAAGCCTCTGTGCACAGCTGGGGTGGGGTTGTACATTGGGTGGGGTGAGGTCTCAGGGAATCAACAGGGCTCCAGCCTTGCCAGCCATTTATTCAGTTTGGGATATACCTATAGCCCTTAGGCAGGCAATTTCCTGTAACAGGCAGACTATCTTATCAGTAAGGATTTACATGACTGGTGGGGAAGTTGCTTCAGCTACCATTGTCTCAACTAAACAGTGGGTGCATAGCTCTAACCTTTGCCAATGCTCAAGGGTCACCAGCCTTCCAGGTTCCTAGTCCACACCTCTCTGCTAGTGAAGACAGTGGGCGGTTTCCCACACAATTACACACTTGGACAAAGGCTATGCCCAAGGGTGTTACAGCCTTATTTACCATGGCAAAACTGAAATAGCTTACATGTCCAAACATAGAAAAGTGATTAGAGAATCTATTATATGCCTATCGGGAGACTGCTACTCCATCAGATAAAATGTGTCCCAAAATAAAACAAAAACATGGGTAAATGTATCATAATTATAGTAACGATGTTCATTGTATATTTATAACACATAAATATATGTTTATAATATATACATACATAATAAAATAGCGCTCATGAAATATTTTAAAGATAAAAAAGGAAATGCAAAACTGTACATACTGGAAAAGCTAAAATGTCCATCAATAAATAGATGAATGGATAAACAAAATGTGTTAGTATTCAGTCTTAAATGGAATGAAATTCTGATCTATGTTACAACATAGATGAACATTGAAAATATTATGCTAAGTGAAATACTGTATGATTTTATTTATATGAGGTACTTAGAATATGTAAATTCATTGAGAGAAAGTAGATTAGAGGTCGTCAGGGATGGGGAGGAATGAATGGGGTTATGGGTACAGAGTTTCAGTTTGGGATGATGAAAACATTCTGAAAATGGATAGTGGTAGGGGTTGCACAACATTGTGAATGTACTTAATGCCACTGAACTGTACACTTAAAATGCTTAATGATAAATTTTGTTAGGTGTATTTTATCACCATAAGAAATGCATAGGAAAAAATTATATACACAAGTTTACAAAAAAATTCATGCTTTGAAATATAGGATAATATATAAATAGATATTAAAATGTAATCTCTGGACACTGATTGGTTCATTTAAAAATATAGATTCAAAAATATATGGATTGACTCATACAGAAAAGGTTTTGTATTGAATACCTACTATGTGCTAGTTACTATTCTAGAGTCTGGGGATAAATTTTGGTAAAAAGACAAATGGCTCCTTACTCTAGAGCAGGGAATAAGAGATACTGAGATGATAAGAAATTCTTTTTTTTTTTTTTTTGACCCTTGCTATATTTTCCAAATTCTTCTCAATGAATATGCTATTTTTATATAGGGAGAAAAGCATAAGTGGAAGAAGGGAAATCATTAGGAAAAGCAATGTTGGCTTGAGACGGACTTTCTCCCTTGGTGTAAACTCATATCCATCAATACAGAGAACAGGCCTGATGATGATGGGGCAGGGGAACCTGTGGTGTGCGTTCAGTCTACCTTCCCGCTCTTTGCCTTGTTATGTTTTGGGCTTTCTGGCTTCCAGAAGTATCTAGAATGTGGCCATTCTGTTAATCCTGCTTGCTCTACCAATGATAGTTTACATCAGTGTACAAAAGATTAAGAGCTTTGCTTTCCTGGTGTCAGGATTTTATTTCTTTAAAAATAGCCCTGCAGTAACTTTTGAGTAATTGTTTTGGCCCTCTCTCTACTCACCCTAAGCCATTAAACGTCTTCTAGAGACTCACAAAGCTGACCTGAAAATATGAGGCAGAGGTTAGTGGACTTACTGACTCAGTGCCTCTCTGCCAAGAAATGGTTGCTCATTTTGGGCTCCTCTTACAACAGAACAAAACTGAAAATAATATCATGGCTTTTCGATGTAAAAAGTCCCTAGTAGTCTCATTTCTACATCCCCTGTCCACCCCCAAGTAACTGAACCTGAATTTTTGTTTTGTTCATTCTTGTTTGATCGGCTGGGATTGGAGGAGGGAACCTGACAGGGGTGAGTGGAGCTGGGCTTTCCTGAACCCCTGCTCTGTGCTTCCTTCTGTGGTGATGACAGAGCTAGAAGAGGAAGCGCTCCTGTAATTCTTCTGTAACCTTGGCCCAGGGATCTATTTTAGGCAGTCGTTTCCACACTCCCTCTGTCAGCAACCTCTCTAGCCATGGAACTAGATTTGGAAGGTGTGTGAACAATGGTTTTTAGAGTGTGAATCCCTAAAGGCTGATATCACGTTTGATTCTAGCTGTTCAGCGAATGTTTAATTTATAAGTATATGATGCATGAATAAAACCAGCTTTGATGGCTTCATTTCCGTCTTATTCCCAAGACAAATTTTATTTTCTCTATTTTCCCCACAAAAACTGCCTTTTTTTTCTCCTTCATTCTTTCCATCTCCCTCTCCCCCAAATCTGCAGGTATCAGTTCTTCCCATTGAAAATTCCTTCTGTACACTCTGTTCCTACCTGTTCATGACCTAGCAGCTTTATCTAGGAAAGACCGTGTGATGTGGTGGTTAGACAGCACAGGCTGCCTGAGTTCAAATTCTGATCCCACCACTTGTTTGTAAGCTCTGTGGGCCTCAGTGTCTTCATCTGTAAATTGGGCCGAATGTAGAAACTACGTGATGGGGTAGTGAATGTAAAGTACTCAGCATGGGACCTGACAACTGAGGAAGGATTAAGTAAATGTTCATTGTTAGCGATGTTACCTAAATGGGTTTAAGTAGGCTGTTCTTTCTTCCTGGTCTTTGTCCAAATCTAGACTTGATCATCTGAGGAGAAAATGGATAATTGGCCTGTGAAGAAAAACCTGGAAAAATGGGCTGTTTGCCCCAGAGAAGAGGTGACTGAGAGGGGGACAGCTCCCACTAGCCCAGCACCTTCCAGCTCTGCGAGTGCTTCCTGTGTCTCAGCCCCTTGGTCCCACAGCAACCTGACCATCTGCTCAGAGTGAACAGGCAAATCGCCGAGATTCAGTGTCCCTCCTTATTAGCTATACCATTTCCCCCTTAAACAGAAGAAGCTGCAACCTAGGTAGACACACAATTTGTCCAGGGCCAAACACCAAGTAGTGACAAAGCTGCGTTGAGATTTCAGGTCTTAGGGGGTCAATCTAGGACCTTTCAGAGACAGAGACCTGCTGGTTCTTTATTTCCACCTAATCCACCTGCCTCTGGGGCCTTGCCTTCCTAATCAACGCCCAGCCACATCCTTTCACACCCTGGACACAGTCCTGGACACCACAGGTGCAAGCCTGAGTGTCTCTACCCCTCCTCACGTAGCTGGCGGGGCTTGAGAATAAGTCACCAGCCCAGACCAGGTCTGGCCACAACTGCTTGGCTCAGGTGACTTCCTGAGGGACCTTGTTGTCAGACCTAAAGAAGTGAAGGCTCTCTCTCCCAGTTCTCATCTCTAGCTGGGCACTTCCTCCTTGGGTCTGATCCCTTGCCCTAGCTCGTCTCCAGGCCATGGGGAGACTAGCCTTATTCTGAATCTCAGTTGTCGATGGCCTTGGCACGCAGCCTGGCCCCAGCTCTTGGACTTTAACTGACCCATGGTGTCATTTCCTTCCATAAACAGACAGATTTCAGGGAACAGAGCTTCCTCCTCTTGGCTTCTAAGCATTAGAAGGCTGCCTGCACCCCTCACTCCCTCCTCCATTCCTAGACCTTGACTGTGTGGTTATTGATTCTCTTTTCTCCACCACATCAGAAACGAGAGCCTACCTTCTTTCTTACTCCCCACCACCCATTTCATCAAAGGGCCTGTGATATTTTGCACCCAAAGTAGCCTTGATTTCAACACAACCATGAGATTGCTAATGCTTCTTTATGGAGTAGAATTACGCTATCTATTCCAACTGTGACATTGGGCAAATCATTCTACTGCTCTGAGACTTTCCTTCTAGTTAAAATGGGCATTAAATTAGATGACATCTTCCTACCATAAAACTGTGGATTTAGAGCTGAAATTCTCTTTATTTTTTGTTACCTGATGACTGAGGGAGAAAGCATGGCTATAGGGCTAAGGGCTTTAAGTAAGTCTGGCTGTCTTCCAGGAGGAGATTCTGAAAACTTTGTCCACCATGGACAAGGAGCTCTAGTCCTTATTTCCAACTCATATCCCTTATGCTATTGCTTGAGAATGACCTTTCTATCTACATAAGCTATATTATACTGGTCTTTGTGTGTGTGTGCTTTCAAAACTACCTTTAATACTTTTGTAAAACACCCTCAACTTTGTCCATTCAGCTACTTGCATGAAAAACATGCTAATTTATTTTCATCTGAAAGTGGTTTGAAGACCTACAACAATGACAGTAACCTCTACAATGCAATGTCACCTTGATGCTAATATGGAACGTTGAAGTCATAGGATTTCCACAATTACCATGTTGCCTCAATATATACTGCAATTGTTGGCTAAATGATTAATTTTCATGGTTCCTCTCTCATTTATGCTTTTTAGATATCTTCCACCATATCTCTATAGAAGCTTCATTCATTTAGTAACACCAATTCAACAAATAAACTTTTGCAATCCTCATTTACTCCTATGCTTTTCAAAAAATATATTTTTTTATTGATTTCAGAGAGGGAGGGAGAGGGAGAGAAAGATAGAAACATCAATGATGAGAGAGAATCACTGATCGGCTGCCTCCTGCATGCCCCCTACTGGGGATCGAGCCAGCAACCCCGGGCATATGCCCCTGTCCGGAATCGAACCTGGGACCCTTTGATCCGCAGGCCAACACTCTATCTACTGAGCCAAACCAGCTAGGGCTTACCCCTATGCTTTTACCAAAAAAATGAGACCCACATACTTTTTTGGTCTTCGCAACCCAGAGCATCTGTTTGACATGGAAAATTAAATCATCCCGTGTTTATAGGCATGTCAGTTGGTAGAAAAATATGAATCACTGCCTAGATTTCTTTATCCAGACCAATACTATATTCTCTTCTACAGAGGCTGACTCACCAATCCTAGGAACACAACCAAATTAATTTCCCACTCCCTGCTGCCTCTTGGGGAAGCCATCTGACTAGTTCTCAGCAATGGAACATGGAGCAAGGATACTTCCACTTAGGAGCTAAGAAGGTCTCATCCCACTTCCCCCACTTGCTGACTGGCTGGTAATGCCAGGATGATCTTGAGGCCTCGTGTTGAGATGGCAGAACTACATGAAAGGAGTTGTGCTACCGAATTATCCCACAAGGCCACCTGCCTAACACCTGCTTGGAATGTGAGGACAGTCACGAGAGTTCTGGATTGCCTGACACAGAAGCTAGCAGGCCTGGCTAAATGCATTCCTTTTGTCCTGTCAGTGAACAAATTAGAAACTGCAGCGTCCCCAGGGTAGGGAGGCGGCTACCTGGCACAGCCAAAGGCGATGCCATGCCGGTGATTTAGGAAACTTCCTCTCACTCTGCCTTTACTGTAAGTAATATAATTGCCATCCCCCGCAGAACAAGAAGGGGCTCAGAGCCATGAATGGACACTCTCCTTTCAGGCACCTTTGCTGCTCACCCACGGGGCCAGTCCCACCTGCCAGAGCTCAGAAGCCTGCCCAGATCTCTCTCTGGGTTGGCATTTTTGAATACAGCACGAGGGCTCTCCCGTGTGACATAATCTCAGAACCAAAACAAAGCATCCCTATCTGGCCCTTCTCACTTCTTTCAGACCATTCAGTAAACAGAACCTGGTTTCTTTCAAAATAACAGTTATCTAATTTTCTTCATGAGCAGCGAGGTAAGCAATGCCGCTGGCTCTCCATGACCCAGTTCCCTGGGTGCATTTAAGGCTTTTCCTCTTACGCTTGTTTCAGCCACAATCTCACTTCTTAGTGTGACCTCTGGCTCTTCTGTTTAATGTGCTTCCTGTTTTTTTTCTGTTTTGCTTACAAACGTCAATGCCTGGGGTCCTCCTCTTCATTGCTTCTGGCCCATCGCATCTTCACTCCCATCCAGGCCTCTTTCCCTGCAATTCCCTGGAAATGTCACTCGAATCTTTCCTCTCGGGTCTATCTCTTTTCTTTTTAAAGAAAGAGTGCAATAATACCAAGGCCTACTGTTTCCCTTTGCCTTTACCACAGTTGGCACCGACTGTCTTCCTGAACCTCCCCTCCTGGTCCACGCCTCTTACAGGATAATCCAGACACAGACCTCTGGTTGCTAAATCAAATCAAACAACATAATAGCCAATTTTCTCTTTATTTTCTCATACTTCTTCTAACGTTTAAATTTCTCCACCAGTCAGTTAATAAATCACTTTGGAACACTTTGCCAGGAGCTTTGAGATGAGACCAGAAGAAATACTAACAAGCTCACGAGTGAGCCTCATTTATATGAAACCATTGGAGAATAAGATAGTTTATAATACTAGCCACCTAGTGCACATAAAAAGCGCATTCAGAATTGTGGAGGGGAGAGACCATGTGCTGGAGGAAAGGGAACGTTTCATGAAGATGGGACTTGGCCTTTAATAACTGTTAGGTTAGAGCAACAGGAAGGACACGCATTACACATGAGGGGGATATCATGAACAAAGGCAGAGAGGCAGAAAAAAATAGGAATAGCCACAGTGGGTTCTATTTATTGCGCACCTATTATGTACCTTGCGCCATGCTGTGCTTTCTGTAATCACTACATTTAATCCTCACAACAATCCTGGGATTATGAGGTGGGTATTTCCCAAGAAAGAGAACTCGGGGTTAGAGAAGTACACATGTCAGGCTCATGACTCAGTGCCGGGCTCCACCCACTGCTTAGGGAGGTGGGGCCGTTCAGAGGTAGGGTACCACTCTGGACAGTAGAAGGCAGTCAGGCGGGCAGATTGGTGAGGCCTGTTTAGGAGACACTGGGTGTTGAACAAGGATGCTGGACCTGAGAAGTAACAGGAGACTGCTGTCGGTTTTTTAGCACGCATGCAGCATGACAAACATTGGAGTTGACTAGATACGAGTTCAAGGCCATATTCCACGTTAGCTGTATGACTCTGGGAGGCAGAGGTAAACCTGCTGAGATTCAGTTTTCCCATTTGTGAAATGTGTTTAACAGTAGTGTCGATTCATAGGGTTGAGAGGCTTAAGTGAGGTAGTGTATTTAAAGCTTCTACTAAAGTACTTGGCATATAGTAAGCACTGGCTTTATGAAGCTACTGCTACCAAGACAGTGTTTAACCTTTTGCACTCGGATGTCGAGTGTGACTCGACACGGTTAGCATTAGAAAAAAGGAATCGAGAAAAAAGCAAGCGAGTGCAAAGGGTTAAGGAAGATAATTCAGAGAGAAACAGCTACCAGACTCTCCCCTGGAGAGATGTGACGAGATGGCTTTCGATTCTTGGGATGAGAGGAGACAGGTAGGAATGAATTTACGAACATGGCAAGGATGAGTCCACAGGACTTGGTGACTGATGGAGGGATAGGAAAGCCCAGTGGCACACATTTAGGAGAATTTGAGAAGTGTGATGACATGACCAGAAATTAGGAAGTGAGGGAGGACGTAAGGCTTGGGGGTAGGGGGTAAATTAAGTTTTGGGTATTTTGAGTTTGAAATGATGACAACACATCAGGAGCATGTACTAGAAGTTTTGGCAAAACAGTTGGCTTTTTGGAAATATAGCTTTGGGGATTCTTTTAGTAAGTGTATTTATTGGAAAAATAAAAGTGAGCTGGTGTGCCCTAACCGGTTTGGCTCAGTGGATAGAGCGTCGGCCTGCGGACTGAAGGGTCCCAGGTTCGATTCCGGTCAAGGGCATGTACCTTGGTTGCAGGCACTTCCCCAGTAGGGGGTGTGCAGGAGGCAGCTGATGTTTCTCTCTCATCGATGTTTCTAACTCTCTATCCCTCTTGTAAAAAATCAATAAAATATATATTTTTTAAAAAAGTGAGCTGGTGCCCAGTATAAAGCAAGAAGACCAGAGGACTAGGATTGACACCTGGGGGTGCCCACAGTCGAGGAGCGTGAATGGGCGAGGAGACATGGAGAGTCATAGGAAAGGAGCAGAGGGAGAGATTGGGCAAAAACGTAGATCACGGAAGTCATAACAGGGAAGGGACTTTCCAAACGGAGGGAGGGACCCACCAGGCCCAGGGCTGCTGAGGGCAGAAAAGACTGAGGGGATTGGGAGGGGACTTCTGCAGTTGGTACAGCGCTGGCATGGGACCCAGCCTGGGAGGCACCAGCGGGAGCGAAAGCCAGCAGGCAGTGCCCATTCATCTGAGATGTAAGTACGTGGGAGAACCAGGCTGGGGCTGAGAGGCCAGGACCACTAGCAGCCCTCCGCGGGAGCTTCAGTTCAGACCACCCCTTACCACGGCCCGTTGTTCACGGACAGGCCTCCTTCCCATGGTCACTGTCACAGTCTTGGTCTGACCTCCATTAACCCTTGTCTTCTCCTTTCGGTTTCACTATTGCTACTACACTCATCAACCTGACCCATTGAACCCAGCCCCACCATTTCTGATGATGTCATGGCCTTTCACAACCACATCTAAGATGCTCTGTTTCTCTTGCAAAGGCATCATCAGGAATGCAAGTTATTTGACCTCGCATCAGCAAGTAAAATGTAGTTATTTTTTGGTTTGACACAGGTATCTAAAAGATGACAGTGATTATATTATCACTGTGGGTTTCAGGTCCCTCCTCGCAAACGCTCTCTAAGTTCCTTCACCTCTTCGCCGCAATTCCATCATGAGCTGCACCCAGCTGTCACTTGGACTGTGCACAGGAAATAGCCTACCTGCCCAGCCCACAGTGGAGAATCAGCCTTCCTCCACGGAGCCTGTCCAGGTGGGTTTCTTTCCCTTTGCCCTGAGTAAGCCTAGGACTTCCACAGTTATTTCCCTCTCCCTCCTTCCCAAACTTGCTCCCTGCATTCCACCTCCACCAACAAGTGCTGTGTGCCAATGAACAGTGTAGATACAGTTGCTGCATTGTATAAGTAATGCCTTCTTTCCCTTCTTTTGTTGGTTTTACCTGAGAAGTTGGCCTGAGTTAACTTCATTTCACATTACCTTATATCATACAGATCAGAAACCCTGTCTAATTCAATGCGTCTAACTAGCGGTCACCCTCTACACTCCAGTTATCCCCACAGTGTCCTGGAAAACTTGGGACTTTATAAATGCTTTTTGTTGATGAGTTGATAATTGGGGTCACAAACAGCCTCATTTTTCTCCCATTTCCTGCAAACACATCTTAGGTAGCAACTTTCTTCGCTGTGAGCAGTTCTCAGTTCCAGTCTTCCTTCCAGAGAGTTTCAGGAAAGAGCCTCTTCCTTAATAACTTGTATCATGATGTCTTCCTGCTTCCCTTGCACTCACTCTGCCTTTGGGCAGGTACAACAATTACATCCTGATTGGAAGAATTCTCCTCAGACTAGCTTCTGGTGAGGCACATTTCTAATTCATTCTGGTTCCGAATACCACAGGACACAGTCATGTCACAGTGTGACCTCTCGTCCTGGCCTCTAGCATCACAGCGCTGGCTGAGTCAGCCAGGAAGCCAGAGCCGTATTCTTGGAAGTCACTTCCACCTCAGGATGCCCAGTAATAACTTCACGGTCTGCTGAAGTTACTGAAAACCACATCAATATTTCCCCGTCCACCAGAAATTGCATCTTGTGATTTAATTTCCCCTTAACAGGATCTCCAAAGTGCCCATAACCATCCCAATGACACCTGACACAGAAGAAATGTGATGGAGGGGAGGTTGAAGTGGAAGAGCACGGTAGACTTAACCAATTGCAGCGAAGATATCTTGCCCCTGGAAATTTACAGAACACACGTGCGTATGAACACGTTCTGGGCCCCTCCTGGTGCCTTGAAAGAAGGTGTCATTGCTAGTGCGGGGCTCTAAAGCTAAAGCTCCATTAAATACATAGGAAACCTACCTTCCCACTCCATCTCTCTAAGTTCTGTTTTCTCATCTGCAAAAGAAGAGTGATGTTTGCTTTGCCTGTTTGAAACGAATGAAATCATCTAGTTTTTAAAAACCACGTTATATTATGCTTCATGCATCATTAGGGCTTGCTGTCACATATATTTACCCAAATTGGCTACAACAATATCTCCCTTCCCACAGTCTCTTCTTACAAAATAACTTTGCTGCTCCTCCCATTGAGAGGTAGATTCTCCGGTCCCTGCCTTTGTGTTTGGGTGGGCTTGTGACCACAGCAGAAGTGGTAAGATGACTCCCAAACCTAGGTCATAAAAGGTGATACATCTTCTACCCGGCCCTCTTGGGATGCTTGTTTTTGCAACCCAATAGCTGTGAGGAAGCCCATGCTATAGAGAAGGCCACATAAAGAAGAACAGACAGCTCGGCCGGAGTGGCTTAGTGGTTGAATGTTGACCTATGAACCAGGAGGTCATGGTTCGATTCCCAGTCATGGCACATATCTGGATTGTGGGCTCGATCCCCAGTGCAGGGTGTGCAGAAGGCAGCTGATTGATGATTCTCTGTCATCATGGATGTTTCTCTCTGCCCTCTCCCTTCCTCTCTGAAATCAATAAAAATATTAAAGAAGAAGAGGAGGAACAGACAGCCACCTCCAATTTCCCAGCTGGATGATGGCACCATCTTGAAAGTGAACCCCCAGTTCCAGTTAAGCTGACACTGAGTGAGGAAAGACAAGCTGTAGATTCAGGAGCAGGATAAGTGACTGTTGTTGTTTTAAGCCTTTACATTCTGGAGAGGTTTGTCACGCAACAATAGAGAACTGATACACCACCTATCCTTCCACTCTCTCCCGGACCACACCTCACAGTTCCCTGCCTCTGTGCCTTTTCTCATTCCATTCTTCCATCAGCGTGTCTTCTTCCCATTGAAATCTTACGGCTCCTCAAGGTCTCATTCAATTGGCACTTCCTCTAGGAAGCTCTCCTCGTTGCTCCAGTTGGTTGTGATCTCTTCCCCCTCAGAACTCTTGGAAAACTTTGTTTCTACCACTTATATAGTACTTATTGCCAGGATTGATATCCAATATATTTATCAACTGGCTAAGCCAAGTACCGACCAATCAGAAGGGAGGCCTCCTGAGTTTGCAGCCCTGTGATTTCCTTGCCCTGCAGCCAGGCTGGTTCCACACAGACTTAGCTCCTCTTCCAGCCTGCAACACCTTCAGGGCGGGGCACTCATCTCTGTAAGTGTCCCCTCCCCCATGGGTCTTCCATGTAATATACTATATATATTTATTATTGTATGAGTAAGTTGTTGAGACTTAAAAAAACAACACAAACATCTGACTAGTAAGTGAGAAGGTTCAGAGAGAATATCTAGGGAGCAAAAGGAGTTTAAAACTTTAAAATTACAAATAACTGAGAAATAAGGTAAATCTCCTCAAACCAGGGCCATGAAGCCCCAGGATCTTTGATCTGAGAGCTTACTGATCCCTTCATTGGTTCTCACACTTTTGTGTGCAAAAGGATCACTTGGGGAGAATGAGTGTGGGTGGGGGCTGGGGGAGAGAATGTGGATTCTGGGTCCCGCCCCCAGACATTCTAGATAAGTAGGTCTGGGTGGGGCTGATGAAATCTCCTCCATAACCAGCTCTCCAGGTGACTGATGCTGGCATCTGAGGACCACACTTTCAGGAGCCCTGCTCATTCAGACCCCCTCAGTGTCCCACTTGTTCCTCTTGCTGTAGTCCTGTGCCCTTTGAACTGTAGTTCTATGCCCTTTGAACTGGCTATGGGTGCTGGACTGCTGAGAGTGGAAGAGGCAACATGGTTGGAAGGACAGAGAAGTTGGGAAAGCCATACTTCAGGGCTGTCTTTAAGGAGAATCGCTGCTGTAATCTTTGGGTGGTGGCAACATGAAACAAACACTGCATGGAGATCAGCAGGGAGACAAGTAGCTGGTTGGCTGGGGAGTCTTCTGTCTGGAGGTGTCCTGATGTGGGGTGACCTGTTTCCTCATAGTTGAGTAAATTGTTAAGGGTGTGACTCACTCTGTGAGTTCACCCTCCACCCTCGGCTACCTGGTTCCTACCAGTCCAATGTCTAATTTCATTCACTCATAACCCCAGAGCTCACATCAGAACCACAGATTCTAATATCAGATTATCTACTTCAACTCTTTTTTTTCCCCAGAATAAAATCTAGCCAGTTCTGAATCCTTCAACTATTTAGGAATAAACCCACAGTCTTTCCAGTTTTGTTCTTCCAGCTCCAGGCTCATCATCATCCTTCAGCAAAGAGTGAGTCTTCCCTGGAATCTGAGTGTTGGATGAGGTCTCAGAGCTACTGCTTATGCCTGTGACCTCACCCTGTGATTCCTAAGAGGTGCTCCCCAGCCTTTGAAATCTCAGCATCTTCCTGGAATAGAAACTGAGGGGTGTTCTTTAACTAAACAGCTCTCCACCACCAGTATCTTCCCCATTTAGAAAGGGAAGCAGTGAGCAGTGAGCAGGTACCACTGCTCTCCATGAATTATTGTCAACCTTGAATTATTCAGGAGCTGCGGAATATCTATCTTATGTAAAATTTTGGGCCTTTCAGCAATACTCTTCATCTTCCTCAATCCTTGTGCATTGAAAAATTTTTATAAATATCTGCCCAGAACATAATTTTAAAATCTGACTTGGCTTGGGATGATGATGTATTGTAGAATTGTATACCTGAAACCTGTATACTTTTATTAACCAATGTCACCATAATAAATTCAATTAAAAACCTAACATCTCTGAAGTGGTTGAGATGTTCTGGAATTTGAATGCTGGAATAGTGTGCAGTGTTGTTCAAATGGAACCACAAAGATAGACAGTCCTATCATTGCCACAGACTTTCCTTATGACAGAATCCAGACTTCCTGTCATTGGTCTTCAATAACGGTGCTTTGTTGATTTGGTTCACAACGTGAGCATTCGTATCAACATTGTACAAAGTACCCTTTACCACAAGTTCATTTCCTTCTACACAACACTGTGAGGCAGGTATGTGTTTAAGATTAAAAAGCCAAGGGCCAAAACCGGTTTGGCTCAGTGGATAGAGCGTCGGCCTGCAGACTGAAGGGTCCCAGGTTCGATTCCGATCAGGGGCATGTACCTTGGTTGCGGGCACATCCGCAGTAGGGGGTGTGCAGGAGGCAGCTGATCAATGTTTCTCTCTCATCGATGTTTCTAACTCTCTATCCCTCTCCTTTCCTCTCTGTAAAATATCAATAAAATATATTAAAAAAAAAAAAGATTAAAAAGCCAAGGCACTTAGAGGTTGTATCTAAGGTCACAGAGCTAGTGAGTAACAATCAGGGCCTTGACCCAGGACCTTGAGGCCAGTTCCAGGGCACATTCCATCCTGTCATGTGGTGCTCGCTCTGTGTATGGGCTGAGCAGGACCCACACAGCTTGTTGATGAGACAGCCTGAGAGCAGCCAGGAGCATGCACCTCGCAGACCTCCAGCCCCCGGCAGCGTAATAGGCCAGGCACCAGCCGCTGTCCTCTGCTCTAAAATTCATCTCTGCCTCTGCCGGGTCACCCTTCCCACGGGCTGCTCCTGGCCAATGACTGGGTGTGGCAGGGGCGCTAAGAACATGGGACACATGGGACTCCTCTCACTGGAGACTTTGTCCTGGGACCTCCAGGCCTTGCTAAACTTTCCTGAGATCGCATGGGGGCCAAGGAAGGCCACCCACCTTCCTTCCTCTCCTTCTCTCCAGGCCAAGCCTGTTGAAGTCTGCAGGGAGCTCCCTGTCTGCGGCTCCCTAACCAAACCCTTGGCTGCTGCTTCTCAGACCCCAGATTATCACAGGCTTCTCATTCCTTGTGCGGATGCCTGTGTGAGGCATAGCTCCAGGCTCAGGAACCCGAGGAGAACCTAGCGTCAGACTCTCCGGTGAGGTAGCAGGTGAACCAGGGAGGCAAGAGACAGACAGATTAGGCCAATTTCAACATGCATGACAGTGCTGGGCCGAATCTGTCCCGAGACCTGGAATCTTCTGGGAAAGTAGACACTGCCGTGGGCATGTCGCATGGCAGCCTTGAAGTGGTGAAAAGAAGTGGCAGTTCCTGAGTGGGGGGTCCCCGATGAAGCCCTGCCTCACCGTGGGAGACCAGTTCTTTCTGTTTGACCTTCTGTATCCCTCTTGTTTCCAAAGCCGCCGTCCTCAAGACCTGCTCTTGTTGACCTTGGCGCTACGTGTGAGGTGGAAGAAGCAAGCAGCTATGATGAATACTCGCTAAAGAAAGAAATGTCTGTGTTGAGTCCGCCTGAGAGGAGATGTCAGAAAAGACATTAGTCTTTGTCTGTATCTGTCATTTGAAGAAGGAACCAATTTCAAAATCATATCCCACACTTTCTCCTCCCCTGAGTCACAGAGCAAGCTTACCATTCCTGTGTTCACTCACTGAACACATACTGAGCCCTACCGTGCCCGGGGGCTGGGATTCAGAGAAGACATGCTGTGCATGGAGCCACTATCACACGTCAGGGCAAGAGGGCAACGGGGGCATCTAGGAAGACTCTGGGATTGAGACAACTTGGTTCACCGAACACCAACTTTTTTTAAACTTTGCCAGTAAACTTATTTACCATGGTGGCGGTGCTCTCATTTTAGAAGCACACAGCAATTATCCTCTAGTGGATCCCTAATTAACCCAGGTGTGGCTGAGGACAGCTGGATGCCGATCTGGGCGATGATGGCACCTACATCATCAGGGCCTTTGCTGGCCCTCAGGTTGTGTGGACGGATACTGGGCTCTGGGGCTGTGATCCTCAGAGTTTCCACTTCACCATTTTCCAGCTCCCGGGAGCTCCAAATAGTCCCCAGTGTCTTGAGATGACCAGTGGGGCAGAGGGGATGGGTTTGCACCTCAAGAAGCAAAGTTGTACAACACCCTTTAGATTGTCTCGTCCAAGAGCCACATGGGGCTGTTGAACACTTGAAATATTGTTAGTCTGAATTGAGATGTGCTGTATGTGTAAAATACAAATTGGATTTTGGAGACCAAGTTAAAAAAAAGAATGCAAAACATCTCTCTAAAGTTTTGATATGGATTACATGTTGAAATATTATTTTTGGACACACTGGGTTCAATAACATATTAAAATTAACTTCATCCGCTTCTTTTTACTTTCTTTGTAAACTGGGCCATTTTAATGGCTGCAGACATGTAAGCTGTGAGATAGTACTCGGAATCACCACAGTAAAGGAGCTTTCCTGATTGGTGCACAGTCTTCAATAATTATAAGGAGTTACTTGCTGTCAAACCAGTAAGACGGCATTTATGCATCCATCATTTTCAGGATTGCTGGTAACAGGCATATTTTCACATCACAAGGCCCAACTCGCTCACATTTACCTTGATGACAGT
This sequence comes from Eptesicus fuscus, assembly GCF_027574615.1. Classification (NCBI taxonomy): domain Eukaryota; kingdom Metazoa; phylum Chordata; class Mammalia; order Chiroptera; family Vespertilionidae; genus Eptesicus; species Eptesicus fuscus. The sequence goes on from NC_072480.1 coordinate 96,230,992, forward strand.
ACCTTTGCTAATAACACCCGAAGTTGTATAAAGTGGGGATGAGAGGTTCTTCTTTACTTAAAATGCTGGCAGGCAAAAGGTGGCCTTCAGTGCAGGGTGTGTTACATGGGCTAGGGAATCTTTCATATTTAGGTGGTTTTCAAGTAAAGCCATCTCCAACAAAGCAGACTTTGGTAACCAGCCTCTTCGACACTTTCTTTTTTCTCTTTCCTGTTCAAGTAACTTTTAATACCCCCGTGTCTCCCTGGGCACGGACTCTGGCTGCCCATTGTGCCACTTTCTCTTCATTTTTGTTTCATCCCATTGGAAAGTGCGTTAGCTGGGGTCTGTCCCGCTCTGCCCAGTGGATAAGCAGGGACTGCGCCCTGGAGACTCTTCTCCCCATTCTTTGGTGTTTCTCTTCTCAGGCTTCCTGATAGCCCCTCTCTTTGTGTCTCCTCAGCACTGCGCTATGGAGGGTAGAGCTTAGCCTTCAGACCAAACATCTTTTTGCTCTTTCAGGCCCATGTCATTAACTCTTATTTATCTTGATTTTTTTTTTTGTTAGCAGATTTATGAATCCAATTTTTCCTTAGACTTTTGAAAAGTCCTACTCAGTTCAATGATATGACATGAAAATTGCTCAGAAACCTGTATTTTAGAGTAAGTGTCAGAGTCCTCTCCACCAGTCTCTCTGAGGATGAAACATTTTTGCCAAAAGTACCGTATTTTCCGGCGTATAAGACAACTGGGCGTATAAGATTTTCCTGGGTTAAAAAGTCGTCTTATACGCCGGAAAATACAGTAAATATCTATGCAGCTTTGAGCACAAGTCACTTCACCTCTAAGATGGAAATACCGTATTTTCTGGCATATAAGACGACTTTTTAACCCAGGAAAATCTTATACGCCCAGTCGTCTTATACGCTGGAAAATATGGTATCAGAGTAAGACAGTGACTCTATAAATGACAGACTTGGAATGACGGTTAAAGACAGGATTACAATGCAAATGACAGATTTGTTTTTCTCAACACATATTTTAGTGTAACTCTAATTGCAAATAAAAACATTTTATGAGGACATTGTAGATTCTTAGAAATTTTATACAATTCTTATAATATCTCTCTTAATAACAGTAATATGTGCATATGAATATAATACAATTGTTACTTTTATTTGACAGTGCTTTCCATATAATTTTAACTTATCAAATAGACTTAATTAGTTTATTTCCCCTCTTTTACAGAGAGGAAGAGACATTCTTTGAAATGTTTCAGGGATCCTTATAAATATCCTGAAAGTTACTTTCAGGTTAAGAAAGACTAATTTTTGAATTTAGGAAAGTTTGTCAAACATATCAAAAGTTTTAAAACATTAGGTCCAATGGGATCATAGGTCCTTATTTGTTCACTTAATCACGGTGACAAAGACTGCTTACCCATCTGATCACAGTGACAGTGCCGGCCTAGGCCCGCCTGGCTCAGGACCCCACACTCAGGGCCGGAGAATAGAGTGATTGCCGCCTGCGGTGCAGGAGGACTTGCCTGCAGGCTGGTGTGCTTCGGCTGACCACCGCCTGTTTCCACCCTCAGTTGTGTGCTCCATTGAAGCATATCTGTTAAATGCAGATACGAAACCTTCTTCTACAGTAAAGTTTATTTGAGTCTTTGTCAGAAGGACAATAATGGGTCACAGAACTTGGGCAGCATAGCTCTAGAAGCAACAAGGTGTGTGTGTGTGTGTGTGTGTGTGTGTGTGTGTGTGTGTGTGTGTACGCGCGCGCGCGCCCGCGCCTTCTGGAGAAAGTGATGCCTGAGTTAGGTTTTGGTGGGTAAATAAGAAATCACAGCGTTGCAGTTAGAAAGAAGCATAAATATGGATGCAAAGGCTTTCCAAATAGAAGTGAAAATGATAGTATTTACAGAGCATCCACTCAGGGCCAGGCACTGTGCTAAGGGCTTTGCAGACATCTCTCAGAGTGACTTTGTTTGTGACCTTTTTCTTTTCTTTTTTGTACATAGTGGTCCTTTTTGGGATAGAAGAAGGCACGTGATTCCAAAAGGGCCTACCATACTCGGGAGTATCCATCCATCCATCCATCCATCCATCTAATTATCTATCATCATCTACCTGTGTGGCCTTATCTATTCCAGTGCTTATTAAGGAACCAGATATAGGATTTTGTTTTTTGAGAAATTCTGGTTTTCTTCTAATAAGCAGAAAACATACTTTCAAAAGTATCAGCTTATGTATTCCTCTGTTTGTTCAGCTGAGTGATTATTAAACGAAAAGATAGCACCATGCTCAGAAGATGGGGATGTGGTTAATATTTCAATACTTTGAAAAGAACTTTTTTGGTGAGATTTTTCATCTTGTCATCCTAAACTGTTTAAAGTGAGACGCCAGGTTTTAAACGCGAGAGTCCTGGTTTGTCAGAGCAGTGGTGAGTATGAATTGGGAGCTTCGGTTCTATAAACCCTGCTGACTCAATAACATGTATGGAGGGCTCACACGGGGGACCTGCCGGGAATGCTCAAGCGTAGAAACTCCTTCCGGAAAGAAATGCACACCATTGTTGTCCACTGAACCTGACAGTCTTGCCTGTTTTCAGATTGACCAAGGAGCTATTTCCTTGGCTAAAACTCACAGAGCATTATTTTTTCCTGTGAAAATATCCTTTCTTCTGTGAAAGCAGAAGGACTCCAGGCCGGTTGTCTCTGAAGGAAGTGGGGAGAGGGAAAGGCGTTGTGCATATATACTCTTTGATTTGCTTTAGTCATAACAGTGGAGGGCAGGATTCTTTTCTCTGTCAACTCTACTACCTTCATATTTTCTCTGCATCTACTTATACCTCTTTCCCTCAAGTTCTAGAAAAAGCCTTTTCCCTCTGCTAGAAGCTAATGGCTTAACCTGTTTCCAGGAATATATGCCTCCTATCTCTTCCATCCTTGGCCCTCCCTCCACCAACAATCCCTGTTCCTATTTTATTTTCAGCGTCTCCCGTATTGATGCTCTAATCTTTCCCATCTTTATAAGCTAGAGCTACAAACAAAGTAAATATTCTTTCCTTTTTGTTGTTGTAATCCTCACTGGAGGATATTTTTCCATTGACTATTTTTGGAGGGGGAGAGACAAAGAGAAACATCGATGTGAGAGAGACATCGATTGGTTGCCTCCTGCATGCACCCCAACCAGGGCCAGGGATGGATCCTGCAAGGGCTCCTACCTCCAGTATGTGCTCTTGACCGGAATTGAACCTGGGACCCTTCAGTCCCAGGGCAGATGCTCTATCCACTGAGCCAAACCAGCTAGGGCAATGTAAATATTTTTAAACTCTGTTTCCTATAGCTAATATGTTCCTTCTCTCCTTTAAAAAAATTTTTATATATAATTGACATATAACATTATATTAGTTTCAGGTATACAACATAAGGATTCGATGTATGTATATATTACAAAATGATCACCATAAGAAGTATAGTTGACATCCATCACTATTACTATATTTAGTATAGTTTTTAGAAGCATATTTTTCAGATTTCAACATCTTTGGAATCAGGATGTGTCATGGATTGTGAATAATGTGGCCATCATAGTTCCTCTCATTGTATCTATGTCCTTGGGTAGTCCTTTCCCACACAGATTTTTGACTTGGTCCTGTGGCTTGCTTTGGACAATGGAGCAGCAGCAAACATGATGCAGGAAGCGGTTTGAAAAGCATTTGTACATTGGGACTTGTCTCCTTGGCTGAGTGTGGAGCTGCTGAATCACCATTTGAATGCACTTGAACTAGCTTACCAGAGTGGCCATGCAGAAGCGAACTAAGGGACCCCAGCAAATAGCCTGACAGCCATCAAACATGTGAGGCCATCCCCACACCATCTGGCCCCTGCTTATTCCCCAGGTGGCCAGCTGCAGGAGAGACCAGCAGAGGAACCGCCCAGCTGAACCCAGCCCAAGTGTTAACCTAGAGAATCACAAATTAATAAGTGACTGTTGTTTTAAGCCACTAAGTTTTAAGGTGATTTTTTTATGCAGTAAAAGCTAATCAATCTAGGGTGCATCTTCCCATTGATGATGTCTTACTATTTTGAAGGGCAGAATTTATTTTCTTTCTCAGGGATACATAAAATAATGGTGCATCTTGCAATTGGTTGTGATTTAGATTGGATGCAATACAATATTGTACACACTTGGCAGGTAAGAAAGCTAGGGATTAGAGGGCTTCTTTCCCTAGGTCTATAACCTGTAAGGTTGGAATGCGAATCCAAGCAATCTGACTCCAGGCCTTTGCTCTTAATCTGCAGGTAGTTCTATCTGGCTGGAGAGGGTGTGGCTGGAGAGGTGGCTGGTGAGGAAAGCAGGAACAGGTAATGAAGGACATCCTAAAAATTCTCGTAAAGAGTTTGAATTTTACTGGTTGACATTGAGAAGCTAGTTGAATTGGAAGGCTGGGGTACTTATAATTTACTAGAGGCCTGATGCATGAAATTTGTGCAAGAGTAGGCCTTCCTTCCCCCAGCTGCTGGCACTGGCTTCCCTCCAGCCACTGGCACCCTGGACCCGGGCTTCCCTCGCAGAGGGAGGCCCTGCCCACCTGCTGCAGCCCACTGATCGGTGGCCTGGGCCTCCCTCTGCGGGGTGATCATGGGGCGATGGCCAGGCTCTCAACCAATCCCATCGCACCTGCCTTAGCTGGCCTGGCGCCAGTGGGTGTCATAGCGTGGTCCTGGATGGTCGTTCAGCTATTCGGCTGTTCAGTTGATTTGCATATTACACGTTTATTATATAGGATATTCAACATCCACTAAATAAAGTCATATCACCTCAGGACACAGGAAGTCAGGTGTTGTGGGGGAGCAGGATGAATTCTGGAATCCCTGACTTTATCCAGCAACTATGCTGGAGCAGCACTGCATGCTGGGAGAGGGCCCAACCAGTGAGGCTGGGAGAACTCATGGACTCCATCATAAAGTTAATGAAGTCAGTGGATCAAGTGCACTTAAAAAAGAAAAAGGATGTGGGAGAAGGAAGGACCATAGCTTAAGTAGAGAAGACCATCTGATAATCATCAGTACTTACAGAAAAGTGTTCTTTTGGTGGAAATATCCTTCTTCCTTATTGCTGGACATCTGAGAGCTATAGTAGCAAATCTGAGCAGTAGTACAATAATGCTGAAAGAGTCCTGCCGACTATGGATGCTAACATAGCTTCATTAGGGCCCTCGTTCACCGAAGGTTCTAGCCACGTATTCACATAAATGTTTCCACAAAATTTGCAAAAGATAATTTAGCTGTAATAAGTTTATCTGTTGCCATTCTCTGCTCCAAGTCCCCTCTATCACCATCCCCCTTGGTAGTGCTAAAATGGCCAGCTCATTTTTAGAACCCAGCTAAGGGAACTGGAGTTGGGAATATATTACTTTGGGATCGGGGAGATATATTTATGGGCTTTCCAGTTCTTGCATGTATATTTCTAACTTCCCATGTCCCCAGAACTACCTCTCGACTCTCTCTCAACTCCCCAGCATCTTATGTCCAGAGGGCCCATAGTCATATCTCCTTATCAGCCTGTCCTAAGGCATCTGGAAGTATGTGGGGAGTAAAAGAGAAACTGGGATGAAAGGTACATAGTCAGAAGTTATACTATTGAAAATTCTTCTGATCAGCACTTATTTACAGTGAAAAGCAATGGATTTAGTTCTCATCAATGTCTTATCAAAACTGTCAATTAAAAAAATTCCATCAACCCTATGGAAGGAAAGAATGCATTTTCCTTCTCTTCTCTCTATAGAAAATTGTAAAAATGTCTTCCTCCCAAAAATCCATACCCCAGGCTTATCATGAGAAGAACATCAGTCAAACCCCATTAGGACATTCTGCAAAATTAAATGACCAGTAGGTACCCTTCTAAGCGGTCAAGCTTCCCCAAAACAAGGATAAGCTGACAAATTGTCACAGCCCAGAGGAGTCTAAGGAGTTTTGACAACAGAATGTAATAGAGTGCCCTGGTAGGGAGCAGGAAAGGATATTAGGTAAAAACTAAGGAAATCTGAACAAAGCATAAACTTCAGTTATAAAAATGTATCAATACTGGCTCATTCATTGTAACAAATGTACCATACTAATATGAGATGTTAATGAAAGCTGAAATTGGGCATGGAGTTTATGAAAACTGCAATTTTTCTGTAAATCTAAAACTGTCCTTTAATAAAGTTTATGAGAAATATAATGTAAAGAAGCAATTAGTGAGTATGCAGCCAAAAGGTAGGGTGTAAAAATTATTACAAAGGTAGGAGAAAAGAATTAATAATTTATTAATAGTTTTTAAGGTTATTTTTCTGGATTTTGTGAAATTTATGGTGTTATAAACTTCTAAAATTTGTATTTTACTATATTTCTGTTTTCATTCTAAAAAATCTGGTTTGTATCCAACTTTATATTTGTAATGTTCTTAAAGAGGTCCCCTAAATTGTGTGAACTTCAGATGCCACAAAACCTGGCTCCACCCTTTGTTGCCATTGATCACATGTGAATAGTTAGAAAAATGTGTCCAATTCACAAACCAAGTGCCTACAATGTGTAAATACTATACTAGGACTTGCAGGGAAGTGGGGGTGTATGAAGATTAGCAGGCACTACAGCTTCATGGGAGAGACGGGTATCTGTCTAATGTAGACGGAGCCTCAAAACAGATTGAGTGACAAACACCCAGCCATTGATGCCAACCCTTTCTTTAATCATCCACTTACCAAGATCTGGAATTAAAAGCACATTTGTCGCCGAAACCGGTTTGGCTCAGTGGACAGAGCGTCGGCCTGCGGACTCAAGGGTCCCAGGTTCGATTCCGGTCAAGGGCATGTGCCTTGGTTGCGGGCACATCCCCAGTGGGGGGGTGTGCAAGAGGCAGCTGATCGATGTTTCTCTCTCATCGATGTTTCTAACTCTCTATCCCTCTCTCTTCCTCTCTGTAAAAAATCAATAAAATATATATTTTAAAAAAAAAAAGCACATTTGTCATTATTAATTGATGCAGCTCTACTTCAGATGGCCATGCTCAAAAGCAATGGGTGTAGGAGATCAATAATAATCACAACTTTGCAGTTGGCAATCACAAGTGGGAGCTTTTGAGACAAGACCATTGTCAACCTGCCCCTCAGCTTGTCCCCAAAAGGACTTTGACTCTCTTTAGCTTCTCTAGATCGATCAATCAGTTTCAGGCAGATGTAGATTTGGATCTAGCCAGAATTAGCCACAAAATTTTAATCAAGCCAAAAACCTATTGGGGTGAGAGCAACTTAAAAAGAGACTCAAACTTCCATTAGGAAATTTGTTCCACTGCAGCCTCCAATCAATCGGCTCTGGTTCGCTTGGCTAACGAGATGCTTGGAGAAAAGAAAGGAGGGAAAGGGTTTAAGTCTCCTACTTCTTTCCAAGTCCCCACAACGGAATCCCCAATTATGGAGTCTGGAACCTTGATTAATGAGAACACTGAGGCCTTGGGCTGTCGGTCCTTGCAACACCCTTCTGTGTTAGGTTATTATTATAGGAATAAGACTATTATTATAATAATACCAAAACTATTATCCCTGTCTTACAGAGGATGAAGTGGGGCTTACTGCAAAGTAGCTCAACTCCCAAACCTGTGTTCTTTTTTTTTTAAATATATTTTATTGATTTTTTACAGAGAGGAAGGGAGAGGGATAGAGAGTTAGAAACATCGAAGAGAGAACCAACTGCCTCCTGCACACCCTCCTACTGGGGATGTGCCTGCAACCAAGGTACAAGCCCTTGACCGGAATCGAACCTGGGACCCTTCAGTCCCCAGGCCGACGCTCTATCCACTGAGCCAAACCAGCCAGGGCAAACCTGTGTTCTTAACCACTATGCAGTACTGCCTCCCATCATACCCTCTGTCTGATGGTCACAGGACAGCCCTTCAAACTGTGAAACTTCTGTATATATAAAAGGCTAATATGCAAAGTGTCCCCTCGGGAGTTCGACCGTGAGTTCGATCTCTCACTATGACATGCACTGACCACCAGGGGGTGGCACGGAACATGGTGGGCAACCAGCAGCAGCAGTGGCATGTGCGTGGCGAGGGAAGGAGGTGGCGGGGAGGCGGGAAACCTGATCGGCCCTGGTCGCTGGCCAGGGCCAGGGACCCTACCCATTTACGAATTTCGTGCACCAGGCCTCTAGTTTTGAAATAATGAGGGAGAAACATGTGTGTTTTTAAAGTGTTAGGCTGAAAGGAACCCGAGAAACTATTTAGTCTAGCCCTCTATTTCCGGAAGAGGACCCGAGCTTCTGGGGAATGAGGTTGCCCCCAATGTCAGGACGGCTCTGCCAGAGGGGACGGAACCCAGTTGTGATGCCTGGTTGTGTGCCTTTCCCACTCTAGAGCTGCCGACCACCGGCACTGAGGGCTGAACCCAGGGAGAGGCACGCGTTTGGGAGAAACGTGTTTTGGAGGGGGGAGAGGGAAGGGGGGAGAGCCGGTGATGATTGTCACATGTTATGAGTTGAATTGTGTCCCCCTCCCGTCCAGATTTATATGTTGAAGTCATAACCCCCAGTCCCTCAGAATGGGGTTTTATTTGGAGATAGAGTCTTTACAGAGGTAGTCAAGTTAAAATGCGGTCATTAGGGTGAACCCTAATACAATATGACTATTGTGTCCATATAAGGAGAAATTTGGACACAGACACACGCAGAGGGGAAACCATGTGAGGAGACATAGGGAGAAGATGACCATTCCCAAGCCCAAAAGAAAGGCCTGGAACAGATGCTTCCCACACCGCCTTCCGAAGGCACCCCCGCTGTTCACACCTTGATTTTGAACTTGCAGACTCCAGAACTTGTGCGACAATACTTTTCTGTGTTTAAGCCACCCAGTCTGTGGTCCTTTGTCATGGCCGCCCCAGCACACTGATCCAGCACAGAACTGGGGGGAAGTGCCTGAGGAGGCACCAGGCTGAAGGACTGGTTGGAGAGGAGGAAAAAGGAGAGGCTAAAATGATGAAATCCTGGGTGGGGAGAAAGAGACCTGGCAGAGAAACCAAGGATTAGCCAAGTGGAAACCAATCAAAATGGAAGGGGAGTCCATTTCTTCTTTTAATGGATGAGTCTAGATCTGGACTATCTCAATTGAGAAGGGGATCTAGAAGAACACAGCTGTTACAGAGGCCATTGGAGTGTGGGCTGCCCTCACGTTCACGGCACCACGGTGCCAGCACACTGCGGAGGAAACAATTACTGCCACCACGTCCAGATGTTCTGGAGAGGTGAGGAGAGCCAGGGAAAGCCCTTGGTGTATTGCAGGGTGGAGCCAACTTGAGTGTGCTTGTGGCCTCTGTGAGCACAGTCATCCCCAGGTACCAGTGGGGGGGTTGTTTCCACTGAGGATACCAAAATCTGCGATGCTCAAATGGCATGGTGTTTGCATATAACCTGCACACATCCTCTCATACACTTTAAGTCACCTCTAGATGACTGATAATACCTAATGCAATGTAAATGCTATGGAAATAGTTATTATGCTGTATTATTTAGGGAATAATGACAAGAAAAAAAGTATGTACAGGTTCAGTACAGATGCACCCATTTTAGGCCTATCTACACAGTACACATCAGCAACATGACTTTATTCCCCCGGAATATTTTTAATCCATAGTTGACTGAACCTGCTAAACCACTTATACCAAGGCAATATGTTTTCTTTTTTATTCATCACTAGAGGCCCGATGCACGAAATCTGTGCAAGAGTAGGCCTTCGCAGCTGCGGCAACATCCAGAAGGTTGTCCAGACAGTCGTTCCGCTGTTGGGCCATTCGGCCAATTTACATATTACGCTTTTATTATTATAGATAAGAAAAAATTTAAAAACTTTATTATACTTATTTTACAGTTCACTATTGCTTTTATTTTGAAACACAAATATATTTTCGTGGTTATTTTCTATGTGCATGCTCTGGAGGCAGGTTGCCTGAGTTCCAAGTGTAGCTTTGCCCTCACTAGCATTCAACCTTTCCGTGCCTCAGTTTTCTCATCTGTAAAAGGGGGATGATGACAGCACCTACTTCATAAGATTATGAAGATTCAGTAAGATAATGTGAGTGAAGGGTTTCAATAAATGGTATCTGTCATTACCAGAGGCGTTTATTATAACAAGAATTCCTCTCAAGACTCAGATTCAGCCGAAACCGGTTTGGCTCAGTGGATAGAGCGTCGGCCTGCGGACTGAAAGGTCCCAGGTTCGATTCCGGTCAAGGGCATGTACCTTGGTTGCGGGCACATCCCCAGTAGGGGGCGTGCAAGAGGCAGCTGATCGATGTTTCTAACTCTATCCCTCTCTCTTCCTCACTGCAATAAATCAATAAAATAAAAAAAAAAAAAAAAAAAAGACTCAGATTCAAAGTGTACTAGATAACAGCCCTCCGCCCGATGCTGGGCACAAGCATCACTGGGACTGGGACCCCCGTGATTAGCGGGTAAGGCTACTAGCAGGCCTCAGGCGCCGAGAGGAACAATCACATTTGGGATACCAGCCTGAAAATACATTGCGTTGGCCTCTGAAAACCCCCAAGTAGGTATCGCATGGACGTAGAACCCCTGAAAACCTCACAGCCAGGAAGAGGAGGGTGGAGGGACCCCAGGCACTTGGAGGATGAATACTGCTCTTGAGCAATGTCTCCAGCTCTAACTATACCCCGCTGATAAATCGCCCAGGGTTGCTTCATGTCCAGGGCGTTGCAGAAGTCCAGACCAGTCCTCCTGGCCAGCGGCTGTGTCAAAACCCTGTGGGGAATGTGGTGAAATCGGGTTAAAAGGGGTCGGGCACGTGGGTGCCAAAGAAAATAGGAAAGGAGAGCTCTGGGGCCGTCAGGGCCCCTTCTGCAGAAGTCAGTAGGGCACGCCCTGGTGGGTGAAGATGCGAAAGAGCTCTCCGGGGCCCGCGGACCAGCAGACCCCAGAGCTGGCGGGGCTCCCGTGCTCAGGCACCACCATTGCCCTTTGCCCTTCCTCGGATTCCTTACGCAATCAGGCAAGTTCAGGGGACTCGAGCGCATCCGCCCGCCCGTTCCCCGCACCCTCCCGCCGGCCGCACGCTGGCTGCCTGCGCGACACCCGCGCGCCTACGTGGGAAAGCGGGCGCGCGGGGGGGCGGGGCCTGAGTGGGAGCGCGGCGGGGCGGGGCCTGAGGGGCGGGGCCAGGGGCGGGGCGGGCGCGGCTCGCGCAGCAGCAGCAGCCCCGCCCCCGCGGCAGCAGAGGCTGGTGCGCAGCCAGCGCGCAGAGGTGACGGCGGCGCCTTTAAATAGCATCCGGAGCAGGCGCGGGGCAGCCAGTGGTCTGCGGTGACAGCCGGCGGCGTAGCGGCCGGGCCAGCCGAGGAGGTGAGTGCTCCCGCCGCCGGGAGCTGCGTGCGTTCCCGCTGCGGCGCCCGCGGGCTCCGCGGAGGTGCCGGGCTCCCGGCTGCCCCGCCGGCCCGAGCCCGAGCGACGGCGGCCGCAGCGGAGGCGCGTGAGCAGCCGCTCGGTTCGTCGGGACGTTCCGCTTTTACGGCCTCTGCCCGGCGGCTGCCCTGCCCGCAGCTGCGGAGGCCTCGGTGCCGCCGGAGCCGCCGCCGCCGCCTCCGGTGCCTGAGGCGGGGATGCCCGCACGGGCGAGGCGCCGGTTCACCGTGGGGTCCGGTGACGTGCGCCGCGGGTCCGGCCCCTTGTTTGTGCGGCGGCGGGGACCGGCCCGGCCTGGACGAGCCTGAGCTTCAGACTCAGGGAGTAGATCCCGAGAGGCAGATATCGGGGGTCCCTCGGCCACGCCATCCCTCCTGCACCAGCGGATGCGCTCCAGCCGCGCAGGGAAGCGCGGGACTGCCCGCCTCTCCCGCCGCGGCTGACGGCCCGCGAGGAGCGCCTGCGGAGGGTCCCACGCAGCACCCAGACCGGCTGCCATGTGCAGCACCTCGCGGTGTCTCGGTGTCTCGGAGGAGTGCGGGAAGCCTCTGCGCCCAGCCCTGAGGGGGTCATTGATTTAAGGAGTCTGGCTTTTTTTTTTTATTTTTAATTAACTAACAAGCAGAGATGATGTCTGCTCCACGGCATCGTGGACGGAGCGTGCTGATGGATGACTTGAGCGAACGGTGCTGAAACCTAGAGACAGGTGCCGGGGCAATCGGGTGTCATCGCGAACCCCTTCCCACCCACTCACGTTCAAGGTTATGGCGCTTAATTACGACTATTGTACAAGTGCCCGTTGTCTCCCAAAGTTAAGACTTTTAAGGTCCTTTGGGGGCAGAACTGTCCGAAGTGCCCCCGCCCGCTGTCAGTACCCTTCCCTTTATTTACGGACCTGTGCATAGCGTGAGAGAAGCGGGTTAAATCTCACGGTTTCGGACACAGATTTCGCCTCTGTGTTCCCAGTGTAAACAATTATTCCTAAACACAAAGCCAGCCTTCTGGTTGATTCTGCAGGTGGAGGTGGAGGTGGCCGGTTAGAGTGGCTGAAAACTTAAGGTTGGAGTTGACAGTCTGCTTTGGGTGTGCTTGAGAAGGGGGGGCGGGGGGAAGCTTTTTAAAGGAACCCCGCTTCCCTTCCCCTTAGTGTGGTTGTCTTGTCCTGACTCAACTGGGAGAGGCCCTTCCCAGCCTGTATCTTGGCTCCTCATTTGTGAAAAGACTAATGTGCATTAGGCTAACGTCTTTCAGGAGCTAAAATTCTGGATTAGAAAAAAATAATCCTTAAAAGCAGCACACCTCACCTCCCTCCCTTAAAATAATATAGATATATTATAGACCATAGACTATAGACCTCTATTTTCTGCACTTAGTAAACAGAAAAGACTTTTTAAAAAAAGAAAAAGAAAATCAACCTTCCCCCAGAGTTATAAATATTTTGGTATATTTTCTTCCTGTCTCTATTAATGCCTATTTTTATTATTATTACAGGCAGCCCGACTAAAGAGAAATCCCTTGGCTTTTTAGATTTTGGCATTTAAGGGATAGATAGTCGTGACATATGCAGGGGGACAGGTGTCTAGTTCTACCGCACAGGCAGAGTTTCCATGGCTGTGTCTGCTTTTGGATGAAGCTTGGAATAACTGAAAGTGAACCAGCTGGCCACAGTGTCACGGTTAAGGCCCAGGTCTTGCCACGTCTTTCATGTTGATGTCGCTGTCTTGTGGACAACGTCTGTGTGTTTGAGGAGGGCTTGGGGAAAGATCACATGGCTTTGTCATTACAGCCCGGAATTTCCCCATCTCTCCCCCTTCACGTCTCACTTTTCTGGAAAGAGCAAGACTATAGGGATAGGGGTAATTTCTAGATGTTGATACTCTATAACCTTAAGAGAGAGGGATAATTTTGTCCATTATTCTTTTGCATTTACTGTCTCTTCTGACCAAATCCTGTTGAGTTAGACTGCATTCACCATGTTTTAGGAATGGTCCCCCTAGGAGGATGCCATGAATCAGAGAAATGTGTTACAAAATACAAAAGAACATGGTTGTTGTTCTTAAGGCAACTCAAAACGGTTGGCATCCTAAGGCCGTTCAGGCCTTACTCCCCGACAGGCTGTGGTTCGTCAGGTGGTAGGTGGAAGGTGCCAGAGTCTTTACTACACACTGTAGTCCCACTGGCGGTCAGACAAACACACGGGGTCACTTTGACACTCACGCCTGGAGACCAGGTCTCAGCGGACAGGGCCGATCCGAAGCTGCTGGTGGTTGAGTGTCCACATTCTAGTGCTTGAGGGGCTTCTGAGGGCTTTGGAAGAAATACAAGCCCTGAAGCTGTAACTTACTGGACTTGATGAACTGTACGTGGAGGCAATGTTATCAGTGTCTGTGGCCAGGACTCTGAGATTGTCATTGTATCTGCGATTCCTTACCCGGCATGCCGAATGCCAACTCGTAAAGTTTGGGTTGTGGAAGGCCGAGGTGACACGTACTTTGCAACAACCGCTCATACCATAGTGACAAGAGAAGTATACCGCAGCGCAAAATCTTAGTTACGGCCATTTTTCTGCCTTTTCACATCCTGGTAGGTAGAAGTTCCTGAGTGTGTTGGAGACGGCACCGTATTCCGTCGGGTGTGACCTTTGTGGAGTTAGAGGGGAGAAATGGGATGGAGCGTTCCTGGTGACGTGGCTGGCAGGAGGGATGGAGGGCATGTACTTGGGACAGAGACGTCGGTGGGGTGAGGACCCCACTCCCCTGTGCTGCCTGCCTCCCCGGAAGACATTCGGCTGGAGGCACACGTCCTGTCTCCAGAACCTGAGGTCTCAGAACCCGTGGCTCAGTCTAGGGATCCGGGCTAATGCTCTCCGTGAATTAGTTGCCAGTCTTCTCTTCACGTTTTAAATAAAAATGCGAAAGCTCTCCATTATCTAAATCAAAACCATTTGCCTCAGAAAAGCTATATATAACATATAATTTTATAGTACATACTTACATTATAATAGGAATCTATGCTTATGATAGAAAATTGGGGAACTGTAAAATTAAGGTCTTAAAGAGATTCAATACTATTAACATTTCTGTGTATTTCCTTTTTGTTTCTCTAAATATATTTTTTAAAATTTAAAACATATATTTTATGTTGAAGATAAAATTTTTGATAATTTAATTTTAATGGCCTAAAGTGTATTGTGAATATTTTTTTTTATGTTTTAATGTATCTTTTAGAAATTAGGGCACCTTCTGCTTTAAAACTGTTGAAATTGACTGTTTTGAACATTATTTTTATTAATGAATGGTTTTAATGAACTATAGGGTTCCTGAGTTCTAGTCAAAAGCTGTTAAAATAAAGATTTCGTGGTTTGGAAAGATAAGTGGTAAGAAGTGAGGGCCCCCTGGGAACTGCCTTTTGCACCGTGTCCTCATCCCGGGAGGGATTTCTGACACGTGTGTTATCTGTCCACTTGCACAGCTCTGGCCCGTGGCCCTCGGGTTTGTTGAGGGAGCCATGTCCCTATACATAAGGCTGATGTGCGCTGAATATGTTCTTTATTTTATTAACCAAAAAGGGCAAGTTGCTGCAGGAACTGGTTTCTCCCTCAGCTGACCGACATGGTGGCCTGGGCCGAGCCTGGGCAGCCCGGGACGGGGCAGGTGGTGATAACACCAGCCGTACCGGGCACTGTCCGCAGGGCTTCCGAGGCGCTCATGCAGGGACTCGGCCCTGTCGGTGGGTCCCACTGTTACCCATCCTTTTCAAAAGGGAAAAGAACAGGTGCAGAGGTCAAATCACCCCACCCAGGTTGAACCCCGGCTGTCCGGCTTCAGGGCCAGCGCTCCTGATTGCCTGGTTCTTCCCGGTGAGCCAGCAGGTGGCGTGACTGAGGCCGGGCTGCTGCTTCCTCCGTGTCGCTGCTCCTTGATTTGTCCCGTCTCAGTTGCACTCTGTCTTGGACCAGAGACGGGGGTGAACGACCACAGAGGTGGCTCAGCTCGGTTCTGTGAGTGACAAGACCTGCTACACACGGCTTACTTTCGGGGGAGCTCAAGAGTGAAGGGCTGGGCCTGCCCTGGGAGTTGGTCCTGTGAGGCCGGGGGACAGTGGAGACTGGTGATGAACGCATCGTGTGCGGAGGGAGAGAGCACGTGGGTGGGAACAGGGACCCCGGCTTAGCAGGGACGGAGGAGCGTCGCTCACTTACGTAGGAGATTGTCCCACCTTGAACATGGGATTGCTTTCTGCTGCCTCCCTTGGGGTAGGTTGTTTTTTGTTTTTTTTTTTTTTTACCAGAAACAGACCTTCTGAACAAGTCCTAAATCATGCTGAAAACGTGTAGTAGATGAGAGACTGGGATGGAGAAGGCCCAGGGTTTGCAGGCAGGGTGGTATGGCCGCTTTCCCCCAGAACCATTTTCAGCAGAACCCCAATGTATAAAATAAGTGAAGGCGGGCTGCGGTGGTTGGAGGGGGCGAGGGGCTGGGAGTCCCAGGCCGCACAGACACGGGGGCACTCCCGTCTGACACAGCCGTGTCCCCGCGGGCAGGACACGGCGGAGTTTGTTCCTGAGCCCGGTGACTGTCTGAGGACTGGCTGGACCGTGGCGTTATCTGTATTTGTGCCCCGACATCCAGTCAGTCAGCAGGTTCTGCTTATTCTAACTCGCGCTCTGTACCAAACTGCCGGACACACGCCCGCTTCTCCCTCTCATTCTGTGTCGCCATCCTGGTCCAGGGTCTGTCACCTCCAGCAAAGGCCCTCAGTAAGAAAGGGGGAGGGGGTGCCTTTTCCACGCAGAGCTCCGGTCAGATACCCCCTCTGCAGAGCCGTCCAGGGCTCCTGTGAGGCCCCCCGTCTTCAATGAGCTTGGCGGTCGGGGCTTCTAGAGTTTAGTCCAACCTGCTGTTTCCCTTGCTTCCCAAACCACCACATCCTGGGGCCTTTGAGCACGGAGTCTCCAGCACAAGGCCAGCCAAGGCCTCTGCACCCCAGGGGGTCTATCTACCCCCCCCCCCCAGCCTGTCTGTGTCCTGGAAGGGCCTCCCGGGCCCTGCGTGCCCACCTTGACCGTCAGCAGGGACGTTCCTCCCCCTCCCCCGTTCCTCATGGCCCTGCGCCTCAGAGGCACTTGCCTGGAGCCACTCACTGTCCTCAGACTCCAGGTCACTCCCTGGACCCCTAGGCCGACATTCAGCGGGGGGCCCAGCAAGCACAGTGGTGACAGTGCTGAAATACTCCCGGACCGGCCAGAAAATGGCCGCAGCCCTAATTCAGAAAGGGGGGCGAGGGGGTGAGGCAGGGGGTGGTTCGTGCCTGGCCTGCAGAGGGTCTCCCGAGCCCTGATCTGGGCATTGGCCGTTCTTCCCATTGCTGGATGCCCCCCTCCCTCTGTCCTGCATTGGACTTTTCAGGGGTGCATATCTTGTTTCCCCAGTTCAACGCCCCGCCACCCTCCGGGCTCCGGCTACCCCTCGTCATGGTCCGGGGCTAGGGGGAGGCCGGGCCTCGGTCTTCAGCAGCATGTCACGTGGGGCCTTCATGCCGGGGAGGACTCGGTACCGGCGGCTGGTCGCTTGAGACCGGAAACATTCTGGTAGTCGCTAGAAGGGTCGCTGGCAGAAACGTACATTAACTCGCGCTCTGTACCAAACTGCCGGATACTGCCCACTTCTCCCTCTCATTCTGTGTCGCCATCCTGGTCGTGTATGGCCATGCCGGGCAAGCTTAGGTCCTGTTTGTGTATGGCCATGCCGGGCAAGCTTAGGTCTCCAGAGCAGAGCCTGTGCCCCATGGCCTTCAGTTCTGCTGGAGCCGCAGGTGGTGTGGGATGTGTGGGTGGGGGGGGTGGGGGCAGGGGAGGGGGGAGGAGATCAGTGTCAAGTTCTCGATTAGCTTACATATCTGTACCGTGGTCTTCGATGACCTGGTATTCGTACTTAGAATCACACCTTGTTTCCGGACCTCCACAGCTGTTTGTTCTCCCCGTAGGACAATTGCCCACATTGTTCCTCATTCGGCTTCCCAGATGGCCCAGGTGAGGAGCTGGCGGGGACCTCGCAGTCCAACCAGCCACCTCACCGAGGATGGCACCAAGATCCGGAGGGTGTGGCTGAGCCGCCCAGGAACAGGCTGGACCGCGAGGACAGGGCCGGTCGGCTCTCTGCTGACACGAGTCAGAGCTGAGCGCCGCCGAGGCCAGGGCCTCTCTAGCGTTCAGGCAATCTGACGATGCTCAGCCCTGAGGCAGGGCTGGCGCTGTGGGGTCCCCCGGGCACACCGCAGATGGGGCCAGCCCTGAGGCTGCTGTGGCCCCAGGGCCACGGTTCTCCTTCCCCCAGAGCAGCCGCAGGCCACGTGGGCCGGTGACAGTCACAGGCAGTGTCCTGCACTCTCCGCTCCATCCTGGGGCGATGCCGAAGCTTCGTGCCCTCCCGATGGAGAACGCTGCCGCCCGCCCAGTTAGCGGTTCTGTTTATTATGCCCGTGGCTGGGAGCTGCCCGAGACTAGCCAGGCCAGTGATCAGAGAGGTTGCAGGTACTGCTCAGGAGATGGGGGGCCATCCCCATAGTGAGGGGGGGTGCCCCCAACCTGTTCCTGGGCGGCTCATTAGACCATCCATTAGAGTGCACGGTGGATATACTAGGATTTCTGTAGATCCTTATTTTTTAGCTTTTTAGATTTATATTTTATAGAAATATATATGCATAGTTTCTATGTAAATGCACTTATATATTAGGAATGCATTTTACTTATTATTTTGGGTGCATTGTCAAAAGTTTAGGGAATCAGAAAATTACCTCCTCTGCTATTTTTCCAAGAAGACTCAGTTTGTCAGTTTAGGGCAGTGGTCGGCAAACTCATCAGTCAACAGAGCCAAATATCAACAGGACAACGATTGAAATTCCTTTTGAGAGCCCAATTTTTTAAACTTAAACTTCTTCTAACGCCACTTCTTCAAAATAGACTCTCCCAGGCCGTGGTATTTTGTGGAAGAGCCACACTCAAGGGGCCAAAGAGCCGCATGTGGCTCGCGAGCCGCAGTTTGCCGACCACGGGTTTAGGGGATACCAACTGCTTTGTGAAACTAGGCTGTGATCCTTGTTCCCGTGGTCTCTGACCTTAGGTGAGTCAGGTGACATCCAGAGTGTGCTTTGCTTTCGGATCCAAAAACTTGACAATATGGAAGCCTCATTAGGACATGATTGTTTTTTCTGTGTTGACATAGATTGGGAACTCTATATACGTATTTGCAGTTTGAATACATGGACTTTTTCTTACATGACAATTAAATGCCAGGCTGGTTGGCCACACTAAGTCAATATTTAAGTTGGCTTTCTTAGACCTTAGGCAGCTGGTGGGAGGCAGTGAGTCCACTGGTCCGATCTGCTCCCCGCAGGTGAGAGCTCAGCTCAGGCTGTGGGAGCCTGGAGCTGGAGCGGCCTCAGAGGTAAAGGTAGGATGTTTGGGATTTGCCTTAAAATCCCTTTAAAAAGTGGATCAAATGAAACAATATTAGCAAAATGTTGATTTTTTTAAATATATTTTTTTATTGATTTCAGAGAGGAATGGGAGAGGGAGAGAGAGAAACATCAATGTTGAGAGAGAATCATCGATCCGCATGCCTTCTACTGGGGATCGAGGCCTCAACCCAGGCATGTGCCCTTGACCGGAATCGAACCCGGGACCCTTCAGTCTGCAGGCTGACGCTCCATCCACTGAGCCAAACCAGCCAGGGCAAAATGTTGATTATTATTAAAGCTGAGGTCATGGGTGCGTGGTGGCTTATTATACTGCTCTGGCTACTTTTGAATAGATTTGGAAGTTTCCGTAATAAAAGTTTTAACCAAACATAAAGGAAGAGAGACTCAAACTAGTGTCACCCAAGTAGGTAATAGCCAGACCAGACAATCTCTTTTTCCTTCTTTCCCTCCTTTAAACAAACACTGGCCTATTATCCTATAACTCTCTCACCTGAGTGGACTTGTTTTGTGTTCACTCCCCCTGGGGCCCGCCCCGTCATCTTATAGTTAGTTACCTGAACGCCTGGTGTAACTCTAGCTCCTGTCCCGTGGTTGTCACCGGCACCTCCCTGATCCCTCCTCATACAATGAGCTAAACCCTGGCTAACCTCTCCTCTGCTTCACGTCCCTCCTCCAGCACCTCCGAGGGCTGGGGCAGAGCTGCGGGGTTTAGAGGTCATCCGCGCAGGCTCTGTCGGGTCCTGAGGCGCCACGCAGCCTGAGAATACTTTGTGGGTTCTGTTTGCCTCTGCTTCTTAGGGTCACGGCGGTTCCCTGCTGAAGAGCGGAGCTCGCTGTCCTCTCCGGCGACAGGTCTGTCTCTGTGTCCTGCCTCCCACCTACCCTGTTCTGCCGAGCCCTTTCTCTCGTTTTTCAGGCCCTCTGAAACCGCGGTCTATTTTAAGAGGTGTCAGTAACCCTACCCAACCTGTGTCCCCTCAGCCTCCTTACCCAGGTCACTGACATCTGATCCTGGTGACTTCTTCCAGCCCTAAGGACCGGGTCTCTTCTCCGCCTCCCACACAGGCCTGGCCCTGCCAGGGGCCCGAGGACTCCGTGAACGACCCGCGGCCAGCCTGCGGCCAGCCTCCTGCTGCCAGCTGTGCCTTAGCCTGTGGACAGGGTGCTGTCCTGGGAGAGAGGCAGGGTGTCCTTGGCCTCTGGTTCAGCACACGATTGTTCCTGACCCCCCTGCCCTGCGGCCTCCTCTTTGCTCCCCGCACCCCCACCTGCCCCTGCCGGTTCCCACCTGGCCAGCCCTCCCTGCCTCTGCAGTCCTCACGGTCTGTCCGTACAGGTGTCTGTCCGTACAGGTGTCCGTCCTCACTGAAGGCAGAGGGCCCTGCAAGCGCTGTGTCCTCACGCTGATGGCCTCCTGCCTGCGAGGGACTCACTAGGCGAGGTTTGGTTCCCCGGAGGTCCTCAGAGTGTTGTGTGATTCTTTGCAGTGGGACCCTCACGTGGAAGCTGCCCACATAGCAGGTCAGTGGCTGCACCAGGGCCCAGCTCAGGGCAGATGGTGAGAGCTGGATGTGTACTTGCCGGGAGGGGCTGAGTCCCCCTGCTTCCTCTGCTGGGACAGGCTGCCGCCCGAAGCCCTTTCTGAGCAGGTGGCAGATACGTAAATACCCGAAGAAATGGACTGACCTAGTTAGAGCTTCTTTATCTTATTTGTGAAAATATAGCAGAGTTCAAAGAATAATAAAATCATAAAGCAGGTGCCACGTGCCCACCGCATCGAATGGATGCTTTTTAACCTGGATGGTTTTCCTTACGTACCCTGCGGTCGCCTGAGGGTGCTGGGGGTAGGAGGGATCCCGGGTCAGGGTTCCTGGCCCTCCTCCGCCTTCTCCAGCATCGATCCCGGGGTGCCCCATGGCATTGGCGAGGGAGGAGGCGCCGCCCTCCTCAGCGCCCACTCCTGTCTCTCCCCGAGGCCCGCACAGGCGGCAGCAGCGAAGCTGATCCAAGATTTTGTAGCTCGCTGTGGTTCCTGCCAGTTCCTAGAACACAAATCGAATGCTCTGCACTTGAATCTAATGTTCCTTCCATCTTTCTGTGCTATCTCTCTGATCACCCCTGGAAGTGAGCAGCTTTGGACAAAGTATCCGATGGACCCCAGACTTGGGTGCCTCCTGTGTGTGCGGCTTCTCAAACCACCGGGCCCACGCCCCTCCGTGGAGAAGCGTCCTGCCCCCAGGCCCAGCGCTCCCCCCCCGGGAAAGGACATCGTCCCCTTCCTGTGAGGTGCTTCTCCCGTCTCTCGCGGAGCCTCTTGGGTTGGGGTCGACTTCGGTTTCCCGCAGCCCAGGAAGGGTGTCTCTTCCCCTGCGTTGTCGGTGGAGCAGGACTTCTCTGCGTCTCCAGCGATTATCATAACAGGCTCTGCTGGTGCTGCCCAGCAACTCCCAACATTGGTGCCAACTCCTCTAACATGCAGACCTGCAGCTGCGATTGGGGCTCTTCCTGTGCCGCATGCCAACTGAAACACCAGGCCTCCTTGGGTCCAGGTGGCGGGCAGGCAGCTGCACCTACAGAAGCCTGTGCGTCTTGTTCTTGCAGAGGGTGGGGCCAGCCTAAGCAGCGGGTCTCTGGTCCCCATCCGATGGAGCAGAGCCGCTGCCCGAGGCCGCCTGCTGGCCCACGCCGGCTCCCCTCACCAGCTCTTACCAGCCACATCCCTGCCTTGTCCCGACATATGTACAGAAGTCGCTTAACAGTATCAAACCCCTGGCTAAGGACCAGTGGAAACATCTTGTTTCTCTTCGGGATTTTCTTGAGTGGGACTCTCTCTAAAAATCAATGAAAAACATATCCTCAGATGAGGATCAAAAAAGACACACACACAGGATTCGGTAACTAAATGGATATAAATGGGGAAAATAGATGAAATTGGAGGGCTAAATTTTTGAGCCTGGGAGAATGCCGTGGAGCAGTGATGAGGAGGCGAGGGTAGACAGAAGGAAGGAATTCCATCCTCTCCCCCGGTTCTCTGGCACGCTGGCCAAGGCACCGCCTCACCATAGCAGCAAACTTCAGCTCCATACAGTAAACTTCAGCTCCATACAGTAAACTTCAGCTCCATACAGCAAACTTCAGCTCCATACAGTAAACTTCAGCTCCATAGCAGCAAACTTCAGCTCCATAGCAGCAAACTTCAGCTCCACAGCAGCAAACTTCAGCTCCATACAGTAAACTTCAGTTCCATAGCAGTGAACTTCAACTCCATACAGTAAACTTCAGCTCCATACAGTAAACTTCAGCTCCATACAGTAAACTTCAGCTCCATACACTAAACTTCAGCTCCATACAGTAAACTTCAGCTCCATAGCAGTAAACTTCAGCTCCACAGCAGTGAACTTCAGCTCCACAGCAGTGAACTTCAGCTCCATACAGTAAACTTCAGCTCCATACACTAAACTTCAGCTCCATACACTAAACTTCAGCTCCATAGCAGTAAACTTCAGCTCCATACACTAAACTTCAGCTCCATACACTAAACTTCAGCTCCATACAGTAAACTTCAGCTCCATACAGTAAACTTCAGCTCCATACAGTAAACTGCAGCTCCGTACAGTAAACTTCAGCTCCATAGCAGCAAACTGCAGCTCCATACAGTAAACTGCAGCTCCATACAGTAAACTGCAGCTCCATACAGTAAACTGCAGCTCCGTACAGTAAACTTCAGCTCCGTACAGTAAACTTCAGCTCCATAGCAGTAAACTTCAGCTCCGTACAGCAAACTTCAGCTCCATACAGTAACCTTCAGCTCCATACAGTAACCTTCAGCTCCATACAGTAAACTGCAGCTCCATACACTAAACTTCAGCTCCATAGCAGTAAACTTCAGCTCCATACAGCAAACTTCAGCTCCATAGCAGTAAACTTCAGCTCCATACAGTAAACTTCAGCTCCATACAGTAAACTTCAGCTCCATAGCAGCAAACTTCAGCTCCATACAGTAAACTTCAGCTCCATACAGTAAACTTCAGCTCCATACAGTAAACTTCAGCTCCATACAGTAAACTTCAGCTCCATACAGTAAACTTCAGCTCCATACAGTAAACTTCAGCTCCGTACAGTAAACTTCAGCTCCATACAGTAAACTTCAGCTCCATACAGCAAACTTCAGCTCCATACAGTAAACTTCAGCTCCGTACAGTAAACTTCAGCTCCATACAGTAAACTGCAGCTCCAAAACTTCAGCTCCATACAGTAAACTGCAGCTCCATACAGTAAACTTCAGCTCCATACAGTAAACTTCAGCTCCATACAGCAAACTTCAGCTCCGTACAGCAAACTTCAGCTCCGTACAGCAAACTGCAGCTCCGTACAGCAAACTTCAGCTCCGTACAGTAAACTTCAGCTCCGTACAGTAAACTTCAGCTCCATACAGTAAACTTCAGCTCCATACAGTAAACTGCAGCTCCATACAGTAAACTGCAGCTCCGTACAGTAAACTTCAGCTCCGTACAGTACACTTCAGCTCCGTACAGTAAACTTCAGCTCCATACAGTAAACTTCAGCTCCATACAGTAAACTTCAGCTCCGTACAGCAAACTTCAGCTCCGTACAGTAAACTGCAGCTCCATAGCATAAAATAACCTGCTGTCCCGCACAGAGGCCGCTCCGTGCTGTCGTCATTAGGCGTGTCCTGACTATAATTACCATCTGCCAAGTGGATGTCCAGGACAGGCCCTCGTGTGTGTGTTGAAGAGAGAAGGCAGGAGAACCATATGGTTGGGTTTTGTCCCCTGGAGAATGTTGGGCAGGTCCTGTCCTCCGCATTCCTTACATCTCCGAGTGCCACCCACCAGCCCTCGGCACCCCGGAGTCCTGCCTTTACCCCCTCCCGGGCTGTGCTCTGTTAGGAGGAGTCTCTCTTCTGACGGAGAAAACTCGCTCCCAGAAGCTGGGGCAGCCCCGGTGTCGGGCTACGGGCTTGCGCCCTTCTGGCATTTGCAGTTCCACTTCAGAAAGGCATTTGTCCACACTGTCCCCTTCCCCGTGGGCAGGCGTGATTTGTTTTAAACTAGCCCGCAGACAGGGGTCGGAATGTATGTCTAAAGGTCTGCTAAGGAGGAGAGAGGTCCCTTGTCCTTGGATGACTTGGGTTATTTGAGAAATAATGGGAAGAAGGCAAGACACTATTTAAAAAAAATTTTATCTTTATTACTAAAAGTATTGCACATGTCCCCCTGCCCCCATTGAAAGACACCGTCGTTATGTGGACTTTCCGTCGGTGGCTTGAACCTTTTTTCCGTCCACATCACCTGGAGCTGCTTCACTCCCTCCAGCTTCACTCACTCCGAGGGGTGCGGAGGAGAAGGCTGAGGTTGGGGATGCTTTGAATTCCCCGTTCTCCTTGGAGACTCTGCTCTGTAAGTATATGCTCCCGGGCTTACAGTGGAGAGTTGGTCCGAATCACAGAGGGTCATTCATGACTCAGGGAAGGTTTCTGAAGCCCCTGTCTGGGAGGGCGCCGTGATGAGCGCCAAGGCCATATGAAGACAGATGGGAAGGGCGCTGGCCCCGGGGCAGAGAGGCATCTCGCTAGAAGTAGACACGAGTGTAAGGCAGGACGAGCTGAGGGCCACTCAGGGCCCGAGTACTCCTCAGTGAGGAAGGACTGGGTGCTCCGGCCGGGGCCTGTAAGAGGTGATTACAGAAAGTGGCCTCTGGCCTATTTGGGGAGGGTGTGGGCCCGTCAAGCAGGCCAGGGCATGGAGCTGCAGTGAAGGACACACGGAAGGTGGAGGTGGTAGTGGGGAGTGCAGGGCGCAGGGAGGCGCAGGGAAGACCGGTGGGCGTTGAGGGAGGGCGGGAGTCGGGAGGGGAGTGGAGGTGGTGTGCACCGTGACCCTGCCTCCGTGGCCGTGGTGAGATGGGGGCCTTGGCCAGCTCGCCCAGAGCACCGGGGGAGAGGATGCAACTTCTCCTCAGGCACAGAGGATGGAACTCCCCCCTGCTAGTCTCCCCTCCCCTCCTCGCCACTGCTCCCCGCATTCTCCCAGGCTCAACAATTTAGCCCTCTGATTTCATCTGTTTTCCATTTATATCCATTTAGTTACCAAATCCTGGTGTGTGTGTGTGTGTGTGTGTGTGTGTGTGTGTGTGTGTGTGTGTTTAATCCTCATGATGATACGTGGTTTTTTTAATTGATTTTTAGAGAGGGAGAAAGTGTGGAAGAGAGAGAGAGAGGGAAAAACATCGATGTGAGGGAAGAAACATCAATCGATTGCCTCCCATATGCTCCCTGACCAGGAGGAACCAAACCAGGGCACATACCTGTAACCTTAGGTGCTAGTATATGCCCTGCCCAGGAATTGAACCCACAGCCTCTTGATGCCTGGGATGATGCTCTAACCAACAGCCACCTGGACAGGGCCTGGTGTGTTGTTGTGGTTTTTTTTAACTGTTTAAAAAAATGTTATTGTGGCAAAATATGCGTGACATAAAATTTGTCAATTTTAAGTGTACAATTCAGTGGCATTAAGCACATTCCCAATGTTATATAGCAATTGCCACTTTCTAGTTCCAGAATTCTTCATCATCCCAAAGAGAAGCTCTACCCCCGCTCCCACCCCTGGTAGTCCTATCTCTATGGACGTGCCTACCCCAGCTCCCTCATGTACGTGGAATCACATAACGTTTGTCTTCTTGTGTCTGGCTTCTTTCACTTAGCATTACGTTTTCAAGGTTAAGCCATGTTGTGGCAGGCATCCAGATTTCCTGCTTTTTTATTTTTTTTAAAATATATTTTATTGATATTTTACAGAGAAAGGGAGAGGGAGAGGGAGTTAGAAACATCGATGAGAGAGAAACATCAATGAGCTGCCTCCTGCACACCCCCTACTGGGGATGTGCCCGCAACCAAGGTACATGCCCTTGACCGGAATCGAACCTGGGACCCTTCAGTCCGCAGGCCGATGCTCTATCCACTGAGCCAAACCGGTTAGGGCAGATTTCCTGCTTTTTTAAAGGCTGAATACTATGCCATGGTCTACCTTCCACGTTGTGCGTGTCCCTTTGTCTCTTGATGGGCCTGGCGCTCATCCTGCCTCTTACCTCTGCGAACCGTGGCTTTTGGCCGTCCGGCGTGTCGCCTCCCACCTCTGTCTGGATTGAGCCACCGTGGGCCTGGGTTGCGCACTTCCTCTCGGGGTCCCTAGGCTTTGGTTTCAGGCCCGGGCCCCGTTGCTGTTCTTGCGTGGAGCTGGGGTGGGACATTGAGCTTCTGGGCGCCGGTTCCTGATCCTTGAATTGAAGGTAGTGACACCTCCACCAGGAAGGTCTCCAGTCCTAGTCTTGAGTTCTTGTAAAGGCCAACTACCCGAATTTTACTGTTTCTAAGGCAAAGCAGTTGAATACCAGCTGGCTACTCATTTCTGGGGGTCTGGCTTTACAAAGGCAGCTGTCGGGTATGATTGTCAAAATCTCTTAGAAACCAGTTTAAAAGGCACTAAAGTATGTGGCTTAGTGCTATGAATATGCACCCATAGGACACGTTTCCTAACTGTCCTAACATTATACGACTGTGTTCCTGGGACTTGGGAGGCTTTTTCAGTGGCAGCCACATGTGTGACTTCAAAAGTGCTTAGACAACGTAAGTGGAAGAGAAATGTGGAGACAGGCCACAGAAAACTGTCCACCCTCCAAGGTGGCCTCAGAGAGGCCGAAAACCCTGTCTGAAGAAGCACGTTCAAAGAATTTGAATACAAAACTGTAGTAATGAAATGTGGGTAGGAAAAAGGAAATACTTCTAAAATAATCTGTATTGTCATGTGACTTAAATGTATCTGTGGCTTCGTGAGTACAGAAACTATTTTACGTAGACATTTGACCATTTCGTCTAATCCTTAGCAGTTTATCTGCTCAAGTTGGACACCCTATATTTGGAATCTATTTTGGTTATTTATTTGTGGCCTGTGGCCAACATGAAGGGGTGAGGTACGGCCCTAATCTTACTGGTTAAATTTGGTCTAGCCTTATCCTTGCCCTTAAAAGCGTGGTGTCTCAGTCTTTCTGATAGCTTTTGGGGAGATAGGCAGGGAGTGGGTTAGTGTAGACGTGTTCAACTTGACTCGAGTAGTTTACTACATCAGGTTTCTGAAAATAGCACCCCTGCTCTGTCTCTCCGTATAAAAATATTCTTGGAAATAGACCTGGGAATCCATAGGATCGCTGCCCCGAAAACGCAGTGGGTTGGAGGGTCACTGTGCTTGGAAGAGAGCTCCGGGCAGTGGGTGGGAGTCACTAACCCCCTGTGAATGCCTGCTCACTGGGCGTGGGGTCCCGGGTCACCCAAGTGGCCTTTCCCGTCTCAGGCGCAGGAGAGGAGCTGGTCCCAGGGCAGCACCCCGTATGCCGTGCTCGGGAGTTCCTGTCTGGGATGGGGCGGGGCAGCGGCCTCTGCTGTCCTTTCTCGCTGGTGGCCTCTGGCCTCTGGGCGTCTGCACCTCCCTCTCTCCAGGGAGAGCCCGACTGCTCTTCTGGTGCAAGGGGGGACGGCTTAAGCAAATCTGGCTCTAGGTCACTTGCCAGCCAGGGCTAAGGAGCGCGGCTCCGACCCTTCGGAGTGGCGCACTGAGAGAACAGCACGCGGCCTGGCTGCCGCTCTCTTGTTCCCCCCGAGGCGGAGCTGGGCCCGGCCAGAGCGGGACAAAGGGGGCGCTTTCAGCCTCGGTAAATGGCCCATTGTGCCAGGGGAGGAGGCGGAGCAAGGAATGGCAGCGTCTTGCCAGCTTGCCTTGCTCTTTTCAGCAACGATGTCGGGATTTCTCCATTGGCTGCCACCGGGGCAAGGGTGCTGCTTATGGGGGTTTGTTCGGGGGCTTCATTCCAAGTGACGTTTTCTTTCACGCCGCTGGTACTCAGCTGGACGAAAGCTTGAGGGCCTTCAGAAGGAGACGGACATCCCAATCACCCGCTTTTTTTGGTCTGTACATGGCATGAAGAACATACAATGCTCCTGTAAGTATAAGTTTGCAGAATTGCAGGAGCTGTGTGTGTGCGCGTGTCCGTGTGTGTCCCTGGTCCTTAGAGAATGAGGCCCTTGTGGGTCACCTCTGGCCTGGACCTCTTTTTTTCCTGGTGCCCACAGAATGGTAAAAGGGGAACCTTTGTGCACAGTGGACCTGGCACCCACATGCTCAGAGGTCAGGGTGAGGGAGGGATAAAGGGTAGTGGTGATGTAAGGAGGGGAGAGTTAGATGGATTTCAGATGCCAGTTCTGGTACCGGGGAGTGAGTGCTGGGAGGGCCTTAGAAGCCACCTGCTCCTACCGGTCCCTAGCCTGGCGTGGGCTGAAGGGGACTCCTGAGCCCCACGTGCACGGAATTGTGCGGTGGTTCTTAGTGGTAAGGTCGGCGGCCCCTCCAGAGGTTAAGAATTGTCCATGTGGAGGAAAACGCATGAGTTGAGAGCCGGATTGATGTCCCGATCTTGGAAGACACCTGGGGGGAGCCTTCTAAGTCTCCAGCCTTGATTTCCCCACCATCATTGTGGATTGTGGTGTTCAGCGAAGACACCGGATGTGAGAGCGTGCTAAACACCAGATCGATGCTCATTATGTCATTAGCTGTCTTTCTCCGAGTCTGGGCAGCTGGGAAGCAGGCTTCCTGCTCTCCGACAGCCACGCAGCCCGCTTCTGCTCCTCTCGGGTCTGTTTAAGGGCGGCCTGTGCGCTGTGCTTCGCACTGGGCCTCTGCCAGGTTTCCCTGGCCCTTGCCACGTTCCCCGTCAGTCTGTGGTTTTAGACTCCAGCTTCATAGGAAATGCAAACTGAGCAAATCCTCTTTTTGTGGGTGCCGAGAGGAAGGGGTGCAGGAGTAGCTGAGGGGAAGGAGAAGCTGGCTGCCAACAGTCTCCTGTGTTCCAGCCAAGAAACGCTGGCTACTGTCTGCATAAGCCTTTAAGCCGACTGATTCGTCGTCTGAGCGACAACAGCGTGATTATCTGCCTGGGCCGTAAGCTTCCCGAGATGATGGTGTGCACATCTGCTTTCGAAAGAATTTTTAAAAGATTCCAACCAGAGCAGCATT
Organism: Eptesicus fuscus; assembly: GCF_027574615.1. NCBI lineage: Eukaryota > Metazoa > Chordata > Mammalia > Chiroptera > Vespertilionidae > Eptesicus > Eptesicus fuscus. The sequence goes on from NC_072480.1 coordinate 96,259,990, forward strand.
TGGAGTAAGAACCAATTCTGAGTTTTAACCACCGGTTGGCAAGTTCATGAGTCTCCATACTTCTTCGAGGCCAGTTATTGATTGAGACGGTCCTAAAGCATGTTCACCTACAGCAGTGGTCGGCAAACTCTTTAGTCAACAGAGCGGCAAACCGTGGCTCGCGAGCCGCATGTGGCTCATGAGCTGCGGTCTGCCGACCACTGACCTACAGCATTTGAAGGCAAATATTGTGGCTCATTTTCTTTGAATGTAGGTCTGCCTCCATTTCTAACGATCCCAAGTACCTTTTCCTTAACAGCAGTTCAATAGAAGGGGGAAGATTTAAAATGCTCTTGGTTCTTTCCTCGGATCTAAACGAGGTCTTGGCTTAGTCCTTTATTGCACGGGCTGACGTTTCCTGCCTAGAGCATGAACCAGTTTGTTCGGTGCGGCTGGTTCGCAGCTGGTTACTGATTGCCAGCTAGGAGGCAGGGTGCGAACTGCAGCTTGTCTCCATCACCAAAGATAAGCGTTCAGCTGGCGTTAAGCCCTCAGCGTTACAGGTCGGGATCCAATAAAATGCTTTTGCACGAGTGCTACTGTACTTTTCTGAAGTTTTAAAAAAGCTTCCTTCCCTAGACGTTTCTAAAAATAGACCGCGTTCGTTCTTAGTTTGATGCTGTCTGCAGCTTGGCTAACGCTTACACTAGAAAAAAACTACCCGTTTAGGACTGTATTTGTCTGTGAGGGAATTATTTAATATTTTCACACGGGGATGTGACTCTGTAGAACGGGTGGGGAGCATCCTGCCTGAGGACCGACCGTATGAGGCCCAATACGTCATTAGGTCTGGCCCTGCCAAGGCATTGGGGTGAGTTAATGGAGTGTTTGACTGTAACAGGCTAATTCTGAAGCTGACAACTTTGTATGGCCCCCGAATGATGTTTATCCAAATGGGCCTTGGCAGAACATAGGTTCCCCAGCCCTGCTGTAGAACAACCCCTGTAAGTCCACACGATCTGGGTTTTATTGCAATTACTTCGGGGAAAGGCAAGGGTATTGGGTAAGGGGTGGGCGACTCCCATTCAACTTAGAGTGCTGAGGCGGGTAACGAAGACAGGTAGGAGGTGGGTCGCTTAGAGGGGAAGGCAGGTGTACACGTTAACTGCAGCAGGTTGCTTTGCACTCGTGGAACTGCCGTACTGTGTGAAGTCTGACAGCTCAGCGCCAAGAGGACCGACTCCGTTTGCCTGCTTAGCCTCAACGTCTCCCGTAAGCATCTCCCTCAGAGGAAGCATCTCCCTCAGAGAGGCCTAGCCTGGTCACTGGGTGGTAATGGTGGTAACACCCATCACACCTCGTAGAGATTAATTTTGTACTGTATCTCCCCTCCTCCCCCCAGCCGGTTGGCCCACTGAGCACCCGGCCCTGCCTTTAGCGCTGTCCTCCAGCTCCTAGCGCATGCCTGGTGCCCACTAGATGCTCAGATATGTTCAAGGACTGGAGTAGTTTAATTCCTATGAATTCATCTAGAATAAAATGTGTGTGAGTGTATATTGACAGTCTGTTTCTTTCCTGGTCTGTCTTGTGTTGGTTCAACATACCACCCAACATCTGATCATTTCAGTGGCTTTTCAAAATATGCCCATTGTCTCTTCCTATTGGGGAGCTGAGCAGAAAGAAAACAATGTCTGTTTTCAGAGCTGGCACTGGCAGTGACACTGACTGATGCCTGTCCCTGCCCATGGGTGGAGCAGTGGGGTGACTCCGCTCCCAGCTTCTCATTGGCCATCCTTCACCCTTCTTCTCCTGGGAAGTCAAGTATGGATTTTGTCTGCTAGTTACCTTTAGCCCAGTGGGCAGCAGCACAGGACTCAGCATGTGACTAATGCCCCGAGGGACCTTGGCAGGGGGGTAAGCACCAGGCTGAGCTCCTCCGCCCCGCCCCACCCCCACCCCGCCGCCTTTTCTGTTTCTGCAGTGGTGTGTCACCTGCACTCAGCTGTTGGTGGCACAGATGGTGAGTGGTTTTGTAAGTACTGGTGTTTTCTCTCCAGATTTCTGACCTGAAGAAATTTGCTTATCTGTTCCTTCTCTGTTGTCATGTCAGAGCTTGAAATTTCCAGTATGTGTGTGTGTGTGTGTGTGTGTGTACATATGTACTTACACCTACACAGAGCTGTTGTAGCACAAGATTGCATGAGCTGAACAAATACATTCTATTGGCCCCTGTAGTATCAGTGGCCAATGAAAACACTTGATATGCTGCTACGCTGTAAAGAAAAGAATACAGTAATCCAGATGGAAATTAAAGGAGGATTTCTATATTTGAAAAAGGAGGATTATTTTCGGTCTGTTTAAAAGAACATATAACAAGTAGCTCACAGATATCTGAACTTTGAGCTAAATGAACACTTAGTGGATTGCCAGGAAATTTTCGAGAAAACTCTTTCAGATCATTTACTGTTCTTTCCTTTCCTTTACTGCCGACCATACTGTAGAGCAGTTATTCGTCAATAACTTTCTAATGAGAATTATTCTTCTATATTATCTGTACTTCACATTTTTATACTGGTGTATATGTAAATTATAACATGCAATTTGAGGCTTTAATACACTTTAAGTTGTTCATCTAATTTTGGCTTCTAAATTTTGTTTGTAAACTTTCATTACCTCTGAACCTTACTGTTCTGCACGCAGGACTAACCGCAGAGTATTGGCAGAGGAAATAATAATGATGCCTCCCATTTATTGAGCACTTTCTGGTGCCTCGTACCATTCTGAGTTCTATGTGAATTATTTAGTCCTTACAAAAGCCCTCCGAGATAGGTTAATATTTCCTCCCATCTCCATTTATCCATGAGGAAATGGAGGCACAGAGAGGTGAAGTCTTTTGTCCCAAATCACACAGCTAATGAGCTGGGGAGGCAGGATTTGGTTCTAGAATCTGGGATCTTAAATACTATTCTATACGTTTTCTCAAATACTGTGCTATACCCTCTCTCCGAGTGTGCGGTGGTTGGTGTAGTTTCTGCGTGCTGACTTGTTATTATGTTTTAGCTGTGCTGCGCTGAGGAACACAAAGGAAGTTATTTTATCGGAACAGCCAGCTGTGGTTCCCCATGCACCTCTCATGGTGCAGGGCGGGGGCGGAGACACACACTGACATTGGATCGGGCTGTTGGCCAGTTGGGAGCTTGTGGGGAAAATGAAAGCCGGCGGCCCTGGGTGGTTTGGGCTCGTGTGTGCCTCTTCCCTCCTCTCCCCGTTGGCTGTGCTGGTGGCAGTGACTCTGTGCGGGGTGGAGGAGAGCAGAGGTATCCCATCAGGGGAGAGGGTGGTGACTTATCCCACTTAGCTGAGCATTTCATGCAGGAATTCTTTGTGCGTAAACATTTTTAAGTGTGGTTCATGGAAACTGGATACAGGCTGATAGAGGTAAATGCTTCCTAAAGGGAGCTTTACAGATCTGGGATCACCAGCCGGGAGGAGACCTGGGCCGTGAGGCTGTGCCAGCGGGTGCCGCGTCGGCTCTGGGATCTGCAGGAGTCCTCCCCGGAATGAACATGGCGTTTTTCTCTCCCGACAGAAGCCAGCGTAGGGCACCACCGGCACGGGACGATGCAGGCCCACGAGCTGTTCCGGTATTTTCGGATGCCAGAGCTGGCTGACGTCCGCCAGTACGTCCGCACGCTTCCCACCAACACGCTCATGGGCTTCGGTGCGTTCGCGGCACTCACCACCTTCTGGTACGCCACGCGGCCCCGGGCCCTGAAGCCGCCATGCGACCTCTCGATGCAGTCGGTGGAGGTGGCGGTAAGTGGGGGGCTGGCCTGCCTGCGGGTTCCCCCTACCCTTCCCCCACGAGCCACGCCCTGTCAGACGTGATGGCCTGCGGGGCGCTTTGTAAGGGAAGGCGTACCCAACAAACAGACGTTTGCCGATGATTGGAGGTGGAGGTGGAGGCCAGAGTGTAGGGCAGAGGGACAGATGAGGGGTGTGGGCTGGGGGTCTGCCCATCGTCACGCAGGGGCTCATTCCAGAAGTCCTCAGAGCCTCTCCCATGTGCTGGCACTGCGGTCACCCCAAGATTCTGCGACAGGAGGGACAGGCAGGGCCCCAGCTCTCGCAGGCCTTGTGTTCCAGCAGAGAAGAGGGTTGTCCAACGCCTGTCAGACAGAAGGATTTCGCTTGTGCTGTATCTGAAAGTTAGAACACATCCCCAGCCATTGAAAGGGACTCTGGGATTTCAAATAGAACTCGCCAGAATAACGCGGCCCCAGAGCTACGATGGGACACCCGGGGGCATCTGAGGTTGCGCTGCTGAGTGCCGTGGCTGTATCTCCCTCGGGCAAAGGGAAGGTCATGCTGTCACTGTTAGGAAAGTACACGGGAGCCTGCCCTCCATAGCGCCCTCCATAGTGCGGGCCGAATGGTGGGATGGCCGAGGAAATGGAAATGGCCCCGGCTCCTTCCCAGGCTCTGCTCCTTCCTCCGCCTGGAACCTTCCCCTGGTCAGTAGAAACGTGAGGGGAAGGCGAGCGCGTGCTCAGCGGCGTGACCCTTGCCCTGCCCTCTGCGCTGTCCTCCTCCCTTTCCTGCATTTCCAGTGCGCGGTGCCTTCGACTTATATGAAAAACAGTGCTGAAAATGGCAGAATTGCCTCACTCCCTGCTCTCAGATGTAGGTGAAAGGCCTCCCTCCCGGCGGGCAGGCGTGTGGGGGAGGGGGAGGGTGCCCTTCTAAATATAGCTTCTTGTTACTTAGAGGATTTTAGTTCTTTTAGACAATTTCTTGGGTTCATTAATGTGACACTCGTAAAATATAAAAGATATGCCAGTTTTATTCATGTCAAAATGTAAGAATAGAAGGAGTGAACTGCTGAGGAAAGATGGCTTTAAGATACTTTATTTCTATAGAGAAGGTCAGCTTAATATTTCACCTCAGCTAATGACATACCAATGAGGAGCGGAATCTAATACGTTCTAACAGGTACGAGTGAGTCTGGGGCATGCTTTCTCTCTGGCAGAGGACCTGCTGTCTCCCAGCAGCGTTGCCCTCGCTGTGAGAAGAGGGCTTGGCCAGTGCAGATTTAAGATGTTTAGAATTTAGCCTGGCCACCGTGGCTCAGTGGTTGAGCGTTGACCTACAAACCGGGAGGTCAAGGTTAATTCCCAGCCTGGCCACATGTCCGGGTTATGGGCTCGATCCCTAGTGTGGGATATGCAGGAGGCAGCCCATCAGTGATTCTCTCTCATCACTGATGTTTCTATCTTTCTCTCCCTCTCGTTTCCTCTCTGAAATCAATAAAAATATATATTTTTTAAAAGATGTTTATAATTTAGCAGTAACTGTAAAAATTGCCTAATTCTTATTTCTTGTATGAGAAATTGTGGAAGCACTTACAATGTGATTTTTAAGTTCCAGCTTAGCATGAAGTCACTGAGTCTTACTAAAATACTCATACGTTTTCGCTGTAGACCAGTTTAAAACTACAGATAAGCAGAAAGAAAATTAGAATCTGTAATTTCACTACCTGGTATACAGGCTTCCTGATTTTTTCTTAGAAATGGATTTAGCTCAGATTTTCAGAATTTGTAGGTCTTAGGTTTACAAACTTTGCTTTGCATTTCTAAAAGACCATCTTAAAATATTGGATTTGAGATTAGCCTTGGAGGATACTTAGTAGTTATAAATGCTTGTCTAGAGCGCACTCATCATACGGGCTTCTGTGGCAGAAAGAGGAACTTAATTCATTTCATTAAGTATTAATCGGGAGCTTATGTATCTGGCAGGGCTGGTCGCCCGATGAAAATGTTGTCGCTTCGCTCCTCCTTGGAAAACAAGCGAGCAGCCTGTGCCAGTCCCCACTCTCACCCCCACTTCCCATCTCACACACGCGGTGTGCACCCCCCTCTCCCCGTAAACTCTGCTGCGTATTAAAATGAGGAGAGTCTGCTCTTTGGGGTTTGGCTGCATCTCCGCCCTGCCCACACTGGCTGTTTCTCAGCTCCACGCTTTTAAAGCAGCAGCACTGAGGTCTTTTATAAAAGTCACAGCTGGTGAAGTGTCCTTTCACACATCTGGCTCGTACAGAGGACGTTAGCGCTCACGCTCTGCACCTGCGCAGGACGGCGATAAAGACATAAACTGTAGAATGGACAGGGACGCTGGCGCTAGCAACGGAATCCAGTGTCTTTTTTTTTTTTTTTTTTTTAGATTTTTATTGATTTCAGAGAGGAAGGGAGAGGGAGAGAGAGAAACATCAATGATGAGAGAGAATCATTGATCGGCCGCCTCCTGCATGCCCCCCACTGGGGATCTAGCCCGCAGCCCGGGCATGTGCCCTGACTGGGAATCAAATTGTGATCTCCTGGTTCATAGGTCAACACTCAGCCACTGAGCCACACCAGCCGGGCAATCCACTGCCTTCTTTAAATGTGTGAGCGTGGCCTGCTCAGCATCCTGTTTAGAGAACTGTGTCAGCTCCCCAGCCTGCAGCAGGGAGGTGAGGGCCGCCTTTCCCCGGGTCAGGGAAGGGTTCCATCCTCCAAAGGGAGTTTGCTGCTGCTGCTCCATGACTTCGAGCAGACGACAGAAGCAAATGTTTGTGCTTGTTTTTCCCCCCAATCACTCACACGTGGTCATGGGAATTCCCCAGCTTTAGCTGGTCTCAGTCTGTTCTCTGGGATTGTGGTCCCCATGCCCCCCTGGGAAGATGATCTTCCCTGGGGTGACTGGAAACCATGAGGGACTGGTCAGGGCACAGACCACGGCGGTTGCAGTAGGGACACAGGAGAGCATGTTGGAGCTGGAAGGGACCAGGCCGGAGAGAGGTGGCCGAGGCCGGACCGCTGCTCTGCTTGGCCCAGGCAGCCGTGGGCAAGTGCTCCCGCCTCTCCTGACCTTCAGGGTCCTCGTCTGGGAGCCGGGGTGCCCGTGCCTCCCCCCAGCACGTTGTTAAGAGGACCGTGTGGAGATACGCAGGGGTCTCCCTGGCCCCCAGGAAGTGCTCAGTGAATGCCAGTTTTCTTCTGTCAAGGTCTCCTCGGTCACCCCTCACTTGTGCACCTGAGAAAACCACCGTCCAAGGAGGGGGAGCCGCACCGGCCAGTCGGTGGAAGGTGCACAGCCCGGGCGTGCTGCCTTCATCGCAGTGCGGTTACGTATCACACCTGTGGCTGGAGGGGCCATACATAAGGACAGGAAGGAAAATTTGGGTCTTTCTAGATAAATTTGAAGGGTCAGTGGCTAGAGCTCTTGATCCTAGGAGCAGGCTCTTCTGGAAATGGACGCGCAGGGAAATGAATCTAAAGGCGGTGATGGAAGTGAGAGGAGGAAAGGGGGCAGGTCAGGTCAGAAACGGGGTCTGGGGTCTGCACATATGGGACATCGGATCAGAAACTGTCAGGAACGGGAGTGGGGACGTGGGTGGGACACAGCTGTCCAAACCTGGGCCGCAGCAGCAAGAGCTGGTCCCGCGAGCTTCTGCCTTCTCCTCACCCTACACCCTCAGCAAGGCAGGCCGGGAACCGGGGGCTGGAGAGGGTATTTAGGGGGAGTTTCCGCCTAGATGAGTTATTCTGGGAGTGTGCAGACATCAGCACGTTTATACCGGTAGGTAACTTTTGCACCTTTCCTAAAACCTGGGGCTTTTTAATAACGATGAAAACCTGGCTAACTTACTTTTTCTTACGAAACTCACATTGTAGGGAACAGCTGGGTTTCCACGTGTTGTTGGACTTGGCCGCTAACTTGAGAGCGACTAGTGTTTCGAATGCGGTGGTAGAGGGTCCGCTGGTCACGGGAAGCGGCTCTGGGTGGATGGGCTCCGAGGGGAGGGGCGGGCGGTACAGGGAACTGGGGGAGGAGTTTCTGAGCTGGGAGCCGTGACCAGGCCACAGAAGTACCAAGTCGCTGCCTTCAGGAATTCCAAGCAGGGAGGGGGATTGTTTTAGAAAAATCATCCTGGGTTCCTTTTAGCCGGGAAGAAACGCCCCAGGTCACTGCATGGGAATACGGTGCAGCAGGTCTGAAAACACAGGGTCATTTTGTAGAAACGATGCCACTTCCCGACCTCATCCCGCCCGGAGCACGTGTGCTGTCCTGTGGGCTGTGATGCTCGTTTGTTTTTCTGTTCATCCTCCCCCGAGGATATTTTTCCATTGGTTTTTAGGGAGAGTGGAAAGACAGAGAGAAACATCGATGTGAGAGAGACACATCGATTGGTTGCCTCCTGCACGAGCCCTGACCAGGGCCAGGGTTGGGGAGGAGCCTGCAACCAAGTACGTGCCCTTGACCGGAATTGAACCGGGGACCGTTCAGTCCACAGGCCGACGCTCTATCCACTGAGCCAAACTGGCTAGGGCTGTAATGCTTACTTAAGTTTAAAAATAGCCTCCCCGAAGCAGGTTCAACTTGCGCCAAGTGGAAAGCGACGGACGTGAGCGTTCCCAGCCTCTGGACACAAATCCCGGGTCACGCCAACCTCTCTCAGGCCGCAAGGCACAGCGCTGGGCTCGGGGCCCTGCAGCCTTCGCTTCAGGAGCGAGGGACGCCTCACACGTTCTAAACGGCGGCGGGTGTATGGAGGGGCCCGGGCCGGCTCCTTGTGCTGGGACAGGGTATGTGTGTGGGAATTTGGATTTTGTGGCTCTAAACTTTCTCCCCTTTCCCAGGGGTGGGGTACTATGTTCCCTTCTGAGGGTGGTTGAGGCTGAGGTGTGTGTAGCAGCGTAGAACCAGCTTGTTAATCCTGCCAGCCTCCCCATCCCTAAGGGAATCCTCTGATGGGGACAGTGGGAGCACGGGGAGTTGGGAACCGGAGACTGGAAAGGGCAAAGGCTCGGAGGATTTGGGGAGAGCATTGAGGAGCCAAATCACCAGGCAGGCAGTGGTGGTCTGGGCCTGGCTCTCAAAGACGAGATGACCGATGCGTGGCAGTTTGAACCTGCTTGTGAAGCGCAGACAAGTCTCGTAACTTACCAGGCGGCCGAGGAGCGGAGCCTGAATCGGCTCCCCAACATTTTGGATGTGGGACCGAAGCAAGAAAGCCCCCCCCCTCGGTCCCTCTTCTCCTCTGCAAAGTGGCTGGCCTGTAGCAGGCGCTCAGTAAGGACGCACTCACCTGCCCCCTACGGGCAGGTGTAGATTGTCGCTGTGATGGTCCTGCCCTCTCTGTGCTCGCTTGGGTGCAAGGGATCTCAGGAAGTGAGCTGGTTAGATGCTGAGCGGACATAGTGGATCTGAGGGTTCAGGGCTACCCTGTGGCATTTACGGCTCAGCATATGGGGAGCCTAGGTATGCCTTTAATGTCCTGTCCACTGTCATTCAGGACGTGTGGCGGGAGGGTCGCTGTGGACTGGCCCTTCAAGGCCCTGGTTTGACTTTCAGAGATCCAGAGCTGCTGGGTATGAGACCTGGGGGCCGGACGCCTCGCTGCAGGTCCCTGATGGAAAAAGAGCGTGTGCCTGTCTGTAGAGAGAAGCAGGTGATGGTGGTCTGGGCCGAGAGCGTCTATGGGATGCAAGTGCTGGAGGAGTCTGTTCACATGGAGGATCCTGGAAAGAGGAAAGAATGAGTCATTTTTACTCCCTGGGACTGTGGTTCCACCTGCTGCTTCCGTCGTGCCCCGCCTCCCCCCACCCTGCCCCCCGCCCAGATGGATTTAACATTAAAATCCAGCCAAGTCTTCGACAGTCTCTTTAGAAGTTACCGGTTTCTCTTCCTCCTCCTATGCTCTCTCTTCCCCTCCTACCTCTGCCCTGTGTCCCTCTTCCTCTCCCTGCCCCGCCCCCACCCTCTCCTCAGGGGGCAGAGCAGGGTAAGGAGAGGGGTAGCTGTGGCCCGCAGGTAGCTGGCCATTTTCTAGGTGGAGATGCATGAGACCACAGTTTATGAAGCTTGGGCCTTTCTGTCCCCCAGAAGCCTTCAAGGACGTGGTCTGCTTTTGCATGTAAAGTGGGCGTGGCCCCAAATGCCTGCGACCATCAAGTGCTCCTTTTGCCAGATGCTGGCTAGCGCTCCAGTCTGGGAACCGCTGACACTCCTGTTCACCGAGGCCCTGCCCTTCTGCCCCCAAGGGGAGTCTGAACTTCCACTGCCTAATCCAGCGCACGGGGAGCTCAGGGGCCTCAGCCTGCAGAGCTGTTACGGGGTATTCTCACGGCCTCTGCTTTGACTGGAGGGGGTTCACTCACCATCTTTTTTTTTTTTTTTTAACGAAACTGGAAAATTATATGGCCACGTGGAAGAAGTGCACAGCAGAAGAAATAAAAGGCCCCTAACCCTCCCTGACTCGCAGTCTTACTGATTTCTGAACATTTGATTGGGGTTAGCTGCTCAGTTCACCCTGTTTCTTGAGCAAAACTGACACCCCCATCCCCACCCCCAATCTGCAGATCATATCAGAGGTCCAGAAGGCCAAATTTGAAGTTTTTTAAATTTATTTAAGTGGGCGGTCCTAAAAATAGGCACGCGCGCTTGAATAACAACCCAAGAATCAAACCCCCGGCTTTTGAAATGGCTCGATTTCTGTGGCACACGCAGGTGGTTTGAGTCCAGTTCCTACAAATGTGCTCCCCACCACTCAGCCACACTCCCTCGCCCCGTATGGGAGTGACCAGGGTCCTGACACCTCGCGTTTACATGCAGCGTTTTTGCTCAGGAAGAATGGCCACGTGTGTGCACATCGAAAATGCATCTTTACAGGAACATGTGGTCGTTTCAAGAGCGACAAATCGTGCTGCTTGGTCTCCGCCACCCCTAACTCATTCCGTCTCTTCCCGTGGAATTACGGAGCGTGCCCCACAGCCAAGTGGCAATGCGGCCTTTCCCCCTCCTCCCCTAGGCCTTACATTGGCATGGAACCCACGTGCTGCTGCATCTTCAGACTTCAGCTAATTCTTCTAATTGCTAACTAGAACAACAAGAAATGCCTTGTCCTCGGGGTATGCTGCTGAGAGGATGGCTTTCCTGGTACTTGGGATATAATTAACTCCTTTAACTTCGACTGGACTGTTTCACCTCCATGTTTCTCAAAGTCCTGAGGATTATATACCAGCAGAAAATTAACCTCACCGCAGAATTCTTCAGCCAGAAGTTCGCTATCAAATTATATCCTACAGCAGGGATTCCCAAAATGAACTTTGGGAAGCTGACCTATCTTGAAGGGATATGGTCACCACATATCAAAAGCTAAGCTTAATCTCTTCTCTCAAACCTACCCCCAGTTCCCAGTCTTCTATTTTTTACAAAACAGACGCACTGTCTTCTCAGTCCTCCACCTCTCCCTTCTTTTCTCCACAGACAGTTGCCTGCCAATCCCATCCACTGGGCTCCGTGCTTGCAGAGCCCGCCTTCTCCCCATCCCCACGTGCCGCCGCCCTAGACCAGGCCCATGGCTGTGGATTTCCCCCGTCTCTCCCCGCCTGCTCTGCACACTGCTCACGCTCCTTGTGGATTTCTCTCTCAGGCATCTCCCATCGTCACCACTTCCCTGCTGGGGACCTTCAGGCCTCCCACTTGCGCGTGGATTTAGGATTTCCCGGAGGGCTTGCTGAGCCCCAGCCCCGGAGTTTCTCATCCGGGGGGTTTGGCCAAGGGCTAGCCATGTGCTTTTCTTACCAGGGCAGTGCATCCCCTGGTCATCCTTCGAGGCCTCGGCTCCAGGGCGAGCCAGGCCTATAGTCTCCAGGCTGCTCCTGTCTGTTCACTCTGACTTCCTCCCTGCTCTTGGCTCAGCCGTGCTCATTGGAGCCCCTCAGGTCACGTAAGGACACGCGTCAGGCTCCTCCAGAGCAAGCTCTGTGTCTTATCCCCTGATTCTCATCTCGCAGTTGACAGGTGTGGTCACGACTCAGCAGAGGGCATGGGGGGAGTTGGGGGGGGGGGGGCATGGCTTTTGTAGACAAAACACTGAGCAGCGTCAGCAGGCCCTCCCTGTGGAGGCCTGGCTGCCTGTGCCTCAGGCCCCGCGGGTGCAGGCAGTGGCAGCGCGGCCAGGAGGCCTTTGTTCAGGCAGAGGGCTCCTCGGCACCAGGCTTGTCACGCCTCTTCCTCCTCTTAGCCTTTTCTTCTTCCCATTCTCCGGCATTTAATTCCCCGTCCCTCTTCTCTTCCTGCCTCCTCACGATGCCCTGGGTCTTTTGGTGGCTTCCTGGGTTGGAGAGGTTTCTGAATCTTACTATAAAGCCACAAAATTGCTTCTGAATTCTAATCTGAATATTGTTTGTAGCAAAGATACTGGCTAAGAAGGACCGTTACTGTAGTTAGGGCATGTTATAGGGCGTCTGAGGCACAGTCTACATGTTCATATTCTACAGGAAACAGGAAAGTTGTAGTTTAACTAAAAATAACCCTGGACATGGACACCTGGTATCCCCATTTTGCAGAAGGGAAAACAGACTTAGCGATGAAGCAGTGATGACGCGTGATTCTGTTTGCATCTTTGTGCACACGAAGAAGAACTGCTTTGCTTTCTGAAGTAGCATGCTGTAGTTACCAACTACATTTGGCACCGTGCCTACAGGTATGAGAAAGCTTCTGCCAAGTCAGAGAAGAGTGTGTGACGATAGGATATATGCCTGGGTGACATTTACTCCAGAAAATCACTAGCAGGTTTGGATCAAGACTGAAATACACATATGTAGCGCCTAGTGGAGACTGAAAGAAGGCATATAGCTGTAAACACACAGAAAAAAGCCCGGAAGAGACTCACCACACTGGGAATAGGGGCCAGTCATTTTGTCCTTGGTGGTTATTCAGAACTTTTTTACCGTGTAAATGACAACTTGGAGGGGAGGGGAGGGAGCATGTGGGAGGAGGCGAGAAGAATTATAATTAAAAAACAACAAGATGCCCTAGCTGGTTTGGCTCAGTGGATAGAGCGTCGGCCTGCGGACTGAAGGGTCCCGGGTTCGATTCCGGTCAAGGGCACATGCCGGGGTTGCGGGCTCAATCCCCAGTGGGGGGACGTGCAAGAGGCAGCCAATCAATGATTCCCTGCCATCATTGATGTTTCTATCTCTCTCTCCCTCTCCCTTCCTCTCTAAAATCAATAAAAATGTATTTAAAAAGATAACATTTTAAAAAATGTTAAAAATCTTTAAAAAAAACAACAACAACAAGAACCCAGCTGGTGTGGCTCAGGGGTTGAACATCGATCTAAGAAACAGGAGGTCACGGTTCCATTCCCGTCAGGGGCACATGCCCAGGTTGTGGGCTCGATCCCCAGTAGGGGGCGTGCAGGAGGCAGCCAATCAGTGATTCTCTCTCATCATTGATGTTTCTCTCTCTCCCTCTCCCTTCCTCTCTGAAATCAATTAAAAAATATTTTTTTAAAAAAAAAAACACAACAAGAAAAGGAACCCACCCAAACATGCCTGGCCCTCGTTACCTGAGGGCGGGTCTCCACGTGGCTCTTCCCACCAGCTCTGCCTGCACAGCCCTCTGCTCTCCGAGACGCCGGCCTTTGCCTCTTCTTCGCGAAGGCCTGCCTGTCTCCTTCCTTTGCACCTCCGGCCAGCAGCGACTCCTCCCCCCCTTCGAACAGTCCTTTCTTGCTGGCGCCGTCCGTCTCATTTCCCAAAGAAAGGGTTTCCTGGCCTTGCAGCGGTGAAGGCCCCTCTCTAGTTACACCGAATGGCAGGCTCTGGCCCCACAGGAACTGACCTTTGACTCCTCAGTGCCTGTATCTGGACCCCCTGCAGTGACTGTGGCCCCGAGGGCGCAGCAGCTCACAGGGTGACGGGGCTGCTGGGCAGGTGTGCTCGCTGAGCCAGCGGGTGAAGGCAGCCAGAGAAGGGCTCTGCGTCGCTGTGAGTGTGCGCGACACACGTGCGCAGACGGGTCTGCACCTCCTGCGTCTTCCAGCCGATGATCGCAACTGGCAGGTGCTCTGAGAAGCCAAAGTTCCCAGCGAAGTGCAGTGCAGTTGGCAAAGGGAACAGTGGAAATGATCTCCCAGAGAATATGGTCCGCTATACTTCGGTAAAACATACTTCAGATAACGTATGGAAGCGAAACTGAACGGCACGGCATTTCCCTGCGAGCCGACCCGGATGGGTCCTCTGCCGCTCCCTCCCTTCAGGGCATTCAGCAAGCACCGCTGGCTCACTGGCAGCTGCTCCCCAGGGCCCTGGGGTCGAGGGCGGGCACGTCAGGATGTTCGTTGTTTTTTGTGTGTGTGTGTGTGTGTGTGTTTTATGATTCCAGTACTTGTTTTTCTTTTTTTTTCTTTTTTTAATTTCTTTATTGATTAAGGTGTCACATATTTGTCCTCATCCCCCCAGGCTGTTCGTTTTTAATGCTTTCTCCTAACGAGCTCATCTGTCTGTGTGTTTCCGTAGGGCAGCGATGGCGCGCGGAGATCCACGCTCCTGGACAGTGACGAGCCCATGGCGTATTTCTATGACGACGTCAGAACCTTGTACGAAGGCTTCCAGAGGGGCATCCACGTGTCGAGTAAGCACCGACTGAGTTTCTGTGCTGACGCTGAAGGGTTCCCTTCAGGAGTGACCCCTCTTCCTGTCGCTCAGGCCTCCCTCTCCTCCGTGACTCCTCCAGAGAGAGACCCAGCGCCCACCGGCCCCTCAGGACCGTCCCTGTGGCTGCAGCGTGGGTTCCACGTACAAACGTGTTCAGCGAGCCGTGCGTTTTACAGTCACCCGCACACTCGCTCACCGTGGGCCGACGTTCCCTGCAGGCACGAGACCCGCCTCACTGGGCCTGGGCCGGTCTTTTTCAAAGCTCTTGATCAGGAGACTCGTATTTTAAGAAATAAATGCTGGCGTCCCGAGGAAGCAGTGCTCCATCAGGGGCCCTGGGGAGACGGGACGGCCCTTAGTGACCGACCGTGGCCGCAGAGACCCCGATGTCCCGCACCTGCCCTCCCTCCCAGCCCTCGTCCAGCTCGTCACGGGCACTTCCCAGGACGCCAGCCTCTGTGCTTCCTCCCCTCCCCACCCATCACGGAGCCTGTTCCTCCCACCCAGCCAGGGCACTGTATGTGCTTACTAACCCTCTGAATTCAGGCTGCATTTCTCCTTTTCTGTCACGCCTTCCTGGGCTGTCCTCTCCCATCCCCTTCCTTTGGGGCGGTGTTGCCCGCCCCCTCCCAGCATCCGCACCTGTTTACCCGCCTCCTTTCCGTCCCGTCAGCGCTGCTCCTCGACCAGGGCAGCCGTCTCTTCTCTCGGCGCCGACACAGCCTGGCACACACCCCTCAGCGCCCCCCACCCCTCTTTTTGCTTTAGTCTCTTCGCTTTTGCTTGCTCCAGGTTCCTCCCTAGAAATGGTCCTTGGGGGCCACGCTTTACTTAAACCTGTGGGCGGTTAGACCGTAATCTCCGTAGGTCACACACTGTGGTGCTGTTGCCCTCCGTCCCCCACACGCTGCCTGTGACGTGTGCGCGAGAGGTGCCGCTGGCTTTCCCTTGACACTGGCAAGTTGGACTCTGGGTTCACTGCGTCTCCCCAGTATTCCTGCAGCACACTCATGAAGCCCCACTCTAAAGGGAAAGCTAGCGTACTTCTAGGTTATTGAGTTGACAGGTTTCTTCAGAGCTAGTATCAGGGTAAGGGTTTGTCTATGAGGATAAATAGAGGTAGATCAGCCTAAGGTAAGGGCACATGAAAAATATATATATGCCTGTGTGTGTGTGTGTGTGTGTGTGTGTGTGTGTGTCATTTACCACCACCACAAAGCACACATGTGTGTAAATATACATACATTTTCCCCTCTAGGCCAGTGGTCGGCAAACTCATTAGTCCACAGAGCCAAATATCAACAATACAACGATTGAAATTTCTTTGGAGAGCCAAATTTTTTTAAACTTAAACTTCTAATGCCACTTCTTCAAAATAGACTCGCCCAGGCCGTGGTATTTTGTGGAAGAGCCACACTCAAGGGGCCAAAGAGCCGCATGTGGCTCGTGAGCCGCAGTTTGCCGACCACGGATCTAGGAGGATGGGGACTTACGTCATACTTCTGAGTGTCCCCTGATGTTAAGACAAGTCACGTAACTTTTGGGGGTCACGTTCCCTACTTGGGAAATGAAGGACTTATATGAATGTTTCAGAGAAGTTGAAGAAAAATAAGTTCAGTGTTTTTAGCTTACACTGATTAGAAGGGGTTGCTTTACAGGTTATTTTATTCTTTTTTCTTTCCCCAGAGGAGCTTTTTATTCCAAGCTTTAATTTTCCGAGGCTGCCGTAAGACTGGCCTTCCATAGGAGAGCGTGACCAGCATCTAGATAGTTGGAGTTTGCTGAATGATGGCAGAGCCAGCCGAGAGTTTTTAGACCTGGTATTTTAAGGCTGTGCCGGGGCGCGGTTTGCAAAGATTGCGATCCCTGTTCAGTGGTTCCCATCCCCAGCTGCACTTCAGGGTCTTGGGGCGGGGTGGGGGGAGGGGAGAAGTGTGTGGAGCTTTTGAA
The DNA here is from genome assembly GCF_027574615.1 of Eptesicus fuscus. Lineage (NCBI taxonomy): Eukaryota > Metazoa > Chordata > Mammalia > Chiroptera > Vespertilionidae > Eptesicus > Eptesicus fuscus. Next base: position 96,276,405 of record NC_072480.1, read on the forward strand.
AATACTCAGGCCCAGGCCCCATCCCTGTCCGATTATGTCAGGAATGTTGCTAGCAGGGCCTGGGTATAGTACATATTTTAAGTTCCCCAGCTGAGCCTGGGGCTCACTCCACTGTTCTAGAGCTAGAATCCACAAACTTCTCCTGTGCAGGGCCAGATAGTGAATGTTTTGGGGTTTGGGGCCATCTGGTCTCTGTTTCAGCGATTCAGCTGCAGCCTTCGATAATACTTAAGGGAATGAGTGGGGCTGCGTTCCAAAAAGTGTGTTTACAAGAGCAGGTGGCAGGCCTGATTGGCCCTGGCTGTGGATGGCCCGCCCCTTTTCTTGAGGAATAAAGAAATATCATTTCTTACGGCCACTGTATTTCCTTTTCCACCTGAAAACAACAGCTGGTGGAACTTGTCGTGTGTGGCGGGTCTTTTTCATTTTTGGAGATGACATTGACATACAGCGTTGTGTTAGTTTCAGGTGTACAACACAGTGACTCCCACAGTGAGTAGTTAACACCCATCACCACACAGTTACAGACTTTGCTTGTGATGGGACTTTTAAGATCTGCTCTCTCAGCAGTTTTCACACACACAGTACCGTTTGGTTCACTGTGCTCTGTGCATCACCCCCAGGACCCACTTATTGACCCCCGGCAGCCGGGCCTGTATAGCAGCCCCTGTGGGCTGAAGAGGCTCTGAGAGTAAGGCCCCTGGGTACTCTCCCCTGTGTTGGTCAGGTCGGCCTCGGAGCCAGGCCTCAGGACGGCCTGAGTCCTCACCACTGACTCTGGACCCCACACGCGCACCGCACTCCTCAGGGCCTGGAGGGGGCCACGCTCTGCCTTTCCTCCCCCTTCCTCCGGGCCCCCACCCCAGAGAGGAAGCCCTCAGCTGGCTCAAACAGAGGATGGCGAAGCCAGATGTCTTAGGTCTCAGAGCGGAAGCGTAGAGGCCTCGGTCGGACGGGAGGTGACAACGCTTCCAGCTTCAGTCCGGTTCCCCGGAGAAGGAGCCGCGCAGGCGCAGCGCACACAGCTGCTGCACACCTGGTTTCGTTGGGACGCATTCCTGTGTGCGGTCACCTCTGACCGTCTGAACGCGGCAGCTTTTTCCCCGGTGAACGTAACCTTTCCCTCCCACAACTACAACTGAGCATAAAGTTCGCTTGGGATCCACCTGTAGAAAGGAACGTGTGTAATTCCAAATGTAAATGACTTTGATTGTATTTATTAGTGAGCTAGCCGTTAGTGTGAATAATTCATATAATTAATATGGGTCTTTCTTTCTGCTTATTAGGTACCTAAGTGGGAGTCAGGACACATCCTGATATTCCCTAACTTTTGCATATGCCTTCTCTCCTCTCATTTCCTCCTCTCCTGCCCCACTTAAGAAACAAAATAGAAATAAATTAAACAAGCAAAAAAAAAAAAAATCAAACCAAAACCCAGGGAGAATTATTTCCCACCTGAACTCATTATTTCTAATCTGAGGACCACCAGAGTCTACCAGAGACTGTAGAACGAGGTGGACTACAGCTTGAGCTGTTGATGCGTGTTACACCCATTGCTTTCTCCTTTTTTAGATAACGGCCCTTGCTTGGGCTCTCGGAAGCCAGACCAGCCCTATGAATGGCTTTCCTACAAGCAGGTGAGTTTTCGGGCTCTGTGGGCGCCTTGCACAGCTGGAGCGGTCCAGTGTGTGGGTTCTGGGAGCCATCTGCAGAACGCATGCGCCTGACTAGCTCAGAGCTTTAGGATAAACGTGCAGCATCCGGATGGGGAAGTCTGACACAAAGATTTGGGGAAAACTAGTGAACTGATTGAGCTGGTGGTTCAAAGTACTTAATTTTTTTTATTGATTGATTGATTTAGAGAGAGAGAGGCAGGGGGGAGGGAGAGAGAGACATCAATTGGTTGTCCCACGTATTGATGCATTCATTGATTGATTCCTATATGTGCCCTGACCGGAGATGGTACCCGCAACCTTGGTGTATCAGGGCGACGCTCCAACCAACTGAGCTCTCCGGCCAGGCCTTAAGCACTTTATTTTGGAACCAATGTGGATGCATTGTGGAGCAGAGTATAATCCTACCTAATAAAATAGTAATATGCAAATTGACCGCACCTTTGCTACACCCAAGCCATGCCCACCAGCCAAAGCCACGCCCACCCGCCAATCAGGGCGAGTATGCAAATTACCCAGCAAAGATGGCAGTTAATTTGCATATGCTGAGGGAGGGAGGAGTGAAGACTGAAGACAACTTAGAAGGAAGAGGGAGGAAAAGTGGAAAGCAAGGTGGCTGCCAGAGGGAAAGCCCGGGGGGCGGGGGGCGGAGCGGGGCGGGCGGCAGCAGCAGTGCACAAGGCCGCAGCGGCCGCTTGCAGGATTCTTCCTGCAAATGGGCTACTAGTTTTGAACATAAAATTCTAGAAATGTGTGCTCGCTTCGGCAGCACATATACTAAAATTGGAACGATACAGAGAAGATTAGCATGGCCCCTGCGCAAGGATGACACGCAAATTCGTGAAGCGTTCCATATTTAAAAAAAAAAAAAATAAAATTCTAGAAATGTGTTGAAGCAGGCGACTCCGCCCTATACCCGTGGAGGGATAGGACTGCTCCTCTCTGCCGTGAGAGGTTCTGGGAGAGGTGAGAAGCCCCAATATAGAGTAACCCTCATTTGTAGAGGAGAAAGTCGGGTCCCAGACAGGGATGGGCTGGCCATGGTCCCAGCTGGTTAGTGGCAGAAGCAGGGCCATAAGTGGGGTCCGTGCCACCTGGTGTGGGGCTCAGCAGTGTGTCCTGGCCAGCGTGGGACCCCTGCGACCTGTAACCCCAGGGCCGCCACCCACAGCCGCACAGAGACACGCCTGTGCTCATCGTGAATACCAAGGACGCGGGGATCTGGCTGTTCTCACGCGTGTCCCTCCGCAGCCCCACCTCGTCCGCGTGCGGCTGGTCAGTAGTGGTCTGTGAGTGGCAGGTAGCAGAGCAGGAGGACACTGCCCTTTAGTTGTAGTTTTATGATTCCCATGAGTCCACACGCCCGCGCTTCTCCTCGGTCCCCATGGAGCCGCGGACCCACAGGAGCAGCTGGCGGTGGCGGCCAGGCTGCCTCTGTCCCCAGCGCAGCTGCCAGGAAGTGCTCCCTGCTCCAGGGGCGGGCACCTGGGCCTCCGTGCGCACGCAGCCTTCCTCCTTCCAGGCTCTGTGTGGGCCTGTGGTTCGCAGTTGCTGTCGTCCGGGTGTGCATGTGGAGGGGTTGTCATTAGGAGCCACAGAGCCAGCTCAGGAGCCAGGCTTTATGTCTCCCAACACCAGCGCACAGCGTCCTTCCCTTCCCTCGTCTGAGGATCAGCGGGGTCCAAGGCTTTGCTTGGGTATCTCGAGAGAGAGGGCAAAGAGGCGAGAACGGTGGCAAGCCTTGAGTGTAGGCGTGACTGGATGGATTTTGCTGTTTTGTTTGCCTTCCCAAAGCCAAATAATATGTTCAAATAGTAGTTTTCGAGATCCCTCCTTTTTGCATGTGGTGCAAAGACTGTGTGTGTGTGTTGCACATACAACATTGCATGATAGTCTCAGGCCTCGCAGCATCCTCAGGTGCTTTCTGGATTACCTGTGTCGCGTTACGTACAGCGATATTTTCCCACGTTACTTCTCTCACGTGTGGGCGGGAAGCGAGAACACCCACTGCAGGCTGGGTTTTCCTGAGCAGACTGAAGCTCACTGGGGTTTCTCAAGGTGTTCACCTCTGTGTTGTACCTGTTCGTCGGGCTGGTGGACATAAACACTGGGCTCACTGACGCCCACTTTGGATTTGTACATTTCTGTCTGTTTTTCACCACCTGGGGGTGCTGGCCTTTGAGGGCAGCATCCCTTTCGAAGAAAGGTATGGCCCCTCTTTCTAGAGACGGAAAGTCACGCATGTTATCCCAGGGAGCTCTGCGAACACTGCAGGCACGTCCCAGGTTCCCGTCCCTTAGTGCCGGCGATGGTTGTGAAACAGCCACGGGGTGTGGTGGTGACTAGCATCCTAATGTCACCCTCTGTCACCGACCAGTGTCGGCTCGCATCCCACGGCAGAGCCACGATGGGCGTATGTGGCAGAGCCAGTCGCGTTCTGGGTACCATAGGCGGGCTTTACCCCCTGTGGTGTGGGCGGGAGCCCAGAGCGCTCCTGAGAAGAAAGGAGAGAACTCCAATTTTAAAGATTTTAAAAGCTTTTTTTAGTTAATTTGGGCAGGAATGGGGAGAGGATGGGGCAAGTATATAGTCCTGCCTCATTTTTTATAAACCTACCTATTTTTATTTGGTTGTAATAATAGTATGCATTGTTGTATATTTTTACTTAGGATTGTTGCACATATTCTAAGTTTGGTGTGGTTTCCATAACTGTAATATGTACGCGCTGTATGGCATTTCCCAGAGACGTGCATCTGTACCTAACCCAGCCGTGGCTCTCGTCCCCTGGAGTTCTGTGACTTTTCCGGGGTGGGGAACGTCCACCCACGGGCTGTATAGGCCCACGGGACCATTCGGTCTGGCCCTGCCAAGATGATTAGTAAATTAAATGTTTGACCAAATATAGCAGGCTAATCTTTAAATTGATAATTGTGTATGGCCCGCAAATTATGTTATAAATAGCCAAATGGCTGTTGGCAGAAAAAAGGGTTTCCCATCCCAGCAGGTAATTTTGAAATATATGTCTTTGTACATAAACATTTTTAAGCCTCCTTTTAAAATTGAATTATTTCCTAAGAATAAAGTCTGAAGAATGGAATTGGAGAGCCCAGTGAGAAGAACTTTCTTATTATTTTAAAAGATCTTCCCCAAACTTGCTGTTTCTGTGTTGATACCAAATGACAAGTTTTGGCTGCTTTGCTGCTCTTTATAAATACCAAAAAGAAATCTGCGTCCCTGTATTCCTTTTGTAATTTGACGGGACTCTGTAAAACTGAAGTATGACCGGGCCTGGGTGGGCAGCCCTGCCCTGTGGCTGCAGCCGTGGCTCTGCAGGAGGCCCGTGAGGTCAGGGGTGAGTCCCGGGGAGGAAGCCATGATGTTCAGGAGGCGTCCCCGAAGGTGCCTCTGCTCACCCCCTTCTGTGCGTGCTGCTCCGCTGCCCCAGCTTCACTCCTGGGCTCGGGCCTGAGCTGCCGCCGCTTCTCCTCCCGCTCCAGGTTGCGGAAATGTCGGAGTGTGTGGGCTCGGCGCTGATCCAGAAGGGCTTCAAGGCTGCCCCCGACCAGTACATCGGCATCTTCGCCCAGAACAGACCTGAGGTAATGCCCGGCAGCCCTGACCGACCGACCGTCCGTCCGTCCACGGCTCTGAGCGTTCTCCGGCGGAAGAGCCAGTCAGGCCACACCTGCCCCTGCTGGGGACCAGACCTGTGGTCTGACTTCTCCTGAGAATGTGGCTTTGGCTTCCACCTTAGAAAGTTACACGTGTAAAACCCCGAGCCAGGGCCTGCTTAGCCTTTAGGTCAGTGGTTCTCAACCTTCCTAATGCCGTGACCCTTTAATACAGTTCCTCATGTCGTGGTGACCCCCAACCATAAAATTATTTCCGTTGCTACTTCATAACTGTGATTTTGCTACTGTTAATGAATCGTAATGTAAATATCTGTGTTTTCCGATGGTCTTAGGCTCTACAGCAGCGGTTCTCAACCTGTGGGTCGCCTAAGACCATCGGAAAACACAGATATTTACATTACGATTCATTAAAAATAGCAAAATCACAGTTATGAAGTAGCAGCGAAAATAATTTTATGGTTGGGGGTCACCACAACATGAGGAACTGTATTAAAGGGTCGCGGCATTAGAAAGGTTGAGAACCACTGCTTTAGGTGGGGGAGAAAATCACTTTATTAAACATGATTGGCTCTGCTTTTTTAAACCAGATTCCCAAACAAAGTCCTTCCAACAGATAACTCACAAAGGAGTCTTCTGTGATTAGAAAAGCTGCGTTAATGACTTCCAAAGAAACTGGCATACAGTTTTGTCCGTGGCAAACTCACGTTTTCTCCCTGAAGGACGTCCTTTTCCCTCTCAGGTTACGAAGCGTAAAATACCACGGGCCCCGGGGCAAGTGCCTCAGCGTGGCCTGGCCTCGGTGTGGCCTCCCGGGCTGCTGTTCCGCTGTCGGGGCCCAGCCACGGCGCCTCTGTGAGCCCCTGTCTTGGAGGCGCTGCCGGTGGTGGGGGTGAACAGATGAGTGGCGTAGCTGCCGTGCGAAAGGGCACGCACCTGCCTGAAGGAGTCCGGTCGATTCTTAGACCTACGTGTGTCCAGAGGGTTTGCTGGCTCCACCCATGTGCTGCCAGCTGCTCTATAAATTAGAGCGGCTCCTCCGTGTCTTACGTCCTGCCAAGGGAAAAACAGCGTTTTCCGCAGCGGGGTCATTTCCAGGCTCGTGGAATTTCATTTCTTCCATTTGAAGTGAAACCTATTCAAATGAACACACCCGCAATTTTTGTTTTAGGGAACTTTTATAAGGAATCTACAGTTAGGACACACAGCCCTTGTTTTAAGAAGTAGTTCTCTTCCTATATTTATGAGTTAGTTTGACAAATGTTTACTGAGTACCTGCTATATGCCAAGGCACTGTGCCAGGCACCGAAGTACCACAGTGACTTGGGTCCTCTCCGAGGTACTGTGTAAAGAAAGACAGCCCCACACGTTGATGCTTTCTCTCTAACATGCTAAGTGTGGTCAGAGGGCAAGCGGATTGTGGGAGCGCAGTCAAGGAGGACTTCCTGGAGGTGGCGGCTGAGTGGGATCTTGGCAGCAGCGCGGGTGGGGAAGCCAAAGGAATGTTCTCACCAAGCAGCATGTATATGTTGGGAGAGCCTGGAGTCGCAGGAGAAGGGCAGGGAAGACGACCACATGTACCCCTGTACCTGCTAAGCAGTGTGGGCCTTACCTCCTGGTTGGCGGCTTGAAATTGGTTCCAAGGGGGAAAAAAGGAGAGAAAACAGTCGCAGGTCAAGTGAGAGTGAGTGGGTCGTGCTCCCTTCCATGGCAGCTCTGCCTCAGTCTGGCCTCGGTCGGTGCCGAGTCAGAGTCCGGCGGAGGACTGCAGTGCCGCTGGGGGTAGCGGGCGCCCCTGAGGATCCTGCACATTTGCCTGGGAGGTCGGTGAGTTGCTATGTGGCTGCCGAGTTTGGAGACCAGATGACCAGTTACTGCATCACTTCTTTACGTCCTTCCTATCCTGGGGAGATTCTGCCAGAACAGTTTTCCTGGTGGACAAGTGCGTCCCTCCTTCCCCCGTTCCCACCTACTGCCCGCCTCGGCCAGACTGACCTTTCTCCGTCCACAGTCACTGTTTCGCTGAGAAAGCCCCAGAGGCCGTGCCTTGCCTGGGGACCAGAGCCGGGCGCCTCCCGAGCCAGGGGCCTGCCCCCGCCCACGGCCAGCCTTCTGGTCCCCACTCCCTCGGGACCTCCGGGCCAGCCAGTGGCTCACTGACCTCCTTCCTGCTTTTAATTCTGCAGTCCCCGCTCTTGGGATCTCCTTGCCTTTCTCTCCATCTGTCCACTTCAGAGCTCAGCAAGGCACCTGAGTACGGGGCTTGGGCTCTTGCAAAGGGGCAGCTCGGTTACTCCCCCAGAAAGGTCACTGGCTTGTCTTGTTAATTACCTTTCACAGCTGCCTCCTTCTCCCAGCAAATGGCACCTCCTCCTAAGCGGGGGCCAGTGTTTGGTGCTCACTGTGAATCCTTCGCGGGCCTGGCAGGTGCACTTTGGGTCTAGTGTTGGTCTCCGTGGAGTGGTTCCGTGATGACGTGTCGTTTTCTCTCCCAACCCTTCCTGCCTGTCTAGTGGGTGATCATTGAGCAGGGATGCTTTGCGTACTCCATGGTGGTCGTTCCCCTCTATGACACCCTGGGAACCGAAGCGATCACTTACATCGTCAACAAAGGTACGTTGTGGCCTGCGGGTGGACGCTGGCCTCCTTGTTAGATTCCGTGATTGACATTTGCCTATATTTGATTTGAAAGGGATTTTATATTTAAATGTCCATCTACCTTTTAAAAAATTATACAGTCAAGCTCATTTTCCAGAGCATCTTGCTCCATTGTGCCTCTTGTTTTCCAGCTGAACTCTCCCTGGTTTTTGTGGACAAGCCAGAGAAGGCCAACCTGCTATTGGACGGTGTAGAAAACAAGCTGACCCCCGGCCTTAAAATCGTAGTTCTCATGGACTCCTACGGCAGCGATCTGTTGGAACGCGGCAAGAAGTGCGGGGTGGAGATCATCAGCATGAAGGCCCTGGAGGTGAGTCCTGCTCTGCCCAGGTCTGGAGGGTTCCCAGGGTCATCTGGGCACAGGCGTGGCATCCACTGGACCACACAGGCTCAGCCCTGGCTGGTGTCTCAGCCATGAGCGATACGGAGCAGAAACTCCTGTCTCGTGTGAAAAGAATTCCACGTGCACGCCCGGAGTCACTGTCCCATCTGACAGAGTCCTCTCCTCCAGGGAGTCGCAGTGCTCACCCGTTTATTCCAGAGCCGGACACGCCGCGCCAGTGAAGGCGGGAAACGTGGCGTTCGGTGGCAGGCAGGGACTGAGCTTTGTGCCTCTTTAGGCTTTAATGCCTTTTACCCTCTGATTTGTGTCTAAAACGGAGCCAGGTATGGACATCCGCCTCCCTATTCTTTTTCCCCAAATTGCTTTTGTAGAGGCCTGGTGAATTTCCAGCAGGGATGTTGGATTTGGTTTATTGTCATACTAAATTTCTTCAGATTCACATTCATTACAACGTTAAAGGTAACCATTCTGGGAAAATGAGTGCGGCTCACACTGAAATTGGCTGTTAGACATCAGCTCACGTGAGAAGCTGATTCTCCCCGTTGGCTTGGAAATTAGAGTTCAATCCCAAGTTGCAGGCAGGAGGGGACCTTGTATGTACACATCATAGCAAGTAATAGGCTGCGTAGAGTCAGCAGTTCCCTTTCTGAAAACCTTATGTGCTTTCCTGGATCCGCTATAAATAGGGTTTAAAATTTATGTATGGTTTTCTGTAAAGCATCGGGGCTATATGAAATAAGGATCTACCAACCCTTTCCTGGGGAACTTTGACGTCAGAGAGAAACTGTCATTTGTTGTAACAGAGCCTCCTGCCTCACTCAGACACACGCACACACACTCACAGTCACACATCACACACAGAAACACACATACAGTCATAGCCACACATGTACTCACACATTCACTCTCACACACATACACACAGCAGTATGGAGCATGAGTCCATAAGAGCCAATAGATGTTAAACTGGGTTGTTTTACTTGTCATCCCCTTTCATAATAATGTAATCTCTTTTCCCCCATCTCCTCCTCCTCCCTAACCACCCCAACACACACATACACACACACACAGGAATTTTTTTGTCTTTTTTGACTACTATATGATAAAGAAGTAATTTTAAGGTTAAAAGTGTAGATGGATGAATGAAGATTATAATATAAAGTTTATATTAAAGTCCTTATTTATAAAAGACATTGCTTTATACTTACCTCTGTAATTTGATTCATATTTTGTTTTACAATTTTGTGAGCAAAAGATTGTTTTAAGAAATGAACTTCTCTTGGCCTTGTAAAAGCTTACGTTTATTGTAAAAGTTGTTACATGTATCTCTAGTTGACGCCTCACAGCTCTGTTGATTTCATTATGGTCGTACCTTTTTAAGTGTGAGTATAGTTGGTTTACAATATTATGTTAGTTTCCGGTGTACAATATAGTGATTGACATTTTTATACCTTATCGTGTGTCCCCCACTAATTGTAGTGATCACCTGTCGACACAGACTTACTTAAAATTAGCTTTATGGCTGATCTTGTGATCACGTTTATATTACCATATATTTATGTGTGATCAGAAATAGAAATATTGGTATTTGGAATGTTTGCATTTTTTCCAATATTTTATTATAAAAATTTTAAAACATGAAAATAAGTTGAAAGAATAGTACTATAGATGGCCACGTACCCACCAAAAGTCTGCAATTAACATTTTAATGTATTTGTGTAATCACATGTTTGTCCCTCACTCTGTCCTCTATTCACCCATCAGTCTTTTATTGAATACGTTTTCAGTAGGTTGCAGATTTCATTGCCCTTAGAACTACATTAACCGAATTCAGTGTTTTCTGTTTACGGCTCTTCTTCTTTGGCATTTGGATCCTAAAGATGACAGTTGTTTACTTTTACGATTACTGCGCTTTCTTCTAAACGATCACATCAGACAGGTGTCAGGCCATGAAGCTTTCTAGGCAAATAGTGCACTAGTTTGGATAACATTGTTCTGTAGGTGGCCATACGGCACCAGGTGTTGGGGCAGTGGGTTCAGCAACCTCTGTACTTGAGTTCTAGGAAAAAAATCAGGGCCAAGACCAAATACCAAAGAGCATTTATTCAGAAAACCACAGAGGAGGAAGAAATGAGCTCAGGAAACAAGTTACGGAGGCAAAAGAAGGGCCCTGGAGCTTAGGAGAGAGGAAGGGAAGGGCAAAGGGCCTGGGGGGCGGGGAGGAGACCCGGAGGGGAGGGGAAGGTGTGGATGAATGGGTCCTCCCTCCTAACAGCGTTTAAGGCTGGGCGTTCAGGGGCGGTCCCAGGGGAGGGTGTCAGTAGAATATTCGTCAGCTTTCCAGGTGTGTCCTTTCAGTGTCTCTACTGATTGCTGGCCGGCGGGCAGGGGGTCGTTATCCAGTGCCGCTGGTCTGGCTTTGCTGCTTTTCTGGGCCTGGAGCTGAAGTACAACTAGACGTTATCTCTAGGGAGGAAAGGCCAGGAGGTCCAAACCCCAGGACCAGGATCCGCTGGGGAGGAGGTTACCCCGGGGGTGGGGTCCTTGCTTTTCCGGTTTTGCCCATTGCTAGGCACCGGGGCTTTCTGCCCTGGTGAGTTCCTGTACTTGGCTCACCGACCTTTCTCTGTCTAACTGCCTATCACAGTTCCCAATAAATTGAGAGCTAAGTTGCATATCACTACTGCTTATTTGATTTAATATCAATTTTTGAAGAATTAGGGATCTCAAGAAGTTGTGTAAGAATTTTGAATAGATGAGTGGGAATTTAGATCTGATAAAGATTATTTTGAAAAAAAAATGAGGGAATTCTCATTGATTTTGTTCTTAGTTGGCTTCCGTTTGGATGTTAGTATTTGTGTGTTTAATCAGCGATCTGCTATGCATGTAACTTAAAATGTAAAGAAGATGAAAAGCTGTTGAAAACTGTGCGCTGGACAGAAACTCACTGAGGCCTGCGCGCACCCATGCGATTGTTATTAGTCTAGGTGTGCGCACTCCCTGTGCCCACTGACGCGGTTCTGTTTCCAAAAGAATATACAGAGTTCATTTTAAAAATTAATGAAGATTGCAGTTGTCATGAAACTGCTTCATGCAGTACCCTGACCCGTGTCACAGGGAGCCCTTGGTGGGAGCGGCTCCTAAATGAACCCATCCTTCTTCTTGTTAATCCTCACCTGAGGGTATTTTCCCATTGATTTATTAGAGCGAGTCGAAGGGAGAGGGAGCAACAGAGAGAGAGAAGTACCGATGTGAGAGAGACACATCGATTGGTCGCCCCCTGCACGCACCCTGACCCAGGCTGGGCATCGAGGTATATGCCCTTCACCGGAATCGAACCCGAGCCCCTTCAGTCTGTGGGCCGACCTTCTAACTACTGAGCCAGACGGGCCAAGGCGAATCCGCCCTTCGTAGCCTTCACGTCCATTCTGGAGCGGCCTTAACCCTTCCGTCCCGGCCTGTTTGGTAGTCAGAGGGTCCTTTCTCCGCCCCACGCGGGGAGTACGGGGCTTGGGCTTCTGAATGGCTGCCACTGAAACCTGCAGACTGGCTCTCTCTCTCCGGATGGAGGTGTTTGTTATGCAGAATTGGGTGAGCAGGTGCCTTGCTGTGCTCTGATTTGGGGACCGGGCTGAGCATCTGCAGCCAGCTCTTCGGGGACAGTCAGGAGCTGGGTTTCGGGAAAGGCCAGAACAGGGAGTAGGGGCCAGGAAATCCATCATGAAACACTCTGATTCCTGTCTTTTGAATAAATCCTAGTGCAAAAGCCATCCTGATACCATTTACAGAGTCTTGTGTAAAAGAGAGGGGTCTGTACAGTGGCTTCAGAGAGCAGCGGCTATGTCTTTTCGTTCAGGTTGATTTAAGTTGCCGTAGTTTATGTAATAGAAATGTATGCTGTCTTTGAGCAGCCGTCAGTGAATCCCACAGCGAAGTCAGGTGGAGGGACTTGATGTGACCTTCTGCTTTACATTGAGAAAAGTGTCCATTTAAGATGTTTTTCTCTTTTCTTCAGGACCTGGGAAGGGCCAACAGGAAGAAGCCCAAGGTAAGAGTCTGTCAGGCCCGCCACCGTCCCCTGGCGTTCCACTAGCTAGGCGCCTCGGAGACCAGCAGGAATGGTAGGCGATGGGTTATGGCTCACAGTTGTCTGTTCTGACTTCTGCCGCTTTCTTCTCCTTCTTTAATGTGCTGCAGCCTCCAGCACCTGAGGATCTTGCAGTCATTTGTTTCACAAGTGGAACCACAGGTAAGTTTTGCAATGGACTTGCTTCTGAGGGACCTGCCAGTGTGTGCTCCCTGCCTCCTTTGAGGACGAGTTATTTGAACTGTAGATGGACCGAAGGCAGAAGAGACGGAAGTGGTTGAGACGCTATCTTCTTATCACTCTGAGAGACATTCTCAGAATCTGAGTGTCAGATATTTCCTCACCCATTTATTGAAGGTGACACGTCACCCATCATCCTGAGACACAAACCGTATCAGTGACTTACAGAAATACAAGCAAACTCCTGGTTTTTCTTCTCCTATTGCCACACACCCTCCAAAATTTGCCCATCGTAGTCAAGATTGTTTACGATACTGAGTTTCATGGAAAGGCTTGCAGATCGCTCAGGAATTTATGTGACTCAACACTTGACTCTCCTGGGTGTACCTGACACTGAGGCCTCTGAGGCCCTGACCGTGGAGGGTTTCTGGGTGTCCTCTGTGTCTGTCGTTCGTTTTTGGATGGAGTTTCTGTCCTCTGACTTGGTTCTGCTCACGTGTGTTCCTCAGGCAACCCCAAAGGAGCAATGATCACTCATCGGAACATAGTGAGCGACTCCTCGGCGTTTGTGAAAGTGACAGAGGTAAACTTTGGGGGTGTTGCCATCTTTCTTCATGTTCACTGGTTGGCATTAGGCCTCGAGAATGGAAAAGGCAGGGGAGAAATGACTCTGTTGTGCTTTTATAGTATCTCCTATCCCAGTGGGGGGGGGCGGGACGGAGGGGAAATAACTCCCTTAAGTTGGCAATGAAACCTTAGATGCTGCTGAAGGTTTTGAGTTATTATTACTTTTATGGTCGGTTTGACTTCCATTTTATCAGAAGGACTAAAGCCTCGAACTTCAGTTGCTATCCAAGTGTCTTAGTCTGCGTGGGCTGCCATAACAAAAGAGCCCAGACTGAGCAGCTGAAACAGCAGAGTTCTGGACGCTAGAAGTCCATGATCAAGGTGCCAGCAAATTCGGTTTCTGGTGAGGGCTCTCTTCCTGGCTTGTAGACAGCCGCCTTCTCGCTCTGCCTCTCGTAGCCTTTCCTCTTGTGCACAAGGAGGATGAGAGAGGTCTCTGGTGTCTCCTCTTCTTACAAGGACACAGGTCCTTTTGAATCAGGGCCCCACCCTTATGACCTCATTCAACCTTAATTACCTCCCAATGGCCCTATCTCCAAATATGGTCACATTGGGTCAGGCCTTCAGCATATGAGTTTGGAGAGGGCTGGTGGGGGGAGAGGCCACCATGCAGTCCGTGACACCAAGGGTATATTTCAAACCTGCCCTTTAGAAAGTTGCTATTGAACAGTGTGAGCCTCTCTCTCAGACCTTTGGCACAGTTTGCGTAATTTGCGCGCTCGGTCTCTGTGGGTTCTGTCTGTGGCAGGAGCCTGCGCCTCTTGGTGTGGGAGAATGGGCATCTTGCTGGTGTAGAAGGTCCATCTCACTGGCACTTACACTCACACCCTCTGAGTCCCACGCCCCTCTCTTGGGATATACTTTCCACCCAGGAGTCAACCCTCACTGCCTGACCAAAGCACCTTTCCCTTTCTAACGGGCCTTCAAAGAAAGCTTCCGGTGCATCCGTGGCTCGTGAGACAGTTGGTTACAGAACTTTGTTTAAAATACTGTATTACTGCGGCATTCTCAGCGTCGTAAAAACCTCTGGTCATACTAATGCAGATGATGTGTTGCACTAAATCAGAAAATCGAAAACTGTAAATAGCATCGAGTCTGATTTCTTATCACATAGCAGTTTCCCACAGAGAAGTACTGGTTTGGATGCAGGTCATCCTGGCATGAAATTGATCTCAGGTTGGGCATGTCCAGGCTACCCCACGTGCTCTGGGACTCCTGTGCTCAGTCCGGACCGGCTAATGACACGAGCACTCGGTGCAAACCCTCGCTGTGCCGGCCACGAGGAGCCGGGCATGGAAACCGGTGTCCCCACTCAGTCCAGACACAGACCTATTGCCATCTGCACATCAGGGGAAAGCAAATCCCTGGCGCCAGCCCAGAGTTTGCGTTAAACAAACCGGGATGTATTTCATGGGTGAAGGGGGCTTTATGGTAAAGCTGTTGATCAAACTAAAATACTCCAGATGCGCTTGTGCTGTAGATGAAAGGAGCTTGGAAATCCAGTTTCTCTGACCTTCTCTCCCGCTTCCCCTGTACAGCATAACAAGCTGTCCTACGTTGGACGGGATCTCATATTTCCACCACATAACACACTGCCTGTGTTGTGCTGGGTCTTAAGTTTCTTACCGTTAGGTGGGATTGAGCTTGCTGGGTACTGGGGTACTATAATTTTGAAATAATTAATGATTAGAGCGCACGATCCCCTAACATCCCAATTTGGACAAAATATTTCTTATTTTGGCTAAAGTCCCGAGCGCATTCACTTTGTCATTAGAAACGACCTCCACCCCCGATCTGAGTAGCTAAGGTATTGCTTTTCACTTCACTCCTTAGTGAGAAATAAGTGCACATCGTAAGCCTCAGCCTTTCTCCTGAGTGTTGAGGGATCGTGTGCTCTAAGGGACGTGGGGAATTACTGGAATCTTAATGCCTCTCTGCCTGCTGGTGTCTTTGCTTACAGAACTTTGTCAATCCCACCCCAGATGATACTCTCATCTCTTTCTTGCCTCTTGCCCATATGTTTGAAAGAGTTGTCGAGGTAAGGCACTGAGTTTTGTTTTCCTTGCTTGCTTGTCTGTTTGTGTTCTAAGTTGTTGTGTTTTACAGAAGGTACTTGGCCTGAATGCCAGTGACACACACATTTCGTTTTTACCACTTGCACACATGTATGAGCAGCTCATGCAGGTAAGTTTGACCTCACACTGTCACCATGCGTAGTTCTTTGCCAAGCCCCGTTTTAGAAATGGTGCTAATTATTTAAAAGAGTATCTTTTTTTTTTTCTGGGTCTGGCTACTTGAACTTGAATCATTCATTTTAAAATTAGAAGCTCAGACTTTTGAAGGATATGAATGTGGACATGATTCCAGAAAGATGGACTATAAAAGTAGAACTTTTATGAATACCATTCTGTAAGGGCCTCTGCTCTGTGAGAAGTCTCGGTTTTTTATTGTGCTTGTTCATAAATGCACAAGTTGGCTTAGGACTTTTTTTTCACCAAAATTCTAAGTGACCTTGGAAAAGCAGGATGACCTTGACCTTTGCCTGGGCTCCCAGTGCACAACTGTGTGACTAGTTTAAAAACTGGCCAGGAGCCACCTTTTTCCCTTCTTGGACAGTTCTGGGTTGTATTCTGTTGTTTGTGTGTGTGTTTTTATGTTTTTTTAAAAACCTTTATTGTTGAAAGTATTACACATGTCCCCCTTTTTCCCCCATTGACTCTCCCCGCCCACCCCCTCGGGATTGTATTAGAGGAGAAATGAGCAGCATTCCTTTACTTAGCAAGTCTTGATTGAGCAGACCCACGAGCCACACCCTGTGAGGTGTTGGTGACAGGTGATTACCAAGGCTCCGCCCTTTGATTGCCTGCGCCCTGTGGGATTTCCTCACCCCTGAGGACCAGGGATCTTAGCTCCCATCTTCTGGTCTTCCTTCCGCCTCCTGCACCCGTCAGGAGAGCTGCGAGCTTAGCATGTGAGGTCAAATGAGTTGATAATGGGCCATGTGTACCTGGAGGTAGTGTTAGAGTGTGCCTGGGCAGCGGGACACACGGACACAGCCTCTGAGCTTTCATTTTTAAGCAGTGAACCCTGGTGTGCCTTTCTAGTGGTTTCTGCTTTCAGGCTTGAACCATTTGACCTTCCATTGCATCATCATTTTTTTTTTTTTATTAATCCTCACCTGAGAATATGTTTATTGATTTTTTTTTTTTAGAGAGATAGGAAGCGGGGGAGAGAGAGAGAGCCATCAATTAGTTGCCTCCTGTACATGCCCTGAGGATGGGATAAAGCTCTAACCAGCTGGGCCACCTGGCCTGGGCTGTTGCATCATCTTTTTCTTTTTAAAATTTGAAAGAGGCAGACTACTTGCCAAGTGCACATGGCCTGCCAGTGCAGTTTGCATCCAATAGGAAAATATTCATGCAATAGGTTGTAGCTGAATGACAAGCCACACTGGTATGAGATGTCCTAGTGTCTCAACTGCAACGTATTCAGTGGCTTTTTAGAGATTTTTAGTTATCCTCCTATATAATAAAAGGCTAATATGCAAATCGACTGAATGGCAGAACGACCAGTCGCTATGACGCACACTGACCACCAAGGGACAGATGCTCAACGCAGGAGCCCCTGGTGATCAGTGCGCCCCCACAGGGGGAGTGCTGCTCAGCCAGAAGCCAGGCTCATGGCTGGTAAGAGCAGTGGTGGTGGTAGGAGCCTACCCTGCCTCCACGGCAGCACTAAGGACCCCTCAGGGGATGTCCGCCTGCGGGGAGCGGGCCTAAGCCAGCAGGAGGACATCCCCCAAGAGGTCCTGGACTGCGAGAGGGTGCAGGCCTGGCTGAGGGACAACCCCCCCCCCCCAGTGCACGAATGTCATGCACCAGGCCTCTAGTCCTCTCTAATAAAGAGGGAATATGCTAATTGACCCTCATGCCATCGCAAAGATGATGGCACCCACAGCCAATAAGGAGGGAATATACTAATTGACTGTCCTGCCCTCAAAGATGGTGGCACCCACAGCCAATAAGGAGGGAATATGCTAATTGACTGCCCCGCCCTCAAAGATGGCGGTGCCCACAGCCAATAAAGAGGGAATATGCTAATAGACTGCCACACCCTCAAAGACGGTGGCGTCCAGTCCCCTCAGCCCTGTCGCGGCGGCAGGCATGCGACAAGGCCAGGCCAGCCCCCAGGCGGGCCCGGATGCTCTGCACGCCTACCTCCGGAGCCCCCCAGCCGCCCAGGTCTGGCCCGAAGCACAGGCAAGCCCCCCAGCTGCCTAGGGCCGCCTGAGGCACAGGTAACCAGGGCTGGCCGAGGCTTGCGCTGCCGGCAGTGGCAGCAGCAGAGGTGTGATGGGGTGTTGCCTTCCCCTGATCACCAGGTTGCCTCCCACCCCTGAGGGCTCCCGGACTGTGAGAGGGGGCAGGTCGGGCTGAGGGACCCCCCTTCCAGTGCATGAATTTTCATGCACCGGGCCTCTAGTATTCAAATAAAAGAAAATGAGACTCTGATAAGATTGGACTGTGGGTAAGTAGCTAAGTTTTTGTTTTGAGAATAACTCAGACCGAAAGTGCCTGGAAGACTAAAAACACTTGGATTCTTTAATACCGTGTCATTCAGTTAACAGCAGAACCTCTGTGATCTTCCCCAAACCAACATACCCTGGTTTCTATTAGGTCCTCATCTTCAGGATGACCCAGAGAAATGCCCCATTTCCATGTTGTACAGTCACTGAAGGATGCAAGAACCGATTTTAAAAAGCTGCCTTAAATGTAGATTTCTGGAAACTGCCCTGAAATGCTACAACCACGTGTGTGTGTGTTTGTGTGTGTGCGCACACGTGCACAACCCCCCACTGGAGTGCTGCAGTGTTGGTCACGTGTGCTTCCCCCTCCAGTGTGTGATGCTGTGCCACGGGGCGAAAATAGGATTTTTCCAAGGAGATATCAGGCTGCTTATGGATGACCTCAAAGTGCTTCAACCCACCATCTTCCCCGTGGTCCCGAGGCTGCTGAACCGGATGTTTGACAGAGTAAGTTCCAAGCACAGAGCAGAGGCCGAGGGCTGACCCCGAGTCTCGGGCTTGAGTCAGGCTTGGCCAGGCACCTCTGTGTGACCTTGGACAGTCCAGTTAGTCTCACGAACTAGAGTTTACTCATCTGTAAGACCAGAATACATTTACCTCCCAGAGCTGTTTTTAAGGAGAAAATACATGTGAACACACTATAAACATGAAGGCGAATGAGGTATAGGTGGGAAGTCATTTTATTTCTATAATTAACTCTTTGAGCCTCTGTTTCCTCACCTGTACAGTGGACTGTTGCCTCCTCCACCTGCTGTCTGTCTCACGAAGTTGCTTTTTGCATCACATGAACACAATAACTGTGAAACGGTTTTATAAATTGGAAAGCTCCGTGCACATGTAACATATGACTCAGCCACCTTGAGAGGAGTGACTAAGCCAAACCTGGGACGGAGAAGGCCAGGCGAAGGACGGCCCGCCCCCTGCAGGGCCCTTACAGCGTGGAGCACGCGGCCAGGGCAGGGTCAGCAGGGGGCGGGCCGTCTCCACAGTGAGTTTGGACTGGGTAATGTAGTGCTCTTTATTTTGAGGCATGGCTTCTGCCATCTATGAGAACCTACTCATTTTTTAATGGTTCTTCTAGAAAAAACTTTTAAAAACAACTCTACACAATTTACTCACTTAAGGTGTACAGTGCATTCACAGAGTTCTACGACCATCCCACAGTCCATTTAGAACATTTTTACCACCTCAAAAAAAACCCTTTCCCTACCCTTGAGCAATCATCCTCCACCCTGCTACCCGCCTTTACCCCTAAACAAAAAATAATCTGCTTTTTGAAACTATAGATTTGCCTATTCTGGACTTTGATCGGACTGGAATCATGCGATTATATGTTCTTTTGTAACTGGCATCTCTCACTTAACATGTTTTCAAGGTTCTTCCAGGTTGTAGGGTGTATCTGTACTTCATTCCTTTTAACAGCCAAATAATATTCCACTGTATGGATGCAACACATTTCATTTGTCCATCCCTCCATTGATGGGCATTTGAGTGGTTCCCACTTCTTGGCTATTATGAATAGGGCTGCCACGGACAGATCTCTGTGGACAGGTGTCTCCGTTTCTCTTGGGCAGATACCGCGGAGCGGAATTGCTGGGTCATGTAGCTCTCTGTTGACCTGTTTGAGGAGCGGTTTTCTAAAGCTGCACCCTGTTCCATTTCCACCACAGGGCCTGGGGGCCAGTGTCCTCACACCCTCCCCAGCACCTGTTGTTATCTGACTTCCCGATTCTAGGAGTTGTGACACCTCCTTCTTTCCTGACTCCGTAGATTTTCGGGCAGGCAAACACCACGCTGAAGCGGTGGCTCCTGGACTTCGCCTCCAAGAGGAAAGAAGCGGAGCTGCGCAGTGGCATCATCAGAAACAACAGCCTGTGGGATAAGCTGATCTTCCGCAAAATACAGGTGGCGGGTCGACTCCCTGTCCCTGGTCCTGGGGACTGACTGGGGCTTCGGGGTCTCTGTGAGGGCTCTTCCTGAAAGAGACGTGTGACGCTAAGAGGGAGAATGACACCTTGTTACTAATTCTGGCACGTGGCTAAACATTAAGGACAAAGCCATTACACAAAGCTCAGGATCCAAGATAGATCAGTAGGATTGTAGTGATCGAGCATGGAAAAGGAACCAGGATGTTGTAGCCTTTCTTATTCTCCATTTGGGTTTACTTTTCTGGAACAAGAATGTCACTCTTGAGGTAACTTTTTAGGCATGAGTGACAATAACATTATGTCTAAAAAATACCCAAAGTGTGGGAGTTGCCACAGATCCATCACACTCTTGTTCTAATCCCTTAAGAGACCAGCAAGAGAGGGTGTGGACTTACTTCCATCCCAGCTGAGAGCAAATGGTACGGCGTCGGGTGGAAAAACACCCCCTGGGTGTTCCTCTCCGACCGCCGTGGATCTCCGCATCGGCGAGCTCCGTGCGGCCTGCAGAGAGCTGGGGGCTCGGGGACGGGGTGCCGTGGAAGTGTCTTTGAGGAGCCCGCCGACTCCCAGCCACTTAACCCTTTCTCTCTGCCTGTCTTTGAAGTCGAACCTGGGAGGGAAGGTCCGGCTGATGATCACGGGGGCCGCGCCCGTGTCTGCCACGGTGCTGACGTTCCTGCGAGCCGCGCTCGGCTGTCAGGTGAGCGGCTCCACGCAGCCCGTGGTCTCAGACCTCGTCCTGCCCAGGGGTCTTCTTTCCAAAGTCATTCGCGTTCTCCCGTGGGCGTCTTCTTTTTAAAAATATGTATTTTTATTGATTTCTGAGAGGAAGGGAGAGGCAGAGAGTCGGAAACGTCAACGATGAGAGAATCATTGATCAGCTGCCTCCTGCACGCCCCCCACGGGGATCGAACCCACAACCCGGGCATGTGCCCTGACCGGAAACCGTGACCTCCTGGTTCATAGGTTGATGCTCAACCACTGAGCCACGCCAGCCGGGCTGTCTGATTTTTGCTTAGGCCGCCCCCTTATTCCCAGGCTGCTCAGAGAACGAAGTGGGTATGTTTGACCCCGGGCAGCGCCATGCGCTTGTGTCCACACTGTGTGGCGCTGTCTGAGGGTCAGGCAGGGGGGTGTGGGGGTGGTAAGGGAGAGCCACTCGCACACCAGGCAGAGAGCCTGCCTTCAGGGGGCGGGAGACAGCAGAGACCGGCTGGCACAGAGGACGTGGCGGGGGCAGGAGGGGGGGCCCAGCTGGCGAGGCCGTGCCTTCCTGGGTGGCCCGTGTGCAGGGGACGGTCCTCCGTGTCAGGGTCCTGCCTCGCCTTCCGCGGTCACAGAGTAGAAAATGAACGTGGATGGGCTGGCTTTGGCGTGAGGGTGGAGACGTTTGGGCGCCATAAGAAAGCACGTCGTGCTATCGAATGAATTTACCAAACAGGACGTGCGAAGAGGTTTCACCCCCGGGGGCCGTTCTCAGGGGTCAGGGGAACTTAATTTCTGTGCACTTCCGGCCACGGCGCCCCTTCTAATCACGCTTCCTCTCCTGTGACCCAGTTCTACGAAGGCTACGGACAGACCGAGTGCACGGCCGGCTGCTCCCTGTCCATCCCGGGGGACTGGACGGCAGGTACGGTGATTGCGGGACAGGCCTTGACGACACCCTGCTGTGCGGAGTGGGATCGAGTGCGTCGTTCATGGGTCCTTCCACCTCCTTCCCCAAGTGCCGTGTCTCAGCTGCGAGGCCCCGGGGACACAGGCTTGTGATCAGGGCGCCAGAGCTGGGTGGCGGGGAGACCCGCCCAGATCCGGAAGGCGGCGGCTGCAGGAGGCGCTGCCTCCAAGCGGGTTCAGACCAACAGAGCCGGCCAGACACTGACTGGGGCTAGTGCTCTGCGGTGACCGGTTAAATGCACCGTGTGTGCTGTGCTGGGTGTGAGGCTGCAGAGAGAGAGGCAGGTCCTTGTTCCCAGAGGGACGAGGTGGAGGCAAACACAGAAACAGTGGGTTCGGCCCCAGTCCTGGATGCGGGTCTTCGTTGGGGCCTGAGATGTACATTGCGTGTACTTCATCCCAACAACGTCCCTGTGGGGTACGTCCTGCTCGCTCAGGGGACGACGGGTCGTGGGTTAAAAGCATGTAAGTGACGGGTAAGAACTGGCACCGCATCCTGCTCCAGAGCCAGGGTTCCCACCCAGCCTGGCCACACCCTCCCGTGCGGCCCTGGCCACCCGGGGCGCTCTGCACTGCGTGAGCCAGTCCCTGGCCTGTGTGGGTGTTCCCATAGGGGCACCAGGTACGGCAGGGACTCGAGCGTCCAGCATGACCCAGGAGCATAATCTGCTCGGTGGGCACCGAGTCTGTGACCCTTCTCCATGGCGTTCATGGTGACGCCTGGTGCCCTGCCAGCTGCTGGCTTTGGAATAGGGGTCTCTGTGAGCTGAAATGATTAACACGTAGGGAGAATTACTCAGTGCTTGTGCAACATATCTAGTTTCTGTCACTTCCGCGTGGGGTTCAGACCCCACCCCACCAGCCTTTGGCAAGGCAGTTCAGTTCCCTGTAAAGAGAAGCATCGTCCTGTCTTCATAAACTTCCACATAAAGCCTGGTCCTCCACACTCAGGAAATGGGGGTCCAGAACCAGGCGGAGGGCGGGGGGGGTGGGGGCGCGGGGTGGTGGTGAGAGAAGAACCACAGCCTCCTGTGTTCTCTTCGCACAGAGAACTGGCAGAGGGGCGGGCCTGGGACCAGAGGGGCCCGGGGTTAGGGTGTGGACAGCTCGCCTCCAGGTGTCCGTGGAGACCCTGAAGATCAGCACCCAAATCGTTCGCACTTTGGAAAAGAGTTCAGAGCATCACACCTGGAGCAGGTCCCTGGAGTAGCTGCCTAAATTCGTGATTGGCAAACTGCAGCTCGCAGGCCACATGCGGCTCTTTGGCCCCTTGAGTGTGGCTCTTCCACAAAATACCACGGCCTGGGCGAGTCTATTTTGAAGAAGTGGCGTTAGAAGAAGTTTAAGTTTAAAAAATTTGGCTCTCCAAAGAAATTTCAGTCGTTGTACTGTTGACATTTGGCTCTGTTGACTAATGAGTTTGCCGACCACTGGCCTAAATGAACTTGTCAGGGGAGACGGCTGTAATGCAGGAAGCCGAGTGCGTGCCAGCTGTTCTTGGGAGCAGGCCTGTTGTCACACCGTGATTTGGCCTAAGGGTAGTCCAGCCCCAGGACTAACCATTCTCTCACTGCACACAGGCCACGTCGGGGCCCCCATGCCTTGCAATCTGATAAAGCTCGTGGACGTGGAAGAGATGAACTACCTGGCTGCCAAGGGCGAGGGCGAGGTGAGCGAGGGCCCATCGTCCCTCCCGTCCTTGCTGTTTCCCGTAAAGCCGGCGTGACGAGTGCGGTGCCCCTGCCCGGCTCGGTGTCCCCAGGGCCTCTGAGCCACTGACCGTGATTCCCCTGGTGGTCCTGGGTCAGACTAGCTTCTTCCTGAAAGTCATTTATGTTTAGCTCCCAGGGGCGGGTGGGAGGGGCCGCTAATGCCTCCTTCTGCCAGACATGCTAGGGACGGGGGCCCAGGGGCTCGCAAAGGCTCCGTGGCCTGAGTCCTGGCACAGCTCCTGCCTCAATGCCCTGGATGCCTGCCTGTGAGTCGCTGCCGCTAGGCTGGGGAATTGGGAGGAGAGGGGCTGGTTACCTCAGAGGGATCTCGTCCCCTTGGGTGCCCTCCAGCAGCTTTGAGCGGAGCCCAGAGCAGCATTAGCCCTGCAGCTGGACGGCAGCTGAGGCTCCTAGACAGGGAAGTGGGGCCCTGGAGGCGGCCCCAGCACCCTCGGGTCCTGGAATCCAGGGCTTCTTGCTAAAGGTCAGGACATGCGTGCACACACACACACACACACACACACACACATGCACGTCCGGGTTCTCTCTGGAGAAGCCCCTGTGGATGCTGCTGACGGGCCACCTCCCGGGTGTTGAGGGGTGGCTGACACGCGGGCAGGCAGGTCTGGGGTGCACAGCGCCAGGACTGGCCCACTGTGGGGAACGATGGCCGCAGCATGCGAGTCCACAGCCCCCTCACAGAGGCCCCAGGCCCTAAGGGAGTGTCTCCTCCTGTGCCGAGGGCTCCGGGTCTCCTCTCTGAGCAGCTCCCAAACACACCTCCAGCGGGCGCTGTGGTGCCTGCCGTGCGGGTCACCGTGCTGCTGCTCTTACCCGGAGGTGCCCCTCCGGACCCCTCCATCTCCCGCCCACCCCGCTTTCTTTCCCCTCAGGTGTGTGTGAAGGGGCCGAACGTCTTCCAAGGCTACCTGAAGGACCCGGCGAAAACGGCGGAAGCGCTGGACAAAGACGGCTGGCTGCACACGGGGGACATCGGGAAATGGTTGCCGGTGAGCGCCCGGTCGCCTCCCGTCGCTGCCCTGGAGGGAAGCGCGCGCCCCGTTGCCGGGCACCTGCCACACGCCAGCGGCCCCTGGCTCTCCCTTCCCTTTGTCCCGGGGGCGGGGGCAGGCCTGTCCCTTAGCAAGCGGTGCAGGAGCCTCACGGGACTGGGCGGAGAGGTTCATGATGGCAGACATGCCATCGGTTCTGGCTGCTGCTGCGTGTGACGTGCAGAGCCTGTGCTTTCCCGGGTCAGCGCTGTGCCTGGCGCTGAGGCTGTAGGTGAGCAGGTGGCCGTGGCTGACCGCCAGGACGAGGGCAGGATCTGAACACCTGGGTTCTTGGGTTCCTCCTCTTAAGAGGACAGACATCTCACAGCTCAGACTGCCTCCTCTCCACTCGGCCTCAGAGCCATTCACTGTAGAGAAATCCCAGACGCCATTGAGGAGCGGGAGGCCTAGCAGACGCGGCACCCGGGGATTTGGCCAGTTTTGCTGCTGCAGTAACAGCCGCTGCTTTTGAAAGTCGTTAACAGTGTTTAACTGCAAACGCTGAAACAGCTAATGTAATTTTTATGGTGTATTGTTTGATTCTTACAGATCCAAGGTGCTTAACACGGTGACATTTGTATTGATTTGAAAAAGGCCTCCCTAATTAATTCAGATTTCAGATACCCACGCTCTTTAGGAACAAATTAAGTCCCTCTTCCCGGGTTCAGGAGGGTTAAGCATGGGTTCTCAGCCTGGCGCTGGCACTGGCTCTAGCAAGCCGAACCTCTGTGCCCTGGAGGCTCCTGTTGAAAGCGGAGGAGGAGGACGGGGCGGGGCGGCGGGGGGGGGGGAGAGCCTGGAAGTTTCCAGCAGACCTTTTGGAAGCGGCAGTGGCCCTGGGTGGGGATGGGTGAAAGTCGGGGGGCACTGCTGGCATTCGGCTGGTCTGGCCGGAGATTCCAGGTGCCACAGTGTTATGTGGGCAGGTGACCAACGCTTCCCGAAGGGCCAGGAGCCCTGGGACAGGGACAAACCCTGTCGTGTGGGAAGCATTACTGAGCCCTTACTCTGTGGGAGGGCGAGTCTGCGTCTCTGCTCTCAGGAGCTGAACTGGGGGCCGGGGGGAGCCAGCTGTGTGTCCCTGGTTCAGGAAGAGGCTGCACGGAGCTGGCCACACTGACAGCACCCCCTGTGGGGTGAGCGTGGGCTCGCCGGATCGCCCCTCTCTCCCTGCTTGGCTCAGTGGCCTTGGGCAAGTCCTTAGTCTCTCTAAGCCTCAGTTTCCCTCTCTGTAAAACGCGATGGTAACCGACCCTGCCGGGCGTGATGAGGACGGAGCGAGGGTGCCGTAAAGTGCCCTGGGCAGTGTGTGACCCTGGGCGGGGGCAGCCTGGCCACTCATCGCCCTCCTCTCTGGTGGACAGAATGGGGCCTTGAAGATCATCGACAGGAAGAAGCACATATTTAAGCTGGCGCAGGGAGAGTACATAGCACCCGAAAAGATCGAGAACATCTACCTGCGGAGCGAGCCCGTGGCTCAGGTGTTTGTCCACGGAGAGAGCCTGCAGGTAGGTGCCTTCCGGGCCGTGCGCTCGGACGCCAGGCGTGGCGAGGCCTGTCCCCGGGGCCGAGTGCGATGGGTGGGACGGCTCTCTCGCCTGGCCTGCTGGAATGCTACGGGTGCATTGGTGGTCTTCGCTGTCGGGGTTTCTCATTCAGAAAAGTTTCTTCTTTTACTTTCCACATTTTCCTTTTACCCAGAGCCATCTGGTGTACCCAGGGAGGCTGGAGGAAGGACACTGGGGAGTGGGTAGAAACACGCTCCCAGTTTAATTCTGAGGGAAATGTTGACATGGATGATACGAAAGTTTAGAGTTTTCAAACTTACTGACCCAACTCATTTATGATCTGCCCCCCACATCATCTGTGAGCCAATGGTGGCAGTGAGCCAGCGTGTACTTAACGCTGAAAACCAAGGTCAGTGTTGTAGTGAAACGTCTGTTTGCCAAAATGTTAGACAGATGGTGACAAGGGAGAGAAGGGGACCTCGTTCCTGAAGGTCAACCGCTTTATAAACTGGAGCTTCTTAAGTAGCTTTAGAAGAATGTTTTCTCGCCCTGGCCAGTTTGGCTCAGTGGATAGAGCATCAGCCTGCGGACTGAAAGGTCCCAGGTTCCATTCCGGTCAAGGGCATGTACCTTGGTTGCGGGCACATCCCCAGTAGGAGGTGTGCAGGAGGCAGCTGATCGATGTTTCTCTCCCATCGATGTTTCTAACTCTCTATCCCTCTCCCTTCCTCTCTGTAAAAAATCAATAAAATCCTACCTAATAATAGACAAATATGCAAATTGACCATACCTCCGACACACCCACAAGCCATGCCCACAAGCCACGCCCACCATCCAATCAGAGCGAGTATGCAAATTAACCCAAACCAAGATGGCTACAGCCACAGAGAGCAAGGTTTCCTAGGTAACAGAGGAAGCCAAGCTTTCCGCCTGCCCTTGCCAGGCCTAAGCCTCCACTCAAGCTACAAAGTTTCAATTATAGAAGGTAAATAAATTCAAACAAATGGCAGCAGATTGGAGCTTGAGAGAGCAGGCCAGGGTTGCCTCCGGCAACAGGGGAAGCAAAGCTTTCGGAACACCCTGGCCGGGCCCACCCGCTTAAGGCAACAAAGTTTCAATTATTACCCCAACACAAATGGCTGCCGGCCTCGGAGGGAGCCCCAGGCTTGGCTTCGCTCCAGGCTAAAAAGTTTCAATTGTAGAAGGAAAATAGATTCCAGATACCAAGGCCTGGCCAGCCTGCAAACCACCACAGGCCCCTCGCTCAGGCCGCCCCACACCCCAAGGGAACCCCCACCTGATCCGGGATGCCCTTCAGGGCAAACCAGCTGGCCCCCACCCCTGTACCAGGCCTCTGTCCTATCTAATAAAAGAGTAATCTGCAGATTGATCATCACTGCAACACACAATATCGCTGCCCCCATGTGGTCAAAGATCCTGCCCCCATGTGGACACAAGATGCCCACCACAAGATGGCCAGTAGGAGAGGGCAGTTGGGAGGCACCCAGCCTGCAAGGGAGGGCAGTTGAGAGGGACCAAGCCTGCAAGGAAGGGCAGTTGGAGGTGATCAGCCCTGCAGGGGAGGGCAGTTAGGGGTGACCAGGCCGGCAGAGGAAGGAAGTTGGGGGCAAACAGGCCAACAGCAGAGTGGTTAGGGGTGATCAGGCTGGCAGGCAGAAGCAGTTAGGGGGTGATCAGGAAGGCAGGCAGGCAAGCAGTTGGGAGCCAACAGTCCTGGATTGTGAGAGGGATGTCCGACTGCCCGTTTAGGCCCGGGCCTAAACGGGCAGTCGGACATCCCTCTAGGGGTCCCATATTGGAGAGGGTACAGGCTGGGCTGAGGGACAACCCCCCTCTGTGCACGAATTTCGTGCACCGGGCCTCTAGTGTGTGTGTGTGCGCGCGTGTGTGTGTGTGTGTGTGTGTAAGAAGAATGTTTTCTCATAAAAGAAAGCGCCTGTTTCCTTTGACCTAGAATCTTACCATGCCTGCTACTTGTTATTTATTTCCTTCTCTCTACCACCTGTTTGCCTATTTGACCCTGTTTTATTTTTGAAAGATACACAAAAGGAAATAAAAAGCAGGGTCTTGTTAGATTTTGATCGCCAGTGGTTCTCTGAGGACATGGTCATGAAATTCCTGCTGCCGTGGACTTGGAGCCGGGAGCTCTGCCCTGGCCGGGGACAGGCTGGCGGCAGGATCTGCAGCCTGTGTCAGTGTCCCCAGGGTCTGCGATGCTGGAACATGGGGGTCAGGCCAGGTAGTAACCCACCTGTCTGTGTTAAAGGCCTTTCTCGTGGCGATCGTGGTCCCCGACGTGGAGACGCTGGGCCGCTGGGCGGGGAAGCGAGGCCTGGCGGGGTCCTTCGAGGAGCTGTGCCGCAGCAAGGTAAGGGCCGGGCTGAGGGCCGGGTACGCACGGGGGGCCTCCCCCCCAGGCTGCGTCTCATTCTCCGTCTCCTTAGGAGGTCAAGAAGGCCATCCTGGAGGACTTGGTGCGGCTGGGGAAGGAGTCCGGCCTGAAAACATTCGAGCAGGTGAGACTTCCCGAAAGTGCCTCAGTTCTTGTAACACACAGAGGGGGTGCGGTGAGGAGGGTAACGGGGTGGTTGGAGGGGGGGGGAGGGGGTTCTCTAACGGAGGGCGGACTCTCTTCCTGGAGGTCAGGGAACCGTCCTGACCTCTGTCCTCGGAATGCCGCCCTTCCCTTGGTGAGAGGTTGGGGGGCCAGAGGCGAGAGGGTGGCCTTGATCCCCTGGGGGCTGAGGTGCTTGTGGGACCGGGGTTCACCTGCCCCTCCTCCCGTAATAAATAGCCTTGCTGATTGGCAGGTCAAAGGCATCTCGCTGCACCCTGAACTGTTCTCTATCGAAAACGGCCTCCTGACCCCGACGATGAAGGCGAAAAGGCCGGAGCTTCGGAATTATTTCAGGTCACAGATAGACGAACTTTATTCCACCATCAAGGCTTAAGGAGGAGGGGCGCTGGGAAGAAACCACACACCTCCACCGTCTTCTCCTGGTGGCCTTCACGTTGGCGATGTGGCTGCAGAGCACAGGGAGGGCGCCGTGGGTGACGTGTGCGCTGGGTTCTGTCATAGGAACATTAGAGGACGCGGGACCTGCCTGGCCGTCGCCCGGCGGGGCAGGCCGTGCGCCCACGTGGTGACACACCATTTCCAAAACGAGCCTTAACCGTTGTCAAGGGAAACGTCACATGTGCTGGGTTCTTCGCGACTTCCTCGGGGCAGACGGCCACGTGGGACTTCTGTCTCCTGTGTTTCTCACCAAGGGACTAGGACTTGCTCTTTCTGAATGTCTGCTGCTTGCTGCAAACCCGCGGCTGCCGCTGCCCGGGAGCGTCCGCGCCCTGGAAGGGACTGCCCTCACGGACAGCCGTCGGCCGGAGACTGTCACACGCGGACCAGAGATTGTCTGATCCCTGTCACCCCCCCTGGACCCCTCTCCCCACACACACACACACACGCTCACGCCCCTCGGATGGAGGCTTCTGGAACACCTGCTCTTCCTCCCCGACTCTGTCGTTCCCGTTGGCAGGACGGCCCGACTCCGGACCGTGTGGACGCTGAGTCTCGGGCGCGGGCGCTCCCAGGGCGCGTGGGTTCGGCGCCCACGGAGCAGCGTGCTCTCGGGCTCCTCTCCGCCCTCCCTCCCCCCGTCCCCGGGGCTGTGAGAACATCTGCCTTACCCTCGACCGCGAGGACAAGCATTTCAAGAAGGAAAGACTCCCCGGGCGAGACCACGCTCAACTGTGACACCTCAGCACCTGTCCACGTCGTCTCCACCGAGCACCCCCGTCTGTGACGGCCCGCGGGTTTACTGTGGCTCTCGTGTCAGAAGTTCACGTTGTGATTAACCGGCTCTTCCCCAGAGTAAACTCTCAGGCAAGGCGTGTCCTCGAGGCGCCAAGGGAGTGGATAGACGCGGGCACGAATGGAAATGGACGGTAATAAACGCGCTCTCCCGCCATCACGCTTCCCGGCTCCTGTGAAATGTTTCTGCAGCCGAATCCTCGGGTGGAAGGCCGGCCCTCGCTTCCCGGGAGCCGCGCCTCCCGGGACTCCTTTAAGTTAATTTGGGAAACTAGCAGCATTTCACGTCCCGCAAGCCTCCGCCACGTGCGACTGGAGTCAGTTGTCACGCACTCGAAGCGGCCGCTTCTGGGTGTGGGCACGCGTGGCGCCCGGCACAGGGGTGGCACTCACGTCCCCATCGTGTGGCACTCTCCGTAGCCTAACCCGAGTGTGTGTTCCTCACTGCACAGACGTCAGTAACTCGTCACCTGGGGTTTGGAATGTTTGCTTTAAGTGTTGGCTATTTCTATGTTTTATAAACCAAAACAGAATTTCCAAACCAATGAAGGAAACCAAAATAAATATTTCTGCATTTCACGGGAGTGGAGCGTCTGTTTGCAGGTCGGGAGTGACATTGGGGCAGCAGGCATGGCCCTGGGCCTCTAGGGACCCAGCCTCCTCCTCCCCAACCCCCACCCGCCTTCCCCTCCTTTCCCCAACCCCCTCCTCCCTGACCCCCTCCTCCCCGCCTCCCCTAATGCGTAGTGCACAGCTCAGCTGCAGGCCTGCGGGGTGTGGAGAAGAAGCCCGAGGTGGGAATAGGAAGCATCGCCTTGGAAATGCTCTCTTTGCTGGAAAACCCCCTTCAGGAGATGCCGCTGGAGGGGGGGGTTCCGTGCTGGGCCGGATTCTGCTGTTTAGTCCGCCCCGGACTGTTCTCTCCCCGGCTTAGAACTGGCCTCAGAGAGCAGCGGCCTCGCCTGTGTCCTTCCCTCTAACCCTGTCCTACGCTGTCCTTGTAAAGATGTCCTTCTCCGTTGGTGTGAATTAACCAACACTCAATTTCTCTTTAAAACTTTTCTCTTTTGCTTTTGTTTTTTTTATTGATTTCAGAGAGGAAGGGAGAGGGAGAGAGAGATAGAAACACCAATGATGAGAAAATCATTGATCGCCTGCCTCCTGCACGCCCCTGACTGGGGATCGAGCCCACATCCTGGACATGTGCCCTGACCCGGAATCAAGCCAGGGTTCACAGATCATAGATCGACATTCAACCACTGAGCCACACCACCAGGCTGTCCTCAATTTCTTAGCGTGTTGTGTGTAAGCCAGTCTCCCCCTTGGAATTTCTTAGCGTGTTGTGTGTAAGCCAGTCTCCCCCTTGGAATTTCTTAGCGTGTTGTGTGTAAGCCCGTCTCCCCCTTGGAATTTCTTAGCGTGTTGTGTGTAAGCCCGTCTCCCCCTTGGAATTTCTTAGCGTGTTGTGTGTAAGCCCGTCTCCCCCTTGGAATTTCTTAGTGTGTTGTGTGTAAGCCAGTCTCCCCCTTGGAATTTCTTAGCGTGTTGTGTGTAAGCCAGTCTCCCCCTTGGACTTTCTTAGCGTGTTGTGTGTAAGCCAGTCTCCCCCTTGGACTTTCTTAGCGTGTTGTGTGTAAGCCAGTCTCCCCCTTGGACTTTCTTAGCGTGTTGTGTGTAAGCCAGTCTCCCCCTTGGACTTTCTTAGCGTGTTGTGTGTAAGCCCGTCTCCCCTCGGCCCTCCCACCTGGGTTTGGTGTGATGTTCGGCTTCTTCCTCTGAAGCTCGAGCCCCGTGCACATCTCCGCTGGGGCTCCTCGTCCCTCTGCCTTTTTCTCTCAGTGTCAAGACCCTCCTCTTGTCTGTTCCCCCCTCCTCTCCCCTCTCTCCCTCGTGCCTTTCCTCTCCCCTCTCTCAGCACCAACTCAGCACTTGGAAACGAGCAGGTGTTCATTAAACAAGTCCTGTTTGAACAAATACCTGAATTTCTTCAACAAAATCCCTCGGTGTAATGAAGCTGATATAAACACTGTATTTTTTAAAAATATACAGCAAAATACACATAATACTTCCCACCGTAATCACTTTAAGTGGGATGAAGTGTGTTCACACCGTTGTGCAGCCAACAGGGCCCTCCGTCCGTCCCCAGCGCTCCCTTCGCCTTGCAGAACTGGAACCTCCATCCCTCCTCCCTCCCTTCCTCCCATCCTCCCTCTCTCCCTTCCTC
Source organism: Eptesicus fuscus (assembly GCF_027574615.1). Classification (NCBI taxonomy): domain Eukaryota; kingdom Metazoa; phylum Chordata; class Mammalia; order Chiroptera; family Vespertilionidae; genus Eptesicus; species Eptesicus fuscus. The sequence continues at coordinate 96,308,117 of NC_072480.1, forward strand.
CCCCTCCCTCCTCCCTCACCCCACAGGCTACTCTGCCTCCAGGACTCGGACTCCTTTCTCCAGGTGCCCACACAGACGGGGTCGGCCAGCCCGTGTCCGGCAGTGACCGGCTTCCTTCCCGCAGCACAGCGCCCCCAGGTCCGTCTGTGCTGTGGGACGTGCCCGCATTTCCTTGCGGAGGCTGAACAATATCCCACTGGGTGTGCACCTCGTTTTGTTGATCCACTCATCGTGGGTGGACACGCGGTGGTTCCGTCTCCTGGCTGTTGTGACTAACACTGCTGTGGACATGGGTGGCCCGTGCCGGCTCAGCCCCTGCTTCCATTTCTCTGGGATATCCGTCCAGAAATGGGATCATCGGATCAGACAGTGATTCTGTGTTTGCTCTTTCTGAGGAACTGCCGTACCGTTTGCCACATTTCACATCAGCAGTGCTCTGGGTTCCAGTTTCCCCACATCCTCACTTACCCGTGTTGGTTTCTGCGTTTTGTTGTGTTTTTTAATATATACACACGGCCATCCTAACGGGTGTACAGCGGGGTCTCATTGTGGTTTTGATGCATTTTCGTGGTGACGGTAAAGTTGAGTGTCCTTTCTGTCCTCATGGGCCATCTGTGTGTCTTCTTTGGAGAAATGCCTAAGTCCTTTGCCCATTTTAAAAATTGGGTTGTTTGTTTGTTATTGAGCTATAGGAGTTCTTTAAATATTATGAGGATTAACCCCTAAATACTTCCCAATTCTTTTTTAAAAAAATACTTTTTATTGATTTCAGAGAGGGAGAGAGAGAGAGAGAGAGAGAAACATCAATGATGAGAGAGATCATTGATTGGCTGCCTCTTGCACGCCCCACACTGGGGATCGAGCTCACAACCCGGGCATGTGCCCTGACCTGGAATCGAACCCTGACCTTCTGGTTCATAGATCAGCGCTCAGCGTGTTGTGTGTAAGCCCGTGTTGTGTGTAAGCCCGTCTCCCCTCAGCCCTCCCAGCTCCCTGCCAGCCGTGCCCTTCCCGGATCTTAACTTTCATGGTGCACTGTTGGGGCAGTGCCCGCTCCCCTACAGCGCAATGATGGTCCTCCACCCCCCAAATCAAAACTGTACCTCCAAAGCCCGTGGTCTCTGTCTCGGACCTTCTCTCCAGCCAGGACAGGAAGAGGAACGAGGCCCCTGTGTGCTAAGCTCCTTTCAGGAACTGCCTCTCAGCGGCTTGGGGCACAGCCTGAGCCCAGAGGCCCGGGTGCGAGGTGCTGAGGGAGCCGAAGTCGCCCTGCTGTCCTGAGCTCATCCCTGCAGCCCAGCCGCGACACACCCTCACTGTCTCAGCTCCAAAATACGGTTGGTTTTTAAGTATATCTGGCATTTGGTAGTTACATATTTTCGTCTCACTCTCAGTTGTTAGATTCCTTGGAGTAAGACCAAGAACTAAGAGGTGCAGAGTGTTGCTGCATGCCAGGCACTATTCTTAGCATTCTACACAGATGACCCACGTCATGTTACAACCCTCCGAGCCAAATGCGACCACTGTCCCATTTCACAGACGAGGACACCGGGGCACGCCAGCTGTTTGACCCGTGTCGGCCCGGGCAGGCCTGGAGCCAGGCTGCCTGGCCTAGAACAGCCGCGGCCTCGGGCTGCGGACGCTCTGGTCTGCCTTTGGCCGTGAACTTGCTGACCAAACGTGTCACTGGGCTGCTGCTGGTGCCAGCGGCGCCGCTGAGCTTCAGGCAAGGGGCTGGGGTTCCTCAGGATTGGTCTTTGTCTCACGGGGCTCCGGGGCTCCGGGGCTCCGACCCCTGCATGGACGGACGTGCGGTCTGGGGTCTGGCTCATCCAAAGTGACACGTGGCTGCTCTCGGTGACGCTGGGAACCCCAGTTCATTAAGGACCCAGACTTCGGTAGGATCAGCTGCTCTGCTTCCGGAGGAAGCCAGGGGGAGAGCCGGTCACAGACAGGCCGCAGGTTCAGGAGGCCCCTCGGAAGGGACTGGATTTGCCGTGGGCAACACGCCGCGCCGCACTCTTCGCGTAGGTGCTCATGTCCTTCTCACCACGCCTCGGAGGGGCAGGGGCCGTCAGCGGGACCGGGGCTCCAGGACACCTGGGCAGCCAACAAGAGGGCCCCAAGCAGAGCCCTGGTGCCCTTGGTACTTGAACAAAGCTGAAGGAGGAGCCGTGCAGGGAGCAGCACTGCCTGCGGGAGCAGGGGGGGGGGGGGCCAGGAGTGTGAGCTCCCTGAAGCCAGGGAGGAAAGCGCTCAGGGAGGGCCGGGGGTCAGTTGCGCCCCAAGCTCCCATGCCGGCGGGAGGGGGAATGCGGTGGGGACAGGAGTGGCTGCTGGGCTGGCAATGAGCCTGGTGGAGCAGGCGGAGGCAGGAACCAGAGTCGGGGAAGGGTGGACAGCTCCTTTTTTTTTCTTTTTTGAAGTTTTCCTGTGAAGGACATTAGAGGAAAGGATGGTGCCCTGAGAGGGATGGGAGGCTGAGAGGCGTGCTCCTGTGTGCTGGTGGTGCAGGTTTTTAAGACGGGACATGGGAGAGACCACAGCATCATGCTATGCCCATGAGAAGGGTCCTGGGGAGTGTGTGTGTGGGGGGGGGAGGGAGGGAGAGATAAGGGAAAATATGCAGAAAAGCGGGGAGGCTGCCCCTGGGAGGGGGAGGGCTGAAACCCAGTCGAGTACAGAGATGGGCCGATCGGGAATCCCTTCCATCACAGTGTGTGTGTGTGTGTGGGTGGGGGGGGGGGATGTGGAGGTGGATACGCACAGGTGTAAGTAGATCCTGGAGACAGGGGGAACAGTGGGGAGCCTCTATCTTTTTCCCACCGAAGTGCTGTCCTTGTTATGGACGAGGAAGCGGAGCCTGAGAGCCGCTCGGCCGCCTGGTCGTGGCCGAGCTGCCCTGTGTGACGCCCACCTCGCGCCCCGGCCTGCTGTCCTTCCTCTCGGAGGCGGGGTTCCCTGAGCGCCCTGAGCATGCTGAGCCCGGATAGATCGGGGTGTTGCCATTAGTCCTCAGGGGCAGCCAAGCCCTCCAGGGCGAATACGCCTGCTCACCGGCCGAGTCCCCACAGGGGGAGGAGAGGAACTGCCCGGAGCCGGGACTTGCCTTTCCGTGTCTTCATCCCACGTCCACGCAGCACAAGCCGAAGGGAAGCCTGCCGGCCAGTCCCGGTAATGACAGAGCAGGGGCCCGAGAGCCGGAGGGCCCGCAGCACCTGGAGAGGGGAGGGCGGTGGGTCTGCTAGAGGAGCAGACCGAGTGCCTCCCAGCCGAACCCCCCCCCTGCACTCCCCCATCCCCCACCCCCATCCCCCACACGGAAAGAGGGTGGGCACTGGGTCTCCCAGCAGCGCTGCCCAGCTCAGCTCAGCTGGCCCCACGCCCTGAGCTGGAGCAGGTGCCCACGGCTGTTCGGACGGACTCACTCCGCTCAGCGTGGGCCCTGGGGAGCGGCCCCCCTGGCTCACTGCCCATTCAGCACAGGAGACATCAGATCCCCACCCCCCCACTCCCCCACCCCTCCCCCGCCTTCGCTCCGCACGCACTGTGAGGCTCGGATGGTGCGTGTTGCTGGGGAATTCTCAGCTCAGTCCTTGGGGTCAGAGGGGCTCTGTTCTTGGCTGGAAACAGGTGGGGTTCCCACAAATACATGCTACATGGCCGTCCTGGCCACTCTCTGCTGCTGAGGTTTTCAGTGGGGCGGACTTCTGGCTGTCAGGTTTCCCTGACAGGACGTGTCCTTGCTGACCATTACGGCTGCTGCGTTCCCCCCAAGAACCCGGGGCAGGCTTCCTGCTTCGCTGTGGCTTGTTGGGATGGAAGGGGGAGTGGGGCGTGCCGGCTGCAGGGGCGCCCACGCGCGCGGGACACACGGGAGGCGCGTGTGAAACCAGTCGGCTCACATTCTGCATCAGGCAGCGTGCAGACGCAGAGGAACCCCGTTTCTGAGAGCCGGGGTTCCCACACCCCCGATACTGCTCCCTCCGCCCTGCCTCTGCCGCAGCCCGCCCCGCCCGCTGAGCTGTCCTGGGCTGCCTTTGGCGGTTCCCGGCTGCCCCAGCGGCTCCAGACACCGCCTGCTGCCTGTCTCCTGTCCGTGAGCTCCGTCCACTGCCCTCCGCCCCTTGTCCCTGGAGGGGCGCTGGCCGGGTCCTGCTGGGCGGCTGCACCGGCTCTGGACTGACCTCCTTGTGTCCGGATGGTCCCAGGAGCTCCCTCACGTTCCCAGACTCAAGCAACAATGGTTTTTCTGAGTCACAGTCTTGCCACGTGGTCCCCTGCTCTGTCATTCAGAGGCTTCCGAGAGCTGAGTCCGAGCCGCTGAGGTCTTAGCGAGGGGGGGCGCGGGAGGAGGAAGGGGGCTTCTCCAACTTACTGTGCCTTGCCCTCCGCCCCCCCTGCTCCCCCCACCCCGGGATCGGAAGGCTCAGGTTCTGATCCAGTCATTCTGGACTCGGGCCTGAAATTCTGCATTTCGATTAAGCTCCGGGCGATGCTAACGCTGCAAGGAGCTGGGGGCCCTGCTGTTTCCCTACCCGTGGTCGGCAAACTCGTTAGTCCACGGAGCCAAATATCAACAGGACAACTATGGACATTTCTTTGGAGAGCCAAATTTTTTAAACTTAAACTTCTTCTCACGCCACTTCTTCAACATAGACGCGCCCAGGCCGTGGTATTTTGTGGAAGAGCCACATGCAAGGGGCCAAAGAGCCGCATGTGGCTCGCGAGCCGCAGTTGGCCGACCACGGCCCTAGCCTCATCTTTTGCTGTGTCCCCAACTCTGTCCCAGCCACACTGACCTTCCAGCTCCCAGAATGCTCCCCGCCGGGCCTCGGTGCAGGCTTTCTCCCAGGAGCACGCTCTTTCCCTGGCCTGGCTGGCTCCTCCTTCATCGCAGGTACAATGTGGGTGTCACCTCCTCTAGCCTTCTCTGACCGGGGAGCTCAGTGGTGTGCGGTGGAGGGGGGAGGTGGTAGCGATCCCTGTACCTGTGACAAGGTCAAAGGGGAGAGTGAGCGAGCCTGGGCGTTTCAGGGCAGCAGCCAAGAGTCGGGGAGCTCCGTTCTCCCGGAGAAGGTCACCCCAAGGTTCTCTGTCCCCCGGGGTTCGGGAGGCCTGTCTGCCCTGAGCTCGTCAGTGTCCGATGGGCCTCCCGCCGCTCGGTTCTTGGTTGAGCAGGAAGGACCCCTGAAGTAAAGACCGCAGTTGCCCGGACTCTGCACGAGGCCGGCCGCACAACTGCCTGGTTCTCAGGCTGCGCCACGGGGTGTCCTGGGAGCAAGGTCACTGACAGGGTGAAAACTTTTCCGGAAAGTTCTCGACCACCACTTGAGTGAGCGTCACGGAGATGCGTCTCTACTGTAGAAACCTTATTCTGGGACCCCCTCCTCCCTTCTTAAGAAAATAGTTTAAAAGGGCTGTCCTTTTATTTTATTTTCTCTGCTCCTTTGAGCTGTAAAGTTACTTCCCATCAGGCTGGAAGTCAGCTGGTCCCTGGCTGGAGAAGTCCTGGAATTTGCTGGAATGCACCTGCCGGGACCCCTGCGCCAACCCGAGCCCTGCAGGGCGCCGGGAATGGAATCTGAGACATGTGACTGAGTCAGACCGATTTAGCCATGTGACCTCAGCTTGGCAGGGGCAGTGCCAGGGAGGTCCGGAAAAAGTGCCTGAGTTACAGAGCAAACAAGTTGGCCCGTCGCTCAGAGCCAGGGAGATGGCAAGAGCATGTGACCCGTGGAGGCATCTCCCTCTCGTGTCCCTGCCGTGGGGACAGTGGAAAAACCGTCCTGCCCTCCAGCTTTCAGGGACGCCGAAGAGGACGTCCTTTCTGAACCTCGCTTCCTCTTTCCTTAAAGGGGACATCCCGGCGCAGGGCTCCTTCCCGGCCTCACCCGGGCCCGCCGGCCGGGGGGCGGGGAGTCTGTTCTGCTGCATCATAATCACAGATGTTGAGCCGTTGGTCTGTTCACAACAGATAACGCCTTTCGTTTCTTCCTGAGGAAGACTGCCAAGCTTGGCGGGTTATTCCCATGTACCAGTCATTAGTCGGGACTGTAGAAAGTTAAAAAGCAACGTCAAGAAATCTGACAAGTAGCCCTAACCGGCTTGGCTCAGTGGATAGAGCGTCGGCCTGCGGACTCAAGGGTCCCAGGTTCGATTCCGGTCAAGGGCATGTACCCTGGTTGCGGGCACATCCCCAGTGGGGGTGTACAGGAGGCGGCTGATTGATGTTTCTCTCTCATCGATGTTTCTAACTCTCTCTCCTTCTCCCTTACTCTCTGTAAAAAATCAATAAAATATATTTTTTAAAAAGAAAAAGAAAAATCTGAGAAGTAAACTGTTCTCTCTTTCATAGTAGAAAATCATACTCTTTTTAAAGGAAACTTACAGGAATGGATTTGATCAATTAGGGAAGAAGATAATGCACAAGAAGGAGGGAAATGAGTTGAGCAAGGGCATTGAAGACATCGAGTCTTATTCATCTTGAACTGACTTTGAACTGATATTTACAGTGTCTGCACACCAGTAGCTCTGGCCTCCAAATACATTTTCAAATCTCCTCTCCCGTTCTTTATCTGCCCTCTAGTGGGCACATGCTGAACAGAAAATTCAACAGGAGAGCTCGCTAGAAAAAAAGCAGAGGCGCAATAAGAAATGATAAGCCCTTCTCTATACTAGTATCTAGGGGAGGCAACTAATCAATGTGCCTCTTGCACATCGATGTTTCTCTCTCTATCTCTTCCCCTCCCTTCCACTCTCTCTAAAAATCAATGGAAAAAATATCCTCAGGTGAGAATTAAAAAAAAAAAAAAAGAAAAGATGACCAACTCCAGGGAAATGCAAATTTTAAAAAAACAATATGTACTATTTCAATTCACTAGTTAGGTAAAAATGTGAACGTCTTAAAAAGTTCTAGGTATCAACAAGTATATGGAGCCAAGGGTACTTTTATATACTGCTAGTGAGGGTGTAAATTGTTGTCTACACAACAATGTGTAAAAATTGGCATTATCATGTAAAGCTGAAAATGCCTTTAAATAACGAGGTGAAGTATTACTACTGAGTCTCTCCCTAGAGAAACTCTTAGCCATGTACCCTGCAACACACAAGACTGTTTAGTGCTGCATGGTGGTAACAGCAAAAAACAAACAAAAAACTGAAAACAACTGATGGATCCGTACCCAGGAGAGTGGATACGTACAATGTAGTATATTTATGTAATGCATTCCAAAGAATGAAAATAAACTACAGCCACGTGCAGCAATGTGGATAAATCATAGCTTTGAGTAAGAAACCGGTTTGGCTCAGTGGCTAGAGCATCGGCCTGCGGACTCCAGGGTCCCAGGTTTGATTCCAGTCAAGGGCATGTACCTTGGTTGCAGGCACATCCCCAGCAGGGGGTGTGCAGGAGGCAGCTGATCAATGTTTCTAACTCTCTACCCCCCTCCCTTCCTCTCTGTAAAAAAAATCAATAAAATATATATTTTTTTAAAAAGAGAAAGAGCACTTGTAGCATACATACCAAATGTTCATATAAAGTTTAGAAACATACAATAATTAACCCATCATTTAGGGATATATGCTTGATAGATAGAAAAGCCTGGGAATGATCAAATTTATCCTGGGGAGGAATGATAATGATTTATTTCCTAACCCAGTGGTGAGTACATGGGCGCTTCTTTTTATATTTACACTAGTGGCCCAGTGCATGAAATTCATGCACATTAAAAGGGAATTAATTAGAGGAAATAATTTAATATTGCTATTTGCCCTTTCTCTATAATAGAAGTGTCAGAGATGAAAGAAAATTAGTAAAATGTATATGAAAACCTTCCTCCTGTCAGAGCCCAGGGTGAAGGGTGCGGCCTGAGGTCCCCCGGCCTGGCCCTGGGGCGGGGAGCGCACCTTGAGGTCCCCCGTCAAGCCCCGCTGGGTGGGGGCTTGGCCTGAGGTCCCCCTGGCCTGGTGCCAGGGCAGGGGGTGCAGCCTGAGGTCACCTGGCCTGGACTGGGGTGGGGGCTGTGACCTGAGGTCCCCTGTCAAGCCCTGCTGGGCAGGGGGTGTAGCCTCAGGTTTCCCACCCCACCTGGCTCCACGCAGCCTCAGGTCCCTGCTAATCACTCCACGAAGCCTCAGGTCCCTGCTAATCACTCGTTATGGGAACCCCACCTCAGCTGTGGGCGCAGCCATCTTGTGTTACAGGAACCCCACCTGCGCTGTAGGCGCAGCCATCTTGTGACAGCATGATGGTTAATTTGCATATTACCTCTTTATTATATAGGGTTATGTTAGGTTCTTCTGTATGCATGAAATATGTTCATAATTTTCTACTGTGGTAAAATATACCTAACGTAACATTTAGCATTTTAACCACTTTTAGCAGTACAGTTCAGTGGCATGACTTCAGCACCTTCACTCACATTGTTCCACAGCCACTCGCTGCCATGACTCTCCATCACCCCAAACTGGGAGTGGGCGCCACATCCCAGCAATCATTGCTCAATCACCTGTCACCAGGCTTTGCCCTGGGCTTTCTCCTAACAGTGTCATCCTTTGAGCTCTTTGGTGTAAGCCTTTGGCCCGCTTTGAGTTCCTTTTTATCTATGGTGTGATGAGGGCCCAACATCACTGTTTTGCAAGGTCCTCCCACTGATGAATGAGGAAAGACACCCAGTTCACGCCCTGGTCAAACCCAGCCCCTCCGGCATCGCGCTGCACTCGACAACTGCGCAGGCACCCGGCAGCAGGCGCTCCAGCCCAGGGTTTGGATCCGCCTCTTTGCTGAGAGCCCTTTGACTTTTCGGCCTGGGGTCCTCCCGTTTCCGGTTCCCGAGCCGCGGAGCCCTGAAAATTGGCGCAGGCGCGGGTCGGAGGGAAATCTCGGCAAACCTTCGGCGTCGCGGCCGTCAGCAGCCGGTTGTAAGACGTGGACTCCAGCTCCGCATTTTGTTGTATGCCAGGCCGCGTTTTCCCTCGCGCTCTAGGACGGGGCGGGGCCCTGGTAAATAAGGCCGGGGGGCGGGGCGTGGTACGTACGCGTGCGCGTGCGCGTGCACTCTTCCCGGGTTGGCTGCTCGGAGCGGCGCGGGTGTTGGCGGGAGATTCGTGGGCTCCTTGAGCTGGGAGAGCGGCGGTGGCCGGGATGGCCTCTGCAGGGCGGGTGCGGACCCGGCGAGGCGCGGGGTAAGTGCTGCGGCCCCTGGGAGCGCAGGCCCGAGGCCGGTTTTATCTTCTCGTCCTACCGCGGTTTGTGCCTCTGGCAGCTCTGCTGCTAGCGAGGCGCCCTGGCTCTACCACTGCGTTAGTTATTCCGTGTGACTCAGGGCCTCGGTTTTCCCGTCTGTAAAATGGGAATAATAACCCCCACCCCATAGGATTAGCCGTGAACCTTAAATGGGGTTACAGTTTAAAACTGCCGGGCGCGCAGCCTAGAATGGTAGCTAGTGTTCGCATTACTCTGTGTGGGTGAGTGTAAAGGAGACGCAAAACACTTGGAAACAAACTATCCAACACTTACGGAGTGCCTGCTCCTTGCCAGGCATTTCGTTCTTGCGACGTGTGCTCTGGCTAGTAGTCGGTATTCTTCTTTTCAAAGCCCTTGCTGTTTTTGTTTTTGTTTTTGTTTTGTAACACAAACCACAGATCTTAAAGCTGAACCACATCCCGGTGCGGTTGGGCTGGGGGGGACGACAAAGCTGCCGCTTTTTATATAACATTTTTATTTATTTATATGTTATATATACCATTTTATTTGTGTTATTTATATATAAACATTTTTTCCCCTTTGAAACTCATAAAATCTATTTATCCCTCCTCCCAAAATGCACTGGTGTGCATACAGCAAAATTTTTACAAATAATATCACGGGGGTTTCCATTTTTTGGAAATCTTGGCTCTCCCCACACCCCCTTGCCGAAGGTAAGAAAGAAACGACCATTTTGGGGAGCACAGTTAAGGCAAGAGACAGTGGAAAGAGTTTAGGTTAAGAAGCTATGCATCTGGCTTCTCCTCCTGTTTCTGTTACTTGACTGTGACCACGGTAAGTCACTTAACTCACCTGCACCCCCACATGGTTAAATATCATGAAGTGGACACCTGTTCTGTCTCCTTTGGGTCTGAAAACCAGATAAAGCAGCGGTTCTCCACGTGGGGTTCCTTACCCAGCAGCGTGGGCAGCACCGGGAACTTGTTAGAGATGCACATCGCAGACCCCATCCCAGACTTGGGGAATCAGACACTGCGGGGCGGAGCCCGGCCGTCTGGTTTAACTAGTCCTCCAGGTGAGTCTGATGCTGGGCGCTTGAGAACCACAGCTTTCATCAGTTTTCCAACTTCGTGCTTACTTCGATTAACAGGAACATCACAATCAGTACGCACACGTGCTCCTATGTAACCAAAGGTGTGTGAACACACTGTGTCCAGTGCAGCCTTTTACTCTCTTGTATGTCCTTTTTCAAAATGCTGGTGCGATGGGGGCCCTGCTTTCTAAAACGATTTTGACATCACCTGAATTTCATTGGGTGCACGCTGTTAATGCAAGGAATGAGAAATGGAATTTGGAAAGAAAATGTTTGGAAAGGGTTGCAAGTTATGGTGTTTTCCCAGTTATTTTAAAGCTATTTCCTAACTTTGGTGTGTGTGTTTTGCTGTTTAATAGTGCGAGATATTCCAAGAACACTGTAGGAAGAACACGTTCCACGGGAGGTGTAAGTTGCCTTTTCCTATTTTCATGTGGTTTTCCTCTTACCGGACAATACAGATAACTGACATTTGGTGGGCGCCTCAGAGCCGCGGAGAGGTCACTGGGTGAGCTCCGTGACCTGTTGTAGTGACAGTGTTTTCCTCGTCCTGCCGCTTTCAGTGTAATGGAGAAAATCCTTAACGCTTTGAATCTTTTCCCCGACCTAGCTTGGTTTTATTTCCATTTGGATAACTGGCGCTGTTTAAAAGTATACAACTTTCTGTATGTTGCTGTTTTCCTTTGTGGCCATTTCTCTCTGTATCACAGTTTTAAACAACTGTGTATGGTTTCACAGTATTCCACACTTAGTCCACATTATAGCTTTACTTTAAGGTAGGGTCTTAGACTAAGTCTGTGATAAAGGCAGGGACATTTATTTAACACCCTTGTTAGCCAATTTCAAATTACTTTCCAGGGTTGTCCGTTTGGCATTGGCAATGCACGTTAAGACGTAGGAACGGGGGCGGGGGGGGGGGGCAATGGTAAGATATATACACATATAATACCTTAATAAAAAAAAACGAAAAGAAAAAAAAAGACGTAGGAACGGTGTAGGAGGGTGCCTGCTTTCAGGGTGCCGGTCAGGGAGTCCTCTCTGCTCTCTGTCCCGCCCTGGCTGCCTGTCTGTCTGGTGTGGTCTCCTGCCTGCTGCCCTAAGGCCCCCACAGAGGGATGCTCCCGCCGGGGTGCCTCAGCTCTCCACTCCCAGCAGCCCTAGGGTGCTTGTTCTTCGCATGGATTTCTCTCTGCCCTCTGCCCTGGAGTCCAGTGTGCGGGTGGACTTCTCTGAGCTCTGCCACCCTGCTCCCAGCCCCTTAGCTGGAGTCCCGAGTGCCTGGGTGGGTTTCTTCAGCTCTCCTCCCCGTCCCCTCCTGTGGAAGGCAGCTGTGCGCTGGGCCCCTTAGCCTCGGGAGGATGGGGGATCTGCCTCTTCTTGGCACTCCATCCCAGACACCCCTTGAATAATTTGCGGGGAGCTGGGGGGGCGGGTCTGTCAGTGATCAAGTTTTTGTTTTGCCAGCTGTACTCCATCTTGTTTATATCTTCCAGAATTTACTCGTTTTCCAGAGCTGCTATGGAAGTTTTTCTCATTTTCTCTGTTTGGTCTTTCGTGAGGATTTTGGGTAGCAAACTTCATGGGGCTTATTAGTATATTGAACTGCAAACCCTGGATTCTGCTTCAGTCAGGAGTCCTCAGAACTGTTGATGGCCCTTCAGACCTGTGGGGTGTTCTGGGTCGAGGCCGTCACTTTCTGTAGATCAGGAGTTGGCAAACCATGGACCGTGGGCCCCTGCTTTTGTCCAGCGCTGCAAGCTAAGGCTGGTTTTCACACTTTTAAATGGTCGGAATAAAGTAGGAAATAGCCCATGACATGTGAAAATGGTATGAATTCAGATTTCAGTGTCCATAGTGAAGTTTACGGCAGCACAGCCACGCTTACTCTTCCCGCGCTGCCCCGAGCTCTCACACGCTAATGGCTGCGCGGAGTCACTGTCACAGGGCGCTGCGGCCTGCCGAGCCTGATGTCACTACTTTCTGGTCTTTCATGGGAAAGTGTGCCGGCTCCTGCCTTAGATGGTCAGAGGAGTCTGTGTGTCTCCCTCCTCCCCCCCCCACCCCCTCCAGAGCGGGAAGAACTGCTTCTTTAGGCCGCAGCGATAGCGGGGGTATCCTTGCTGATAAGTCGATCAGTTTTGTGCTGTTCTTGTTCATAAACCAATTCAGTGACTGACTTCATTCCCTTTTAGAAAGCCGGCCAGCCCCACAAGCCCACTGACGTGTATGATTTTTCTGAGAATTCTGGAATCTCGAGCATGGGCAGGATGAGTGACAATGAGAAAGATGAAGAACCTTATGAATCCTTTGGTTAGTATTTCAAACCTTTATCCTAAAAACTTTAAAGTAGTTGAAGCAATAGCATTCAGGCTAGTTAGTAATAAAAAGAAATATCTTCAAATATAAAACTCAGTTGTCTGCATATGAATATAATGTTCTGGGCAGTCTTGGTGTTTTGAATGAATTTTTCTCACATCTGAGTACATTGGAACTAAGAACTCTATTAGACGTTATCAAAGTAGAACTCTTCTAGCAGCATCTGTTCAGCCAGTCATATCAGGCAGCCTCGTATAGTGTCTGTAAGGGGCTTGGGTTTAGGGAGAAGAGGGGGGTACTTTCCCCTTTTCTTACACACAGCGAGGCAGAGGGTGCTGCAGAGAGCCAGGGAGAGCTTCCCTGTCCTGGTGGGAGAAGCGGGCTGGTGCCTGGCTGCCCAGCAGTGTATACAGAGGGACAGCTTCTGTCCGCATCACTGCCCACTCCAGAGGCTAGAAATGGCACAGAAAGTGGGGTTATCGCCCTAACCCAGTGGTCGGCAAACTCATTAATCAACAGCCAAATATCAACAGGACAACGATTGAAATTTCTGTGGAGAGCCAAATTTTTAAACTTAAACTTATTCTAACGCCACTTCTTCAAAATAGACTCGGTATTTTGTGGAAGAGCCACACTCAAGGGGCCAAAGAGCCGCATGTGGCTCGCAAGCCACAGTATGCCGACCACGGCCCTAATCGTTTTGGCTCAGTGGATAGAGCGTTGGCCTGTGGACTGAAGGGTTCTGGGTTCGATTCCAGTCGAGGGCATGTACCTTGGTTGCAGGCACATCCCCAGTAGGGAGTGTGCAGGGGCAGCTGATCGGTGTTTCTCATCGATGTTTCTAACTCTCTCCCTCTCCCTTCCTCTCTGTAAAAAACCAATAAAATATATTTTAAAAAAGAAAAAGAAAAGAAAGAGGGGTTATCTTTTCATTGTTGAGTTCTAAGAGACCAGTTTGTATGACTGTAGGGAGATTCAGGATTGATCTATTTCTCTTTTTTTCCTTGTTATCCCCAGCAGTAAATCTCTTTGCCTAGTGGAGGCCAATACAAAGTATATTGCTAACTTTAAAATTGTGCAGTTGATGATAAGTTCATTATTTAAGCAGCTGTTTGAAAAGATGTGCAAATTTGCACTGTCATGCTAAAATTTGAGCATGAAGAAATGGTTGTTGGGCTCTCGTCAGCATCGTTCTGCCGCCATTCAGCTCCACCACCACGGCCACCAGCTTCCTTCCCCGAGACCACCTGCCCTGAGCCCCACCCTGCCAGCTCTCCTGTGAGCCCTCTTTCCTGAGCACAGCATCTCCGTCTGTGCCTTTCCACCACAGCCACTCGGTCTCCTCTTACATCTTCTTCCTTATTCGGGTTAACTTTTTATGTCAGCTCAAGGCTCTAGCGATGCGGAGAGAGAAGGGGAGGGAGGGAGGACTGGAGTCCCTCCTGAAGGGCCATCAGTCACGAATACTGAGTGCCCACCCTGAGCACTCAGTATTGATAGTGCAGTGAGCGTGGTTCCATCAGGGGAGGAGAGAGAATGTCCGGCTTCCTGTTTATAGTTATCTTTCCTCTCACTGAGGCATTTTCATGCAAGAACGTGGACCCAGGCGATCATTGATAAACTAGAGGCCCGGTGCATGAAATTCATGCATGGGGGGAGGGGGTGTGTCCCTCAGCACAGCCTGAACCCTCTCCAATCTGGGACCCCTCGAGGGATGTCTGCCTGCCAGCCTGATTACCCCTAACCACTCCCCTGCCAGCCTGATTGATGCCTAACTGCTCCCCTGCCAGCCTGGGTCCCTCCCCAACTGCCCTTCCCTGCAGGCCTGGTCACCCCTAACTGCCCTCCCCTGCAGGCCTGGGTCCCCCCCAACTGCCCTTCCCTGCAGGCCTGGTCGCCCCCAACTTCTGCCGGCCTGGTCACAACTAACTGCCCTCCCCTGCAGGCCTGGTCCCCCCAACTGCTCTCCCCTGCAGGCCTGATTCCTCCCCCACTGCCCTCCCATGCTGGCCTGATCGCCCACAACTGCCCTCCCTTGCAGGCCTGGTCCCTCCCAACTGCCCTCCCCTGCTGGCCATCTTGTGGTGGCCATCTTGTGTCCACATGGGGGCAGTCATCTTTGACCACATGGGGGCAGCCATCTTGAGTGTTGGAGTGACAGTCAATTTGCATATTACTCTTTTATTAGATAGGATAGAAGCGTGATGCACGGGTGGGGGCTGGCTGGTTTGCCCTGAAGGGTGTTCCAGATCAGGGTGGGGGTTCCCTTGGGGCATGGGGAGGCCTGGGTGAGGGTCCTGTGGTGGTTTGCAGGCCGGCCACGTCCCCGCAGCGACCCAAGTGGAGGCCCTGGTATCTGGGATTTATTTATCTTCTATAATTAAAACTTTGTAGCCTTGAGTGGAGCCAAGCCTCCTGCTTACTCCATGGCTGCAGCCATTTTTGTTGGGATTTATTTATCTTGTATAATTGAAACTTTGTAGCCTTGAGTGGAGTCCAGGGCAGGCCAGGGCTGCGGGAAGCTTGGCTTCCTCCATCGCCGGGGGCAACTCTAGCCTTCTGCTCTTTATAACTCCATGGCTGCCACCATTTTTGTTGGGATTTATTTATCTTTTATAATTGAAACTTTGTAGCCTTAAGTGGTGGCCTGGGCAGGCCAGGGCTGCAGAAACTTGGCTTCCTCCATTGCTGGGGAAACCCAAGCCTCCTGCTCGCTCCATAGCTGCAGCCATCTTGGTTGGATTAATTTGCATACTCGCTCCTGATTGGCTGGTGGGCGTGGCTTGTGAGCTTAGCAAAGGTACGGTCAAGTTGCATTTTTCTCTTTTATTAGTGTAGATGTAGATGTCCACTGATGGCTAATCTGATGTGTATTTATGAATGAGATGGTTTACATTTTTTGTTGAGGTGTGAGATCAAAAACATTTGGGAAGTAGGTGGTGTAATTGATTTTGTTAGCCATTTAAACAAAATTACTTTGTGTTCCGTTGTAAAGGAACAACCTTAAACCTGCCCAGGCAGACTTTTAACGTTGCACTTTAATAATTTTTGTAGAGCCTCCTTTGCATAGCACTGCTATCTACACTGATGAAGCTGAGCTCTCCAAGCACTGTGGGTCATTTATCCCTTTAACTCCGCAAGGAAAAGAAGCAAAAAGAAGGTACGCTTGTATTCCAGCACTTGTTTACTTTATTCATGGTTAATGGGATTTCTGAGCTCTTTAAGATGGGACATCCCCCCCTCCACCCCCCCCCCGATTCATCGGTCTGTTCCATGCTTCCATATCTCTGGAGAATTATGTGTTCTTTTATGTTTTTTACTCATTTGACCAATATGAATAGATTTACTATAGTAAACCATCTTTGCATTCTGGGATAACCTATTGGTTTGACCTCCTTGCTGATCTTAAAATATTTTTTTCTTTTTTAATGTTTTTTTTACTTAGTATTTTTTTTCTGTCCTGCATTTTTAAACTTTGTGTCATTTTTTGGGAGGTGTATCTCTGGAAAGAAAATAGCATTGAAGTAATGTTGTTTGGCTTCTTTTTAAAAAAAATATTTTTTTTAAATCTTATTTTCATAAGAACACTTAACATGAGATCTACCCTCTTAACAAATCTGTAAGTGTACAGTGCAGTGGGTTAACTATAGGAGCAGTGCTGCTCAGCACGTCTTTAGAACTTAACTGAAACTTCATGCCACTTCACGCCCCCAGCCCCTGGCAGCCACATCCCAGTCTTTGAATCTGTGAATGTCCTATTTTGGACCCCTCATATAGGTGACGTCATGCGGTGTTTGTCTTTCTGTGGCTGGCTTATTTCCCTTAGGATCCTGTCAACTTCAGATGCTCACACATGCACCACCTCAGGCCTTCGCGTACACCAGGCCCGTGCCTGACGGCTCTTCCTCTGCGTACCTGTACGGCTTGTCCTGTGCTTCCCTGTAGATGTCAAGTGTCAGCACAGCGTCTACTTGGATAAAACTCGTAGAAAATACCACCTTTCCTCACCAATACATCTTTGCTGCTCTTTTTCTTATAGTATTATCTCTACCCAACTGATATTTTATGTTCGTTTTTAAATTTGTTCATTGTCTGTGTGTCTCCCCAATAGGAGCATCTTTTTAAAAAAGCAGGACGTCTTTCTGTTCACTGCTGTTCTCCGGGTGCCTCGAACGTGATCCTGACACACGATAGGCATTCAGTGAATGTTTGGATTCATTCCTTATTCCTAGTGTCGTGGTTAAGGTGACTGGCTGGGCCTCAGCCCATTGTGCCGGTTCAAATCCTTATTCTGCCACTGGGAAGTACTTGACCTTAGGTCAGACATTGCCTAAGACAGTGGTTGGCAAACTCATTAGTCAACAGAGTGGCAAACCACGGCTTGCGAGCCGCATGTGGCTCTTGAGCTGCAGTTTGCCGACCACTGGCCTAAGACATTAACTTCTAGGCTCTTTAAAAAGGAAAATGGGATAATAATGCAACCTACCTCACGATTGTTTCAAGATCAGTTTATCCTCTCAGGCTTTTAAAACAGGTTGGCATACGATAAAAAGTTTTGCAGTATTATCTCATTTTTTAATTTTTATGAATATATTGCTTGTGTAAAGAGATTGGATAAGCATACACTGAAAAGTTAGCTTTATCCTCATGTGTAAGAAATTGCCTGACCAACCGAAACCAGTTTGGCTCAGTGGATGGAGCGTCAGCCTGTGGACTGAAAGGTCCCAGGTTCGATTCCTGTCAAGGGCATATACCGTGGTTGCGGGCACATCCCCAGTAGGGTGTGCAGGAGGCAGCTGATCGGTGTTTCTCTCATCGATGTTTCTAACTCTCTATCCCTCTCCCTTCCTCCTGTAAAAAAATCAATAAAATATATTTTTTTTAAAAAAGAAGAAATTGCCTGACCAGTGTGGTTCAGTGGTTGAGCATTGACCTATAAATAAATAAATAAATAAAACAGGTTGGCATATAGTAAACTTTCAAATGGTAGCTTTTTATGTTGGCATTTTTCCAACAAGCATTTATTGAGCACTAAGTACCAGGCTCTGTATTAATAACTCAAAATGGGCATAATCCTGTCTTCATGGAGCTGATGGAGCAGGAGGTACTAACCAAGAGTCACTGGCAAATCACTCGAGAGGGCGTGGCGCTGAGTGGCATTAGGTGGGTGAGCGGTGGGGAGAGGAGCGTGTGCAGGTGGGTCCTGATGGCACTGCCGCCGCCGGCTGTTGACCAGTGGAGGGCGGTCCGAGCAGCACGCTCTGGCTGCGTGGCCACCTCCCCGTCACATTCCCCCTCTGTCACAGCACATCCGTGAGCATGCCAGCTGTTTCACACCACCATGCTCTACATTTATTCTTCCTTCCTCCTTAAATACCCTTTCCTGTATTGCTTTGCCTGGAAAAGTATTTTCAAAAGTCAACCCAGGTGTCAGAGCTATGATGTCTTTCCTCATCCCCAGCCATCTGTCCTCGTCTTCTCTGGCCATTGCTTGCTAAGTCATCACTGGGCATTATGTTTGGTCTTCCTGCCACACAGGGAACCTTTAAAGGAAGACTCTGGATGTTTAAAGTAATTTTATTCTCTGTACTCTGCTTATTGAGATGGGTGTTAAATGTTTGTTGTGTTGAATTGAATGCAAAAAAATGAAAGAACTCATCTATCACCCGAAGTGTAGGGTTACTTTTCTAAGGACAAAAGGAGTATCCCACTTATCTCACCCAGAGATGGGCCTGGTGTGCGCAGGTTTGCTTTTCATACGGGTGCTAGACCTGGGTGTGCTCACTTGGAGGAGGGTGCAGTTCTCAGATGTGACCACAAGGTGCTGCTGTAATGGACACAACAGTACTTCCCTACCAAGGGATAAACTGATGTGGCAGGTGGCATCCCACCCATGACAGGCGGGAAATTTCACTAAATGGAGCTTATTTTCTTGTTGGGCAAGCAACTTCAAACATGTGAATGAAAATGAAATGTGTGCAAGATATTGATGGCTTAATTCTTTGGTACAGTTCGAACACCTCTGAAATTGAAGAAAGTGAAAACGAGTCTGTAAAAATTAGTGCAAAAAAGGTACGTTGGAGTGTTCTCTTTTTTACCTTAATTTTTAAGATAGTTCATATCCTACTTAGTAGTGCAAAAAAGGTACGTTGGAGTGTTCTCTTTTTTACCTTAATTTTTAAGATAGTTCATATCCTACTTAGATTGGATGACAATAGAGAAAATGTTCCATAAAATAGTTCAAATCCTGTTAAATTAGATGCAGATAAAACAAAGTTCTTAGCAGTGTTTTTCATAGAGGAGGAGTATTCTGTTTTAGAAGGTCCTTTTTAAGTAAGTGAAATGTTTTTATATCTTTAGTGTTTTCCATGACAGAGGTCTCATATCTCCATGTACCTTGTCAGTTTTAACGTTCATGTACTGTGTTCAGGTTGTGATTTACAAAGGCAGACCGATGTGCTGGCAGTATTCGGAGCTTTCTTTCCTCAAGGTTTTTCCTGTCCTACCCACTGATCATGTCATCTCCCTGTTCCATCTTGAAGTTTAGAAATGGGAAGTGTGGGCTTGATGGTTAGCTACTGTTAACGATAGGAATGGTAAGCGTTGTATTTTCTAAAGCAGTACTGCTGTTTTCCTGACATAGCGAGGAAGAAAACCCAAGCCCATTGGTGACGAATCGGAACGCTGCAACGAAAGGGATAAACCAGCAGAGAAAACAGGCAGCCAACAACCTGACGCTGTGTCGTCTTCAGAACTTTCGGAGAAATCGGCTGAACTTGGCGCCTCTAAAAAGGTAGGGCCCCCTAGTGCCATCTCCTCTGTGAGAAAGAGACCTGGCAACAGAAAGTCGACCGGTACGAGTGTCTGCCATTTCCTTGGCGAGAAAGAAAAGTTGGCTGAAAAGTGTTTAGGAGGGTCCTAGCCGGTTTGGCTCCGTGGATAGAGCGTCGGCCCGAGGACTGCAGGGTCCTGGCTGGAATAGATTCCAGTCAGGTGTGTGGGGTGTGTACAGGGAGGCCGCCAATCCAGGTGCCTCTCTCACATCTGTTTCTCTTTCTCTGTCTCGCCCCCTCCCTACCGCCCTCTCCAAAAATCAATGGAAAAATATCCTCAGGTGAGGATTAACAACAAAAGATGTTTAGGAGGAAAATAAAACATTTCTCTCTTCAGTTTTTAAAAGAGACTTTTTATATCTTTTATTATAAAACTTTTTATTTTAGAGTATTTATAAGGTATGGAAAGGAAGATAAAATATCCTACAATTCTATCACCCAAATTTGACCTTCAGTTTTTTACTACTTTTCTCTCATTCTAAGTAGGACCATGCTCTCGTCATTCATTGTTTTAATGAGTGCATGCTGGGAGGGCCATAGCGTAGTTAGCTTCTGTCTAGTGACTGGTTGCATTTTTTAAAATTGTAAGTGCTTTGATGAATTTCTAGCTAAACCTTTGTGTGCGCCCTTGATCATTTAGAAAAAATTGCTACAAGATTTCTTGGACATACGTGTTCTCTTTTAAGATTTTTGACATGTAATATCTTTTTTATTGATTAATGTGTTACATATGTGTCCTTATCCTCCCATAGCTCCCCTCCCCCCCCCCCCCCCACTCATGCCCTCACGCCCCTGTTGTCTGTGTCCATTGGTTAGGCTTATATGCATGCATACAAGTCTTTGGTTGATCTCTCCCCCTTACCCCCACTCACCCCTACCTTCCCTCTGAGGTTTGATGGTCTGATCGATGCTTCTCTGTCTCTGGATCTGTTTTTGTTCATCAGTTTATGTTGTTCATTATATTCCACAAATGAGTGAGATCGTGTGATATTTATCTTTCTCTGACTGCCTTATTTCACTTAGCATAATGCTCTCCAGTTCCATCCATGCTGTTGCAAATGGTAAAAGTTTCTTCTGTTTTATAGCAGTGTAGTATTCCATTGTGTAGATGTACCACAGTTTTTTAGTCCACTCATCTGCTGATGGGCACTTAGGCTGTTTCCAAATCTTAGCTATGGTGAATTGTGCTGCTATGAACATAGGGGTGCATATATCCTTTCTGATTGGTGTATCCGAGAGATGCAAATCAAAACGACAATGTGGTACCATCTCACACCTGTCAGAATGGCTATCATCAACAAATGACAAGTGCTGGTGAAGATGTGGAGAAAAAGGAACCCTCGTGCACTGCTGGTGGGAATGCAGACTGATGCAGCCACTGTGGAGAACAGTATGGAGTTTCCTCAAAAAACTAAAAATGGAACTCCCATTTGACCCAGTGATCCCACTTCTAGGAATAGATCCCAAGAAACTGGAGACATGTAATATCTTTTGATTAAGCTCTCAATATGCCTTTGCCAGCACCTTGGTTTTGGTCCATTGAAATTGATTTTGGAACTGCTGGAGAATAAGGCACTAAGTTGTGGTAATTTATTATAGCCGCCACAAGAAACTAAAACACCAACCAAGCACTTTTTCCTTTTAGTTATGTGCTTTTTGGTTCAATTTCTGAGTTTCTTGGGATTTTTTTGCCTAGTGTCCAACGCCTAAATAAATTGCCAACCCCATCCCCATTTTATAGTTGTTTATGGCAAGAGCTGTTACTCTATCGTAACCTGGAAACAGCTGATTCCACACGTTCTCTTAAATAATAAAAGTTCAACTTTCTCCAAAGCAACCATTGTTAAATACCAGCTGGAAGGTTGTTTTTTGGGGGTTGGGGGAGACAGTTTAATTTCTTTCAGTGTTTCCTTATATCAATTTAGATAATTTATAGAATTCACTAATATTAACTTAGAAGTAAATAAGAATTATGGCTATAATAATAACTGACAGTGTTTGATAACACTGTCTTAATCCTCTTAAGAAAAAGAAAACGGCATTTGTGAACTTGCTTCCCAGCAATTGTCATGAGCTTGTCTCAAATAAATCTTATACTCACACTCGCCCCCACCAAAAAAAGAAAAAAACTTTTTTAAGTAAAACTCTTTGCTGTGTTATTTTTGTAGAAAACTCAGAAAAAGAAGGCATTTCGTGGCAAAAGAAAGAAATCAAGAAGCGAAGCTATGGACTCAGGTACAGGAGAGTGGGTTATGTTTGACAGCTACTCAATAATTCCATTTAAAAATCCTTAATTCCTTACAGTAGTTAAAAACATGTGCCTTTGGAGTGACTTTTTTCCCCCAGCATCTATCATGAAAATTTTCAACAAATAGCAGAGGTGAAATATTTTACAATATATATTTATATACTCACCACCTAGATTTTTCTATTAAAATTAATTCTTTTTGCTTTGTCAGCTATCCATTAATCCATTTTAATTTTTCATCATATAGCTATACTCATTTCAGACATAATTTAGTATGTGATTTTTTTTCTATAAGACTTCCTTCATTTAGCATAACTTTTCTCAGACTCATCCATTTATTTTGCATCATTTTTATTCACCCAAAAAGCTTATTGAAAAATGTTTCAGAGGAAAATAAAGTATTTTCTATTTACTTCAGTTTTTTTAAAGGAAAAGTTATATATATTTGTTATAAAAACAATTATTTTAGAAAATTTATAATATATAAGGAAAATAAAATCATCTATAATTCCATCACCCCAAAATAACTACCATGTTTTTTGTCTGTATTTTTTAATACTTTTATTGAGCTTTTCTCATCTGAAATGGGATATTATCATCATATTTCACTATATCCTAAGTATTCTACAATGCCATTTTAGAAGATATTTTGTTCAAGAATGTGCTGTAGTTTTGTTAAAGAGATTGACATCCTATATAATAAAAGCATAATATGCAAATCGGCCGAATGGCTGAACAGCGGAATGACCATCCGGACAACCATCCAGGTGACCATCCAGGACCACGTTATGACACCCACTGGCGCCAGTCCAGCCAAGGCGGGTGCGATGTGATTGGTTGGGGGCCCGGCCATCGCCCTGCCGAGGAAGGCCTGGGCCACCGGCTGGCGGGGTGATCAATCAGGGGCTCTACGATCGCCCCAAAGAGGGAGGCCCAGGCCACTGACTGGTAGGCTGTGGCGGGTAGGTGGGGCCTCCCTCTGCGAGGGAAGCCCAGGTCCCTGGTGCCAGTGGCTGGAGGGAAGCCCAGGTCCCGGCAGCTAGGGAAAGGAAGGCCTACTCTTGCACGAATTTCGTGCGTCAAGCTTCTAGTGTATATATAACTACAAGTGTCTAAGTCAGTACACTGAGCATCTGTTTGGGAACAAGAAATGGCCTATTAAGTAGAGTAAAAAAGAAAGTATGGCTAAGAGAGAAGAGCTCTGGACCAGTGGTGCTGGGTGATTAAATAAAGGCCCAGCACAGTGATGAACAGGCAGCGCTGCTTCGGGCTGCTTCATCGGAAATGAAAGTGGGGGAGCCACCGAGACAGCAGTTAGGGTGACGGTATAGACGGGGCTTTGGGACCTGCACGGGGGTAGGAGCAGTGAGTATGTCTCCTCCATATGCTGCTGCAACTGTAGCTAGTGAGCAATTGGGATGATTTTTGTTGTAGGCTTGCAGAGTCCTGGACTAGAGCCAAATTATTGGTAATCCACTTTACATTGGTTTATCTTAATGTTCTAGGCATGTCTGACTGTGCACATATTTGGTGTCTAAAAGGAAAGAAAAGCAGTGACATCATGGACTTAGATGTTGTTTTGTCAGCATTTGAGAAAATCCTCCCCGAGTATAAGTAAGTGTTGATGCGATATATGTGCCCAATTTCCCTTGAAATACCACTTTGGCTTATCCCACAGCTTTTGGTATGTAGTATTTTCATTATTCAGTTTTACAGATTTTTACACTTCCATGATAATTTTTCTTTAACCCTGTGTATTATTTAGTAGTATGTTTATATCCAAATATGTGCCTTTTTAATTTATATTTTTGTATTAACCCTCTATTTCAAATATGTTGTCAAATCTCATGGGCTGGTGATACCCATTTTTTTAAATAGTGAGGCTTTTTTTTTCTTCCTTTTTTTTTTTTTTTTTTTTTGTTAAACCTCACTCGAGGATATTTTCCCATTGATCTTTAGAGAGAGTGGAAGGGAGTAGGAGAGACACAGAAACATTGATGTGAAAGAAACACATGGATTGGTTGCCTCCTGCACGCACCCCCCGACCAGGCCGGGGAACAAGCATGCAACTGAGGTACATGCCCTTGATCGGAATCGAACCCAGGACCCTTCAGTCTGCCCGCCGATGCTCTATGCATTGAACCAAACTGGCTGTGGCTGTGTCAAGATATTTTCTACTTTCTGTTGGTATTTCTTTGACCCATTAATTGTTCAAGACTGTGTTGTTTAATTTATATATATTTTTGAATTTTCCAGTTTTCCTTTTGCTAATGATTTCTAGTTTTATTCCATTGTGGCCTGAAAAAAATACTTGGTATGATTTTAATCTTGTTAAACTGGTGGCTTATTTTGTCTCCTCACATGTGGTGTGTCATGGGCATGCCCTGTGTCCGCTGCAGAAGAACGTGTATTCTCCTGCTTTGGGGTGGAGTGTTTGTAAAGGTTTCTTAGGTCCTGTCGGGTCAGTGTTCAAGTCCTCTGGCCACTGTGTGGTTACCTGTCATTATTGAAAGTGTTTCTGTGTGGCTGTTCTTGAACTTGCCGGGCATACTGGGACTTTTTAATGGTTTTGGGAATGCGCATAAAGGCTTTGGGGCCTGATAGAGCTGCTAAGTTGGTTTCCCGGTGGGGAATGAGGTCTGGGGCTTCCTCTTTCACGGTCTTCTAATGCCCCTAGAAATACTTAACACGCATTTCCTGAGAACTTGGATACAGAGATCTGTGTGAAAGATGCAGGCCTGCTCTTGTGCACTCGTCGCTTCTGAAGAATTACAAGGACACTTTACAGTGTCCTGTGTGCCCAGGCCAGTGGTCGGCAAACTGCGGCTCATGAGCCACATGCGGCTCTTTGGCCCCTTGAGTTTTTAGCAAAGGCCAGCTTAGGAGTACCCTAATTAAGTTAATAACAATGTACCTACCTATATAGTTTAAGTTTAAAAAATTTGGCTCTCAAAAGAAATTTCAATCGTTGCTATTTGGCTCTGTTGACTAATGAGTTTGCTGACCACTGGCCCAGGCCGAGCAGGAGGCCAGCTGCAGCCTGGCCGTGTCTGCTGCTGACTCAGTCCCTGTGCGTCTGCCACTCGCCATGGGGAAGCCAGGCTGGGAGACTGCGCTCTTCTCTTGTCCCAGGGTCCCGAGCCAGTTTCTTTTTCAGGGTCTGCTTTATAGTTTTCGAAGAATGGGACACTGGCTTTTGGCTCCTTACTTGTTGGTCAATCCAGACGTGTTACACAAGTATTCCTCCAGCTGTTAGCAGGCGGGAAGGGGGCGCTGAAGTCTGCTGGCCATTGGATCGGGGGCAGGAAGACTGCAGTCCACATCCCTTGGTATCACCTGCAGACATGGCCAGGGTCAGGCTGTGTAGCTGACCACATACCCGAGGGTTTAGGGGAAAATATTGCCTGTTCTTTTTCTTGTGTTGAGACATTTCCAGTATTTTTTAAATATATTTTATTGATTTTTTTTTACAGAGAGGAAGGGAGAAGGATAGAGAGTTAGAAACATTGATGAGAGAGAAACATCTATCAGCTGCTTCCTGCACACCCCCTACTGGGGATGTGCCCGCAACCAGGGTACATGCCCTTGACCGGAATCGAACCTGGGACCCTTCAGTCCGCAGGCCGACGCTCTATCCACTGAGCCAAACCGGTTAGGGCCATTTCCAGTATTTTTAAGCCTGAGGAGGACTGATCATGCCATCCTACATATTCAAAATGCTATATGTAAAAGTGTGTTGATGTGATAAGCAAATGAAACACACTCTTTCACAATCCTTTTATGATACCTAGTTTGATCCCTTTTTTTAAAAAAAATCTGTTACAGACAAAATATAGAATCTAACATTTGCAAGGAAGCAGTCGGCAAATTTCATTCTAGTATGAAAGAAGAACTCATCAAAATGGTAAGTTCACCGACACGTTTTTTGGTCTAAATCTTTACTAGTCCCGAGCAGCATACAGATACTGTGGAAGGACTGCATTTGCTGGCGGTGTGGGAAAGAGCTCATTGGAATTAGCAGTGTTTCACATGTGTTAAAATAAATGTGATTATAGTATAAACCAACAAACATTTAATTGTGGAAAATGTCATGCAGTATTTTGTTTCGTGTAGCTTGCCGAAGTCCAGATGTTGAAAACTCTGAGGAGAAGGAATGCTAAGGTAAATCACTTGTGATTAGAAACTCATGTAGCCGAGTAGAGACTTGACTGCGCTTTATGACCTTCCGTTTGTATAAGATTTTTATCTTTTTAGTCAGGCTTTTATCTGCCGATCTTGTGGTTGAGTACTGTTAGTGCACACTAAGGAAGGGAAATGCTATGAAGCCCAAAATGGGGTTTGAGTAATGCATATTTATCACTTTTGTGGATGTGAAAAAGCAAAGCCTTTAGAGTAAAGAGCTGTCCCACGTCCCAGGTGAACGGACAGCCTGGGAGAACATGGGTTGAGGGTCAGGAGAGCTCATTTCCTGTCCAGCTTTCCTTCAGAGCACGTGTCAGAAGTTGTAATCACATACTGTTTGTATGTCACGTCTCTTTTCCCGAAAAGTTCCATGATGGAAAGAATGGGGTCGTTTCCCACTGTATTTCCACTGTACCACAGTGTGCTTGGTGGCACTCAAATATTTATGAACTTAATTTAATAAAGCACTTTTTGTTACTTAGACGATTGCAGATATTGAAAAGAAAAGGCAGCGTTTGGTTGAAGTCCAGGATGAACTGCTTTGGTAAGAGACCATCAAAAGCCTGAGAACTGACCTAGAAGGATTGTGACATGTCCATGGGTTAGAAAATCTGCTGCTGGGCTGCCTACATCCCAGGTTTGCCTGAAGCTTGGAAGCTGCAGAATCGGAGACGCTTTTAGCAAAGGAGAATCCGGCACTGATCTCTCTGCCATCCGATCTCCGCTCTGGGCTGCATAGACTCTAGAACCAAACTGCCTGGGGTTTGAATCCCGGCTCTGCCACTTACGGGCTGCGCAACCTCGGGCAGGTTACCTAACCTCCCGCCCTGTGCCTTCTTTGTAAATAAGTGTAAGACCTACACCTCGCAGAGCTGTGAGAACTGAATGAGTGAATAGGCAGGAAGTGCGTGTTCACGGTTAACGTTCCTGTCGCAGCACGTACCTTGGTGACGCTCATGCAGATCCATCCCCAGCTCGGAAGTAGCCACCGAGAGAAAGCAGTTTCCCAAGGAGCACGTTTCTCATCCAGGCACTGGGTTCCCCCCCCCCCCCTCCCCCCCCCGCCTTGGTTTTTTGGACCTTGGAAATGGACAAGATTTTGATAGAAAGGGCAAAAAGAAGACTTCCTGTCCGTGCTTTTGCCCGTCTATTCCCGCCTGAGGCTTTAATTCCATAGTTCCCAAGACCCACCCTAAAAGTGAGTTTTAGGCTCTAAGGGCAGCGGTCGCCAACCTTTCGGACCTCACGGACCACCAGTGATCCACAGCCACCAGCTGGCGACCGCTGATATAGGGCATATTCTTCTGTGGACTTCATTGCACATCGTATTTCAGAGTTTTAAAATAGAAAATCTAGAATCTTCCACACATTCATAATTTCAGAGCCAAAGATGCCTTAAACTATCCAGTCCACCACCCGTTTCTTAAACTATCCAGTCCACCACCCGTTTCTTAAACTATCCAGTCCACCGCCCGTTTCTTAAACTATCCAGTCCACCGCCCGTTTTTTCTAACTTCGGTCAGTACACCTACAACTCAGGCTCATACACTAACCTGGCAAGGTAATTATGTCCTCTCGAGCTACTGTACAGTCAGACTGGTGACACGGCCACACACCAGCGTGAACAACTAGACACGGTTACTTTCTTACATGTGTCCAAGAGTGTGGCTGCAACAATGAGGAGGAGCTTCCGAAGGCAGCAGGAGCCTGAGTTGTGTTTTTTCTCGCTTTAGTTTAGAACCACAGCTGAAACAACTACAAACACAATATGATGAGCTTAAGGAGAGAAAATCTTCTCTGAAGAATGCAGCGTATTTCTTATCTAATTTAAAGCAGCTTCATCAAGATTATTCCAATATTCAGGAGAGACAACCACATGTAAAGGAAACGGTAAGTTCAGGGTTTACTTTCCACTGTGCTTCAGAAGCTGTGAGGACTTGAGAAAGAGAAACGTGGATGCAGCATAACAGTCTACTCAGAACAGCATCACCCTAAAGCCTTGAAAATGTGTTCGTTCTTGGCTGCTTTAGCTATTAACCCTACCAGACAGCTGTACCGATTTTTCGGTAATTTCCGAATCTGCCACTATACCGCTGTACCTAATTTTTGGTACTTTGCCTAGTACCTATTTTCTACAATGTCTCCAAGTTCCATCTTATTCTAACCACTTGTTTGCATGTAACTAACATTTTTCTATATCATGTTGATTTTTTCTCCTTAATGCTCAGGAGCCCAGGTATAGGGGACAGTTAGGTTCAGGGCCTCAGGTCTGGTAGGTTTAAGACTAGAGGAGTAGAGAAGACTCCTGAAACACCTATTTTATAAAGGTACTAATTCGCGCATGGTTAGGGTCCCTAGTGGCTGCCGGCTGCAGTGCAGGCCAGGACCTACCTTTGTTCCTCGCTGCCCCGCCCCCTGGTGGTCAGCACATATCATAGAAAGCGATCAAACTCCCAGTTGGTTGAACTCCCGAGGGGACACTTTGCATATTAGGCTTTTATATATTTAGATTTACATTTCGGAGAACCAAATCCCATTCAGGGAAGTAACCTGTTTGTACAAATTTCAAATGAACAACTAGACTTTATTATAATTGTTATCATCATAAGATCACCCAGACATATTTTAAAGACAAGCCTATGTTTGTAGTATATTTTTTATCTGAAAAACAAGTCATTATCCCATAAAATGGTAGGTGTAATATTAGAAGTTGAAGAACATAGAAAGGAAATAAAGGAGAAAGTGTGATAGTTTTAATAAATTATATAGTTGCTTCTGGATTTTTGCTGCAGACTTTGCTACTGTTATGAGAACCAGCTCATATTAATAGGAATGTTTAAGTTTCAAAAAGAAAATTTATATGTATATTATATTCATATTGCTAATGATCATATTTTATTCTTCACTTCTAAATCTAATTTTAAGGTGTGTGTTTTTTAATTCTCATTTGAGGATATAGTCATTGATTTTTAGAGAGAAAGGGAGAGAGAGACATCAATCAACTGCTTCCCATATGTGCCCCAACCAGAGATTGAACCTGCAACCTTTTGGTGTATGGAATGACACTCCAAGCAACTGAGCCACCCAGCCAGGTCCAATTTTAGGTTTTGACACTGGTCTAAAAGTTAATTCTCCTGAACCTAAGGTTTATTTATAGGTTGGAGATCTGGAAATAGAATGTTTTTATATATTTTTTCCTAGTACCCAACTAGTCTAAAGCTTGTCATTTGTAGTTGGAGATTTAACTACTAAACGTGGAGAAATTGAAATTGAGTGACTCTACCTTGTTTGAATACACTACTGTTTCTATTGTAGCACCTGTCCTTTTTGTTTCTAGAGTATAGATACTTGGGTATATAGCTTACCTCTTTTCCTAAACTACAGCTCTAGTACCAAATGTTAGTTCTTCTTCACCCCTCCCCGAGAGCAGGTGCCGCTTAGTAGCTCGAACACCTTAGGCTCTCAAATATGTAACTTAATTCCGTTATGTGAATGGTATAGTCTGGCAGCTTTTCTGCTCCATTTCCATTTCTCAGAAAATCACATTAAACAACAATCATAATTATAAAATTCTGTAAGGGGAATGTAGTTCCTCTCCCATAGATATAATTTACAACATGAAGTTTGTCTTTAATTATTTTAAAATCGTTGGGTTTTGTTTTCTATTTTATTTTGGGTTTGTATTCTAATTTTTTTAATCATTAAGAAATTTGGATTGGCAACTTTTAATTTCTCCAGGTGATGGCTTGTTTTCCCTCATGAGCTTTCATTTTTATGGGCCTGGTGTGCTCATTCCATCGGTTCTTACAGTGAAAGTAAATCTGCTTACACTTTCTGCTTACAACAAGACGAGATGTAGCGACTTGTTTCCATAATTCAAATGCCACAGTTCTTTGAACAACTGGTCTGGTATGAGGTCAACTCAAGCCTTACAGAACAGTTCCCTTGAAACCTGTTTATCAATTATGTCCTAAGAAAATGGGTTAAAACAAAATTAACAATCCTACCTCAAAAGAGGAGAAGGAGGAGTTAATGGCTAGCTCTATTAAAATCGGCATTTGAGCTATGTGGAACAAATAGGGTTATAATATAAAAGTTATTAGTATTTGTTAATCTAAATTATCTTCCTTCAACAGTATGACTCATCCAGCCTTCCAGCGCTGTTATTCAAAGAAAGAACTCTCTTAGGAGCTGAGAGCCACCTGCAAAATATCAACCATCAATTGGAGAAACTCCTTGACCAGAAATGAGACAGTGTGCTAAAACATGCCTGCCTGGCTGAAGATGAGTGCCACGCTCCTGCCTTCCAAAGCTCCTCCTCATTGTTGCAGCCACACTCCTGGGCACATGGAAGAAAGTCAACGTGTCTAGTTGTTCAGGCAGGTGTGTGGCCGTGTCGCCAGTTTGTACAGTAGTTCGAGCGGACATAATTAACTTGCCAGGTTAGTGTCCTGAGTGATAAGTTAAAATGTTGACACTAAATCCCAGTAGCCATAAAGACTTTTAACCTATACATAGACAAAATTAAGCTGATGTGTATACAGACTAACTGGTTAATCAATAAGAGATTTCTACTGAGTTTAAGTACACTGAATCTAATTTTCAGTAAAAACCAAGAATTGTAAACAGATTTAACAAGTTACTGTAATTTAATCTGTCTTCAGGCAAATTACAACCTGGTTATAAGTGTCCATAGTTAATTAGCTGTTCTGTAATACTTCCACAATTACTTCGTCAGGAATTTCATCCACTCCACCATTATAACTGGGAAGACTGTTCTCTGCAGCTTCTGCTAATTCAGCATCTTCAGTCGCTTCCAGGAAATAAGTATCATCAAGGCCACTGTCCCAGTCAGGGTCAGAGCACACACCTCCTGACGATGCACTAGATGATGGCACATGCGGGTCCTGGGTCCCATCGTTCATGGTTTCGTGTGTTGTAAACTCTTCTTCCTTTAGTTCCAAAGGGAAGGACGGGAGAGGAGAAAACACTGACTTCATTCAGAATTGTGATGATTTCATGGAGCAAACTATGTTGGCTTAAGGTGTAAGACCAGTACAGCAGATATTCAAGTGAATATGCTACATGGTGTTGTCTCTGACACCGTCACCTTGAGAGTGAACTCATTCGTTCAAATATTGCTGTCACTGTTGCCCAAACACTGCAGATGCCTGCAGTACCTCCGGTACATCCTGTTCACTAAAGACAGGCGGACGAGAGCAGGGGTAGGTTGATTTTTTTTTTAAAAAAAGTGGATAGCCCAGCTGAAGGCAAATTGAAAAGTAGATCTGCTATCTGAACAGACTTATTTCTCTATTTAAAGATGTGACTGGATTGTATATTAGATAACAGTATTGTACCAACATTAATTTTCTGAATTTAATAAAATGCCCTTATTCTCCAGCTACAAGCTTAAATATTGAGATGAAGGGTTTGATGTTTGCAGCCTCCTTTCAAGAGATTTGTTAAAATCGGCTGTTAAACCCTAACACCCACATGATGGTATTTGGAAGTGAGGTCTTTGGGACTTGATTACATCATGAGGGTAGAGCCCTCATTAATAGGATTAGTGCCCTTATTAAGAGACACTCCCCTCCCCCCCGAGAACGCTCCCTTCTGCCACGTGGGACGTAGAAACAGGTGCAACATAACAGCTGCATCTCTGACCGGGAAGCTGGCCCTCATCAGGCAGCACCTTGATCTGAGATTTCCCAGCCTCCAAAACTGAGCAGTGATGTCTGCTGTTTAGAAGCCACCTGGTCTGTGGTTACAGAAGCCCCAAATGACAAAGACATAAGTTTAAAACCGAAACAATTTATACAGCAGGGGTAATGCTGTATACCAACAGTACTTCCATCTGGCATTTCTGAGGTTTTACTAGATGAGCAGACCCCCTGAAACCATACACATGCTTCAAAACAATACTCCAGGGAAAACAAGGATGATGTTCTTCCTCTGAGAGGCAGTTTATTTTTTTATTTTTTAAAAATTAATTTATCAGAGACTCTGGCTACCAGCTATTTAGTCCAGCTTCTAGAGACCAAGAATGAGACTCTACATTTCTAAGCACTTACTTAGCTTATATTGGGTAACGTAACGTTTATTCTAGCCATAACACTCAAGGACAAGGCTAATAGATGGGGGGTGGGGAACCAACCAATAAAAAGTCTAGAAGATAACATGGCAAAAGAGTACTTAAGACCACATAGAAGTGGACAGTTATAGGCAATCCATTAAATCTGAAGAAAGTTCAACTTCATTAATAAATTAAATATAAATGAAAACAACTAAAATACCACTTTCTTGCATAGTAGGTTGGTAAAGATTAAAAGGCAAAAATGTAGGGTAGTATTCAGGTGCTCTCATAACCTGAAGTGGAAAGCAATTTGGTACTATGTGTTATTGAAAATATTTCTGATAGTTTAGGAATAAAAGCTTATAAAACTATATATGTGTGTACGTGGTGTGTATATACACTGACTGGCCAGATTATTATCTCTGAACGCATAATAATCTGGCCACTCAGTGTATGTTTGTATGTATGTGTGTGTGTGTGTGTATATATATATATATATTAGAGGCCCGGTGCATGAATTCGTGCATGGGGGGGTTCCGGCCAGCCTGGCCTGGGGGAGGGGACATGGGCTATTGGCCATCCTGCCTGCTGGTCAAACTCCTGGTCGAGGAGACAATTTGCATATTAGCCTTTTATTATATAGGATATACACTGAGTGACCAGATTATTATGTGTTCAGAGATCATAATAATCTGGCCACTCAGTGTATATGAGTGTGTGTGTAAAACACGTATACCAAAACATTTACATCAGCTATATGCTATATATAACTGAGGGTGATTTTCCCCCCCTTTTGACTTTTATGTATTTTCTACAATGAATGTAAATTATTTTGGGTAAGAAAGTTTTAAAAGGAAAAATGTTGGTTTGGCAAATCTACCAAAATTTAAAATGTATACATTCCCTTTTACATAATTCTACTTCTAGACATTCTTGCTACAGATTTGGTTTAAAGAAACACAAAGATGAGCATTTTTGTATACTTTGTAGAGCAAAACACACTTTTCTAACAGACGGGACTGGTTAATAGATATCTACAACTTCTTATGGAGCAGCCAAAAGGATGAGGTGTGCTGAATGAACAGTCAGGACAACTCGTTTCCCACAGTGCGTGTGAAAACTGGACACTACTCATTGCTCATGTATACGCTGAACCAGGGACTAGTCAGGAGAGCAACTAAAATCTGCACTTACCTCTTTGAGCAGAAACAGGAGGCATATTTCAGCAGGTAAAGGAAAACCTGAATCGGAAAGAGTGAAACTGTTTAACATGGCCATCTAATCTTCACTTTGTGGTAAATGTCAGATTTAATAACTCACGGTCAGATTTGAAGTTTTCCGCTTTACATATGGGGTCATGACATTTCTGATACCAAACCTCATTTTTCAGATCAACCAAAATCCTTTATGGTAAAAAACAAAAACAAAAAAAGTTACTGAATAGCCAGAATAGATAAAAAATAAAATTCAGCTACATGCTCTTTTTTTGTTGTTGATTTTTTACAGAGAGGAAGGGAGAGAGAGTTAGAAACATCGAAGAGAAACATCAATCAGCTGCCTTCTGCACACCCCCTAATGGGGATGTGCCCACAACCAAGGTACATGCCCTTGACCCGAATCGAACCTGGGACCCTTGAGTCCGCAGGCCAACGCTCTATCCACTGAGCCAAACTGGTTAGGGCCAGATACATGCTCTTTATGAGAGCTATGCTAATTCTTAAAGATGGAGAGAACTTAAAAATTCAAAAAGTAAAAAATACTAAGCAAAAGAAAACTGTGATTGCCAAAAATATCATACAAAGTGGACTTGAGGGGGGAAAAAACACACATCTCCCAAGAAAAAATATATTTCCCACTCTGTCCCCACCAATTAAGATAGCTTCCAAGTACAGGTGGGGCAAAAGTAGGTTTACAGTGTTCGTATGGAAAATAATACAATAGTAAACTCGGTGTTTCACACAACTGTAAACCTACTTTTGCCCCATCCTGCTTGTGAGCAAAATTGACAATTTTAAGAATAAACAAACCTTTTACCATAAGTTGAGATTTTAAAAAAACATTCTTTTGATAAGTGACACAACAAATAACCAATCAGGATATAGGAAATTTGAATTACATAATAAAAAGCAATTAACAGCTCGGCCAGTGTGGGTCAGTGATTGAGCGTCAACCCATGAACCAGGAAGTCATAGTTCGATTCCCAGTCAGGGCGCACAGTGCCCAGGTTTCCGGCTTAATACCCAGTAGGGAGCATGCAGGAGCCAGCTGATCAATGATTCTCTCTCATCATTGATGTTTCTCTCTCTTCCCTCTCCCATCCTCTCTCTGAAATTTAAAAAATCAATTAACAGATTTGATATAATAGTTATATATGAATACTGCTTCAAATAATTAAAAGCAGCTCTTTATATAACATTTATAAAAATTGACTGCTAAAAAAAATTGACTGCTAGGTACAATGTGAATCTTATTAAATTTAAAAGTACCCATTCATACAACATGTTTCTTGATCACAAAGCAAGTTTAGAAATAAAAAGATAGCTACTAAAAACCCAGAATTAGACATTTAAAAAGTTGTAAAATAACCAGTTGTTGACCCAAGAAAGAAATTATGGTAGAAATTAGTAAATGGTTAGAACTGAGTGGAATTGAAAAGACATCCTAAAATATGTGAAATGGACCTAAAGTTATCAGAGGGACTTCAGATCTTAAAAGCTTATTTACAAAAATTAATGGCTAGAACAAATGAGTAACTAACTTGGAAAATGAACAATAGAATAAATCCTAATAAAAGGCAGGAAATAATAAAGAACAAAATTTTTTAAAAATCAACAAAGGGCCAAAATGTGAAAACTGGTAAATTTCTTGTGAGATTGATAAAGTAAATAAGGTATACACACAAAAGTTATTAGAAATTAATTGCAGATGTAACTACAAATGTAAAATACACTAAAAATAGAAGAATATCATGCATTTTTGCCAGTTAAATTGAAAATTTTGGTAGCCAAAATACTAGATAGCAATATACCAAACAAAGCAAACTAAAACAATCCCATAACCACTAAAATGTAAGTAGTGTAAAATCTTGCCACATTTCACAGAAAATGAAACCTAAATGGCTGATATTCCACCACATGGTAGTGAGACATGAACCCAGGAGAGAAAAATGCAGGCAAGCCAGTCTGCCTGCCTCAGAAACAGTCCGGTGACGGGCTTCCTAGGAACAGCCAACGCTGCAGGTCCCGGGAACCAGAGCCCGCGGCAAAGCAGGACATTGACGTTTCCTAGGGGAACGGTGCCAAGGTATCTGCCAAGCACCCTGCACCTGCTTGCAGTTCAGGGCTTTACTATTGCATCACCCTCATCCCTTCCCTGGTGTCCTGTGTTTGGAGAGGTGGGGTTTTTGGTGTGGCTGTGATAAAAGTACCATAAACATCAATGTGGAAGGAGACACTGGTGGGGGTGGGGGTGGCAGTGTCCGACCCGATGCCAATGCTTAAGAGGTTATGCAATGCTCAGGAGGACACACATCCCCTTAGCAGTGATCGTATTAAAGAAGGGTCAAAAGCTACAAACTCCCAGTTATAGATTAGTCACGGGGATATAACATAGCATAGACTATGGTTAAGAATAATGTATTGCATATTTGAAAGTTGCTAAGAGTAAATTTTAAAGGATCTCATAAAAAAATTTTGTAACTATGGTGACAGATATTGATTTACTGTGGTGATCATTCCGCTATGTATACAAATACAAATCGCTGTATACCTGAAACTAGTGTTATATGTCAATTACACCGCAATAAAAAATGAAAAGTATTTCCTCTCCATAGATGAAAATTGTTTTTTCAAAAAGCTACCAAATTGTTGGGGCAAATACTGGAAGCTGTTTGAAACGATTTCATGAACAGAATGTAGGTATTTCTTAGGCCTCGGATCAATGTGAAGAAATTACCAAGACTCTAAGGGCACCTGAACCAAGTCTGGGAACCTCTCTGGACCAATGCTGTCTGCTAGGCAGAGTCCTTATCCACAGAATGCTCTTTGCAAGGCGTTTCTGATTTCTGCATATAGCAACTAAACCTAGTCCATGGATTATGAGGCACTGTTCCAAGAATGTCACATGCTGTGTAATAACATGTAGATGTTTCACCATCTCGGTGCTCCCTGTTCTGTGCGGTGACTGCTCACTTCTGCCTCAGCTTGCTTTTTTTTTTTTTTTTTTTAATACATTTTTATTGATTTCAGAGAGGAAGGGAGAGAGATAGAATCATGAATGAGGAGAGAGAATCATGTCAGCTGCCTCCTGCAGGCCCCACACTGGGGATCAATCCCACAACAGGTCATGTGCCCTGACCGGGAATCGAACCATGACCTCCTGATTCATAGGTCGATGCTCAACCACTGAGCCATGCTGGCCGGGCTCTGCCTCAGCCTTTAACCTGAGCCAGAGCATCAGTGCAGGAAGGGCCCGGGAGACCTGCCAGGTGTCCCCGGCCTCAGTCTGCTTCACCTGTGCTTCTGATTCCTTGGATCTTACAGTAAAGCTTGACACTCGGTAAGAATCTCGATTCCTGAGTGTGGTTTGACAACGCAATCCTCAAATTCACACTAGTCATCAGGGAAATTCATATGAAACTACAATATTTTACACCTACCAGATTGGCCAACCCAAATGTTTTAAACCTAATGATACTAGTTTTGGTGAGAATATGGAGCAGTAGAAAATCTGAAAACACTGCTGGTGGGAGTATAAATTAGCATGGCCAGTAGGAAAAATAATTGCTACTTAGTAAAATTAAATACGTGCATATTCTATGACAGCAACTATTTTTAGATATATATTCTGAGAAACTCATGTACATTAGGCAATATGCAAAAGCATATGTGTAGCTTCATTATTCATCATAGAAAGCCACATGACCATAGGACAGATAAACTGGCATATTTATATTGTTATTTATTCTACAATAACGCAGAAGTGAGCAATAGCTACATGCAGTATGGATGAACCTCACTAATACAATGTTGACCAAAAAGCAAGTCAAAGGATACAATTTACATAATGTTAAAAATCAGCTAAGATGAAATAATATATTGTTTCGAGATATAAATACATATGGAAAAAAATTTCCGAAAGCAAGGGAAAAACTAACACAAAATTCAGGATAATAGCTATTGTCTCTGAGGTCCAGAGAAGAGGAATAAATTGGGGTTGGGCCCACAAGGTGCTTCTGAGGTTTGAGCAAGTTCTGCTCCTTCCAATGGGGGGCAGGAGTGGCAAGTGTTAGTCTGTAAAACGTACATGTACATGAGCCACTTTTCTGTGTGTATTTCACAGTTAACTAAAAGTAGATTATGGATACATAATACTGATAATTCTTCAGAAAGAAATATATAGCAACCCAACAATTTCAGCAAGTTAAAAGAGGGTCATATATGTGGATGATAATTTTCTGGTAAAGTTATATGCATAGAAAAAGACGAGAAAGATACAACAAAATCATAACCATAGTTGCCACTGGTTCTAGGACTAGGGGTGATATCTTCCTTTGTGTTTTGCTGTTACAGTGTTGTGTATTGAGCATCGTTTTGAAATTGTTTACTGAATTAAACTACGTGTGCAGTACAGCACAGAATCACTCGCAGCATGCTTTCTGGCTTTCCACACCTGCTATGTGACATGTTCTCATGTCTGGTACATGTGCTGTATATGCTGGACATACAGAGGTCTCAGCTCTGACAGTAAGTAGATAAACAGCACAATTTCTTATATAACACTAGAGGCCCAGTGTACGAATTTGTGCACGGGTGGGGTCCCTCGGCCTGGCCAGCCATTGGGGCCGATCGGGGCCAGCTGGCCTGGGGGAGGGACCGCGGGAGGTTGGCCAGCCGCAGGAGGTTGGCTGTGGGAGCGCACGGACCACCAGGGGGCAGCTCCTGCATTGAGCGTCTGCCCCCTGGTGGTCAGTGCACATCATAGTGATTGGTCAGCCGGTTGGTCATTTCGTTGTTCGGTTGCTTAGGCTTTTATAT
Organism: Eptesicus fuscus; assembly: GCF_027574615.1. NCBI lineage: Eukaryota > Metazoa > Chordata > Mammalia > Chiroptera > Vespertilionidae > Eptesicus > Eptesicus fuscus. The sequence goes on from NC_072480.1 coordinate 96,346,108, forward strand.
ATAGAGATAACTACTGGGTTTCTACTCTATCCCTGTTCTAAACATATCCTTTTATTGTTTAAAATTCTTTTCTGGTTTTACTTCATCCTTAACTTCCTCTCCTTTGCCAGGGGATTAAAAAGAAACTAAAACTAAAATAGGGCCTGGCATGGACAACAAGCATTCAGTAAATAGTGGTTTCCTTCTATACCATTCTTTGTCTTGAACACGTAAACATAACCTTCACTCCAACTCTTAACACAGAAGTTTCCTTCTTGTCCAAATTTGTTCCATTGAGCTTTAGACTCAGTAAGGTGTCAGGGGCCAACGGCAACAGAAGGAGAGAGATCTTCCACCATTGTTCATCATCTACTATCTCGTTTCGTTTAGCCCCACTGCATCCTACCTTAGTCTTCTCAAGGTTATACTATCTATGAGATTATTTTACCAAATAAAGTACAAATGAAGATGATAGATGCTGGGTGGAAGGTTGTAATTAAAATATTCAAATTAAATGTTATGACACAAACTAAATATAAATTGAATTCCAGGCAGTCCTCGGGTAATGTCAGAGATCTGTTCCTACGGTGCAGTGTAACTCGATTTTCGCCATAAGTCGGAACCCACCTACATAAGTACCTATGTCACTCACATGAAGCACATACAGCAGTAATGAAGTGAAACAGTAAAAAACATTTAAAAGAAAGATAATTCCTGACCTTTACTTGTGGTAAATAAATAATAAAAAACATAAAGCACATAAGTACATACGTCGAAATGACGGAACTTTTTTTAAAAATAAATATTGTAAATGGGAGATGGCGACGTAACCACGAAACAATGTAAGTCGAATCGGATGTAACCTGAGGACTGCCTGGTATAACTAAACTAGTGGCCTGGTGCATGAATTTGTGCACATGGAAAGGAAGTTAATTAGAAGAAAGGGCGAATATATTATCCTTATTATCCTGAAAGGGCGAATATATAGAGAAAGGGCAAATAGAAGTGTCAACCAAATTCACGATTGACAATGACAGATGAAGACACGCGCGCGTGATTGCACCAGGGAGAACTTTATATGTATCGTGCATGCACAAGTCAACTTAGACTTTTATATATATAGATTATAAAAATAATCATTTTTATATTTTCAACTTTAAACATTATAAATATTAAAAATATTGGTTAGAAATGTAGAACTTATGAATAAACAATATTACTTACATGATATTATTACTCTTGTGGGCTCTTCCAATGTTTCCACACCAGCGATATTTACAAATGTCATAAACCAATAATTCTTCTGGAAAAAAGTAGTTCCAACGCCGAATCCCTAAAATGCAAATAATGTTTATAAAGGCATTTTTACTCTATCATAAAACAGTTAGTAAAGAATAAGATTATCTTTACCTCCTTTAATGCCATTTTTATTCACCAAAGAAAGAACAAACTGATCAATTTCGGGGTAGGGTGAGCCCTGAAAACCTTCAATGTTTTCTACTGCAACAGAGAGAAAAATTAATTATAAATGATAATCATTAAAAGTTGAGAAGTTTTGATTTAAGTTGTTTGGTATAATTTTGGATTACCTCCTCCCCCTTGGTTCCCACTCACCCCTTTTTGCAATATTCCTTCTAATCAGTCATGGATTTTTATTATCCTACCAAGAAGCAGGTAAAATTCAAACCTCTCAATTGAGCAAAATGTCAACTAATTACTACCAAAAGCATGTAATAATCATATCAATTGCTTTCTTCACTCTGATAAGGAAGCGCAGTCCCTTCCACCCAGGAGCTGGCCTGGTCCTCTGAGGTAGGCTTGGGGGTGGCTACCAGGTGGCCGGGCACCACAGCTCAGCCCTCGTGTTCGCTCATCACAAACTATTTCACACAGCTTCAGCATCAGATGCGGTCATTCTGTGGCCATGATGATTCAAGACAAAAATGAACACTCTGTAACCACGTCTGAACACAGACAAAACGAACGGACGTTTTCCAAGCCACAGAAATGATCAAATACAAGCTTATCTTGTCTAATACAATTAACTGCTGTTTCTTAACCGGTTACAGCTTTAGTCTCCCTAAAGCCTGCCTTCTTTCTAGGTAAGATTTCTCAAGATTTTCATCATAGAACTCTCCCTGATGGACCCTCCTCAAAGCCCCTAACTCAAGCCTGAATCCTAACACCCTTTACTGAGATGCCCATGGCTCCATGTGTGCATCCTCCATCGCTGCGACCAGTAATAAACAGCTTGCTCAGCACAGTGTGTTCTCTGGTGGTCTTCGGCTGCAGGGCACTGACAGTTCAGCTACATTTTGTATCTAAGAGTCTACCGGAATAATTTAAATAATTTATTTACAACCTCATTCAACATTTAAAGATAGAATAATCTACTTTTCTAAAAGCCTGTATTTCAGTTACAAAAGTAACACACGTGATTGGAGAAAACTGAAATATATTAAAGCAGAAATAAGAGAAACTCCAAAACAGTGTCTAGAAATAACTGTTAGTCATGTAATAGGTTATTCATCTTTTTTAAAAAACTTGTGATCATACCTCAACATATAAGTTGAGTCTACTTTTTCTCTTAACATCATAATTGGATATTTTTCATATTATATAGACTTTATAAATTTTAATTAAATAACTTCAGAGAATTTTACATTATGGAACCAATCCCATTTTGTTGTACACTTAGATTGTTTTTAGTTTTTCACTATTATCTGTCCTACCTAATAAAAGAGTAATATGCAAATTGACCCTAACTCTGCTACACCCACAAGCCACGCCTACCAGCCAATCAGAGCGAGTATTCAAATTAACCCAACCACGATGGCTACAGCTACGGAGAAAGTAGGAGGGAGGCTTGGGTTTCCAAGGCAATAGAAGAAGCCAAGCTTCACCTGCCCTAGCCGGCCTACGCCTCCACTCAAGGCTACAAAGTTTCAATTATAGAAGGTAAACAAATCCAAACAGAAATGGCTGCCAGCCATGGAGCGAGCAGGAGGCTTGGCTCCGCTCCAGGATACAAAGTTTCAATTGTAGAAGGTGAATAAATTCCAGATACCAGGGCCTCTGCTTGGGTCGCCAGGGGGCATGGCTGGCCTGCAAACCACCACAGGCCCCTCGCTCAGGCCACCCCACGCCCCAAGTGAACCCCCACCCTGATCCGGGACACCAGGGCAAACCAGCTGGCCCCCACCCATGCACCAGGCCAATATCCTATCTAATAAAATAGTAATATGCAGATTGACCATCACTCCAACACACAATATGCTGCTCCCATGTGGTCAAAGATCCTGCCCCCATGTAGACACAAGATGGCCACAAGATGGCCAGCAGGGGAGGACAGTTGGGAGGCACCAGGCCTGCAAGGGAGGGCAGTTGAGAGGGACCAGGCCTGCAAGGGAGGCCAGTTGGAGGCGATCAACCCTGCAGGGGAGGGCAGTTAGGGGTGACCAGGCCAGCAGAGGAGGGAAGTTGGAGGCAAACAGGCTGGCAGGGAGCAGTTAGACATCAATCAGGCTGGCATGGGAGTGGTTAGGGGGTGATCAGGCTGGCAGGCAGAAGCGGTTAGGGGCAATCAGGAAGGCAGGCAGGCGAGCAGTTGGGAGACAGCAGTCCTGGATTGTGAGAGGGGTCCCAGATTGGAGAGGGTGCAGGCTGGGCTGAGGGACAAACCCCCCCCACCCCTATGCACAAATTTCGTGCACTGGGCCTCTAGTATACTATAAAAGGCTAATACACAAAGTGTCCCCTTGGGAATTAGACCAGGAGACAGATTTTGATTGCTTGCTATGATGTGCGCTGACCACCAGGGGGCGGCATGAAACGAAGGAAGACCCCGGCCAGCAGCTGGCAGCTGGGGAAGGAAGGCCCCAGCTAGCAGCCAGAAGGCCCCAATACATGCACGAATTTTGTGCACCGGGCCTCTAGTAAATAATAATAGCCCAAAATATGTATATAAAAACGTTCACTGGAGAGTTTATGTAGGAAATCTTAGAAAAACCCCTGTATGTTCTTCAGTATAGGAATGAAGACTATATAGTTTTCATGAGAAACTGCAGCCATTAAAAGAATGAGATGCTCTCCATGTTACTGGAAATACAGGAAAAACCCTCCTGGTTAAATAGGAAGCTACTGACAGTGGTCATCCCTTTGCAGACAGAGGATGAAGAGAACTGGTAGGTGTTTTACTTTAATATGTGTTCATTTTATACAAGCCATATATTCCTTTGGTAGGGTTTTTTTCAAAATGGTATAAATGAAAATTAGTGAATACGCTTTTTAAAATATCTCTTTTTAATTTTCATTTTGGATAGAAAGTCATTTTAAAAGATCAATAAATATGAATATATAAGACTTAAGATTTTAAAGTCAAAACAGATTTAACATCCTTAAATTTTCATAGAAAATTATTTTTGTAAAATTACCTGAAGTGCTGGTACTATTAAAATGCCCAGCCTGTTTTTGTTTATTCTCGGATGCATCACATCTAAGTACTCGTAAAGTATCTGAAAATCTGAAGAAAATATGTTCAAGAAACAAAATAATATTATATTAGAATTAAAGAGACATAGCTACAGAAAATAAACAATTTCAAAGAATTCCATATTAAAATCCTCTGTTCAACAGCTATTATACCAGGACATTTATGCCACATTTGCCTATAAGAGCACCAATCCTACCCACATAAAAAGAGTGTGGTGATCACTTAAAACACTTTCCTGCAGAATGAGCCAAGGACTCCAAGGCTGCTGAAGGGACGGAAGGAAATGTAATTCCTCAAACAGACAGAGCCTCTGAAATGTTTGTTACAATGATTTAAAAGTGTGAATAATGGGAAGAAAAGAGAAGGAAAAGACAGGTGGCAGCAAAGGGAAAAGTGGATTGAAATTAACAAAAATAAAAGATGCATTCATAACTGTAAAGAATTTTGCCTTTAATTTCAGAAAGAAATCCTCTACTTGGATACACAAAAGACAACAAAGGAAGCCCTAATTCAGTAGAACTCTGCATTTCTGTGAAATTAATATTGAAGCTACAAAAGAAATGGGGTACTTCAGGCTGTATCTATCAGAGGTCCCCTATGTTGCTTTTCCATACATGATAGAATGTGATCTTATTCTGGTACCAACAACTGGGGGCAGCAACTGTCATACAATTTTACACTACTCCCATACTACTTCTAGATCTCAGAAACTGCTACCACTACTACAACATTTACTGAGCAGATACCATGTGCCAGGCACTGCATAAGTATTTTATATGTAGTTTTAACTTATTTAAGCCTAACAACTCCCTAAGACAGATGTAAACATTATTTCCATTTTAAAGGTAAGGAAACTTAAAGGTAATCTCTGACATTACTTCTGAGATATGTTATGGAAGAACTCAAACAGTCCAGAAACATCTGAAGAAAAGCAGCCATCTCCCCACCTTCCTTGGGACTGCTGTACATTAACAATCCAGACACAGTTTTCCCTACAGCAAATACTTTGAAAATTTTTATTAAAATTCAGTTATATGGAGTTTCTCTTTGAGATTATATCTGGGAAAGGCAAAGGAAGGGCAAGTTAACAAGGTAATTTAGTGCTTTGGACTAACAAAAATTGCAAGCCTAGAATTAAGGGGATTAAAGGCAAATATATATACAGTATATGTATATATTCTTTAACTTATTTCAGAGAGAAGAAGGGACAGGGAGAGATAGAAATATCAATAATGAAAGAGAGTGATTGATTGGTTGCCTCCTACAATCCCCCTACTGGGGATTGAGCTCACAACCCAGACAGGAGCCCTGACCAGGAATCAAGCCGTGATCTCCTGGTTCATGGGTTGATGCTCAACCACTGAGCCACACTGGCTGGGCTAAAGGCAAATATTTCTGTTGAAAGATGTCTTTCACACTTTTTTAAATGACCAAAACATGTAAAATCAAATGTTCAACAATAGAACTAATTAGAGTATATCAATACAATGGAAAATTACATAGGTATAAAAAGTTTTACTTATAATTAACTGCTGACAAACTATTAACTTGGCAAATATTCAGAATATGTTGAGTGGATAAAACAGGTGACATACCATATAACCTCAACAAATATTTTTTAAATGATGGAGTTACATAAATTATATATGTATGTGCATATATGAAAAAATGAAATGTTAATAGTAATTATATTTCTAAATGCAATAAAACTATTTTTATTTTCTTCTTTATAGAAATGTTAATCATTTTAGCCCTACCTGGTTTGGCTCAATGGATAGAGCGTCAGCCTGTGGACTGAAGGGTCCCAGGTTCGATTCCAGCCAAGGGCATATGCCTGGGTTGCGGGCTCAATCCCCAGTAGGGGGTGTATAGGAGGCAGCCGATCAATGATTCTTTCTCATCATTGATGTTTCTATATCTCTCTCCCTCTCCCTTCCTGTCTAAAATCAATAAAATATATATTTTTTTAAAAAAAAAGAAAGAAATGTTAATCATTTTAGAAAAACTGGAAAAATATATAAAACATAATTATAAAAGAACACAGAATACTATGTGGTTAGAAAATAAATTTTACTATTATGTTTCAGTTAATAGACAAAAGAAAACAGTAACCTAGAATTTTAAGAACCGACTTGCTTGTTTTTAAGGTAGAATGAATTTACACCGTTTACATTTCAGTGCTGTGCAGAGCCATTCGCTGTGATATCCGTGACTACACAATGGTTTGATCTGGTACCACACACCTGACATTGCTGACCAGAGAAGAGAGGAAACGCTGCTCCTCCTCAGAGATGCTCTCTGCCTGTGGAAGAGAACACCTGTTATCTGCAGCCACCTCCAGCACCACAGGCTTTCCTCTTTTGGATGACTTATACAGCCGGAAGTTCCTATTTCTTGTATAAACTCCTACATGAAAAATTAACAAAGCAGTATGAACGCATGTTTTCAGCTGTTCTTATAGTCAGCAAGTGTGAAATTAACTTGCATAGCATTTTTAGAAGAAACAACAGTTGTGATTCACATTGGCAACCTAGAAAGACCCTGAGCTCACCTCTTCCTGTGGTCACAACAAACCTCAGGTATAGATAGAAAAACGAACTCTGGAAAAAACCTAGAATCCGGTGGAAGTCCCCCTTCACAGAGAGAAAATGAAAGGAAGCCACATCAAAACAGGCAGGAAAGGCTGAGACACACTCTCACCGTAACCCCACTCCTGGAAGGGCAGCCCACCACATGGGGGAGGGGGGAGTGTGGAACCCTGAAATCCTCCTGGGGAACCCCAATTTTTTAGACCAGCAATTGAGAAACAAAACCTCCCAAACACCTGGCTTCGAAGATCACCTGGGGTTCACAGACATGAAACCTGCGGGGCCATGGCCAACAGGCACGGCTCTTAAAGGGCTCACAGGCACACGCACCCACCGGGCCGGAAGCAGCCCTTTGAAAAGCACCACTTTATGTGCAAGAAACCCATTTGCAGATTTAAAGTGTTGGTCTGGGGGGGGGGGGGGGGCTGCTCACACCGCTTTGGGGAGGGAGGCTGGGGGGTACCATCTTCCTGCTATCCCTCTGCCTTGTTAAAGCCACTGGCTCCACCTTTTCTTCTGGCCCCTTTCTTCTTTCTTTCTTCAGCAGGTCTCACTCCTCTGTGCTCTCAGGCTGTGTCCAGAGCACCACTATCTCCCAGAGGGGCGCTTCTACACTCGCCTGGGGCCCCACTTGCCACTCAGGGGGCACCCCTCGATTGCCTTGCGTTTGTGGGTCCCATAGGACTGTAACAATTGGAGAGGCAGTTCTTGGCAGGCTGCCACCCCCAGGGCACTGCACAGACGGCAGACTGAAACACAGCTTTTCTATGAAAGAGTCTTAATTGCTTGTCTTAGAGCTTCCCCCTTAGTTGCAGGTTTCAGGTTTGACACACAATTTTGAGGCTACAGAGCTATTCCCAGAGAGTGTAAGCCAGGGGACACTATCTTTGCCTCTTCCTCTACCTCGTCCAGCTCACTGGCATGCCCCATACAGGAGCTCATACACTCGTCCAGCACCTGATTTTGTGACTCCTGCTCAGGAAACACCTCCAGATTGCCTGGCTCTGGTGGCCTTGGGGCTCACACTTCCAGTCCATAGGACAGGACTGTGTCTATTTGCATCCTTTAAAAGCTGCAGCCTGAGGGTCCGGCTTCCAATCAGCATAAATCTAGGTGCCGAGATGCTCCCTTTTGAGACACAGACTGTTTCTGGCACACCCTCAACTACTGGGAGTTATTAGAGATTTTTTTTAAAAAGTCTGCTTGGACAATCATGAAGGCTTGATAGACAATAGCCAGGGCAGAACAGAACGTTCATCTCCTACACAAAGCCAACCCTTCAAGAATGGGAGAGGTGGCGGTTTCATCTAATGCATAGAAACCAATACAGAGAATTAAGAAAAATGAGAAGACAAAGGAATATGTTCAAAATGAAAGAACCAGATAAAACTTAAGAAAAAAAAAAAACCTTAATGAAATTAACACATTGTGGACGGATCACGAGAATTCTCGTGTTTTCTGTTTTAACCTGTTGCACTTGGATGTCGAGTGTGACTCGACACAGTTAGCATTAGAATAAAGGAATCGAGAAAAAAGCGAGTGCAAAGGGTTAAGGCTTGTGGCCAGCCACGAGAATTCTTTAAAAAGATATTAACTTGTAAGAACATGTAATAAATAACTTCAAAATGCAATGGGTATTTAATTTTAAAGCGTGCCTTTAACATTTATATAAAACTTTTTTTGTACTTGTTCAATAGAAACTTATCTGGCCACTGGATAAAGCTAGCAATAAAACTACTGGTCCGCAATGTGTTAACTAATTACCCAATATAGAGTTCAATGTAATGATCATGAAGATGCTCAACAAACTCAGAGGAGAATGGATCAACAGTGAGAACTTTAACAAAGACAGAAAATATAAGAAAGTATCAGACATAATTCACAGGGCAGAGAATCAAATCACCCAGAGAATCAAAAAGAGAAAAGAATTTAAAAGGTAAAGACAGTTTAAGGGATTAGGGAACCACATTAAGCAGACTAACATTACATTACAGGAGTCCCAGAAGGGAAAGGGATAGAGAGAGGGAAAGGGAGGAGGAGGAAGAAGAGGAAAAGGAGGAGGAGGAGGAGGAAGTAGTGATACTTTGTTCTCTTGGGAGGTTTATACAACTACCCATCATCTGGTTTTGCATTAACCCCTTTTAAAAAGGACTTCTGGCCTGGCTGGTGTGGCTCAATGGTTGAGCGTCGACCTATGAACCAGGAGGTCACAGTTTCATTCCCTGTCAGGGCCCATGCCAGAGTTGTGGGCTCGGTCCCCAGTAGGGGGCGTGCAGGAGGCAGCCGATCAAGATCAATGATTCTCATCATTGATGTTTCTCTCTCTCTCCCTCTCCCTTCCTCTCTAAAATCAATAAAAGCCCGGCCGGCGAGGCTCAGTGGTTGAGCATCAACCTATGAATCAGTGAGAACTTGAACAAAGAGATAGAAAATACAAGAAAGTATCAGACATAATTCACAGAGCAGAGGAATACAATAACTAAAAAAAAAAAAAAAAAAAAAAATCAATAAAAAATATATTTTTTAAAAAGGGAACTCTGTCTTGGGAGGGGTGTGGATTTTTCCCAGCCCACCACCACTGGGAGCCGCTGCTTTGCCCCTGTATGTGTTTCTCCTATTAAAGCTTTTATGAATTTGAATAAGGCTACGTGTCAGTTCTTCAGAATCCATCTTGAATTTAGACGTTTGGGGCTTTCCCCAACACTGGCAAACTCATTCATTTTAAAGGGTAGTTTTCCAGACAAGCAAAAGTTAAGGAGTTCATCACCACAAAACCAACCTTACAAGAAATGTTCAAGGGACCTCTTAGAGCTGACCAACGAGCACTAACTCATAATAGGAAAACATATGAAAGTATAAATTGCACTTGTAAAGGTATATGTGTAGTAAAAGTAGTGAATTAATCACTTATAAAGCAAGTATGAAAAGCAGCTAACTGTAATAATTAGTTAAGGGATCCAGAAAATAAAAAATGTAAATTGTGATATCAAAAACATAGAGATAGTAAAAATATAGAACTTTAGAATGCATTCAAAGTTTAGTTACCAATTTGCTACATATTGTTATAAGTTGTTATATGTAAAACTCATAGTAATCACAAAGCACAAATCTAGAGTAGATACACAGAAGATAATGAGAAAGAAATCTAAACATACCATTAAAGAAAATCAACAAACCACAAGAAAAAGAGCGAGAGCAGAAAGGAACAGATGAACTATAAAACATCCAGGAAACAACAAAATGGCAATATGTATGTATTCATCAATAATTACTTTAAAAGTGACTGGACTAAAAACTCCAATCAAAAGAGAGAGCACTGAATGGATTCAAAAACAAAACCCATCAAAGATTATGGTGAGACAAAGCAAGGCATTACATAACAATTAAGGGGTCAATCCAAAAAGAAGATAAAACATTTGTAAATATTTATGCAACCAACAAAGGAGCACTTAAGTATATAACAGAAATACTAATAGACCAAAAAGAAGAAATATACAGCACAACAATAATAGTATGGAACATTAATACCCTCTTAATAAATGAATAGACCATCCCGAAGATGATCAATAGGAAAGCATCAGCCTGGAATGACATGTTAGATCAGATCAATATAAAAGTCATATACAAAACACTGCATTCTAAAGCAACATAATACACATTCTTCTCAAGTTGCACATGCAACATTCTCCAGGACAGATCATGCATTAAAAACAAGTCTTAACAAATTTAAGAAGACTGAACTCATATCAAGCATCTTTTTCAACCATAATGATATGAAATAGAAATCAATTACAAAAAAAAAACTAGACAACTCACAAATACATAGAGATTAAACAACATGCTATTTGAACAACCAAAGGGTCAACAAAGAACTCAAAAGAGAGATAAAAAAATACCTCGAAACAAAAGAAAATGGAAATGCAACACACCAAAACTTATGAGATGCAGCAAATGCAGTGCAAGAAGTGTAGCATAAATGACTACATCTCAAGAAACAAAAATCTCACCCAGCCCATATGGTTCAGTGGTTGAATGTCGACCTGTGAACCTGGAACTTGTGGTTCAATTCCCGGTTAGGGCATGTGCCCGGGTTGTGGCCTCGGATCCCCAGTCGGGGGTGGGCATGTAGGAGGCAGCCAATTGATGATTCTCTCTCATCATTGATGTTTCTGTCTCTCTCTCTCGCTCTCACTCTCTGAAATCAATAAAAATCTATATATACTGAGTGGCCAGATTATTATGACCATCTGACGTTTGTAGGCAAATTAGCCACACACTGCATCGTATGGGATATGGAAGCCGAAGGCCTGTTCAAACACCTTTGCTGTCTGCAGTTACCAAGATAAAACGTCTCCAATTCGCACAGGAACACAAGGATTGGACAGTCGAGCATTGGAAAAAAGTCATGTGGTCTGATGAATCACGTTTCCAGTTGCATCATGCAGATGGCAGAGTGAGAATTTCGCGGAAACTGCATGAAAGCATGCACCCCACATGCATGAGTACAACGCTTCAAGCTGGTGGGGGCAGTGTTAAGGTTTGGGGCATGTTTTCCTGGCATGATTTGGGCCCTTTAATTCATGTGGAACAATGTCTGAATAGCACAACATACCTAAGTATCGTTGCTGATCAAGTTCATCCTATCATGGTGATGGCGTATCCCAATGGAGATGGCTTCTTCCAACAAGACAATGCGCCATGCCACGGTGCTCGTATTGTGCAGGAGTGGTTTCAAGAACATGAGGGAGACTTTACCTTGCTTAGGTGGCCCCCACAGTCACCAGATCTCAATCCAGTTGAGCATTTGTGGGACGAAGTTAAAAGAGCCATCAGGCAGCTGGTTCCACAACCATCAAATCTCACAGAACTGGACAGTGCTATTCATCAGGCATGGTGTCAGATTCCTCGCATCACCTTTCAACATCTCGTGGAGTCAATGCCAAGAAGAATCGCTGCAGTATTGAAGGCAAAAGGTGGCCCAACGAAGTACTGACGGGGTGGTCATAATAATCTGGCCACTCAGCGTATATAAAAGCCTAAGCGACCAACGCAACTGAACGAACAACCCAACAGGCTGCGTGGGGTGACTAGGCTGGCAGGGGGACAGTGAGGGGCGACCAAACGACCGAGCAGCAGGCTGTGTGGGGCACACAGGCCCATGGGGGGGGTAGCTGTTAGGGGCGACCAGGCCGGCGGGGGGGGGGCAGTAAGGAGTGACCAGGCTGGCAGGTAGGGCAGTTAGGGGCAACCAGGCTGGCGGGAGGTGGGCAGATGGGGGCAACTAGGCCGGCAGGGGGGGCAGTTAGGGGTGACCAGGCCAGCAGGGGCAGTTAGGGGCGATCAGGCAGGCAGGCAGGTGAACCCTTAAGAAGCCAGTGGTCCCAGATTGTGAGAGGGATGTCTGACTGCCGGTTTAGGCCCAATCAGTTGGACATACCCTGATGCACGAATTTCATGCACTCGGCCTCTAGTCTATAATAATAAAAGCGTGATATGCTAATTAGACCGGACAGCTGAATGACCTTCCAGATGTCCTTCCGGATGAAGCCGTGGCTGTGGGGGCCGAGGAAGAGGCAGTTAGGGGCATCAGGCAGGCAGGCAGAGGCGGTTAGGGACGATCAGACAGGCAGGCTAGCAGTTAGGAGCGATCAGGCAGGCAGACGAGTGGTTAGGGGTGATAAGGCAGGCAGGTGAGTGGTTAGGGGTGATCAGACAGGCAGGCAGAGTGGTTAGGGGCAATCAGGCAGGCAGAGTGGTTAGGGGCAATCAGGCAGGCAGGCAGGTGAGGGGTTAGGAGCCAGCATTCCCGGATTGCAAGAGGGTGCAGGCCGGGCTGAGGGACCCACCTCACACACATCCATGCACGAATTTCACGTACCAGGTCTCTAGTATAAAATAAAACAGCAACAGAAATCTTAAACAACCTAACTTTACATGACAAAGAACTAAAAAAAGGAAGAAAAAGCAAAGCCCAAAGTTAGTAGAAGGAAATACCAAAGATCAGAGCAGATACACTAGTAAATGAAATAGACTAAAAAAATAATAGATAAGATTGCCAAAACCGGTTTGGCTCAGTGGATAGAGCGTCGGCCTGTGGACTCAAGGGTCCCAGGTTCGATTCCGGTCAAGGGCATGTACCTTGGTTGCGGGCACATCCCCAGTAGGGGGTGTGCAAGAGGCAGCTGATCGATGTTTCTAACTCTCTATCCCTCTCTCTTCCTCTCTGTAAAAAATCAATAAAATATATATATATATATATTTTTTTTAAATATATTTTATTGATTTTCCACAGAGAGGAAGGGAGAGGGAAAGAGAGTCAGAAACATCGATCAGCTGCCTCTTGCACACCCCCAACTGGGGATGTGCCCGCAACCAAGGTACATGCCCTTGACCGGAACTGAACCCGGGACCCCTCAGTCCGCAGGCCGACGCTCCATCCACTGAGCCAAACCGGCCAGGGCAATAAAATATATTTTTAAAAAAATAAAAATAATAGATAAGATCAATGAACCAAGAACCAGTTCTTTGAATAAAGACAACCTTTAGCTAGACTCATGCCTTGGCTGGGGGGATGAGGAGGGAGGTGGCAAGGGGAGACTTAAATAGTCAGAAACAAAAGAGGAGATGTTATACCTGATATTACAGAAATATAAAGGATCATAAGAGACTACAACAATCACATGCCAACAACCTAGAATAAATAGATAAATTCCTAGGAACTTTCTTCTAATACTGAATCAAGAGGAAACAGAAAATGTGAATGTTCGATTACTAGTAAGGAGATTGAATCAGTAATCCAAAACCTCCCACGAAGGTCCAGGATCAGATGACTTTAAATGTGAATTCTACCAAATATTCAAACAAAAATCAATACCAATAGTTCTCAAAATCTTCCAAAAAAATAAAAGAGAACACTTACAAATTCATTTTACAAGGCTAGCATCATCCTGATAGCAAAACCAGATAAGGACTCCACAAGAAAACAAAATTACAGGCTAATATATCTGATAACATAGATATAAAAATCTTCAAAATAGTATTAGCAAACCAAATTCAACAATGCATTATACTGAATCATACCCCATGATCAAATTAGATTTAGTCCAGGGATGCAAGGATGCTTCAATATCCAAAATACAAACCATATGATATACCACATTAACAAAATGAAAGATAAAAATCATATGACTATCTCAATAAATGCAAACAACAGCAACAACTGACAATATTCAACATCCGCTTATGGTTAAAACTCTCAACAAGGTGAATACAGAGGGAATGTACTTCAACATAATAAAGGCCACATATGACAAGCCCACAGCTAACATTATACACAGGAAGTGATAAAAATTTTTCCGTTAAGATCAGAAATTAGACAAGGATGCCCACTCTCACCACCCATTCAACAAAGTATTGAAAGTCCTACCCAGAAATTAGTCAAGAAAAAGAAATAAAAGGAATCCAAATTGGAAAGGAAGAACTCTATTTGCAGATGATGTGATATTATGTGTAAAAAGCTTTAAAGACTCCACCCACAAACTACATATATACAGTAACCTCCCCTTATCCGAGGTTTTGCTTTCTGCAGTTTCAGTTACCTGTGGTCAACCATGTTCTGAAAATATGAAATGGAAAATTCCTGAAATAAACAATCCATAAATTTTAAATTGTGTACCGTTCTGAGTTTATGATGAAACCCCACGCCATCCTGCTTCAGCCTGCAAGGGGCATGAATCATCCCTTTCACTTCTCGTCCATTAGTCATTTATAACCATCTTGGTTATCAGATCATCTTGCAGAGTTGCAGTGCTTGTGTTCAGCTGGCCCTTATTTTATAATAGAGGCTCAGTGCACGAAAATTCATGCACTCCAGGGGGAGAGGGCCCTCAGCCCGGCCTGCACCCTCTCGTAGTCCAGGACCCCTCAGGGGATGTCTGCCTGCTGGCTTAGGCCCTCTTCCTGCAGGGAGCGGGCCTAAGCTGGCCGTCAGACATCCCTCTCGCAGTCCAGGAGCCCTCGCTCCTCACCACCCACCTGCTCACTGCTCCTTAGCGCTGCCTCGGAGTCAGGAGAGGCTCCTGCCACTGCCGCTGCGCTCACCCGGCTTCTGACTGAGCAGTGCTCCCCCTGTGGGAGTGTACTGACCACCAGGGGGCAGCTCCTGCATTGAGTGTCTGCCCCCTGGTGGTCAGTGCACGTTATAGTGACTGGTCGTTCCCCAGGTCAGTCGATTTGCATATTAGCCTTTTATTATATAGGAGGATAATAATGACCCCTAGAACAAGAGCAGTGATGCTGGCAAAGAAAAGCCAGACAGTGCTTCATTTAAGTGGAAAGGTGAGTACAGTACAGTACAGTAAAATATTTTGAGAGAAAGACTACATTCACATAACTTTAGTATATTGTTATAATTGTTATATTTTGTTAATTATTGTTGCTTTTACTGTGCCTAATTTATGAATGAAACTTCATCATAGGTATGTATGTATAGGAAAAAAACATAATATACATAGGGTACAGTATTATCCAGTTTCAGGCATCTACTCGGGTCTTGGAACACATCAACATCATATAAGGGGGACTATTGTACAATGGAATTGTATTCAGCCAAAATAAACAAAGAAATTCTATCATTTGTGACTATTTGTATGGACTTGAGGACATTATGCTAAATAAGTCAGACAAAAACAAATACCAAATGATCTTACTTATATTGTGAAATCTAAAAAAAACCAAAACCAAAACCAAGCTCATAGATACAGAGAACAGCCACTTCTGGTGGTTGCCTTGGTTGGGAAGTGGGCCAAGTGGGTAAAGGGAAGTCAAAAGATAAACACTTCCAGCTCTAAAATAAGTAAGTCCTGGGGATGTAAGTACCGCCTGGCAACTATAGTTAATAATACTGTATCGTGCCCTGGCTGGTTTGGGTCAGTAGATAGAGCATCAGCCTGTGGACTGAAAGGTCCTGGGTTCGGTTCCAGTCAGGGGCACATGACCGGGTTGCAGGCTCAATCCCTAGTAGGGGGTGTACAGGAGGCCGAGTGATGATTCTCATTATTGTTTCTCCCTCTCTCCCTTCCTCTCTGAATAAAAATATAGTTTTAAAAAAATGCTGTATCACATATATGAAAGCTGCTAAGAGAGTAGATCTTAAAAGTTCTCATCACAAGAAAGAAAAATTTCTGTAACTATGTCCAGTGTGATGGATGTCACCTAGACTCACTGTGGTGATTATTTTGCAATATGTACAAATATCAAATCATTATGCTGCATACTTCAAATTAATGTTGTACACTTCAAACTAATGTTGTATGTCAATTATATCTTCATTCAAAAAAATAATAAAATGAAGGTGAATAAAATCACCATCAAGGACAAAAATATATACATAAATATATTTTTTTAAAATTCATTTTACATTTTACCAGATGTAAGCAAAAGCAACACATAAATTAAAATAAATTGGAAATGGCAAGAAAGAATGCCACATCCAGAAATAGCAAACTAGAGTATTTTGGAGGCAATCCTCCTAAATAAATAAGTAGAAAAGCTGGACAAATGTGTTAGGGAAAAGTCTGAGACTATGGAGAGCTTTCAAGACAGTGATGATTTGTGGTGCCAAATCTCAGAAAAGAGGGAGGCGTCAAAACATCCAGCATCTCTCTCTCTCTCTCTCTCTCTCTCTCCCCCTGGTATTAGAGGGTAGATTAGAGATTAGCTCTGCGGAGGAGGGGTAATGCCTGAAGGGGATGGAGGAGGTGCTGGGGTCCTGGTCACCTTCTATTTCTTGTCTTGGGTGATGTGGTGACAGGCTTTGTTCATTTTGTGGGAACTCACTGACCTTTACACTCACGAATCAGGCGTGTTTCTGTCTGAATGTTATACTTCAATAAAAATGTTTTCTAAAAAAAACGTTGCCCTGTCCTATTAAGCCTGGCGCTTCCGTCCCACAGGGACCTCCCTGAGATCTCTGAACAGCAACCCGAGCTCCCTGCCTACATTCCGCTGGTGACCCCACGGTCACTGTGGACCAGGGGTGGCAGCAAGCACCCTCGGGTGACAGTAGGCACGGACTCGTCCTCACAGAAGTGCACAAGGACGGTCTCACAGAGCTGTGGATGCTACTCACCTAGATCCACAAAGAGACGCCTTTTCCCTGCAGGATCCTTCACAACTAAGAAGGAGAGGTCCGGGCTGCTCCGCTCCGCGGACCCCAGCCTCTCTGGTGCCTTTGAATTCAATGTCCAGCTCTCTCCGATCTCCTTATCTGTGGACATTTCACTGCAGGAAATTCCTTGTTTAATTGGTGGTTCAGAAAAATGGGAAAATGCTTGGCCGGTTGTCTCTGGAATCCCACCATCATCTTCATCATCTCCACTGGCAATCAAATGAAAAGCAGGCTGCAAAATCTTTCTCACAAAATTACCTAAAGAAAAAAAAATTATGATTAATCTATTTCTTCTTTTTCACAAACTGTAACCTAAGATCTAGGCCCAAATCTACCCAATTTTACACAGCAAGGCTCCTTCTTATTTTTGGTTTTAGCACTGAGTTGTTACTACAAACTGGAACATGCCTCTCCTGTGACTTTCTTCCGCTTGTGTAATCTTGAACTTTTTCAATCCCCATTGACTGAGCACCGGTGTCACTTGTAAAAAAAACCATCTTACAGGAGAAGGTTAATTTGAGATGTGTCAATGTTGCCAATACAGGACTGAGCCTAATGTTCACCAAAACACACAACTTTTATTAATACAAATTGAGTAAACTGGATCTTCACAATCAACGATTAAAGAATGAAAGGTTTTTTTCTTTTCAAAAAGAATGAAATCTTGTCCCCCAAAAAGAATGAAAAGTTTACACGAGTGAATGGTGCCACCAAGGTCATGCACAAAAACACTGGCAGACTGCCATGCTCTCCCGGGTCAGGACATCAGCCCGGTTCTCAGGAGCTGGCTCTCCCCTGTCCCTGCACAGCAGGCCCCAGGACACCAACACGCACAGCCAGCAGTCCACTGATGCTCTCCCACCTCTCCCCGGACCTGGCCATTGATGATCGTGGCCTCAGAACCAAAGTCCAGAACTAAAACAATTAAATACATTTAGTATATTTCCACGTTTAGTCTAAGAGCTCTAAGTATCAGTGGTACTATCTTTACCCGAGAACAGATAGTATGACAAGGTGGAACTTTTTTAAAAAAATTTATCTTTATTGTTGACACATTACAGATGCCCCCGCTTTTTCCCCATTGACCCCCTCTACCCCACTCCCCTCCCAAGCCTTCACCACACTACTGTCTGTGTCCATGGGGTATGTATATGTATATAAATTCCCCAGTTACTCTCTCCCCATCTCCCCTTCCCCTCTGAGATTCATCCTCTGAAGCTGGAACTTCTTTAAACTGTCATTTATTATTTATTATACCATAAAATTAAGTAGTTTGGTAAAGCTGCTTCATGTAAATAAGATTAGAGAATGCAATGCTGTAAAAATTTTTAATTTTAATCTTTAGAACTGGTATAGTCTTAGTTTGTCACTTTAGTTACCAGATAGCACGAACCCTTAAGTTTATATAAGATATACATGCTTTAAAAAATCTTTTTCCAAATTAGACTTAATTACCTCCCTACTCAAAGAAACAAATCCACTATCTTATAAACACTAAACATCAAAATGAAAGCAAAAGCATTTGATCCTTGCAATCATATACAGACACGATTATTTCTGGATTAGGGGAGATTAGGTAAACACTGAGTGAGGTGAAAGCATATGTCAAAGGACAACAGAGCAATCTATCTATATATATAAAAAGCCAGCAACCGGAATGCTGTAATGACTGGAATGACCAGTGGCTATGACACCCACTGCAGCCAGCAAACCAGCCCAATGGGGCGGGGGAGAGGGACCAAACTCCCGCGGCCCCTCCCTCCCCCAGCCGGCCCAGCTCCTGATCAGCCTCTCCCACCCCAATCAGCCCGCAGCCCCTCCCCCCAGCTGGCCCTGCCCCTGATCGCCCCCCCCAATAGGGGGCAGGGCCAGCCAGCCAACCTCCTGCAGCCCCTCCCCCCAGCCGGCCCCGCCAATGATGGGCTCCCACCACCCCGATCGGCCCATGGCCCCTCCCCACAGCCAGCTCCACCCCTGATCAGCCCTCCCACTCCGATCAGGGGGAGGTCCAGCTGTCCAACCACCCATGGCCCCTCCCCCAGGCTTGCTGGCCCCCAATCAGCCCCCCCACCCTAATCAGGGGCAGGGCCCACTGGCCAATCACCCACAGTCTCTCCCCCCACCTGGCCTGGCCCTGATTGGGCCCCAATCGGGGCAGGCCAGCTGGCCAACCTCCCACCATCTCCTCCTCCTGACAGGTCCGGCCCCAATCCACCAACTGGGGTCGGGCCAGCCCGACCTCACCCATGCAAGAATTGGTGCACTAGGCCTCTAGTACAAATATAAAAGGACAGAGTTAATTTTCCTGGAAATGCAGAATGACATCCCCCTGAGAGTGGGCAGCACTAAGAGCAGTGGAGCCCTGGCTCAGAACCAGGTGCCAGGGCAGCGCTCAGGAGGTCCTGCAGGCCTTTGACCTTTGGCAGAGAGCTAACGGGGCCAGGATGTGACAGTGTAACTGACATAAATACTAATACAGGATCCCAGGGAACTACTCTGCTTTTGACTTTCCTTCCCAAATATTATCACCACACATCATCATTCATACAGGGACAATTTTATGGCTGGGAATAACTCAAAAAATGTATCAATCACAGAAATGTTAGGTGCTATGGCACGCAGGCAGGAGAGCATTTTAGGCAGATCCAACGTATGCATTTTGCGAGCATTTTGTGATCTCTTACTTTACCCTAAAGCGCCTTTCTGAAAGGCTAATCACAGGACTAGAAATGTCACCAAGAGATACACTGGAGGAGGGAAGTGAAGGGGAGATGTGGACTCATCCACGATCCCTGCATCCCTGGTGCTGGCGGTCCATCACTTCACAGGACAGCACCTGTGGTCTGATTAGGCCTCTCCAGCCACACTAGACTCCCGGTGCTCCCCAAACCAGGCACCGATGCCCATCTCTACCCTCTGCTTATGCTGTTCTGACAGCAAAGCCCTGCTTCCCTTCATCCACAGGCTGACATTTTTAAAGCCCAGCTTGAATGCACCTGCTTTCAGAAGAGACATGTAGTAGAGACTGCTAATCATGTCACACTTCTGTTCTCCCTTCTTCCCTAGCAACACATCTCAATTTAGCCTGTGGCAGTCAGAGCAAACAGTAAACAGGCATCAAGGAAATAGCTTGCTTAGGACTCTCTCCACACCTGACAGCAGAGCCCACTTAATATTATCATCCATTCAACAAGTTATTAAATGCCTGCTAGTACTTATTATTGTTGCTTCTGCTACTATCCCATTATTAATGTTATTGATAAAGATATTATTATGTAATAAGCTCTAAAAATACCATAGTGAACACTCTCCCTGCCCTCAAGAAACATTAGGCGGAACAGACACAAACACAAGCACCAGGAAACTGCCTCAGGAAGTGGTGATCGCTCTGACGCAACAAGCGCTGGGCAGTCCTGGACCCAGAGGAACACGAGCCTAGCCTCAGGGCTCCACAGAAGAGGCTTCTCCGGTGAGGATTTCTACGCTGAGTCTCAACACACCAGGCTGGCGGCAGGCCCCTTCAGACAGCAGCATCGGAGAGTGCAGAGGCCCGGACGGGAGAAAACATGGCCCAGCGGGAGCCCAGTAGAGCGAGAAGAGCCAAGTACCGAGAGATGAGGCTGAAGCACAGGGGATCTCACTGTGCAAACTAAGACGGGGCTTTCTCCGGAAGGCAGCGTAGTATCCGTCAGGGCTTGAGGCACTCCAGGGGCACAAACAGATCACTCTAGCTAGCTGACTGAATAGGACGCTGGGACGCATCTAGAGGTCAAAGGTGACACCACTTCTACTTGGGTAATTGGATGGATGGAGACACCACTCACCGCTATACCCACCACAGGAGAAACGGCAAGTTTTAGGGGAAAGGTGAGGTGTTTGGTCACGCTGAGTTTGGAGCTGACTGTATGGGCCTGGCGTCAAGAACAATAACCTTGACTGAAGAAAAAGTTTTGCGCGTCATCAACACAGAGATGGTAACTAGAGCCATGACAGGGAATGACCATCAAGGTTAACAGGGGACAAGGACGGGTTCTACAATCACTACCCCCTGAGGAATGAGAGGCCAGAGAACCAATGTACAGCTAGGCTAACAGAACACAGGGGAATAAGGAGCCCTGGGCCCCTCGTACACCAGGTCCTGCCGTACAGACCAGTGTTTATGGGACTATGTTCATGTCTTTTACCCTGGAAATTGTCAGGCACCGGTCGATCTGAAATGGGTTACCAGTTCCTTGAACTTCAGTCAATGGTCTGCTGTTTGGACTTAGGAATACCTGCCTGCTCTGTCCTGTCGGATGAACACTCGGGACTGTGACTTCTACTCAGACCTTGGTTTTCTGTGTTCCCATCCTGCCCACTTGTTCCCCTTGGGACTGGCTTCGTTTTACACCTGGGACTCTATTTCTCTATTTACCATCCTGAAACAAGTACGCTGGTTACATTTTTAGGTTTATACATCTAGATTCCTTATGAACCCTAAGGTGTGGTCTGGAACAATAAACAAGACTTCGAGATGTAACCTGGTAACCAAGCCCCAGTTCTCAGGCACTAAAAGCGAAGGCGGAAGCGAAGGTCAGAAATCCAGATCTGAGTCTCACGGGTCAGACCTGAATTAGGCCTCTCATGTATCAACCAGAAAACTTCCGCATGACTCCTGCTGCAGCAGAAACCAGTACCAGGGCATGAATGGCCATCCCAGTATCTACACCCACAGGCACCAATACCAAGAATATCCTGGGTAGGCTAATGTGTCCAAAATGTGTCAAGAATAGGAAGATAGGTCTAGAATTAAAGGCAAAGCCTAAAATCGTGAAAACTCATGTTTCATTTTTTTAGGATAGGTTAACAACCATAAAAACTAATAAATATTTACACAACTTAAGAAAAAAAGGAAAATATGACCTTTTACTATAGCTCCATGACTGTTTAAAAAATAGTATACTTGACTGGCTGGCCAGTGTTGCTCAGTGGTTAAACATCACCTACGAACCAGGAGTTCACAGTTCAATTCCCAGTCAGGGCACATGCCCGGGTTGCAGGCTCGATCCCCAGTAGGGGGTGTGCAGGAGGCAGCCAATCAACGATTCTCTCTCATCATTAATGTTTATATATCTCTCTCTCTCCCTTCCTCTCTGAAATCAATACAAATATATATATAAATTAATTAATAAATAAATTAATAATAAAAAACAGCCCTAACTGGTTTGGCTCAGTGAATAGAGCATCAGCCTGTGGACTGAAGGGTCCCAGGTTCGATTCCAGTCAAGGGCATGTACCTTGGTTGTGGGTACATCCCCAGTAGAGGGTGTGCAGGAGGCAGCTGATCAATGTTTCTCTCTCATCGATGTTTCTAACTCTCTATCCCTCTCCCTTCCTCTCTGTAAAAAATCAATAAAAAATATTAAAACCAATAAATAAAATAAAATAAAAAACAGTATACTTACCGACATGAATGTTATCTTTAAACGCCACATCATGGAGTTGAAATATTAAATGGCGGCTAAATTTCTCGTCAGTGCTAGAATCTAAGTTGAAAACATCTTCAGCTGAACAGTTAACTCTGTATAACTCTTGAAGTGCTTTACAAACATGCTAAAAACACAAGAAACAAATATTTTTAAATGTTTTTCATGAGCAAAATTAAAATATCTTGGTACAAATATAACTCACAATCCAGGACTGCTCACTCCCAACTGCTCGCCTGTCTGCCTGATTGCCCCTAACCGCTTCTGCCTGCCAGCCTGATCACCCCCAAACCGCTCTGCCTGCCAGCCTGATCACCCCCTAACAGCTCCCTTGCCAGCCTGATCAACGTCTAACTGCCCTACCCTGCCAGCCCCATTGCCCCTAACTGCCCTATCCTGCTGGCCTGGTCACCCCTAACTGTCCTCCCCTACAGGCCTGACTGCTCCCAACTGCCCTCCCTTGCTGCCCCAGTCACCCCTAACTGCCTTCGCCTGCTGGCCTGGTCGCCCCCAACTGCCCTCCCCTGCAGGCCTGGTCCCCCCCAGCTGCCCTCTTCTGCCGGCCCAGTTACCCCTAACTGCCCTCCCCTGCAGGCCTGATTTCCCCCAACTGCCCTCCCTTGCAGGCCTGGTCCCTCCCAACTTCCCTCTTCTGCCAGCCTGGTTACCCCTAACTGCCCTCCCCTGCTGGCCTGATCACCCACAACTGCCCTCCCCTGCCAGCCATCTTGTGGCGGCCATCTTGTGTGTTGAAATGATGGTCAATTTGCATATTACCTCTTTATTATATAAGATTATATAGGATATAGGATAGTAAGGCAACAAGCTTGGGTCAGGAGCACAAGATTCAGAGTCAGAAAGATCTAGGTTTGAGTTCTGGCTTTGCCACTTAACAGCTCTGTGACTTTGGTCAAGTGCAAACCTTACATTCCTCAACTGCAAAATGGGATATACTAGACCCTAACTTCTGAGACTGTTGTAAGGAGGAAAAGAGAAAACGGGGGTAAAGAGCTAGCACAGTGCCTGGCACGTGTATCAAAGCATTAGCCATGTAGCCATAGGACCAGTTGCTTCTCCTGAAGCCTCTTCTCATTTGCAAAACAGTTACTAAAACATGCAGTGTTAAAATGTTTGTAAACTGCCAAGCACCCAGCTACCCAAGAGTCATGCAACAAATTCTATTTATTAATGCTGTTCTGGCATTATTATAGCACCGCCCCCCCCACCCATGCTCTCTGATCCTACCCTCTTCAATAAATTCTCACTTTGCCTAATCTTTACCAGAGCCAGCTACTTATAATGTTAGCCAGAGAATTAAAAACAAAAACAAAAAAATCCAGAAAATTCCTCAACTGCCACTTTGTCTTCAATGCTTCTTTTTTTTTTTTTTTTACTGGATATAGTAATGTTAAAAAATATATGAACATAAACTCAACTTTCTCCTTTTTAGAAGTTTACTCAGAGAAGCAATGTTAAGAGATAAATGTCAAAAGTAAGAGTAGCAAAAAACAGGAGGAGAAACATGGAACCTACACAGGGTGTCCCAAAAAAGTATGGAATGATTATAAAACTAGAGGCCCGGTGCACGAAATTCGTGCACGGAGGGGGGTTGTCCCTCAGCCCAACCTGTACCCTCTCCAATATGGGACCCCTTATTTGCTTTGTGGGATCGGGCCTAAACGGGCAGTCGGACATCCCTCTCACAATCCAGGACTGCTAGCTCCCAACTGCTTGCTTGCCTGCCTGCCTTCCTGATTGCCCCTAACCACTTCTGCCTGCCAGCCTGATCATCCCCTAACCACTCTGCTGCCAGCCTGTTTGCCCCCAACTTCCCTCCTCTGCCAACCTGGTCACCCCTAACTGCCCTCTCCTGCAGGGTTGATCACCTCCAACTGCCCTCCCTTGCAGGCTTGGTCCCTCTCAACTGCCCTCCCTTGCAGGCCGGGTGCCTCCCAACTGCCCTCTCCTGCTGACCATCTTGTGGTGGCCATCTTGTGTCCACATGGGGGCAGGATCTTTGACCACATGGGGGCAGCTATATTGTGTGTTGCAGTGATGATCAATCTGCATAGTACTCTTTTATTAGATAGGATAGAGGCCTGGTACAGGGGTGGGGGCCAGCTGGTTTGCCCTGAAGGGCGTCCTGGATCAGGTGGGGGTTCCCTTGGGGCGTGGGGCGGCCTGAGCTAGGGGCCTGTGGTGGTTTGCAGGCCGGCCATGCCCCCTGGCAACCCAAGCGAGGCCCTGGTATCTGGGATTTATTTTCCTTCTACAATTGAAACTTTGTAGCCTGGAGCGGAGCCAAGCCTGGGGCTCCCTCCGAGGCAGGCAGCCATTTGTGTTGGGGTTATAATTGAAACTTTGTTGCCTTAAGTGGGTGGGCACAGCCAGGGTGTGTGGAAAGCTTTGTTTCCCCTGTTGCCGGCGGCAACCCTGGCCTGCTCTCTCAAGCTCCATTCTGCCGCCATTTGTTTGAATTTGTTTACCTTCTATAATTGAAACTTTGTAGCTTGAGTGGAGGCTTAGGCCTGGCAAGGGCAGGCGGAAAGCTTGGCTTCCTCTGTTACCTAGGAAACCTTGCTCTCTGTGGCTGTAGCCATCTTGGTTTGGGTTAATTTGCATACTCGCACTGATTGGATGGTGGGCGTGGCTTGTGGGTGTATCGGAGGTATGGTCAATTTGCATATTTGTCTATTATTAGATAGGATCAGTGTTTATTAACTTACAGTTCATTTGAAAACTTTAAAAAACTTTAAAAGAATGTACAGAAATGAATAATTTTTCTGTCAATGCCTGTTTTCAAACTGATGACTGTTCTGGTCCAGGCACTGCTGATAACACGAAGCAATGGAATCACAAACATCAAAAATAATTTTGTTTGCTATTTGTGCACCTTCATCAGCTATTGCCATGTTTTGTACCATAAACTTTATCTTTTATATATCCCCATAAAAAAATGTCTAGTGGCACTATAGGATAAATTTTCTTTGTTCAAAGCTTAGTCTAGCTTCACTCATTATTTCAAATCAGTTAAACCTGAAAATGAGTGAAAATTAAGTTAGTTATCAGCTGTTAGAGTGTGTATATATTTTGGGGGGGACACCCTATATATTACATAGGCTAGATTCACTTAAGGAATGAAAATAAAGAGAGACAGATGGATATAAGGAAAAAAACCTGAGTCTGTAAATTACCTCAATGAGTAATGCAACCATCTTTTTTCCATCAGCTCCAGGATTGGCAAGTTTGTTAAATTCCAGATCAAAATAGAGCTTGCAAACAGCATTTTCAGGAATGACTTCATAGCAGTGTAAGAGATGTCTTCTAAATTGAATATTTCATGATTGTTAGGTTTGTATCTTATACCTTTTAAATCATAGAACTTGATCTTATATCTCAAGATACCATATTAGCTGTTTTAATTACATATAACTATCTATATATATAAAAGCATAAGTGACCGGAATGACTGGAACCACCAGGCACTATGACACACACTGACCACCGGGGGGAAGACGCTCAATGCAGGAGCTGCCCCTTGGTGGTCAGTGCACTCCCACAGCCAACCTCCCCTGGCCGGCCAACCTCCTCCGGTCCCTCCCCGAGCCAACAGGCCCCGATCGGAGGGGGGCGGGCCCAGGCCCCAGGCTGGGTCGGGGAACCAGGGGTGGGTGGCAGCGGACACAGCCCCTTTCCCAGGGGGTCCGAGGGCCGGCTTCCTCCTTGGGGCCAGCAGCCAACCTCCCATGCTCTGTCCTTCACCCCGGCCAGCCAGCAGGCCTCAATCGGCCTGCCACCCGCCTGCCGCGGTGGCGGCGCAGCGGTGAGGGAAGAGGGTGAGGCGGGGAACCGCATGGCACCAACGATGGTGGTGTTGGAATCCAGCGTCAGTTCCTTCCATGCCCGGCCTGGCAATCGTCGCCTCCTCTCCAGCCCGGCCCTGACCGGCCTGGCCCCGATCAGCCCTGATCACCAGCCAGGCCTAGGGACCCCACCCGTGCACGAATTTCATGCACCTGGCCTCTAGTGATATAACAAAAACATGATGAAGTGAACAACTCACCATAAGTTCATAGATCACAGTATTAAGAGTTTCTAACAAACAAGATGTAACAATCACATTCTGTAATATTATTTAACTGGAAAATATGGTCCACTTCATACTGTTTTATTCACATATGATTTTGATATTATGTAACACTTCTATATTTGTTTTTGGTGTCACCCTGAAGCTAATTTTATTTGAGAAAAGTTTCTCACACAGGAATCCCATATTACATATTCTTGGGATTCCATGAATTTTTTCATAGGATTTTTAAATTTACATATTTTCATTAGGAAAATAATATTTAAAAAATTAGTTTAAAACATTCAGAATCAGCTGACTTGAATGAGCTTTCAGTGCTCATGTTTGCAGTTAACGTTTTTGCTGGCACCCAGAAGTCTGACTTTAACAGGGTTAATAACAGATGCTGAGCCCAGTCAGTGTGGCTCAGTGCCTGAGTGTCAACCTACGAACCCACAGTTTGATTCCAGGTTAGGGCACATGCCTGGGTTGCAGGCTTAATCCCCAGTGTGGGGCATCCAGGGGACAGCCAGTCGATGATTCTCATCATTGATGTTTCTATCTCTCTCTCCCTTTCCCTCTTCCTTCCTCTCTGAAATAAAAATATATTTTTTAAAAAAATAGAGGCTGACTTGATAAAGAAAGGATAACTTGTGCTAAATGAAGTGTGGATGGTTACTACAGATTACTACAAACACAAATATAAAGTTTGTAGTAATCTGAACAAGGAAAAGTGATGAGGGAATTGTGTCATCATGGGGCACATGTAGTACAAACCTACACACACACACACACACACACACACACACACACTTTCTTCTCCCAGCACCTGGTGAGATAATTCAATGTTGTGACAAGGAAGCTCCAGAATTCA
The DNA here is from genome assembly GCF_027574615.1 of Eptesicus fuscus. NCBI lineage: Eukaryota > Metazoa > Chordata > Mammalia > Chiroptera > Vespertilionidae > Eptesicus > Eptesicus fuscus. The sequence goes on from NC_072480.1 coordinate 96,373,740, forward strand.
ATTCTAATAGTAAATGGATAGTAACTAATTATGTGATTGAGAACTATCAAAGCCAATTCAGTCTGAATTCATTTCACAAACATTACTAGATGCAGGAAATGTAATTTAATGTGCTGTCCTTTACAAAGTACTTACCGGGATTTATAATGAAACCAAAGTTGAACATAGCTTGTTACAAGGTAAATACGTTGTCCATCGCCCACTTCGCATTCCAAAGCAAATACATGAACATCCTTTGTAAAATCAAAAAAATTCAAAAACTAATAAAATGAAAATCTAAAGTCAACTATAGCTATTAAATGTCCATAAAGAGTTTTACTATTCAGCCGAAACCGGTTTGGCTCAGTGGATGGAGCGTCGGCCTGTGGACTGAAGGGTCCCAGGTTCGATTCCGGTCAAGGGCATGTACCTTGGTTGCGGGCACATCCCCAGTAGAGGGTGTGCAGGAGGCAGCTGGTCGATGTTTCTCTCTCATCGATGTTTCTGACTCTCTATCCCTCTCCCTTCCTCTCTGTAAAAAATCAATAAAATATATTAAAAAAAAAAAAAAAGAGTTTTACTATTCAAATTGTCAAACACTGGAATTTGAACATTTTATTAAACATATTATTAAATACAAGAAAAATAATCACCAGATCTATGCCAATCAAAATCTAGTTATTTGTATTTATTTATTTTTAGTCACTCAAGTAATGCATATTTAAGATACAAATTAGAATATTCAAGTTTAAAAAAAAGGAAAAAAATCAGTTTTCAATGAGTCTAGTTTGACTTCCTATTATAATTGTATTTGCTAATTTATTAAATTAAACTTATTTTTTAAAACTAAACATCACAAATGATTTGGGATAAAATTAATAATTCTTTACTACATATAAAAACATATGGAAAACAATTTTTAAATGGAATATTTGTAAGTTAATCTTAAAAGCTTAAAGGAAGTTTTAAAATGCTTAACTTTAACAAGCAACTATAAATTGTCTTTTCTATGAGAAAGCAATCTTTTTTAAGTTAATTGCTGTGGCACTTGGTATAACTGCTTGTGTCTGCTGCCATAAAGAGTTTCTTCCAATAAAGGAAAACTCAAGTTCCTCTGTCCCCTTTTAGCTAACGGTAGCTGTTGAGCCTAAAGAAACTAAACTTCCATTTTCAAAAGACATAGGAGGACTAAGTGGCCTGACCCTATTAAAAACCTTCCTGAAATAAATTTTATAGACTGTTAATTGTTTAAGTGCAGCAACCATACTCCTCTATGTTTTTTAACTCAAGATCAAATGAATCTGTCAGCATTTAAACTTCTGACACCTGAATTTGGTTTACACAGAATAAGCATGAAAAGTGTTTGTTTCCCAAACTATTCTGCTAAGATCTGAGTGAGCTTCTCCTTACAAGGCAAAGCAGGGGCCTTGTCTTAATTTTGCACTCAGATGTCGAGTGTGACTCGACACGGTTAGCATCGGTAGCAGGAATCCTGAAAAAAGCAAGCGAGTGTGCAAAGGGTTAAACAAACTTTTAGCACTGAGTTTTTTTGTTTTTGTTTGTTTTTTTAATATATTTTATTGATTTTTTACAGAGAGGAAGGGAGAGGGATAGAGAGTAGAAACATCGATGAGAGAGAAACACTGATCAGCTGCCTCCTGCACACCTCCTACTGGGGATGTGCCTGCAACCAAGGTACATGCCCCTGATCGGAATCGAACCTGGGACCCTTCAGTCCGCAGGCCGACGCTCTATCCACTGAGCCAAACCGGTTAGGGCTAGCACTGAGTTTTTATATAGCATCAATTATCAGAACCACAATATATTTATGCTAGATTTCATATATGCATCTTTTCATTACACAGCTGACCTTTAAACAATGCAGGAGTTAGGGGCGCCAACACCCATATAGTCAAAAATCTGTGTCTAACTTTTGACTCCCCAAAAACTTTACTAATAGCCTACTGGTGACCAGAAGTCTTACCAATAACAAGAACAGTCGATTAACACAGATTTTGTACATGTACAGGCACACCTCATTTTATTGCTCTTCAGATGTGTGTCTTACAAGTTGAAGGCAACACCCTACAGCAGCAAAAAGATTACGACCAGCTTTATTGAGAGAAACTCACTTTATTGCGGTGGTCTAGAACCAAACCCGTAACATCTGAGGTATGCCTGTACTATATTCCTTATCCTTACAATAAAGTAAGCTAGCAAAAAGAAAATATTAGGAACAGTATAAAGATGAGAAAGTGCATTCATTTTTTTTTAGTATATTGAAAAAATCCAGGAACAAGTGAACCCACACAATTCAAAACTGTTTTTCAAGGGTCACCTGTACTTCTTTATATTCCCCGCAATGCCCCTAGAACAAATGATGTGCAAAGCACATCTGATTTGGGTTATTTCTGAGCACCACATCCTTTGTGAGGCTAGCATGTTGCAAGCTCTTCTTCCCACTTGCCCAATGTGTTGGAAACTGTCACGATAAACCCGCTCTACGACTCCTGAGCACAAACGGAGAGTAGAAAGAAACACACGTGTGCTTTGGCACTAGGATTTACGTTCCAGAGCTTATTAAATGTAAGCTATAATATTTGAGACATTTTCATTTCCTTCTGTTTCAATTCAATTCTCCTTTCCCTAATTTTGTCCTTAAAAACATCTCATACGCCACTCATTCATTTTCTTGTATTTCTGCGAATACTGTTTTAGTTTTACTCTTAAAAACTCATTCTATTACTTTTCAGTCAATAAACATGGCCACTCTTCCTCAAAGCACCACTTCATTTACATGTCATTACAATCTTTAAAAATTAATTGGCACTAGACATGTCATTCCTTTTCATTATTAATATAAAGGAAATGGCTAATGACTCGATGTTTTTCCTAAATCATGTGATACTAAGACCACAATTAAATTCTTTTGGTTGATATGTGGCCTGAAATAAAGACAAACTTCATTTTTTTTCTTTTAGAAATCTTAAGTTACAGTAGCTCTAAAAACAAGGAGGAAATGAAAACATTACCTCTTTGCAGCTTTTAACAAAATTAAAAGCTTGCGTTTGGCGAGGAAACAGTTTCCAAATAGAGGGTGGCTCTTCTGGCTTTGACAGCCTGGGCCTGTACACTGAGGACAAGGGTTTCCTTTCGTAACGGGATGCTCGCTCTTCAATTTGCTTCAGTTTTGCTTCCCATCTTCTCTTCATCGGTTCAGACGTGTGGGGAGACCAAGTCCTATCCCATGTAAGGTGGCTGTCAATGACACCTACAACAAACAAGGACACCAATGTCTTGGTTTAGGATATATAGTTTGGTAAAACTTCAAAACTCATTTCCTGCTCTGCTTTCTATTTGATGTCTTGCATGAAGTTTTCCTGTAAACGAGAACAGCTGGTCATTAGGAACCTTTGGATCCTGGCTCTCATATCTAACAATGCTAAGGTTTTGGACAAGCTCCCTGAATCTTCCTCACCTGCAGAATGGGAACCAATCTCTTTTTTAATATTTTACGTAGTTACCTTGAGGATACAAAAGACTTATGAAAACGTTTTGTAAATTACAAGGCCTCATGTAGATGTGTTTTTGTATCATTATGGTTTCTATTATGACCATTTTATTGCATCAAGTGCTCTCCTCCTTCCCCAGCTGGTGCTCCTACCTTGGCCATCATTCTTAGTGTAGTTCATTTCTAGGCTCCACGGTGCAGTTCTTAGCTCCCTTTTCTTCTGTTTCTCTTCAATGCTCTCAACACAACTGTGTTTCCTCGTTGGGAGGAAAACTCAGTGTATAAAAGTGAAATGTAATATTGGCTAGTTTTGCTTTGAAATGTCTGTAGTAATCATAAGGATGATTTTAAAAAGGAATAAATCTTTACTTCTGTCTGTTAATTTAATGACTGTGAATGACTGCATTTTAACTCTTGTTTATTAGTGACATTTGTTTTGTTTTGGTTTGTATACAATGCTTTCATGTTAACCACACCAAGGTAAGAAATCAGGCAACACTTTTCCAATTTGGGATTATGGTTCACTTACAAAGGAAAAGGAACAGGTTTTTAGAAGGGTTATGCGTGTGTGAGAGAGAGAGAGAGAATGTGTGTGTGTGTGTGTGTGTGTGGAGCGGGGGCGGGGTATGTAGATTGAAAATGACCACAAATTCTTTGCCATTCCTCTCATCAAGAGATGCCATCTAAGCCCATCCCCATATTGACTCGGCTTGGACATGTGACTTGCTTTGGCCATGTTACATCAACGAATGTAAAGCAAACAGAGGGTTAATAAGTGCTTTGCATTGAATTTGGCTATCTTGGAGTCCCTTCCTTGAGATTGTCATGCTGTAACTCTAGCCTCAGAGAGGATAAAAGCCATCTGGAGGAGAATGTTGGTACTAACAGCCAGCACCAACTATCAGATGATATGAGTTAAGCCATTTTGGATTATCCAACCATCATCAGAATTCAATGCTTGAGTAAGCCCAATTAAATTCAGGTGAGACCTGCTAAAGAACTGCCCAGGCAACCCACAGAACTGTAAAAAAAATTGTTTTTTTTTAAAGCCAGTAAGTTTTGGCCTGGTTTTCATACAGAAACATATAACTCATATAGTTTCCCCCTTCATTAATAACAGTTATATCATAATTTGTCTCTGTTGAAAACCGGTATATTAGTTTAAGTGAAATAATAACATATACTAAAATATTTGAGGGTAAAATTCCTATTTACCTTTGGCACTGTCTTTCTAGTACTTGTACTTACCAAGGTGATAAACGGTCTCTTGAATTTTAGCAGAAAACTCTGAGACAACACAAACTCACGGTATTCCCTGGAAGAAAAAAAAAAAAGAATCACCCTAAAAGATTAAGAGAGGGTAGGAATGAATGTCATGACATGGCTAAAAAAATAAAAAAGTTATTATCCATAGATTCCAATCTGACTTCAAACATAACAGACCTAAGAAAGATTCTTCTCTCCAAGTTACAGCTAATCCACATGAAAATTATAAATTATAAACCAAGAACAGAAATACAGTTCTAAAGGTATCAACATAAATTTCATAACTGATATGCTTAGAAAAGGAATGTAATTTCTTTGGATTGAAGAGATGGGGCAATTTTTAATAAAACTACTTTAATTTTTTCAATACAAAGTGGTGTGACTCCTTATTGCTAGATTCTGAGTATTCAGTTCACTTTAATCTGCTTCACATACAGATAAAAATCCCCCACATTTAGACAACCTAGTTGAGAAACCGACTTTTCTTCTGTGAAATCTGACTTTTAATAAAGCCCGCCGATTACTTAATGAAGAAAATAAACACAGAATGCAATCAGATGTGAATTACAACTCAAGTACCTAGCCAATAAGTGACGAGGAATAACCATGCAGATGTTCACACTTAGTGGGACACTGACTTCACAAAAAATGTTTCTGATTTTGTAAAATTATTGGTATGACCATGGGATTGTGTCATACTTGAAAGTCATGGAGTCACAGTGGAAAACCAGTTTAGCACTTATTGCACTGAGAAAACCATGAATGTCAACAGAGAAAAAAAGAGAAGTTCAATGTATGTTACTCGAGGCCCGATGCACAAAATTCATGCAAGGGCCTGGGCCCTCACAGCTCCAGCGGCCTCTCAGCCCCACCCACTGGTCCTTCCAGAAGATCGGTCTGCCATCCAGTCTAATTAGCATATTAGCTCTTTATTATAGAGGACGCCCTCATGTTCTTTGCCCAGTGTGAAACTTTTAACAGCTGGGTGGAGGGCTAGAAGACAACTGGGCTGGGATATTCCCACAGGAGGGCTGGAGGACCCCAGCAGAGGCCACGGAGAGCGGGAATGCATCGGGCATTCTGGATTTGGACTATCGTATTCCTCATTCCTAGCCTCTGTGGGAACCATTTCAGAAACACTGGTCATTCCTGGTGGGGAAAGAGTTCTGTTTTACTTTTACATCATTGTACAGCAAAACCCCTTTTCACATAGGGGCCGTAACTATTTTTATTTAGGTTTCCAAGTTCCAAAGAAAAGTATTTCTTGCACTTTAAAATAGTAGGCTTTAAGAGCTCTATTATTTATTTCTACACATTGCACCAGAGTTTTTATTTAATGGTGTTTGATACTGATTTTACAACGAAAGGTGGTCAGGCTCGATAAAAGGCTAGCTTACGCTAAAATGATTAGAGGAACTGTAGGTTCTGGAGAAGGGGAAGTGGGAAGTGGGGTGGAGAGAGAAGACAGACAAACAAGCTAAACAGCCCGGTTTTCCTCGGTTTATACCTAGACTTGCCCGCTGTGCCACTGGATGGCCTGGTACCCAGGAACAGCTGGACAAGGGGGCGCGTGCTTCGTGACAACGGGCTCCGAGGGAGATCTGAGGCCTGCCTTGCATAGTTCTGCCCTGCCCAGTTTTCCTGCTTGTTTGTTTGTTTAATCACAAGCCAATTCTTACTCCCCAACTCCAGTTTTTCCCTCTGCCCCAAGAACAGATACATCAGTATTTTGTGTTTTCTGGCATTTATGTTCTAGTTCTAGTATTTAGTAAGGTTCTGGTATTGGGCAATGTTTTCTTAATATAATCCTTTTATGGCCTTTTGGAATACATTTTATGTTATGTCTCCCACGGCTAAACTTTTCAAAATAAAGTATGTGATTAAAATTCACTCTCAGTAATAGTATTATAGAAATTTGCTTTCCAGATGAATAACAGTGACATTAGTTTAAGAAGTAAAACTAATTCACTGACTTTTGAGTCTTCCCCACTTCAATTGCTTCACCTGCCTGTACTTGAACAGAAGTAACTCCTATTTAAGTTTCCCAAAAATCTCCTATAAGAGATACAACATACGGTCCTTTTCCAGTTCCTTCTTTCCACTATCTCCAGAGCGTCTCCCATCCAAAAAGCCTATCTGCCAGACTCATCACCCTTACATCCATTTTCATAACTCTGAATAGGGACATCCTTCATGACCCAGAGCATCACTCAATGTACGGTTTGGTTTACCGCAAGAAGACCAAACTCCAGAATCTCGCCCTCAACCAGTTACCCCGTTTACGTCCTGTTGCCCAGCCTTCTCGCCTAATGCCTACTCACTCCCTGCACCTGGCCACTCCCAGGCCCACGGGCCTGTGGTTGCACTCACCGGTCACGCCCACTTGCCTTTCCCAAAGTCTTTCCCTCCAGGGCTCAGGTCAAGTTCTGCCACCTGCGGGACCCTCTGTAAAAGGAAATTACTGACCCATCAGACGGAGCCTCCAGCCACAAGACCAAGTAAATCAGTATCATTTACGGGAAAACAGAAAACTGCTGCTGCTGCTTTAACTGGAGCATCGCTTTGGTAAGAAAGCTTAGCACGGGGAGGGTCTGGGCACAGCAAAGGGCTAATACACCAGCGCCTTCCTTGGGAATAACTGTGTGCGAACCACGGTCAGGAGTGGGCGTGGGTCCTATTCTCCGGGCTTCCTGCAGCAACGAAAACAGGACTGCCAAACACTGGACCCCTCTCAATTTGGGAGGGATGAAGGAAGACCTCAAGTTTACTCCTGGGGCCCGAGCGGAACTCCTGTGACAGAAAGCAAACCACTTGACCTTTGTGAAGCCTGAGTGCGGATGGGAGTGCACACCTCCGGGGGTGGTTGAAAGAACAAAATGAGAAAATGTGTGAACGCGTAAGAGCACAGAACAAGCACTCAACAAGCGGTAGCCATGCACGGAACGACCTAAATTCACGCACAAAACACAGGCCCTGACCTGGGCCCGAAGAGGCAGGAACCGTGCCGGGCCCGCTGGTTCTTGACGCGGGAGCCCTGAGGTGTCAGAATGGCACGAAGCCCCTGAATTTTGGTTCTGAACTTCGTTGTCCAACGCGCTGGTACATTCTTCAGCGAAAACAACTGCGCGTTTGCATGGAGGCCTGGAAGGCGTTCCAGACCCAAACCTGGCGGGAAACAGGGGGCGGGGGGAAGGGGCGGGGCGTTGAGGATGCCAGGGCGGGTCGGGGTCCGCTCCCTTCCTCCCGGAGTTCAGCCCGGGCGTCAGGCCCGCCTGGCTTCCCTTCCCTCTGCCCCCGGGGCCCGACGCGGCCTTCGGGTCGCCTCCCTTTACCTCCGAAACCCGCTTCCTGGGCGGAAGGCCCTGCCTCCACCGCGGCCGGCGCAACCCGGGGAGGCCCGATTGCGGTCTTCAAATTGCGCGCGGGGACCGCATCCGGGGCAGGAAGGCGGGGGCGCGCGAGCCTATGAGAGCGGCGTGGGCGGACCCGAGGGGCGGGGCCTAGCAAGGAGGCGGGGCCCTGTGGGGCGGGGCCAGCGGAGCCCTAGGGGCGGGGCCTAGCTAGGCGGCGGGGCCCGAGGGGCCCGAGGGGCGGGGCCAGCGGGGCCCAGCTCGGTATCTGGACGCCGGTCTCTCGCCGCGTAAACCGAGCGGAGACGGAGCTGAGAGGCGGCTGTGCGGAGGCTGGGGCTGTGCGGAGGCTGTGAGCCGGCGGTGCGGTGGCTGTGCGCGGGCTGTGCGGTGGCTGTGCGCGGGCGGTGCGGAGGCTGTGCGCGGGCGGTGCGGTGAGTGCTGCCCTCGCCCCTTCTCCCGCGGGGCCCGCAGTCCTGGGCCCGCTCCCTCCATCCTCCCAAGCCCAGCGCCCCCTCTGGGCCCAGCTCGGGCCTGCAGCGGCTCCAGGGTGACGGGGGCGAAGGGCTCGGTCCGGGCAGCGGATCTTTTGTTCTGCCACGACCGGGGTGGCGAGGACTTGCGCTGAGGCCCACGGAGCAGGAGTCCCGGCCTGGGTGGGGGGAGGGGGGAGGCCGGGCTGGGGTGTGGAGGCCGGGCTGGGGTGTGGAGGCCGGACCGATGATCCAGAGGCCGGGCCAGGAGCGGCCAGGCCGATGGTGAGGGGTAAGGAGGCGGGCGGGCGGGCGGGAAGCAGGAGGCTGGACCCGGGGCGCGGAGCCCGGGGGGGGGGGGGGGGAAGGCCTCGGAGGTCGGGCCGGGGGCCGAGGCCGGGCAGCAGGAGGCTGGATCCCGGGGCGGCGGGCAGCGGGATGCTTGGGAAGGGAGAGTGGCCAGGGCTGCGGGCTGAGATTTGGGTCGGGGAGGTGCGGAGGAAGATGGGCGGCCAGAAACAATGTCCAGAGGGCAGGAGGCCGCCGGGCAGGAGGCGGGTGTGGTGCGGTGGATGCGGCGCTGGCCCTGGGGCTGCTCCTCCCTTTATTGGACTGGGGTGGTGGTCTCGGATATTTTCTATCTCGGGCTTAGGTTTTTCTCGCGTTTATTGTGTGACTCAGTTTTCCCGCGAAGTAATTTGAAGCTTTAAATTCCTGTGCCTCTCGAGACCTCGTGCATCCATCCTTCCAGCTCATTCATCCCTGTGGCTTTGTATGCAAGGCCAAAGTCACCTGGGAGCTGCTTTGAACCCCACCCCCATCTGCTCTCACCTCCCTCCCGCCCCCACCCCTCTCCCAGGCCGTGTGGAAGGAGAGGGTCACTCTGTTTAAAGCGTGTCTTGTTCTCAAGGCAGCTGCTGCTTTCCTTGTGACACCCAAACCAGCAAACCAGGAACCGATCTTCGCAGCTCTTTCTGAGCTCCTTCCCCAGTTGGCCGCCAAACCACCTTGGCCTCCTGCATGCCCACTAGACCTGTCTACTTCTTTCTATCCTGGACTTCAGCCACCCTAGGCTCTCCCCTGGTTACAGGTCTCCTCCATACTTCCAGACCTGCTGCCCTCCCCCACCGCACCCCCTATTCTAGATAGCACAGGCTGAGGGGTCCTTACAAAATAAAAACCTGGAAAGCCATTCCTTTGCCCGAATGTTAAACCCAGTCTCTTAAAGCCAAGCCCAGGTAGGCTCCTTGGTCCCTCCCCCACCTTATCTTTGCTTATAGGGCCTCTTCCCTTTCTACATAGCCATGCAGATCTTTGGTTTGGTTTTGTTTTTTGTTAATCCTCCCTTGAGGATATGTTCCCATTGACTTTTAGGGAGAGTAGAAAGGAGGGAAAGAGACCGAGAGACACATCAATTGGTTGCCTCCCACAGCCCCAACCAGGGCTGGGAATCTAGCCTGCAACGGATACATGCCCTTCAAGGGAATTGAACCCGGGACCCTTCTGTCCACAGACGGAGGGCTCTATCCACTGAGCTAAACAGGCCAGGGCAGCCATGCGGATCTTCATACTTGTTCTCTGCCTGACACACTTGGCATTCCCTCTCTCCCTCCATCACATCTGCTTGAGGAACCCCTATGTATGTTTCCATTCTTACTAAACACTTCAAAGTTTTCCCATTATGTGTCCCTTTTGCACGTGTCACTTCCTAAGAAAAGAGTCATATCCTTTGCAGTCGCTTGTGTACTGTTTTTTTCCATACCAGGGCCTGGAACTGTCCACCCTGCAAATTTGTGCTTTCTAATTATTGCCGGTACGCCCTATCCAGAAAAGCTTTCTGTTTCAGGATGACTTAGCAAATTAAAAGATGTGGATCAGAAAGGAATGGTAGAGGTGAAATATTGAGTGGCTGTAACAATGTGAGTGTGCGAGATTGAACAGGTGCTGAGCACGGTGGTGAGACCAGCCTGTATCAAAGTGTGCTCGGCCAGTTTGAATGTGTTGTACATACATGACCTCTAAGAATGAAATGTAGAGCTTAAGTCATTCCCATCACAACCTGGTGTTTGAGCTCTGGTTCTGTTCTGCTCTTTTGCAAAAGAAGGCTGTTGAAAGTTATCATGTATTTTAATGAATGAATGGACAGTTTATTGGAGTTTGGCAATAAAACCTGTTCCCAGTAAAAAAGATGAAACTCTGTACCTCATTAAATCAGGTTTGCTTTTACTATCCTGAAAAAAAAGGCCTTGCCTCCTGCCATTTTAAAAGACTGATATCTTATCTGATAAAGACATTTGCAGTGCTTCTTTGCTGTTTTTCTTTCAAACCTAATTTAACACAATCTCTTACGGCTTCATCCCCCTTCTAATGCTAGAAAGCAGTCTTTATTTTCATGAATGGCATTAAGTCCATTCTGGTGCCTACTATTAGATAGTTTTGTAAGCTCTGCTTCACAGATGGGAGCACTGACGGGTGTTTGTGGGGCTAGGAAAGATGTAGGAGTTCTTAGACGGTTAGATACTGTTTTGTACACATTTAACAAATATGAATGTAATGGAGGGGGCTGGGGAATAGGTCCTCTGTAGCCAGATCCCAAGGGCTGCACTTTACCAGCTCACCCATAAATTAGGCATAAGTAATATACACGCTTCATGAGGTGGTTGTGAGTATAAAATGCAGTATCTGTGACAATGCTTTGTAAATCTCTATGTAATGTTGTTATTTCTCTGCCTATTTTGTTCTTGCCTTCAAATTGCTAACAGAGCTTCTGAATTAGGGTGGAATAAGATGACATTATCTGACACAAACTTGACCTTGTCTGGCCTCTGCCTTGTTGGGCCACTTTGGAATACCAGTGAGCATTGTGTAAGTCCCACATAGGGATAGGATCCTGGTCTCCCCCATTACTCGGTACTCTCAGGGTTTACTACAGTACTCTGCACACAGATTATTATCGGACAAATGAATCGGTACCCCTGAGACTAGCTTCTCAGTGTCAGACGTGCTCTGGAAGGCAGGTGGTTGTAAACCTGAATCAGCTTCTACTTCTACGGAGGAGTGGTTCTCAGCGGGAGGAAGGAGGCTTTATAGGTGATCTGTGATTTTCATAAAAGGCATCCAAGGTCCTTCACTCTGCCTGGGTGCCATACAACATATTTAGGTCTGCAAGGACTTTCCCATTCCCCCTTTGTCCCCCCAAAAATACTATCTTAGGGCCTCAGAAGAGGGGAAGACAGACCTCTTGCAAGGCTTGTGGCTTTGAAGTGGGGAGCACGCTAGTCTGTCTTTTCGGGTTTTGTTTGTAGGGCACAACGAAAACTTGATTTTGTTGTATTTAATTTTATTTGCCGGTGGTGTGTTTTCACCTTAATTATAAAATAAATATTAAAAGATCAACTTTGCCAGGCCCAGTGACAATATCCAGCTTTGGTGCTTCTTATAAGTCCCTAAAGAAATTCAGAGACCAGATGGGAAACAATTCCAACAGAACCTCAAGCACATTATAGCAGAAATCTTATCCAAACTACTGTGCAGAGTATGTTCTTTCTGTTTCACTTACTAAATCTGGAAACGTGACAGCTTTTGAGACTTTGCCCCCTGGCAGGTAATAAATACACTCCTGGCGTTTTTCGTGTTCTTTGGCAGAGGCATGGTGTTCCAGGAACCCTTCTAACAGAGGGTTCCTGTAGAGAGAAACCGAGATTGGAAAATGTGTCTTCATGACTTATACTGGCTGCTTAACATGAAATGGGTTATTTTACTTTTAGAAGTAAGTAACCCAGATGCCTCAGAAGCACCCTAACCATCATTTCTGTTTCCTTTGTTAATTAAAGTAAGCCTACTATGTACTATTTTTTTAAATACATTTTTACTGATTTCAGAGAGGAAGGGAGAGGGAGAATAGAAACAGCAATGATGAGAGAGAATCATTGATCGGCTGCCTCCTGCACGCCCCCTTCTGGAGGTCAAGCCTGGAACTTAGGCAGGTGCCTTGACCGGGAATCGGTCTGGCTATTCATTTTAATACCAGGGTTTTGTTTTTTCCCTCCAAATTCCCTCCTGGTTCATAGGTCGAAGCTCAACCACTGACCCACACCCCCCGGGCTACTATATACCATTTCCGTGTCTCTTCAGTCCATTTCTCCCATGTAACTTATGCCTTTGTCTCCTCGGGATTAGAGCTTCTTGTTAGGGATTTTTGTTTCCTTCTCTGGAAATATCGATCGTATTACCCTTCCTGTATGTGACTAAGCTGTGTGGACCAGTGGGAGTCTGCACAGACAGATCCTGGTTTGCATCCTGGCTCTGCACTTCTCAGTTGCTTAACTGCTCTAAGCATCAGTCGACTGAACTATGAAGTGGGAATCATGATCCCTCAGCGAGGTTGGAAGGACTGACCAGAAATACGTAAATAAATAATCCATACGTAACGGTGCCTCTTCCCCCAGTCTTGCCCGGATGAGCCTGCTAGAGAGGAACTGTTATTACGTTACACTTTGTTCCCAACACTCAAGTGACATAGGCATTGTGGTTTTCGGACCTTTTCTTTGGCTAGCTGTTTTGGTGAATCTTACAAATTTTTTTTAAGGGATCTATATTCATGGAGATGATTCAAAAGTGAGCAGCGTTAGTTCTTATGTGTCATTTTGAGATTTAAAACCCGTTAGGACAGAGACCAGGCCCGGAACAGCCTATGTGGGTGACACGTTAGCTGAGTAGGAATCTCTCAGGCTGGTTATACTAATTTAATATCTCATTTTGAAACCTTTACCATTAGCACACTTTCTAACTATTCATTTTAATACCAGGGTTTCGTTTTTTCCCTCCAAATTTTAATACTTCATAATTTCAAATCAAAATTTCAATTTTACCCCCCAAAAAATTAACTTTTATTCCTCTGCCTTAACTCTGTAGATGATTAATTCTGCTTTACTTCTTATTGCACTGATTTTTTGAAGATCTGACTCTTGTAGCTTTAGTGCTAAGTGCTGAAAGGATATAGGGACTAGAGGAGATTGAGATTCTAAGACCCGATTTCCGGTTGTCTCGTTTCAATTGGTAGACGTACTTAGAACTTGTCCGAGACCTAATACCATCAATATCCTGAATTGATGGAAATAATTACGTACAGACAGAAACAAACAGTGTTAAGTCACTGCTGTGCCAGCATATGTTTTTAAAACTCCTATTGTATAATTTCCTATTTATGTTTTGTCAGCTGAAAATGTTCTAAGAACTTAAACTCCTATTAGTATCGAGGGCATTAAATTTTCCCATGGGGGATAACTTTTTTGTCCTCCTAAGATGAGGTCACCAGCCCCGGCACAGCTTGCATGCAGCCAGGCATTAGCTAATGGCCATGAGGTAATGCCGAGTCTGACACCAACTCCTGCAGGCAGAGGGCCCTGCTCCCAGGAGTGGGGCTGGTGCCTTCATGTGGGAAAAGCAGATGGTGACAGTGAGAGAGCAAATGTGCCCCTGTCTGGTGCAATGAGGATTGTATTTACCGTTACCTAATCTTTTCATAGTGTATGAAGGTCCACTGATACTGTTGCAGTATACACTGAGTGGCCAGATTATTATGATCTCTGAACACATAATAATCTGGCCACTCAGTGTATATATTACTCAGATACTAATAATGAAGGAACAAAGTATATTATAGTGTTTGTTCCTGAGAAATCCTTCTCAAATAATTAGACTCTCTTATAAATCCTATTCTGAAAGAATTCATGTTGTTATTTTCGTTTAGCCACCAACTACCTTCCTGAAACAAAACTGTCTGTCTCATCTCTGATATCAGAAAGTAGAGCTAGGACTCCCTAGGGAACCAGGCAGTCCCTGAGATTCCTGAAGGCAGTGCCCAGCACCACACTGAAATCATATCTCGTCATTTTCTTTGCCCATTTCCAAGTCTTGGACAGTTTTTCCTAACAACCCCCACTGTGCGCATGACTTTAAGCCAATGGTCTCCTGACCTCTTCTGAACTGGCCTCTTAGCAAGAGCTGAAGCAGCCCAACCCTCCTTGAAAGACTTCCGCGTGCTCTGGTACCCCACCTTCACCTGATCCCGCCACCACCGACCACCACCACCTCTCTTCGGCCTACTTCCTCCAGGAACCCTCCAAGTACCGGAGTGCCCAGTATTCCTCCAGCCCCGATCTGTCCCTGAGTTCCAGCCTCTTGACCGCCTTTATCCACTGTTCAGCTCTAGGTCAGACTCCCATCATCACTTGCCAGGACTATTCCGGAAGGCTTTCCGCTGGCCTGTGTGCCTCTGCCAGCCTTTACAGCGGCTGCTCCTCTGCCCAGCAGCCAGGGCGGTCTTCTGAGAGCAGGCTGCTCCTGTGCTGAGAACACTCCGTGGTGTCCCCTGGCCGCCAGGACAGAACCGGAGCTGCCCTCGGCTCCGAAGGTCCTGTGTGATCTCGCCTTTCCTGCGTAACCTCCCTTCGCGCCTTCCCTCCCTTTACCGTGCACTGTCTGAACTGGCCTTCCTGACCATGAATACACCAGGCCCTTGCAGGACCTCTGTGCTTGCTGGTCCTTCCCCCAGCAAGGACAGCCCCAACTGGTAGCCTTCTTGTCATTTCGATCTCGGTGTAAAACTGTAATTACTCTTCCTCGGTTAAAAAAGAAAAAGAGATTGAGGGAGTAATGGGCTGCATTACACACACCTTTACAAAGGATTATTCTCAGGTTCGACTCACAGAAACCTTTATCCGTGCAGAGGGAGCAGAGGGAGGAGTGGCAACCTAATGTGGGAATGTCCATGTTATGCATTAACTTGGAGAAATAATCTTTGGAATAATGAATATAAGGCAGTGATCGTATAGTGGCTGACTTTGACTCATTTCTATTTTCTTTATATTCTAGTTAACAGAAGTACCCATGGAGGACACTGAAAACTCAGTGGATTCTAAGTCCATCAGGAATTCGGACATGTGAGTATTTCCATGGGATCTGTGTAATGAGAGACAGACGGTTGTGATACAGCAAATTCCGAGGAGTGGGGAAGCCGCAAGGGGATTGGGCGCCAAGCCGGAGAGACCCACTTGGCTTTCTGCCTCAACAGCTGTGTGGCTTTCCGCATGTTAACCTCTCCCCCGAGTCTCCTCTTTAAAACAAAGATCTCCCAGAACTGTGGGTAACAGGGAGGGAAAGACCAGATCCATTGCTGTGCCCCTACTCGGAAGCCCCGTCCCGGAAACAGAGGGGCCTCACAGGAGAGGCAGGACTCAAAGGCTCCTGTCCCTCCCCAAACTGCTCTGCAGGGTGAGAGGGTTCATGTTGGGGTAAGGGGGGGGGGGGCGAGAGGGGGTGTTTTTGGCCTCCTGTTTATTTATAAGTTTTAAGGCTAACATGAAATGCCAATTCTCAATCTGGAGAAAACTTGCCTAGTTTTAGATTACCTTTTACCCTTTATTTTCTCATTCTTTCTGTTTGGAATATTCTGTGTGTTAATGCTTCCAATAACCAGCAGATAGAGAAAGGAAAGAGATAAAACTCAAACACTCTTAATTCATGTCTTTATTATCTATTTGGGATCTCTTGTGATACTTTTAATTCTAAAAGTTTATTTCTGGGACCCAGTATTATTATTCTGGACCATTCAGGGAATTACAGACTAATTCTAGTACTAAATAGTATTACAGCAATACTATTAACAGGTTGCCCATAAGAATTTAGCTATGATTTGTTTAGTGAAGGGATTTTCCTAGAAATTAAACTTTGGTATATGATCTCATTTTAGAGGATTTTAATTTCTTTTTAAACCCATTCAAAATGATTTACACATTTTCATATCTTTTTATATCGTACTAGAACATAATTTAATAGCAAATTGCATGGGAGCCCAAAATAGATTTAGGTCTGTTTTGATCCTGTGGTATGTTTCATCATGTTCCTAAGGTTTTTGAGTCTCTGCTGTTTATCAGTATGTCCCCTACCAGTCTAGCTATTTTATTATTGTCTGTAGAGGCGCATGTACTCTAAGGGGCAGCAGGAGGTGGTGGGGAATTAATTCCGGGATCCATAATCTGTGTGACCTTCAACAAGTCACTCAGCTTTCAGAGTTTGAACTTCCTTATCTGTAAAATGCGGGATCTTCACCTTGAGTTAAATATAATTGTTTGTTTTTGACCTTGACTTCCTTAACTTACAACTTTCTGTTCTAATCTTTTCCCAACCACTTTTTTAGAGCGGTGTGTAATGTACAGTGCTCTCTGATAAAGTGCAGAGTGCGTGGACTGTAGATACCGATGTTTGTCCCCAGACCTGTTGTTTCCTGATTCCCGGTCTAGACCAGGGGTCATGCTTGCACTCTTGGTCAAGTTTTATTGGAACATAACCACACCCGTTTGTTTAAATATCACCCTGGGCTACTTTCACCAGCAGAGTGGAGTAGCTGCCACGGACACTGTGTGGCCTGCAAGCTTAAAATGCTTAGTATTTGGCCCTTTTGAGGAAAAGTTGACTGGCCCTGGTCTGGATAATAGAGGTTTTAGGATAAGTGGCCTTCAGATGAGTATTTTCCAGTATTTACAATAGTGATTCTATGTATTAATAAATTTTTAATTTGTTCAGCTCATAGGTTTTAAGGAACAATTTAGAAATTGTGATACATATTGTGCTTTGAGTCATAGCTGCCTTTTGTTGGTTTCCTATCATTTCAGGGTAATTTTTAAGGTCTTACTCTTACCTTGAAAGATAAACTATTTCACAAAGTTACAAAAAATTTTTTAAAGTGAAAAATGTATTTGATGGAATTTAGTAAAATTCAGAGGAAAGCAGAGTATAGAGATTAAAAGCCTGCACTCAAGGCCAACACATACCTTCAGCCTTGGCGCTGACACGGCATCTACGTGACCTTCGGCACCTCACTTAGCCTCGTAGTGGTCATTTCCTCTTCTGCGAAAGGGATTCTACAAATGCTCACTGTGCTTATGGGCGATACAGTTGTATCAATGAGAACAGCAACCTTTGTAAACTGTTGTTTGATTTCCTAACAGAAAGCCCTTCCATGGCAGCAAATCAATGGACTCTGGAATATCCTTGGACAATACTTACAAAATGGATTATCCCGAAATGGGCTTATGTATAATAATTAATAATAAGAACTTCGATAAAAATACTGGTATGTATCATGACCTAATTTTTTTTAACTCTTCAAATATTTGTACCATTTATATTTGGCATAATGTGAAAGGTAGTATTGATGTTATTACACTACTAAAGGCCCGGTGCACGAATTCGGGTGCACGAATGGGGTCCCTCAGCCTGGCCGGCAATCGGGGCTGATGGGGGCTGGGGGTGGGAGGGCGAGAGAGATTGGCTGATTCCACGAGGAATCAGGCTCCCTCTTCCCTCCTGTCTGGGTCTGGGGTGCAGGTGACCCAGATTTGGGGCTGTCAGGGCCCCAGCAGGAAGGTCTGGGTCAGTGCATGTCATAACTACCGGCCGGTCGTTAGGTCGTAATGGTCGCTTAGGCTTTTATACATATAGATGACACAGAATAGCCATGAAGTGGAGATAGAGCAGGATGCTACAGGCTCTACAACACAGGTGAACTCCTCCGTGGCTAATCTTCTACCATCATCAAAATCTCTCCCTTTTCCAACACCTAGCCTCTTAGCTGGATGTCGGCCTCTCTGCCCTGACTTCTGTAGCCCTTGCTTCCTTATCCATCTGCCCCCTCTTTTATGCTAATGAGAGGATCACAACAAATAGTAAGTAGTAGTGTTTTTCCTTTCCAGGAACTGCAGGGTACCTCAGAGGTATTGTCTCATCTAATTTTTACAGCAGCCCTGAAAAGTAACCACTCTTAGATGCTAAAGGTTAAGCTCCCTGCACAGAGTCCCACAGGTAACTTATGGCCGAGCTGGCCTCAGCCCTGGCGCCTGACCCCAGCCAGCTCTGAGCCCACTCCCTGTTTCTTCACTTCCCATGTCTTCACGTGCCCTGTTGACTTTTTCCTCTTCCCTGCAAAGATGACAGACTCCCCGTCTCAATGAGACCTTTCTTTTGTCCTGCTTCCTCGTAAGTTTGGATCTAATTTTTGTCTCCTTCCCTACATTTTAAAAACTTGTGCTTTAAGCTTGCCATCTTCACTTCCTTCCAACCCCCTTAAACTGGTATTCCCTGTTTTCCACCTCCAACACTGTACTGAAACTCCTATTAGGTTCACGTGGCATGATCACTAAATCCCCTTCTCGGCCTCTATGGTGTACAATTTGAATCTAATAATACCTTTCAGAATGTTTTTAGAAGATTAGAATAGTAAGTTGTAAAAAACAAATTCCTCACAAGCCTAAAAAGCTATTTAACAGCGTGATACATTGCTTGCTATTTTTTCCTTGACAGTTTCTTTCAAAGCTTAATTTTATTCATAATATGCAAGCAACATTGTATCCTGCTTGTTCCACTTACTGTAATATAAGCATTTGTAATTTTTGTATCTGATATTTTAATGATTATATAATATTCCACACCCTAAATATACCATTCACTTGATTTGCAAAATTGACCATAAGAATGAACATTTTGGCTATTTTTGTCAATTTTTTCACCTATAAGTTGATGCTCTGATAATTCTTTGAATTGGCATATTAAATCATATTAGAATTAATTTTTATTTAAAGACACTAGAGACAGCAGATCCAGAGTGGTGGTGAAAATGGGAAGAAGCGAGATTACACTGGAAAGGGAAGCAGGATTTGATGTTAGGTTTGCTATAGAAGTGAGGAGTGATCAGTTGAAAATAGATGTCTAAACCTGAATGGCACCATATTTACTGCCTTTATTGGCTATAAATGGAGATGCCACATTCAGCCATTAGATGTGGTGCCTCACATTGCTAGTAATGATTCCCTTCTCCTGTAGAATTTTCCATTGAACCTGTGCTTTTATAAAAAAGGTTGTCATTCCACTCTTTCCCTAAAAAACACTTAGACCAGTAGCCTGATTTTAGCCTCAGAGTGAGCTTCTTTTCTGCTTTGAGATTTCAAGGTCAGGTTTTCACAACAATCTCTGGCAGTCTGATGTTTTCTCTTCTACCACCAAGTGCCCACAAACCAGGACCAGAATTCGGTCACCTTGTCACACAGTGCATGTCCTTTCCAATGGTGAAACCTTGGGGAAGTCAGCCCTGGCCAGTGTGGCTCAGTTGGTTGGGCATTGTCCCTGGCACGGAAAGGTTGCAGGTTTGATTCCCGGGCAGGGCACATGCTCTGGTGGCCGGCTTCATCCCTGGTAGGGTCGTGCAGGAGCCAGCCCGTTGTTTCACTTTCACGTCGATATTTCTCTCTCCCTCTCTCTTCCTCTCTCAAAATTTTTAAAAAGCCCCTTGGAAATTATAAAAATAATATATGCCCATAATAGAAATTTCAGATGAGCCAAAGAGAAAAATTAAAATCACTCGTAATTACACTACTCATAAATAA
The DNA here is from genome assembly GCF_027574615.1 of Eptesicus fuscus. Classification (NCBI taxonomy): domain Eukaryota; kingdom Metazoa; phylum Chordata; class Mammalia; order Chiroptera; family Vespertilionidae; genus Eptesicus; species Eptesicus fuscus. The sequence continues at coordinate 96,393,760 of NC_072480.1, forward strand.
TATTTTGGAGGTAAAGACATTCTTTTTCCATTCATGCATCTTCATTTTAATCAATTCTAAGGTGTGTTCCCCCCAACACTTTAGCATTTTTAGTCTGAGTGCCTGGTAGAGTCAAACTGTACGCTTATGGGGAAGGTGCTACAAAGGTGTGATGAAAGCCCAGGACCCTGGGTCGAGGCCTCACACTGGCTTTGCTCCTGTGTGTTTGTGTCCTACATCTGGACAGATGAAGCCAGTTGTAGTAACTGTCTCATGGTGGGTGGAAGGATTAAAGGAGATTGCCCATAGCAGAATGCCGGTGAGCAGTATCATTTGGTAATGGTTTGTGTTTTCATTTTTTATTTCGTAAAAAGACATTGTGAAAGTAGCGATGTATATTAAAATTGTGGGGAACATACAATCAAAGAAATACAGTTCCTCTCAGTGTGTGAGATGTATGTATTTTTAGATACATATAATTTTTTTCTCTAAAAAATTATTATTGCCCTAGCTGGTTTGGCTCAGTGGACAGAGTGCCGACCTGTGGACCAAAGGGTTCCGGGTTCGATTCCGGTCAAGGGCACGTACCTCGGTTGCAGGCTCCTCCCTGGCCCAGGCCCTGGTCGGGGCTAGTGCAAGAGGGCCCTGGTTGGGGCTGCTTTCTCTCACATCGATGTTTCTCTCTGTCTTTCCTCCCTATCTCTTTTTCTCTCTCTAAAGATCAATGAAAAAGTATCCTTGGGCAAGGATTAACAACAACTAAATAAATAAATTCATAAAATTTTAAAAAATTATTGATTATTCTTTAGGCTTTTTTAAGAAATGACCATTTCCCATGGCAAAATTTTGTCTACAGTAATTTTAATGGCAACACAGTATTCCATTATATAAATGAGTCCTAACGTATGTAACCAAATCGCCCTTTAGGCATTTGAGTTGTTTCTGTTGTCACCGTCTAGCAGCTGTGAAAGACATCCTGGTGACTAGAGCACACTGGCGTCTGCTTACACTATGGCACGCTGAAAGCTCACATAGGAAGCGTCTCAGATGCTCAGGAATTAAAACGACTTCGTGTCACTGTGATAATAATTTAATTTTATTGTGGATTATTGTCAATTGTGTGAATTATTGAAAAGTTCATTTCATTTCAGAGCAGTTAATCTTTTTAAAAAAAAATCCAAATGAAAGTAATGCTTTCTGTTTCAAGGAATGGCATCTCGGTCGGGTACAGATGTCGATGCAGCAAACCTCAGGGAAACATTCACAAACTTGAAATACGAAGTCAGGAACAAAAATGATCTTACCCGCGAGGAAATTGTGGAACTGATGTGCAGCGGTAAGAAGTAATTAATAAAAGAATGCCTTCATTGTCCAGTTTTATCCAAGGACAATTTTATTGTCCAAGGTCTAGCTGTAATTATACATATAATAATAAAACAGAGGAATTGTAGAACTATACTGTGCATAATTCTACTCTATGTGTTTTATATAGGCAAGATCAGAGTTATTCGTGCCCCTAGTTGGGTTTAGATGATCTCTTAGTTCTGTTCTCAGTTTCTTCATCTTATTCCCATACTAGAGGCCCAATGCACGAAATCCGTGCAAGGGGCTCGGTCCTCGCAGCCCCGGCTTCATCCGGAAGGTCGTTAGGCTATCTGGTTTAATTAGCATATTACACTTTTATTATATAGATAGTATGTATGAGATTGTTGAATAGAGTTGTGTTGTTTTTTGTTTGTTTGTTTTCTTATTTGTAAACATTCTTCCAGTTTCTAAAGAAGATCATAGCAAAAGGAGCAGTTTTGTTTGCGTGCTTCTAAGCCATGGTGACGAAGGAATAATTTTTGGAACAAATGGACCTGTTGACCTGAGAAAATTAACAAGTTTTTTCCGAGGGGATTACTGTAGAAGTCTAGCTGGAAAGCCCAAACTTTTCATTATTCAGGTAATCTATAACTGAGCAACTTGGCTACGGAGGATTATTGGGGATTGATTCACTCAATTGTGGATTAGCCAAAGGAATTTTCCCTGAAGCTACTGAACTATTGTTACTTTCTTATTCATTTTAACTACCACTAGGAGATGCAGATGAATCTTAATTTTAGACTTGCATCAAAAAGATTCTGCATAATTAACATCAACTTTTACATAGCCTTTACATTTCTTAGAAATCAGTTATGTGTGTACACGTTTTAAAAAAATAAACGTTTCTTCTCTAATGGCTAGGCCTGCCGAGGTACAGAACTGGACTGCGGTATTGAGACTGACAGTAATATTGATGATGACATGGCATGTCAGAAAATTCCAGTGGAGGCAGACTTCTTGTATGCGTATTCTACAGCACCTGGTAAGAAGTCACAAACCCTAAATGTTACATGTACCGGTACGGTTTAAACAATGGAGAGTATGTTCCAAAAGCTGTCAGTATTTTGATATCCATAAAAAATAGCTAACTTGTTTGTGTTTTAGGGTACCTTGACCACAGAAAGGTCTCAAAAAGTGGGTTTTAGCCAAGTTTGGCTAGAAAATAGACACCTATAAGGAAGCAACTTACAGTGTCATTCATGAACCTAATACCAGATAGGATACTGTATTGTAACATAGGCCAACTTGGCGCTTCACCCACTTCTTGGAATAGGGGAGAGGTATGTTTTCCAGGAATTCTTTGGAAGATGGGAAATTGAAAAGTTAAATATGAGTCGTACTTGGAGGGTAGAAGTGGAATGAGGCAAAAGAAATAAAGTAAATGATACACAAATAGGTTATTAGCCTCTGCTTTGTTTATGTGTTGCACATATCATCGTGTAAATAACTGTTGTGCGTACAGTTATTTATTTATTCAACTAACTCAGGCTATCCCAGAGTTTTGAAGTACAGGATAAATGTATTTTTAGACAGAGTTACGTTTTCGAATATGATTTTTCCAAGTAAAGTATTTCTAAATTAAAAGCAATGAACACAATAGTTAATCTGAAAAAAGTACAATAAACACACCGTTTTCCATTGTGGACTTTAATACTCTGTAATGAGTGTATCACACTTTGTTCGGGTGCCCTGTAGTCAAATTTAGGACACTCACATGTGTGCACACATAAGCAGTTTATTTCTTGGCTAAACCAATAGTCTGATTGAATACCGTGCTCCTTAGAATGAGCCTTTTGCCCCTTCGTCTGCGTGTTCACCTGTTCTTCCCCTTTGGGAGGAAGCCCGAAAGGAGAACTCTCAGCAACTCAGTGGTGAAGTTCATCCCCGTTTCTTCTGTTTCCTGGTCGAAAGCAGCGTTGTGTACAACACATGTTTCTGTTTTCTTTCCCCTCAGCATCATTTCCCCGAAACCAAACCTGTCATTTATTTACTTTTTTCCTTTTGATGGCTAACAATACCGACGGAAGTTTGTGCGTGTGTTACCCTCATGGTTATGTGGTAATTTAGAGTCGGATACCCATGGCGCTTTGGCTATGTTTGCCTTGTAGGTTACTATTCCTGGCGAAATTCAAAGGACGGGTCCTGGTTCATCCAGTCGCTCTGTGCGATGCTGAAGCAGTACTCGCGCAAGCTGGAGCTCATGCACATTCTCACTCGGGTTAACCGGAAGGTGGCAACAGAATTTGAGTCCTTTTCCTTTGACTCTACTTTTCATGCAAAGAAACAGATTCCGTGCATTGTGTCTATGCTCACAAAAGAACTGTATTTTTATCACTAAAGAAATGTATGATTTTTTTTTTAGTTTGTTTGCCAAGTGGGGAAAATGGTTTTATATTGTGTCTTCCCTCATTTAAATCTACTCTGGTATTCCCGGGGATACCTTCATAGCAATAGAGCCACTATGACGCTACCTCAAACTCAGAATCGGGTAGTTGAAATTGAATTTAATTAGGAATAAATGGTAGTGGTACAATTATGAGAGGAACTGATTGTAAATTAAAAGCTCTGATAATTAGCAAGTTTTAGTGGTGCTATGCTCTGAATTTTCAAGTAATTATGGAATTAAACATTGAGTAACGAATTTCATTGATACTGATATGCTCTCATTTAAGAGTATGCATTTTAGTTTTCGTCAAACTATAGAAATGATGATAGAATAATGTGTGGTGATGGAATAATGTGTCCTAGAATTTAGGGGCCATGTGCATGGTCAAAGGCATGAGGACCTTGATTTTAGAATTGGTATCTTCGGATGAATTAGCTGTGTTTGTAGGCCATTTATCGGAGCATATGGTAATGTTTATGCTGAACATGTATTTGTTGTAAAAAATCATGTTTAATATTGAAAAAGAACCTAAATATTTTATTTGAAAGTGTGAGCAATCTAAGTTGACACTTTTAAGGCTGAATGCATCCTTACTAGCAGGAGAGAGAGCTAGAACTCGAAGGTGCTATACGGCAGCTCACCAGCCAGCACGTTCTCCCGGTTTGTTCCTGAGCAACCTGAAGACCTGTTAGGTAAAAACCTCCCAAGCAGACCCAGCTGATAGCATCGTGAATGGAAGACATTCCATGGGAACATACTAAAATACAACTGATGTGATAAACCGTGAAATGTGAGCAGGACATAGTAAACCAGTGCGGGGCCCTTTGTCAGTACAAGGTGGTTTGGGCCTGAGCACAGACGGCACAGCCCGTGTAATGAAGGCAGGACCGCAGGCTCCGGCTCCAGGAAAAGGGCTGTGTGCGTGGAGACTGTCCCAGAGGAGGGCTCTCCAAGACACCGAACCAAATCAGAAACTCTGAGATGGAAGCTTTCCAAAGATGATGAGAGTCAAACAAAAACCGGAGCGCCCTCTGTAGTAAAATACCTGAGCACGTTCTTCTGAAGTCTGCAATCAAAGGAAAACGGTGCTGTTATCATTGCTTACTGCTCTCCGAAATGCAAGGGCCATGGCCCACAGGACTGAGAAGGCATCCAGTGTTCCCGCTTAGGTGCCCAGGAAACAACTCGAGGGAGCAGGGCAGCCCCGCCCCGCCCCGCCCCGGAGGCGGGCTCCAGCTCCTCACTCAGGAGGCCTGGCTCTCATTCTCAAGCTTCCTTTTGCTCAAAGAAAGCAACTCACATTTGTAAATGACAGTTTTTTTTACTATGTCTGTAACTTTTTCTAAGTAAACACAGCATGTAACGGTATCTTAAAGTATGTTCCTATGTGATGATTTTGTAAGGAGTTATCAATTTTTATTTCAAAATATAAATTTAACAAAATTACCAACATGGTCAAGCGTCTTTTGTTGTTTTCGTTGTTGTGCCACTAATTGAAGTTAAAATGTTTTTTAACTAATAGCTTCAATTGGAAGGGCCAGAGAGGATGCCGCAGGTCCCTATAATCAGATATTTTGAGACGGTGGCAGATGAGCAGTAGGTAAGCAGACCTCTGTTCTTCCGGCCCTCGCAGGAGGCTCTGTTCCTAAAATGACCACGGCCACGAGGGTACTAGGTTTGCAGAACCACAACCCCTAAATATGGCCATATTTTTGTTAGTTTTGTTGCTTTGTGGAAAGGTAACAGTAGAAAGGATATTGCTGAAATGAAACATTTTCCACCACATAAGTTTTAAGTATGGCTAGTAGAGGGGGAAATAGAACTTGGGCTACACGCCAGAAATCATCCATGGTCACTGAGGGCCACCTCTGGGGGGCGGTGTTGTGACAGGGAAGGTGGTCCCTTTCGATTTTACGTACTTAGAAAAGGAATGTAAGAAAGTGTGAGCATGGTTGTTTTAAATTTCTTCCAATATTTCTTTCTTTTAAAATATTTGTATTGGTTTCAGAGAGGGAGAGGGAGAGAGGGATAGAAACATCAATGATGAGAGAGAATCACTGATTGGCTGCCTCCTGCACACCCCACACTGGGGATCAAGCCTGCAACCAGGGCATGTGCCCTAACCGGGAATCCAACCCTGACCTCCTGGTTCATAGGTCAACACTCAACCACTGAGCCACACCTACTGGGCTTCTTCCAATATTTCTATAGTGAATAGATATTACTTTGAAGTCAGAAAACTAAATAAAATTCTCCTGATTGGGAATAGGAGATTCCTGTTTCCAAGGAGTGGAGGGTGGCATGAAGACTTTTAAAGACTTTTAAGGCTATCGTTCTGTTCTCTGTTGAGAAAATTGAGCCCATGCTAATCTCTACTATATGAGAAGTCTTAGGTGTAAAAAATAAAAAGACCAATAACTCAACAGAAAAATGGACCAGGACGTGAACAGGCAGTTCACAGAGAAAGGCCAAGTGTCCCTTACACCCAGGTAAAGAGGTTAGGCTCCATCGTAGTAAGAGAAATGCACATTAAACTAAGGTGTCACCTGTCATCTATCAGATTGGCAAAAATCCTCAAGTTTGATGACATTCTGTTGTCAGGTGGGGGGTGTTAGAAATAAGGCGAGTCCCCCAAGTCAGGGGTCCTGGTAGAACACAAAAGATACTTGGGAACCAGGCAGCAAGGCAAACATCTTTACTTCTACATAGAAGGGTTCGCACACATGGTCTGGAAGCGCACACCGACCGGTCTGCTCAGGTTTATAATCCCTGACGCACGTGACCTGTCCTTTGCTCTTGATTGGAGTTCAGGCACACAGTCTTTTGCAATTGGCTAATTCAAAGGGAGGGGTTGGCCTGTGCTGTTTCAAGATGGCGGCCCCCAGGGGAGTTGCAAGCCATGTGGCCAACATGGCAGCTGTCAAGTCATGCAGTCCAAAATGGCAGCTGTTGCGACCCACAGGTTGAAAACCGCTGCTGTAGAGCCTACGACCATCGGAAAACACAGATATTTACATTACGATTCATTAACAGTAGCAAAATTACAGTTATGAAGTAGCAACGAAAATAATTTTATGGTTGGGGGTCACCACAACATGAGGAACTGTATTAAAGGGTCACAGCATTAGAAAGGTTGAGAACCACTGGTATAGAGTGAGGAAGCCAAGGAAAGAAACTAACATATGCATATTTAATATTATCTAACAATCCTCTAAGTGAGTTGACTAATATTTCCAGATCCTATTGTTCATTTATACTTTTTCTTCCGAGGCCCTTAAGTTTTCCAAAGCTTTTGCCCATTTTTAAAGTTTATAAAGCTAACTGATGATTCTGCTCAAAACCTTATTATTTATATTTCCAACTTTAATCAGAACATAATAGAGTCAAGAGCACCATGTAGAAATAGTAGTTCCCTATTTCCAGCCAATGCTGCTATGTTTTAATCTGAGCATTTACCTCAGAGCCATTGTTGCTGATGCATATTGAGATGGAGAAGACTGAAAAATAAAGTGTGCAAGGGATGTCTTTAGAGAGTTTCTATTGTTTATAAATCTGTGAGAATGAGTTGGGCTACCACTGGGGCAAGTGGTGGCGGCAATGTGTGTACCCAAATCTTGTTCTGTATCTGTACAATCTCATGGCTCTCTGTTCCCTTCTATGACCTGGAGACCTCGGAGCAAGAGGCAGATCAGATTTGTCTGACTATGCATATCAGCTGTAGCCTGATTCATCACTCTCTTGTTGCAAACCAGGCTGATACAAAATTAAATTATGCAAATATCAAAAATCGGGGTTTTTTTGGGACAGATTCTATCTTTCTATTTTACTTTGGATACATTATTCCTCTTGATCAACTTGGTTCCTGAAAAAAAAGTATTTTGAAAAATCTTTAATGTGAGAAGTTTAATCTGAACTTTCCAGGTATATCTCTCTGATGTTCAAATAAATCAAAATCTTTTATATTTCATTTGAATTTCTAATGTAAGTACAAAATTAGAACCTCATTTATTCCTGTTTTCTCCCCCATTTCATCCCATCTGCTAATACACCCTCAAGCAAAGAGTGCAATTGAGAGGTTGAAAGAGTCCATTGTCTAATCTACTACCCTTTATGTTTGAATCAAAACAATGTTTTGGTATATGCAATGAGAACATGAAAAAGAAACATAGGCTAGACTCAGAGCCACTATATAATGCATTCATATCCTTAAAGTTAACCACTAAAAATCTGAGATAATTTGCTATGGGTTCCCTTCACAAACTTCTTCTTGAAACTCATCAAGTCACTAATGGAAGCTTATTGTGAAAGTCTATGTAAGAGCCTTAGGCCATCTACTGTGTGTTCAAACCCTGAAGTAAATGTCCCATCAAATCACTACCCTGTTATACAACTACCTCAGTTAGAGAGGGGCATGATTTCAAGTTGCATCCAGGGAATTCTGAGTTGACATCTGCACTATATTTGGAGGGGTTATATTTCTTGGGCAGCCCATGTTTCAGCATGTGAAACTTACAGGTGTTAGAAGTAAGGCGAGCCCCCCAAGTCAGGGGTCCTGGTAGAATACAAAACATACTCGGGAGCCAGGCAGCAAGTCAAACATATTTATTTCTACGTAGAAGGGTGCACACACATGGCCTGGAAGCACATGCACACTAAGCAGGCAGGCTGTTCGGCTTTATAATCCCTGACACATGTGACCTGTCCTTTGCTCTTGATTGGAGCTCAGGCACACAGTCTTTTGCAATTGGCTCATTCAAAGGGAGGGGTTGGCCTTTGCTGTTTCAAGATGGTGGCCCCCAGGGGAGCTGCAAGCCATGCGGCCAACATTGGCACCTGCCAAGTCACGCAGTCCAAAATGGCGGCTGTCTAAACTGTTCTTTGACAGAAAAGATGATTTGTTTATTCTCACACAGGCAAACTATGTTCAACTGAAAAGGAAATGAAAAAAGAATTCCTGTTCGTGCTAATAAGCTGAGCTATTCTTGGCTTGATGCAATGGTTACAGATTCCATCTTCAGATAGTCAGTCCATAATCATGAATCCTTTGGTCAGGATGTCTGCTTTCCTGCAGGATTTACAAACAATGATTTGTAAAACAATGTTGATTTTAGCGCAGTCCAAAAGTCTGGCCCAGTCAAAAGACTCAAGGAACAAGACATGCAAGGCAGTTCCTCTGGAATAGCTGGGATTATGTCATTTTTCACAACTATGACTAAGAAATATTTTTCACAAAACAGTCCCAGTTCATTTCAACTCAATTCTCCCATCCCCCACATCACCTCCCACATTACACTGCCTCTGTTGGGTTTCATGTAGTTTGACTTGCATCAGCTCTGAAACTGGCTGACTAGCTACCTCTTTCCCAGTATAAACGCCAGCTTCTTCTCTGAAATGGGGGCGATAACATTTTCCTTCCAGTAGGAGTGACATGACAAAATTTTAAAAGATAATGGTGGAAAAGTTGACAAATAAAGCACTATAGAAAACATGGTAGGTTCTTTAGGCATCCGTCAGTTTGCTGTCACTGAAAATGTCAGTAGAACTAGGGAAACTAGTTACTTATCCAGACACCTAGCTCTCAGATTTGCGACCACACTTCTAGTGGTTTTAAATATTAACTCATGTAATCAACCTTATGAGGTGTCCCCAACTTTCAGAGGGGGGAAATGAAGTAAGCTGAGCACAGACACAGTGCAGTCAGTGGCAGGGTCAGGATCTGAACCCCCGGAGTTTATTGATAAGATCTTCCCACTTAACGACTGTGCTAAGCCACCTTGAGAGAGAACCCCTTTTGCCACCTGACAAACAATGGGTCCGTGCTGCCTCTCACTACTCAGGGGTGAATCCTATATGAGCGTTTATTCCAGGACAGCTGGCAGCATGGGAGAGCAGCAGGTCAGCCACAGAAATCTGCTCTGCAGCCCCCCATAAGCCAGCTGCTTGTATGGCAAAAGCACAAAGGAAAAGTAGGCAAAAGGGCAGTTTACAGATATGCAAAAGGCCTAGGGGTCTTCAAAGGGCTCAGTGATATGGGAGGACTGCGGTTACACAGGAAATAGCGAAAGGGAGTGCCAGATGGGCAGTTCGCAGGTAAGCAGGCTGGAGGTTTGCAAAGGCCTGCAGGTATGCAAAAGGGGCTGGGGATCTTCAAAGGGCTGGCGATTCTGGTTTCTGCAGCCAAGTTGTTAATCTTTCCATGATGACAGGCAGCTCCAAATGGGGAGGAAGGCTGCATCTCCCGGTCAGCTCCAGCCAGGGTGGAGTGTGCCTTTTTTAATCAGAACAAAACAATCATGGTTAACAGAGCGTGATTCATATTTCTTACAATACTAGCTGGTTCCCCAAATTCTATTGCTGCCCCTTTGAACTTTGACTATGGCAGTCATGTCAACAAGTTTAGCCCTAAGCATACAGAAAATCCCTGGAGAATTTAAAGTTTTCATTCAGTAAGTATTTATTGAGTGTTTACAATTTCTTTGCCAGGCATTATGCTAGGTGCTAGGACTGTAGAGATAAAAGACATGTTTCATGCCCTAGAGGAGTTTGTCGGGGAGATGGGTGGTATAAACAGGAAACATCTGATAAGGGGCTACTTCCTGTCCTTTCAGGTCAATAAGAGTAAGTTGAGTCCAAGAAAGTTCCAGAACACCTACCTTTGGCCAGCCTCCTAAACTCTATCTATTTATATGTCAGAAAAGAAAGCAAAGGAGACTTGTTGACTCAATAGCTTAACAAATAGGAATGATTCTGGCCAATTCTAAAGCAGGTCAACTGATGGGCCTTGGTATACCCTACTTCCCACAGACAACAAAGGTTCCAGGCCCAGCTCCGTTAGCATTGCTCAGCTTCTGAGGGCCTGCTCTTAACACCCTTGGGATACGCTTGGTACACGTTTGTTCTGGGGTGCATGCCTCAGACCTACTTACCATGCAGCCTTTTCTACGGCCACCATGATGGAGAGGGCACTGTGGGAGCTTCTCTTCCAGGTTCTGAAGCAGGAATTTTAGGGGAACATAGGCAGGCTTAGGGATTTTTTTAGAATTGGGGTCCATGGAAAAAACACAGGGCCAAGCCTGGGAGAAGGTACATTTCCATAACATAAGGAAGCCAGATGCAGTTACATCTCCATAAGACAAGGGAGCAGTAACAGGTATATTTCCATAAGACAAGGGAACTGGAAGTGGCCAAGAAAGGTCTATATTTACAAAATAAAGAGAAGCAAGCCCTTCATTCAGAAGGAGAAAAAGAAAGCCCAAAGGGAATAGGAAAACAATAAGGAAGGAAGCCGGGAGAGCCTCACATGTTCCATGTGGGGTTCAACCTTTGAGCCCAGGAGTTACTATAGTAACCAGACTAGGGGAATAGTGACCAATCAGAGGGGATATCAAGGCACCAGGATCTGCAGCCTTTATAAGCCTTTGGGACGAGGTACCCAGTGGGATTCTTTCCCCTCCCCACGTGGGAGTCAGTTTAGGGACTTTTCCCCCTCCCCATGTGGGAGTCAGTTCAGGGACCCTTCTCCCCCTCCCTACATGGGAGTCTGTTCTGTGGGACTCTTCCCCCCACACACATGGGAGTCTGTACTTGTTTTTCAATAAATCTCCATCTTTGCTATACCACTTTCTGTTCCTGGATTCATTCTTCGGTTCTGGCGGACAAAGAATCCGGGTTCCAGTCCAAAAATTCGGTATCAGTTCCAGCAGGAAACAGGGCACCAGTCCCTTCTAATTTGCAGAACCCAAGTCCAAGGGGCTGAGGAGTAGGGCCCCTTCTGAGACCCACACCAGTGACTCCCCCTGGTACTGTCCTCCACAGGTCTCCCCCTACCCCAAATCAGAGGACTCTGACTTAGTGGCCAGGGAAGGAGCTGATTAGCCTTCTATTCCAGTGTCACACCAGGCCCTCAAGTACGGGCCTCGTCTTAACACGGGGTGAGTAACGCTTGGCAGACACCTTGTGAGTCAGCTCTTGACTCACTTGAAAATTGGCCAGGTGATTTTTCTTCTTGCGAGATTAACATATTCCGCAGAATCACAGCAGAAATTCTGGATACCGCGCCCTGAACGAAGACTATCCTGGGAAATGGTTTGCCCAGGAGTGAGCATCTCTTACCATCTCAGACCCTTTCCATTCTCTGTCCTGCAGACGTCTGAACGTTGTGATGTGCATGCAGAGGAATGCAGGTCATACATGGCCTGAGATCTGATTCTAGAAACGCTGTCAACCTAAATATGGGGAAACTAAGCTCAGAACCAACTCGTCCGGCCCCTGTTCTGGGCCTCTTGCAGTAAACCAGAATTTGTCTTGACTAAAATTTTCACGGACTTGTTGGGCCTCGCTGTCTAAGAAGAGACATGTCAATTGAGTGGGATCCCTCGCAGGTGATCTAATGCGTAGGTAACAACTAGAAAATGGAAAAAAAATAGCCAGTGTTGGATGGGTTGAGGCATTTTCCAGATAAAATTTAATTTCCTGCATGACTGTAAAGAGGGAAAGATTGGTAAAAGTTATTTTCAAATTAATTGACTTTGAATTAATGGACTTCATCAAGGAATATTTATTTTGCGTACAGCCTTTTTCTCATTTGCAATAAAAAAATTTTTTTGTTTTAATATTAATAGGCTCCATGGGACAAACCACATTTTGTGAAAATAAGTAATTTACAAGTCTTTGAAGGCTCATTAGAATTAAAACCACTAAAAAATTAAGTTGTTCATTATTTCCTACCCAGATTATTGCTACCTGGCTGGTCTACTGGTCTCTACTACTTCACCCTCCAAGAGATGCTTGCATCTCTTTCAGGCACGCTTCTTACAGAAGGCAGTGTTAATTTTCCCTTAAAGAAAGCCTGGGGTTAGGCTTGAGACAGACTTGCTGGATTCAAATTCCAGAATTCAAAAGTCAAATGGGAAGAGTGATTCTGGTGTGTGGGAGGGAAGATCCCTAAGCCTGTCCTGACCCGGCTCTTCAGTTCAAAGGGAATTTAAAGAGCCGAAATGGGCCCTAGCTGGTTTGGCTCAATGGATAGAGCGTCGGCCTGTAGACTGAAAGGTCCCAGGTTCAATTCCGGCCAAGGGCACATGCCTGGGTTGCGGGCTCGATCCCTAGTAGGGGATGTGCAGGAGGCAGCCGATCAATGATTCTCTCTCATCATTGATGTTTCTATCTCCCTCTCCCTTCTCTCTAAAATCAGTAAAATATATTTTTTAAAGAAATAAAATAAAAAATAAAGAGCCGAAATAGGCTGGTTTGGTAAGAAGTGCCATTGGCTGAGCCAAGCACTGAAACCACGATAGCGATCCTCACCAGTGCTGGTAGCATGGACCAGAGCCAGAGCCCAAGGCTATGGTGTCATCAGAACCCTCATGCACTGCTGCTGGTGATGCAAAATTGGCCAGCTGCTTGGGAAACCAGTTTGTCAGTTTCTTAGGAAGGCGAATAGACACTTACTGTAGGAGCCGCTCATTCTACTCCTAGGTGTTTATTCAAGAGGATGAAAATGTCTGTCCACCAAAGGATGTGTACCTGAATGTTCACAGCACCTTTATTCATTACTAGAGGCCCGATGCACGAAATTCGTGCAAGAGTAGGCCTTCCTTCCCCTGGCTGCCGGCATGGGCTTCCCTTCGGCTGCTGGCACCCAGGACCTGGGTTTCCCTCGCAGAGGGAGGCCCTGCCCACCCGCTGCAGCCTGCTGGTCGGTGGTCTGGGCCTCCCTCTTTAGGGCACTCATGGAGCCCCCCGATTGAGCGTCCCGTTGGCTGGTAGCCCGGGCCTCCCTCTGCGGGGTGATCACGGGGTGATGGCTTGGCTCCCGACCAGTTGCATCACACCCACCTTGGCTGGCCTGGCGCCAGTGGGTGTCATAGCATGGTCCCGGATGGTCATCCAGATGGTCGTCCGGAAGGTCGTTCAGACGGTCATCTGGTCTAATTAGCATATTACGCTTTTATTATTATAGACAACCTGAAATGGAGATAGCACAGTGTCCATCAGGAGGTGAGTGAATAAACAAATTGAGGTAGAATGGTGCAATGGAATAGCAGTCACCAATAAAAAGGTGACTTTTCAACACATTTCTGATGCCTACGACACAGATGAGCCTTAGAAGCATCTTGCTGGGTGAAAGAAGCCACACACAAGAGTCCAAACTCTAGGACTCCATTTAAAGAAAGGATTCGCACAGACAAAAACAAAGCTATAATGAGAGAAGCCATGTCAGGACTCACCTAGGGCAGGGATTAGAGCTCTATCCACCGCCAAGGAACACAAAAAAATGATGGCGGGGCGGTGGGGGGCGTGTAGTGAAAATATTTGATACCTTGATGATGGTGATGGCTACACAGGTATATACATTTGTTAAAACTCATCAAACTGTAGTCTTAAAATGAATGTATTCAATGGTATGTAAAATATTCATTTTTGTATGAATATTAAACCAAATAAAGTTAATTTTTTAAAAATGGTCCAGGTGCAGGTTTCCCCTGGAGAAAACTGTGATCTAGATCACTCTGTGTGTCTCTAGAGATATCTGAAAGTTATGCTGTTTCTCAATTCCAATAGGATTCCTATTTAGTTGATATAAAAATACTATAGGGACCAAGATGGGGTAGATGTACTTCCCCCTGTCCTCCTTCTAAGTGTAGCTAGAAAGCCCGGACATTATAAAGCAAATATATGGCCCTAGCTGGTTTGGCTCAGCCTGTGGACTGAAGGGTTCTGGGTTCAATTCTGGTCACGGGCATAGGCCTGGGTTGTAGGCTCAATCCCCAGTGTGGGGCATGCAAGAGGCAGCCGATCAGTGATTCTCTCTCATTATTGATGTTTCTATCTCTCTCTCCCTGTCTCCTCCTCTCTGAAATCAATAAAAATATATATTTTTTAAAAAAATTAAAAATAAATAAAGCAAATATACAAAGGCCTTCAAAGTGGATAGGGGAAGGGAGACTGGGGAGCGAACTCAGAACCCAGGAGTGACATGGCAGGGGGTTCCTTGAGTTTTCTTTCAGTCTCATATATCCTGGATCCAATATCAGAGGCCAGCAACCCAGAAACGCCAATGGGCACAGACCAGAAAAATAAATAAAGCCTCCACAAAAGCCTGCTCTCTCCGGCCACATGACCAGGAAAGGGCAGCCAAGCAAGGCGGAGAACTTTTAGTCAATAACCACCCAACTCAAGCCAAACACCTTGGAAAGATTAAGGGCCCACCCCGACCTGGTCAGCAAAGGCACCCCAAGCATCAGAGCCTGCTCTTCCTCAAGTGAGTATGGATTTTTCTTTAAAATAATAATCCTATCTAATAAAAGAGTAATATGCAGATTGACCATCACTCCAACACACCATATGGCTGCCCCCATGTGGTCAAAGATCCTGCCCCCATGTGGACACAAGATGGCCGCCACAAGATGGCCAGCAAGGGAGGGCAGTTGGGAGGCACCAGGCCTGCAAGGGAGGGCAGTTGGGAGGCACCAGGCCTTCAAGGGAGGGCAGTTGAGAGGGACCAGGCCTGCAAGGGAGGGAAGTTGGAAGCAATCAACCCTGCAGGGGAGGGCAGTTAGGGGTGACCAGGCTGGCAGAGGAGGGAAGTTGGGGGCAAACAAGCTGGCAGGGGAGCAGTTAGGCATCAATCAGGCTGGCAGCGGAGTGGTTAGGGGGTGATCAGGCTGGCAGGCAGAAGCGGTTAGGGGCAATCAGGAAGGCAGGCAGGCGAGCAGTTGGGAGCCAGCTGTCATGGATTGTGAGAGGGATGTTCGACTAAACGGGCAGTCGGACATCCCTCGAGGGGTCCCAGATTGGAGAGGGTGCAGGCTGGGCTGAGGGACACACACCCCTGTGCATGAATTTCGTGCACCGGGCCTCTAGTAATAATATAATAATAATAATAATAATAAACTGTTAACATTTTAAGTGACGCTGACTATGCTTTGGGGTAATTCATGGCTAGTGATGATTATAAAACCATTGGGCTGCCTCACTTCTGGAGCAGCTAATATTGCCAAATGGTCCTTACATTACTGTCTCCTGTGACTATTCTATTTGCTTTAAAAAAATTTATCTTTATTGTTGAAGGTATTACAGATATCTCCCTTCTTCCCCCCACTGGCCTCCCTCCTCTCCACTCCATCCCCTCTCCAGGTCTTCACCCCACTACTGTCTACATCCAGAGGTTATGCATATATGCATTTATAAGTTCTTTGGTTGAGGTCTCCCCCTCCCCAACCTTCCCTCTGATGATGCTCAGCCTGTTGCATGCTTCTGTGTTTCTGGATCTTTGTCAAGTATGTTGTGCACTAGGTTCCATATGTAAGTGAGATCATGTAATACTTGTCTTTCTCTGGCTGACTTATTTCGCTTAGCATGATACTCTCCAGGTCCCTCCATATTACTATGACTATTATATTTGTATCTCTAATACAACCCTTTGCTATTCCTCATTCTCAGGGTGGACTCATTCTCAGAGTGGACTCTTGTTGTTGTTTTTTAAATAGCCAGTCTTATCTGACACCCTACATTCAAGGGGGAAATACTTAGCAGACCGTCAGGGTGACTTTGTACCCAGTTTTCTTTGGTCTTCCCTAGATGGCCACTTGGTATTGCCAAAGGATTTACTTCCACTTACTATTAATTTAATTCATGGCCCAGCACACAGGAACGAAGAAGGAAATCCAAGAACAATTACACATGATAACATGCGCCACAGTTTTGCCAGGGTAGCTCAAAATCAACAGTACTGTAAGAACTGCCCTATTTTTCAGACCCACGTTATGAGAAAAACTTTAAAGACAAAGAAGGCAGCTCATCCTTCTCCCTGAAGGATATTTGTTTATAATTATTCAGACTCAGTCTATTCAAAATAAAACGTGACCCTTATAAACACACGCTTTAGTAATTGTACCTTTTCAGGATGGGTAGAAGCAACTCATATGCAAATACCTGTCAGCAAAGGTTGCCAAAGACTTTCTCCTCCAAAGTTTGAAATAACCTTGCCCTTGAAGAGTTAGTGGGCTCTTTATAAGATGGTATGACACCAACAATGCCTCCACCACCCACATCATCCAGACCCAACAGGAATAGTAAGATATCAAAATGGCATTTTGAAAAATAACCTTGCCATAATATGTGTTAAAATTGACCCTGCCCATAGCTCTTCTGAACATAAAATCTATAGCTTATAAAAGATTGGCACGCTCCCTATGTGAAATATTAATCTGTAGAACTTTGAGTCTTCTGGGCACTTCTGGCAGAATATACATGGCTTAAAGGGTATTGTATTGTATCATAACAATACATATGAGATGTGACATTTCATTCACAAGTAAGAGAGGCCCTACCAGTTGATCTGGATGATCATGAAATACCATTGCGTTTATCAGTTTTCACATTGTTTAATTTCATCAAGCCTCACTACCTAATATGGCTGTCAAGCACGAAATTCTTACATCTTAGACTCCTGCCTCCCACCGTGAGCAGTCGCACTCATTTTATAACTTTGCTGTTGAGGTATCTTTTGCTCCTAGGCACAGGAGAGTGCTAACCCACTCTCCACCAAGTTCCAGACCAGTGGTGGCGTCATGATGTGTCCCAAGGGTGATCCAAGGACAAAGGACAGGCCTGCTCCTCTAACCTGGGCCTGCCACGGAGCAAACTTCCACCTGTGTTCCCATGTTGTTCAACAACCTTCCTGAACCGTAGGTAAGTTCATCCCTAAACAACTGGAATAATCCAAGGAAATCTACAAGGAGACATTTTTCAACCTGCCTGTTGTCAATAAGAAGTCAGGTGTAGGGACCACGACAAGTACCTGCAGCACAGGACAGTGATCACACACACACACACCGTGGTGTTTGCTGTTTGGCTCCTCTGCTCCACCCTATCTTTCTGGTCAGGTCCGTGAGTCATGACAGGGAAGCAAAGGGGATTCACTCTCAAAGACTAAGACGGACCCTCTCTAGATGCCATATCTTTTTTTAAATGATTCTTCCTATATACATGTTTTTTAAATATATATATATTTTAGAAAGGAAGGGAGAGGGAGAGAGAGATAGAAACATCAACTGATGAGAGAGAATCATTGATCAGCTGCTTCCTGCATGCCCCCTAATAGGGATCAAGCCCGCAACCTGGGCATGTGCCCTTGACCTGGAATCGAACCTGGGACCCTTCAGTCCGCAGGCCGATGCTCTATCTACTGAGCCAAATCAGCTAGGGCTAGATGCCATATCTTGACCTAGTTACTGTCACTGGGGTCTTGTCTTCAGGAACTAAAAGACACTGGTTTATTCCTTTAATTGTCTTGTTGACATACCAAATATTTAAATGCTTCTAAATGGAGAATCTGTTCTCATGTGCCACAAGGCACTAAGGGAAAGTCCCCGTAATACAAGTGCCTTTCACCCGAGATGCGATGTGTGACGGTTATGCAGCCAAAGGTGGAAAAACAAAGGTCCCCAAATGTTATGGGTAACACACTCGTCTAACTTCTCACAGTGTACTTTCCCTTTCCAACTCAGTGGAAAATGCAGAGATAACTAGCAACTGAGAGATTGGTGTGCTAGCCACTGAGGAATCTGTGTTGTTAGACACCTGCACTTCATCCCATCCTAGCTGCGTGAAAAAGCACCCGAAACACTTGTAGGGTAGCATGCCTGTAGATGAGAGTTACAACTGGGCAGGAAATAATAATACTGAATAATACTTAGGACATGCTGAAGAAGCTGAACGCTTGAACGTATTCTGAACTTTCTCACCTGGATACTAACAAATAGGGAACACTATACATTTAAGAATCTGAAGAACCAAAGATGAGATATTTTATGAAGAACCAAATTTAAAATAAAACCTTGCTAAAGAGGCAACAAAGAAAATCATACGGTAAGAAAATGACAAGAGGCCTTATATTCCATTTGTTAAGAATTCTCTTCTATTGTTGTACTTTTCTCTCTTTTTAAAATGACTTCCGTACACAAAATGGGCTCATCATAATCCTTGGTTTATGGCATATCTTGGTTGATAGTTCATCCTTGATTGTGCTTGGGCCCATATGTCAATATGTTTGAATGTATTTGAATAATTCAGTGATCACCTGTGAACCAACCACACACCCAAGGGCTAGAACTGTGACCCTAACAACTACTAACATCCACTCTTCCCCAAGAGTAACCCCTATCCTGAGTTTATGTTTATGATTCCCTTGCTTTAAAACATGTTTTGTTTACATATTATTTAGTTGTTTTTTTAAAAAAACGTACCCATTTTCCTGTTAATTTGCCCAGTCTCCTATCCATGAACATTTGGTTTATTTCCAGATGTTAGCTATCATGAATGGCACTGAGTTTTTGTTTTTAATGTCTCCTAGTACACATGGACAAGAGTTTCTCTACAGCTTATAGCAGAGGCATTACTATGCCATAAGATATGAAAATGCTCGACGTCATGAGATAATCTGAACTGCTTTCCAAAGGGGTTGTTCTAATGTCAACTTTCACCAAATAATAGAGAGGTGATCTTTTTGATCCACAGTCTCTCCATATTGGGTATTGTCAAACTGCTTCGTATTTGCCAATGGAATAGATGCAAAACAACACATGGTTCGCTTTTCTGATAACTCAGGTGGATCAAATTTTATAATTTTACTTTTCAGTTATAGTTTACATTCAGTATTATTTTGTATTAGTTTCCGGTGTACAGCATAGTGGTTAGACATTCATATACTTTACAAAGTGTTCCCCCAATATTTCCAGGACCCACCTGGCACCATACACAGTTATTACAACATCTTATTACTGACTATATTCCCTGTGCAATAATTTTACATCCCAGTGACTATTTGTAACTACCAATTTGTACCTCTTAAATCCTTCACCTCTTTTCACCCAGTCTCCCAACCTCCCTCCCCTCTGGGTAATATTTTCCCCTAAATTATTAATTAAATCCTAACTAAATTAAATTAATCCTAAATTTTGGCCTAATTTAGTGTCAATTGTTTTTTTAAATAGCTCAAAATTGCTTCCCTCCTTTTAACCAAAGTTGCCCAAATATGAAGCATTATTGCTTTTGTTCATCTTGTAAGGATGAATATATTTCAGTTTCCTTTTTACTGAAATTTGTTAATGTATCCAGATCAATGCGTATAGCCTCTCTTCCATCTTCCATTTTGAACAACAAAGACACCCAGAGCTCAGGCCCCCACAGTTACTGGTATTTTCTCTTCACAATGCTGCTTGCTAAGTTATTTTCTGTTTGCTTTATTAACCACACTTTCAACCATTCTCTACTTAACCTGTAATTGGACTTATTTTTAAAGTATGCCCCTCCCATTGATTTGTCCTTACAATCCTGTAGTTTCCAGGTTATTTTTTTCTTCTCTGATATCTCTGATGTTTGATGCTGTTAATAATATTAATGTAAAAAAAAGCATTTGTTTCTTCTACACTGATATTGGAGAAACAATAAAGTGATGAAGTTAGCAGGTGTTTTAGGATAATAGGAAAGTATTTTGTTGTGGTGGTTTTGTCTTCAAAGGTTTTCACAAAGACTTATAAAGGTTTATAAAAGACTAGAGGCCCAGTGCATGAAATATGTGCACTGGTAGGGTCCCTAGCGGCTACCGGCTGCGGGTACTCCCTCCCTTCTCCCAGGCTGGCCCCGCCCCCTGGTCGAACTCCCAGATGAACTCCTGGTAGAGGAGACAATTTGCATACTACACTTCTATTATATAGGATGGGCAAAATTATTTAGTGCAAGTTGCATCCTATGACCTCAGGCTGACCTCAGGCAGGGGAAAGTGGGTTTGATAAAGACTTCCTACTTCTTGGGGTGTTTGCATCTTAAAAGGGGAGGCTGCTGAGACAGCTATGGAAGGTTTGTGTTAGATGTCAGGGGAGGGAAGAGAGTATCCCTATATTCCTCCATTTACCTTTTGTTGCACCTCTGCCGTCTGGCAGAATGTGCAAAGGAAGAGATCCTTACACTGCGTATTATCATGCACATCTCACTGAATGCAGTGATTTGTGGATTGTTCCTGCCAGGGCTAGAACCATGAGTTCCTCCAGCCAAAGGCCCTGGATTACTGATCTTTTCATCCCAAAGGCCTAGCATAGTGTCTGGCCCATGGTTCATTTCAATAAATGCTTGCTAAATAATATTTGGAATATTAAAAATATTCTTTCATGTTTTTTTTTAATCTGGAGGTTAAAATTTTGATTTTCCAGTGCTTGTACATGAAAGTTGTTTATTCATAACTGTAGGGTTGACGTTCTAATTTCTGAAGAGGAGGGCCTAACCTAAGAGGTACGGTAGCCTTGATCATAACGAGGGTCCATTCATTGTCTATTTTCTTGTCCGTAAATGTGTTTCCTGGATGCACTCACCCCTCCTGCATGTGCCTCTCACCTCCACCACTGGGGGTCAGCACAGATGATGAAATCAATGCCAGGAGGCCACATCTTTCAGGATCCCGCCGCACCAGTCTTATGGTACAAAATGACCCCTGGCTCGTTGAAAACATTATTAAATAGCCACCATTTGGGGCTTTAATTTTCCCAAATCTATAGAACAACCCAATACATTATCTTAGGCTGCAGTCCTACGGCAGAGTCTCATCTGCTAAGAGAGCTTAGTCTACGGCTCCGTCCAGCTCTAAGGTTAATGCCCCCAGTTTGGTCCTCTCTCCGCCACCCACCTTGATGTTGGCTTTCACAGCGTGAAGATAAATAGTAGCTGGCCAGCCTCACCTGCAGGTCAGGAGTGGCTGAAGCCTCAGGGTGGAATTAGGTGCCTGGAAGGAGAGGCCCATGACCCCAATCAGGCCTCTCTCATTGCATGGTGACACTATTTCCTTCCTTTCTTTCTTTTTTAAAAATATATTTTTATTGACTTTCAGAGAGGAAGGGAGAGGAAGAGCGATAGAAACATCAATGATGAGAGAGACTCATTGATTGGCTGCCTTCTGCACGCCTCTCACCGGTGATGGTGCCTGCATCCCAGGTAATGTGCCCTGACTGGGAATCGAACCCTGACCTCCCTGTTCATAGGTCGACGCTCAACCACTGAGCCATGCCAGCCGGACTCCTTTTCTTTCTTTTTTAAATTTGCCTTTCTCTCTCTCTCTCTCTTTTTTTAAAGAAAATATATTTTATTGATTTTTTTGCAGAGAGGAAGGGAGAGGGATAGAGAGTTAGAAACATTGATGAGAGAGAAACATCGATCAGCTGCCTCTTGCACACCCCCTCCTGGGGATGTGCCCGCAACCAAGGTACATGCCCTTGACCGGAATCAAACCTAGGACCCTTCAGTCCACAGGCAGACGCTCTATCCACTGAGCCAAACCGGTTAGGGCTGCCTTTCTCTTTTAATCTTCTCCCTGCTTCAACTCTCAAGACATTACCCAGAAATTAAACACAAGGAAGCTCAATGAGCCAAGCCAAGCCAGCCCAAGAGTAGCAGCTCCCGCCCAGAAGGGCCAGATGGTGCTGGGATCCTCACTCAGGGCCTGGCAGTAAAAGCTGGTGCAGAATAAGGTGGTTCCAGAGGCCAGGAGAAGCCAGCTCAGAGGGGCCTTCTGCAGTGGGGCACCCCAGCAGGCCGGGCTGTGGAAGGAGTGGTGCTTGCTGGCCTATCCAAGGGCTCCTCCCCATAGGTACCCAGGACCTGGGAGCTCTGAGCCGCCCAGGAGGCCAAGCCTGAAGCCCTGGCGACAGAAGGTGGCCCGTGGCCCGAGCATGGCTATGGAGGGTCTGTGACTCCATTTTCTGAAGCTTCAGTCTGGGAAACGGTCTGCCTTAGAGGAATGTTTATGAATCTCATGTCAAAACTTTGACATGGGGATTGTCTGGGGAAATCTGGTAGACACCGTCCTCAGCCAATGGTAAAAGGGGGCTATTTGCAATTTTTTCTCGTTGACTGTAATCTTTGTTGTCAAAATTGGTAACCGCTTTTTGCGTCCGGTCTGCTTTCCTTCCTTGTTCATTTCCCATAAGCAGCTTCCTCCATCCTACCTCCCAACAGGCCACAGTTAAGTCGGGACATTTTAACCGTTAACTCGAGATTTCCTAAAGGGAATTCGGACGTTAACACAGAGGCAGGAGCAAAGGGACCACCTTCTCAGATTAAAAAGCAAACCAACCCCAAACCAGTGTGTGGAGGACACTTTCCCCTCCAGGCAGTTCTTAAGTGGCTGATGACGAAAGACAGGGGAGGCTGTGCGGGGGATGTGGCTGGACTTGTCACTTCCCCGTCTGTCCCTTTCTTCTCTCCCGAAGCCCTGAACACAGAGCGGGACCTGGGGGCGGGTGTTCTATTTGGGAAGTGATTCCAGGATGCGAGAGCCAGACAGCAGGGGCGTGAGACGGGCGAGGAGGACACGCCGAGGGGAGGGGAGGGCGTGTTAGTGGGGTTGCTGCTGTGAGCAGTGGGCTTGTTTTCTCCCAGGATCTTAAAAGCTTTCCAGAATTGTCTACGTGGAACAATGGTAGGCTTGAGCATTAGCCTGCCTGCTCCTGTCCTGTATGAGTTGAGGTTTTTTTCTGGCTTCATTTGTGTGTGTGTGTTGTGTGTGTGTGTGTGTGTGTGTGTGTGTGTGTGTAGGGTGGTGGCTATGGTGGCGGTAGGAGGAATCCCACAATGTTGGAGATGCCCTGGGCAGAGCTGGAGTTTGAGGTAGGATGCTGGCAGCAACAAGGAAACTGCTCTTCCACGGAACTGTCCCCTGTGGCTGAGACGGAAGCGGGAGGTGGGCTGAGAGGGTTGAGCAGTTGACGTGGGCAAGAGGACCGTTGCCTGTACCCTGTGCTTCAGAGAGCACCCCTCTGGTCTTCCCCTGATGGTACCCCTTCCTACCTGGACCTTGCACCCTCTGTTCTGGACCACACTCCGGGTACTCGGGCCCCTGTCCTGCGGCCCTGAGCCTGCATGGCGTCTCCCTTGGGTCCATCTTCAAAGGGCAGGCTGTGCTTGCTCAAAGGGTACACAAGGAGCTGCAGGCGGAAGCGGGTGACGTGTGTGGCTGGAGTGTGCCTGGGGCTTCGGGAGCCCACGCAGGGGGATGGGAGGCTCCTCAAGTGAGGAGCAGAGTAAAGGGAAGGGTGTTGGCCCAGGGTTGGGGCCAGCTCTCCCTCTGTCACCACGTTATTGTACCAAGGAGTTTGAGAATTCTAACCACAGCCTTTGGGAAGTCAGGAGAAGAGAACATTTTATTTTTTAAACAAATAGAGAGGTCAGGCATGAGAGAAGTTTGGAACCCAGTACCTTCCTTCCTTCCTTCCTTCCTTCCTTCCTTCCTTCCTTCCTTCCTTTTCCTTCCTTCCTTCCTAAAATACACTTTTATTGATTTCGGAGAGGAAGGGAGAGGGAGAGAGAGATAGAAACATCAACGATGAGAGAGAATCATTGATTGGCTGCCTCCTGCATGCCCCATACTGGGGATCAAGCCTGTAACCCAGGCATGTGCCCTTGACCAGAATTGAACCCGAGACCCTTCAGTCCGCAGGCCGACTCTCTATCCACTGAGCCAAACCAGTTAGGGCAAGAGAACACTTTTCAATTAACAATTTGTTAGCTTGATTTAGAACTCATAATTATTTAGACATCAGGCAAATGAGGGATGGATGTCATTTCCCACCATGTTCCAATTTTTGTGACCTTGAACTAGGAAAAGAAATCTTGGGAACTAGCTTTATATGCTTGAGTAATTTTCTAGAATTCCCAAGTTCATTAGCTTCTGTGATGATTCACAGTTGTTCCTAAAATAAACTTTATATTATCTTTAAAAATCTAGGGATATTATCTAGGTCAGTAATTAGAAGGTGCTTGACTCAACATTTCTGTGAATGAAAGCGTATGAATGACTAAAAGCAGGAGGATTATTACCTGAGGGTTGAACCTCAGAATATTGCTTGTGCAGTGGTTCCCGGTGAGCATGCCGGCTGCAGATAGGCAGGGAGCACCAGAGGCCATGCCTGTCTGGGATGGTAGGGGATGTGGGAGGCAGAGCAGAGGGAGATGGGACTGTTTTAGGCAAAGATGGATCTTACGAGAAGAGAAGAAAGTTTAGAAGAAAAGGTGGACTGTGGAGGTTAAAGTGGCAACCACAGAAATTGAATGGCAAAGGGGAAGAACCAATTTAGCAATGTAAAAATACACATCAGAAATTGAATCCATAGACAAAAATCAACTCACAGTGGATTAAAGACCTACATGTGAGACCTTGGCAATAGGGAGATTCATAAAAGGAGGAAACATTCCTGGTTATTACTTTTTTTAAATTTTTAAATTCCTTTTAGTTTATATCTTTTATTATTTTATTTTTTTCCAACATCATTTATCCCCCCCATGCCCTCTTCCACCTCCACCCAACCCTCTCCTCCTCAATCACCACACTTTTGTCCATGAGTTTTCTCTTTTTTTTTTCAATCCTTCCACACACCTCCCCCCCACCCCCCGCAACATTCTCATCTGTGGAATCTAATGAACAAACTGAATTACCAAGCAAAATAGAGACAGACTCATAGATAGAGAGCAGGCAGACAGCTCGGGGGGAGGGGGGGGGGGCGGATAGTTTATAGCTTTTATTATGAAGAATTTCAAGTACATATAAATTTAGACAAAACACAATAATGTACCCTCAGGTCCCCCTCACCCAGCCCCAAAACTAGCATCATCTGGTCTTTACATTATAAACTGAAAAGAAAAGGTTCCCTGGTGCCCTGACGGGTTTGGCTCAGTGGCTAGAGCATCGGCCTGTGGACTGAAGGGTCCCAGGTTCGATTCCGGTCAAGGGCATGTACCTTGGTTGCGGGCATATCCCCAGTAGGGGGTGTGCAGGAGGCAGCTGATCGATATTTCTAGCTCTCTATCCCTCTCCCTTCCTCTCTGTAAAAAAAAAAAAAAACAAAAAATAAAAAAACATTTTTTTTTAAAAAGAAGAAGAAGAGGTCCCCTGGCCCTTCCTTTCCGCCTGGCCGCAGCCACCAGGTGAACCAAGGTGGGCGCTTAACATACACCCAGGAGCTAGGGAGGAAGAAGCAGTCCGATGTCATGTGCTTCTTTCTCAGGGTGCGCTTCTGGCAGAACCCCCAGCCTCTGTGCTCCACAGCCTCTCCCCCGCACCCTCCCCCCTCCCACCACCTGGCCCGACAAAGCATCCAAGCTGGGATACAAGGCCAAGCAAGGTTATGTCATATGTTGGATTCGTGGAGGCCGCAAACGCCCTGTGCCTAAGGCAAGCCTGTCCATCATGGTGTTAACCAGCTAGTTTGCGCAGAGTCTTCAGTCTGTTGCCGAGGAGCAAGCTGGATGCCACTGTGGGGCTGTGAGAGTCTTGAATTCTTCCTGGGTTGGTGAAGATTCCACCTGCAAATTCTTTGAGGTTATCCTCGTTGACCCATTCCATATGGCTATCAGGGGAAATCCTGACACCCAATGGGTCACCAAACCAGTCCACAAGGACAGGGAGATGCAAGAGCCGTGGCCTTGGGAAGGGCCACAAGTTCTACCACACTATTGGTGGGTCTCGCCAGTGCCGTTTGGAGAAGGCGCCATACTCTCCAGCTCCACCGTTACCGCTAATGTAAATAATGCTTGTAAAATTCTTACCTAATAAACCATTTAGAACAGCTTCTCTTTGGTACATCTGGATTGCCAGCATCACCGCTCTTGCACTTGGGGGCCATTATTAAGGAAAATGAGGGTCACTTGAACACAACCTCTAAGGTAACGTGACAGAGGATCTGACCACTGCAGTGGCTACTGACTAATGGGAGGGAAGCAGCTACAGCATGGAGACACTGGGCAAAGCGATGATCGTGTTCAGGGTGGGATGGCACAAGATTTCATCCCGCGCCTCAGAAGAGCGAGCAAGCCGAAACTTATACATTGTTTATTGCTGGAATTCTGGTAGAGTTGAAAGAGGTTCAACCACTTTGTAGAGCAATTGGCAGCATCTGGTGAAGCTGAAAATATGTATACTGCCAAGACTTGGCAATTTCACTCACCCGTAAATACCCTGGAGAAACATTACACATTTGTTTAAGAATGTCATAACAATACACTTGCAATGGGGTAAATATCCTTTATCAAGTTAGGTAATTACACTGTCATTGTCATACAAAGCAATAGTATATAGAAGTTAAAATGAATGATTTAGAACTACAAGTATTGTGTTTTTTGATAAATCTAGAAAAAACAGGTTGCAGAGCAGTGGGAAAAGCAAACTGTAGAATGATATATACAGTACATATAACATCATTATTTGAAAAATACAATATGTACAAATATGTATGTAAGATATACACAGACATATACATAAATATTCTGCAGAAAGTATATATATGTATATAGATAGATAGATAGATACATATAGTTCTCTGCAGAAGAAAAAAGACTTCATATTTATAAAGGGATTTCCCTCCCACCCCCATAATTATTTTTTCTTTTAGAATGCAGGAAAGAAAGAGGGAGGGAAGGAAGAAAGGAGGAAGGAACATGGAAGGAAAGACCTCAACTAAACATGATGAAGCTTCGTGGTAGATTCCAGGGTGTTAAATTGCTCTTTATACTTTTCTTCACATTCGAAGTATTTTATCCCCCCAAAGAATACTTAGCCCTTGTAAATATTTCAGAAACTACATAAAAGGGTGAAACAAAGTAACCTCTCATTCAAAGAAAATTAAGCTTAACATTTACTGCATGTTCTTCCAGACTGTGCTATACATTCATTAGCCTGCTGGTCATATGCATAATTTTTTGGTATCCTTCCTGAAGAGGTCAAAATTTCTCAAAAACATTCTCCTGATTCATGAGGTGAATGATACTGACATCTGTTCTCTTTCTGAGCCTTCCGAAGGGTTCCTTTCCTTGATTCTACAGTATTTTCTCATGGTTCCACAGTCCTGTTGACACGTAGGCTGTGTGGCTTGTCCTTTGCCCACTCTCCACGTGGGGGCTAACTCGATCCATCTCAGATCCAGCTGAATGAAGGGTGTGTGTACGCACACCAGTCCCAAACCAAGTCTCCCCGTCCGACAGGCATTCGCTGAGTGCATCCTTGTTGTCTGAAATGAGACTTCTCCTAAATGCACCACCTGACTTCTGACATCCTTAAAACAGATTATGTAATTGGTGAGAGACTACAATCCCCGTGGGGCTCTGCTCCCAGGTGCACTCCCCGCCCCCACCCCCCGGCTTCACCGCTGCGCCTGCGCATTCTGAAGGCGGACTACAAGTCCCAGGATGCATCGTACTGCCCCCGGCACAGCTGTACTTCCTGCCGCGAGTTTCTTGGGTAATGGTGGCTCCGCGAACCTTGGAAAAGTTCAAGGTGGGCGGGGTTTGTGGGCCGCTGGGGAGGCTCTTGGGAGTAGCTTGTTTGTTTTCTGCCTCAAAAAGCAGCAGGTCTGCGGCCGATATACGGCTGTTGAGTTCTCTGTGGTGCACAGTGTTTGCTTTTTCTGAACCGGGAGGGGGGCCGCTGCGCCGCACTTCAGGCAGGCCCAGCACCGGCGGTTCACGCTTGTCCTTGAAGTTGTCAGAAATCCCTCCCAGGGGTGAAATAGGCTGACACCCTGGCCTTGATTGGAGTGGTGGATTTTCTTTTATTCTCTCCCCCTCCCCCCTACCCCGCAGACTCCTGGTGGGAAATTAGAAGACTCCAGCGGAGTCTGCAAGTCAGATATTTCCCCCGGAAACCCAGGCAGGCGTCCTTGAACGATTGTCCCTGCCGTTTTGTACTTTGCTTTAGTTGGGCCTGGGATCCCTGTTGTCTGATCTTCCAACTCGTAATTGTTCGTGTCTTCTGAAGACAGCACTGGAGGCATGCCTACCTGTCAGGGGGAGTGAGGAAGCGCCTAACTGCAGTGATGGACTGAGACCCTTGTTACAGGGTGTCCCCCCAAAATGTATACACACTGCCACAGCTGACAGCTCAATTTTGAAAATGAAACGTGCCTTTATAATTATTCCAAGTGTGTGTATACATTATATATATATATATACATAAATATATATATATATATATAGATATATATATAGTATATATAGATATATATATATATATATACATAAATATATATATATATAGTGTCCCCCCCAAAAAAAATGTATACACACACTTGGAATATATATAGTATGTTATCCTTAATATATGTAATTCATGGGAAACTACGATCCTCACCACAGGCCCCAGAACAAACCATTCCAATTCAGGAGTGAGGGGAATGTTGGAGTGAAATGGGTTGAAGAGTGCATGGTGGATGGGAGATTGAGCAGGTAAGAGGTGACCCTAATTACTTAAAAAAAAAAAAAAAAAATGCCCTATTGAGGAGAAAGGTGAAGTGATGGCTTGAGGCCTAGCTCTGCTATTTATTAACTCTTGACTCTCATACAGGTTCGTGTACCTCTTTGAGTCTGATTCCTCATCTGTAAAATAGGGTGATTTTACCTTCCCTCCCCACATGACAGTTTTGGTAAGGCAATTCAAAATAAAGTGGTGAACATAGTTCTTAAACTCCAAAGCCACCTGCAAATGAGTAGGTAACCATAGTAAGTTGGTAACCATACTTGGTTAACTCAGGTATGGTGGCCAGTGTTCTGAAAGGCCAGGTCAACTAGGCATGCCAGTTCAAAGAAGGGTTGGACTGATGACCATGGGGGTCAAGGCTGGGAAGTGAAGCATGTGAACTGGGGAAGGTCATGAGAATCTGGCCCCACTCACTTGCTTCCTACCTGTGCAGGGAAGGTACACTCTGCTGCTGATGTTCTGCTCACCAGGATTCTTCTGTTTTCTCCTGAGGTTGTTGCTTTGGACAACAAGAAAAATGTTAGATTCCAAAAACCTTTATAAATACTCTGACCCAACCCCACCATAATTATTCCCACACACAGGCATTTTTAAAAATATATATTTTATTGATTTTTACAGAGAGGAAGGGAGAGGGATAGAGAGTTAGAAACATCAATGAGAGAGCAACATCGATCAGCTGCCTCCTGCACACCCCCTACTGGGGATGTGCCCGCAACCAAGGTACATGTCCTTGACTGGAATCGAACCTGAGACCCTTCAGTCCACAGGCCGACGCTCTATCCACTGAGCCAAACCGGTCAGGGCCAGGCATTTTTTTTTTTTTTAAAGTCTAGAGGAATATACACTCACATTGAACCTTATATATGTCTTCTTGCTTGTATACAGGTACAAACAATTTCTAGGTTTCGTCCCCTCTGATAAAACATAATTTTTCTTTTTTTAAAATATATTTTTATTGATTTCATAGAGGAAGGGAAAGGGAAAGAGAGATAGAAACATCAGTGACGGGAGAGAATCATTGACCAGCTGCCTCCTACACGCTCCCTACTGGAGATTGAGCCCGAAACCCAGGCATGTGCCCCTGACCGGAATCGAAACCTGGAACCTTCAGTCTGCAGGCCGACGCTCTATCCACTGAGCCAAACTGGCGAGGACCATAATTTTTCTGATATGTGGGTTATGTGCTTATCAGAAAAACACTTCATTTTTATAAAGATAGTATGGACCTGGTCATTATATAACATCATATCTGATTTTAACTTCTTGTGAGGAAATATAGGCAGGAAGCAAAGTAGATTTCATGTAGAAGAAAGATGAAGGCCGGATATTTGAGGTTTTGGTTTTAGTCTTTCTGCTTCCGGTAGTATCTAACTAACTCTAGTTGTAATGTTTCATGTTTATTTAAGGTGTGGGCAGATTGTAAAAAAAAAATAGACACTTGGCTTCTATCTTCTGAGCTCTGTTTTTGCTTCTTGATTTTTAATTCTTTCTATTGTTATGAGAAATAAATGGGAGGGAGAGCCATGTTTAAGAATGGTAGATTCTTTTAGCAGGACTTTTTTTTTTTTTTTAACCTAAGGCCATTTCTTCACCTAGAGAGGAATGTGGAATTTGGATTAACATTTGTTTTTGTGTCATCCAATTTAGGATGGCTGGACTTTTGTGGGGAACAGTGGTGACCTTGACCTTCCTTTAAGATTACAAGATAATTTCTTGTCTAAATGTTAGGGATGGGATCATAAAAGGTTCATTGTTCAGTGTGCTGTTTCCCAGGTGGAAAAAATACTGATTTAAGCGGAATTACTCTCTGCTTTCCTGTGTATTCTGTTTTAGACATGTTCATAATAAAGAAAACAGTACTTTCAAATTTATTATTTTCAAATTAAGGGTAATTGATGTCGATTTAATTCAGTGCCAAATTGAGACTAATTGATAACCTGTCCAAGGCATTAGAGTATCTTGATGAATCCTTGCCTAATAGGAATAGCCTAGGATAAATTTGAGTAAGACTCCACATATAACGTTGCTTTATTTTAATGGTGGGATATCCAAATCTGTATCCTTTCTGATAATTAAAGCATCTGGCAGAGATGGAAGTCTCAACCTCTGATATTAACCTTGTTTCATAGCCTCGGACTTTTTGTTACCCAATGGCGCCCTGTCCGGAGTGGGTCTGCCTCCGGCTGGCATGTGGTGTGAGGGTTATTGACGTCTTGCAGGAAAGGTTTCACAAGATGAGTCCAGGTGATTTTGAGAGAACGTTGAACAAACTTGGGGACAGTGAAACAAAGGAAGGACTTAGGGTCGAAGAAACAACAGGGGAGAGCCTGGTGGTGCTCTGCTCTGGCTCCCTAGAAACGTCCTAGGAAAGAAGTGAGCCAAGCTGGGGCAGCTGTTAGCTCACTGGAGACAGGGTCAGGGAGTAAGCACAGGATGAGCTGCTGCTGCCCACTGCTCCCTGGTTGCAAGTCTCGTGGGGACCTTCAGGGTTTAGGAGGAGGTAAAAAGTTCATGCCCAAGAAGGGGCATGGGCGTGCTCTAAAGCAAACCTACGCTGGTGTTTTTTGTCTTGAGGGTCTTACCTCTCTTCTGTGGGTGAGAATCTTAGGGGAGGGTTTCAGCAAAATATTCATCAGCTTTCCAGGTGCATCCAAAGTGTATAGGGGAGTTTGGGATTGGTCTGCTTTACTTTTATCTTGGGTCTGTCTGGCTGTAATTGGTTTTTTTTTTATTTGTTCCCCTGACTTCATCCATCCTTGGGTTTGGCTGGCACAAATGGCATTAACTGTATCTTTGCAGATTTTTTTCCTCAATTCCATAGGTTGTCTTTTGACTGTCTTGATAGTATTTATTGTAGCACAAGGTTTTAATGTTGAGTAAGTCCAATTTATTTTTTCTTTAATTGCTTGTTCTTTTGGTATCCTATCTAAGAAACCATTGCCTAACATAAGGATGTGAAGATTTACATCTACATTTCCTTCTAAGACTTTTACAGTTTTAGTTCTTATATTTAGATATTTGATCCATTTTGAGTCATTTTTTTGTAAATGGTGTGAGGTAGGGTCCAAATGCATTCTTTTGCACCTGTATATCCACTTGTCCCAGCACCATTTACTCAAAGCACTATTTCCCCCATTGCATTATCTGAGCAGCATTGTTGAAAAGCAATTGACCATTGATGTCTGCATTTTTATTCTATAATATTAAGCTACACCCTCATGCCATTGTCACACAGTCTTAAAAAGTGTAGCTTTGTAGTATGTTTTGAAATTGGGATGTATGAGTCTTGCAACTTTGTTCTTTTTCAAGATTGTTTTGGATAGTTAGAATCCCTTGAAATTCCACATGAATTTCAGGATCACCTCATAAATTTCTGCAAAAAAAAAAAAATGCCCACTAGGATTACTTACGTTTTAAGAGTAACACTATGGCTGTTATGGGGAGAACATATTATGGATAAACCAGTTAAGAGACTGCTTTAGTAGTCCAGCTGAAGGATGAGGTTGGCTTGGTACAGAATGAGCTATAGAATTTGTAAGAGTAGTTGGATTTTGAAGATGTGACTCCCCAGATTTGCAGGTGGATTATAAATAGGGTGTGAGCAAAAGAGATAAACTAAGGGTAATTAAAGGTTTTGACATAGGCAACAGAGTGAACACTATTGCCGTTTCCTGAGATGGGGCATGAGGAAAGAGAGAAGGTTAGGGGACAAAAATCAAGAATTTGCTTTTGGACATGCTATCTGAGATGCCTATTAGTAATCCTTATGGAAATGTCAAATAAAAATATATGCTTGTGTAAGTCTGAAAAAGGTCAGAGCTGAAATATAAGTGAGTGTACAGATGATATTCAATGTCTTGGGACTGAATGAAATGAGTGAAGGAAGGAGTGTGAATAGAGAGGAATCCTGAAAACTGATGGTGGGGTAAGAATGAAGTTGAAGGCCTAATGCTACCTGACATCAAGATTTATTATGATAAAGGTACAGTAATCATGATGGTTTGATATTGTTACAAAGACAGACAAATAGGTCAGTGGAATGGAATGGAGAGACCAGACGTATCTCCACATATAGACAGTTGATTGTCAGGTGCAAAGGGAATTCTGTAGAGAAAAGATTATCTTGCAGTCAGTACTGCTAGAACATTGTATATCCCTATGCCAAAAAACACAAAACAAAACAAAACCCCAACATAATACACAATATACAAAAATGGACTCAAGTGGATTATAGGCTTAAATATCAAACCTAAAATTATAGGTGAAAGCACTTATGACATTGAGTTTGGCAAATATTTCTTAGCTATAACACCAAAAGCACTATGCATTTAAAATATCGATAAATTGGATTTATCAAACTAAAACCTTTTGTTCTGTGAAGCACTGTTAAGAGAATGAAAAAACTGAGAGAAAATATTAATAATATTCATAAATCATGTTTGATGAAGGACTTGTATCCTTCATCAGACGTGAAACTCAACAATAAAAAAAAAACTTTAAAAAATGGGCAAAACATTTGAACAGATGCTTCACCAAAAAAAGTTCATGGATGGCAAATAAGCACATGAAAACATGTTCAACTGCATTGTCCGCAGGAACATGCAAATTAAAACCACAATGAGAAACCTCAACTGTTGAAATGGTAACAATATAAAGTCTGACTACATATCAAATGCTGATGGGGATGTGGAAGATCTGGAACTTTCATACACTGCTAGTGGGAATGTCAAATCATACAGACACCCTGGAAAACAGTTTTGCATTTTCTTAACTTTTTAAAGGTACACCTGCCATATGATCCAGCCATTCCATTCTAGATATTTATCCAGGATAAATGAAAGCATATGTTTATACAAAGACTTGTACATGAATGCTCAGCAGCTTTATTGTAATAGTCCCAACTTAGAAATAACCCAGTGTCCATCAGCAGGTGACTGGATAAACACACTGTGGTATGAATAATACTCAGCAATAAAAAGGAATGAACCATTCATGCATGCTGCAACATGCAGGGATCTCAAAATTATGCTGTGTGAAAGGAGCCAGACCAAAAAGAAAGAGCGTACATATTGAATGATTTCGTTTATAAAAATTCCAGAAAATGCAAATGAATATATGCAATAGAAAGCAAGTCAGTGGTTGCAGGGTAGGAAGGAGGGATTTCAGAGGGGCATGAGGCAACTTTCAAGCATGATGAATATGTTAATTATTGAATGTGATGGTTTCATGGGTATTTGCATATGCCCATTGTATATATGAAATGTCTACAGCTTACTGTATCAATTATAGCTTAATAAACTTTTTACATTAAAAACGTAGTAAGAATAATATACATATTCACACCCCTCAGCTTTAATAATTTTTGGCGTTCTGCCATTATTTTTCTAGGAGTTTTGCCATAAAGGGGAGCAAAGAAAGGGGCCATACCTAGAAGGGGATTTTTTTTTATTGAGGTGGGATATGCTACAGCGTGTTTACCTGCTGATGAGGGGAGAGGACAGACGGATACAGAACGTAAGAGGAACTGGTAGAGACTCCTAGGGTGGGCAGGCAAGGCCGGGCTGGTATCCTATGTGCAACAGGGCATGGGCTTGGGAGAAGAGGAGAGCTCATCCATAAAAGGAGGAAGACAAAGACACGGGGAGGGCTTGCTTAACACGCCACACTGGCTCTTTGTCAGTGATGATGATAATATCAGCAACGGCAACAATGAGAATGCTGTAGTTAAGAGGCCTTTGTATTAATTAGTAAATGAGTCACACAGTCAGCAGTACTTGATTTTCTTGGATGAGGTTTTCGAGCAGGCACCAGGGAGTGCCTTGTAGGTGCTGTGCAGACTGCCAGGTACCTGCAGAGAAGAAAGGCTACTGCCTGTACTCCAACTCTCCTTTGAAGCGATGCTCCCCACACCTGCATCGGGGTACGCGGTGGATGGAGTAGAGGCAGTGCTCTTGCCTCGTAATCAGTGTAAGATTGTGTTGCCATTCAAGACTTTTAGTGTCCGTGGCATTTCCATGAGCAAAAATCTCTGTCCCCGGCCCCCTTGTCCGTAAGCATATCGAGCAGCTGGAACTGTCATTCATTGTCGGTTTGTAGCCACTTTGGAAAACAGCTTGAAAAATTCTCATAAACGCAAGCGTACACATACATTTTCTATATGATCCATAACCCTATTCCTATGTATTTACTTAATCAAGATAAAGGAGGACCTGTTCACACAAAGACCTACAAGTGAATGTTTCTAGAAGCTTTATTTATAGTAGCCCCAAACTAGAAACAACTCAAAGGCCTGGTGAATAGATAAACCAACAGGGATATATCCATGCAAAGGAATACTATGCAGCCATCAAAAGGCTGACTATTGATACCCACAACAACATGGATGAAATAAAAAGCTTTATGTTAAGTGAAGTAGCCAGATACCGAAGGTTACAAACTGTATTATTCCATTTACATTACAATCTTTAAAAGGCAAACTGTAGAGGAACAATCAGAATGGGACTTGCCAAGGCTGGGAAGCAGGGAAGGGTAAAAGCTCGAGGAACTTTGTGGGGTGATGGAAAAGTTCCGTGTCTTGATTATGGTGGTCACACAACCATATACATTTGTCAAAACTCATCAAACTGTGCTTAAAAGGGGTAAATTTTATTTTTATATACTATGCCTCTATAAACTTAAAAAAAAAAAAGGTAAAAAAGGAACTGGGAAAAGGAGTGATGGCAGAAAACCAGTGAAGAGACTGAAGAAGGAATGAGGCTTAAATTAGGGCAGTGATTGCTATTTTAGAGGCACAGGATTTAGGACCCTTATCTTGGGAATCAGACTTGAGCTTGAATATTGGCTTTGCCATGTACTAGTTGGTTGCTCTTGGGCAAGTTGTTTAACCTCTGTCGTCCTTTTTGTTCATCTGTAACATGGGGTGACAATAATACTGTCCACCTATGAATGCCTAGTACAGCGTCTGCGGGAGAGATCACTACTGTATTGTTTGAGTGGTGTTTAAAAGTAAAGCGGTAAGATGCGGTATTGATGGGATCTTGGTGGTAAGAGAGTAGAAGGAGGTACGGATGACTCATGGGTTTGGATTCGGCTGCTGGACCACCACCAGCGGACAAACAGACTTGTATTTGACACACTGGCTTTAGACGTGAGACTGAAGAGCTGCTCTGATCGACATCTCGGGGAGCGGCCACTGAGCGTTGCATGGAGACGTCCGGAGCTCAGTTTATAGTGCAAGGCTGTAGCCCATATCGGTCTAACTTTTAAAGCCAAGGAATTTTAAAAAATATCGCAACATAGGAAATGGGTTCTCCTTTTAAATCAGGCGCATGTTGAATCTGTATCTCCGGGCTCCCACTGATAGTCCAACGGTTCATTTTATTGGGCTGATTTCCAAGGCAACTGTTGTTATAACTCCAGTGTCTTAGAGCTGAACCATGGCAGGCCCTCAGCAAATACTGTGGAATGAATCTCCTGGATAACTTCCCCTTTGGAAGTATTGGGGCTTCTAGATCCTTGGACTCTGACTGGGTAAAGGCGCAAACTCAGAAATGGCTGCGGAGCTGAAGACCTCTTTAGTTCACGGAGGAATGGTTGGTGCTATTGCTACTTAGCTGCAGGGACTTTGCACCAAACGCTTGGCTTCTCTTCACTCCAGCTGCAGCCCGTCACGTGTTCACTGCCTGTTTTATTGCACTGGCGGTTGGAACCGTGCAGGAAGGACCTACACTTCCTCTGAAAATGTTGGTGTTTTTGTTTTTTTTACTTTCCTTTTGTGGCTTTGGCCACAGGACCTGGGAGTGTCATAGGAGAGTAAGTTCAAGTGTCACTACTGTACTTTATGACAGAAAACCACGTTAGCTTGTCGTTACCAGCTCAATCCAGTTTAGGCACCAAAGTCATGTTCCTAATCATGCAGGAGCCTGTGAATTCAATTAAAATCCGGAGTGACTTCCTGACAACCAGCGGTCGGGATGACTGCATGCCCTTAATTCAATTGGGCAGGATGGCACACGTCCGCAGGCCCGCTGCTGTCTCTCATTGGCAGCTCTTTCTTGCCACCCGTCGTCCAAGAAGGCAGTCCTCAGTCTGTGGGCGTTATTTCTGTGTGGACCCTCCACTCTCACTGTGTGTTTTCTCAGCAGACTGTGCATGGAGCAGGCTGGGTTTGAATGTCATGGTGATTGAGCCAACTTGAAAATAAGTGGGTTTGTAGGAGTCAGAGTGAGAGGAGTAGCTGGTCTGGTGAGAGGAGTGGGAAATTAACGGACTGCAAGAGGGATGAGTCACAGCTGCTCGGAGCTTCAGAAACAGCTCAGACTGGCCAGCTGTGGGCACTTGCCTCACCATGTTAGCCAGAGAGCGGTCTACGCCCCCCACCAGGTGGGACAGGAATGAGCTGGGAAGTCCTGAGGAGGAAATCCCACACTCAAAAACTGTACCTTCGTATCTCGGTTCCACTCAGGGACAGTCTTTGAGGACCCATCATCCACCCGAGCTCACAGGAGTGACTCAGGGAGGAACTGCCAGGAGGACCGGCTGGAAGACACAGAATCTCACCTTTTTGGTGATGGTAAATGGAAGGATCTGCTGATACCGCACACGCAAAACTAGGACAGCGCTCATGCTTCATCACTTTTCTCAGCGCTGACAAACAAAGTTTGCTCGTACATTTACGCACACACCCTTACCTGTGGTAGGAGGAAAAAGTTTGCAATAAAAAGAAGCTGAAGAAAAGAGGCCTGGCAGTGTGGTTGCATCTGTACCACCCCAAGACCAGTGACCTCACTGGAAAGAGGCTCAGAGGTGTCAGAGATGCAGAGAGAAGAAAGGTCAGTGGTTCCCGGCTGGTGGAGTTTTGTAAAGGAAATCCCCCCTAAAGTTAAAATGTTATTAAAATGACGGGGTGCACTATCTAACTCAGCCAACTAACGTTGTCTGTCCATCATGTATACCACTTCTAGATATAAACTGTGGGGGCTGAAAACATTAGTACTTTTCCTCCCACCTTCTAAGTTCTCTCTGGGCTAATAGTCAAATGAACAGAGACAGATGAACAGGAGAAAATCAGTTTTTAATACATGCACATATGCAAGCAAGCTCCGAAGACTGTGAGGCAACATTGGATATTGACATTCTGGGTGAGGAGGAGGGGGTGGGGGTGGGGGTGAAGGGTGGTATTAGAGTTCAGAAGCGAGAATGGGTGATTTACAGCGCACTCCTATGGCAGGCAGATTCTTGCTAGGCAACTCGGAAACAGCGGGACGGGGGGATCTAGCCAACAGACGCCTGCGTAAAGCCTCCGTTCACCACACTTCCTCATCAGGCCGAGGGCATGTCCCTGACGCAGGCTTCTCTGACTTTCTTGGGCAGGAAAGGGGGAGGTTCAGAGGTTCTCTCTGAGTCTTATTAGCAAACAGCTTAAAACAGTATCCAAAAGGCAGCCTCAGGGTGACACAGCTTCGGTCCCTTCCTGACGGTTAGGCAGCAGCACGGAAACATCCACAGACTTCTCCTTTTGCCAGCGGCAGTGCGGGGCTGCAGGCCCCCTGCGCGCAGGTGTTTCCTGGTGCAGACACTCAGAAAGGGCTGCAGGCTGCTCACCGGCAGCGCCCTGTCATCTCCAGAACAGCCTTTTCTTTTCCTTTTTCTTTTTTTAGTAGCACTGCTGTCCTCTTTCTTCTCGCATTCAAAGCTCACTCTGGCCAGGCGGGACTGGCTCGGTTGGTTGGAGCGTCATCCTGTTCACTGAAGGGTCAGGGCACATACCTGGGCCGGGACTTGGATCCCTGCTGGGGGCGCGTCTCAAAGGCAACAGGCCGATGTTTCTCTCTCTCTCCCCTCCCCTGCCCTCCCTCTAAAATCAATAAGCGTGTACTGGGGGGAGGATTAAAAAAAGAAACAAAAACAAACGGCCTCTGTAGGCCTGGAGCTTAATTGGAGAAATATTTTAAATTCCGCTGACAGGTGGCCCTTCCCCGGTTCCTGGAAGTGGAAAATATTTGCTTTGGTCCGAAGCAGCTCCAGGGGCCGTGCACCACATTCAACCTCTGGCACCGCGTGGCCCAAGAGCTGCGGGTTCTCACAGGAGCTGGAGAACATTCTTTATGTAAAACGAAATCTCCACACCTGCCAGCAACTGCAAACGCATCCACGGCCCCCGTGAACAAGGGCCGCTGGAGCGTGACGCGCCAGGACAAAGCCCTCCCGCCCCGGCGGAGCACAATGGCCTGCCTCCCGCAGCGGTCCCCGTGAGACCTCTCATTAGAGGGACCGGTGCGGGTCTCCTCTCTCTCTCCTCCAGGCAGGCACAAAGGTTGGCTTGCCATGCACCTACTCCTGCTTGTGAAAAGGCAGGTCACGTGACAAACCGTAACCATTAATGAAGTTGCTCATTAAATAAAGTAATGTATATTTAGAATATCCCTGCTGCCCTTCCCTACATTAGCATGAAAATGATCCGCACAGAAAGCCACCAGAATTCCAGATGGAGCTTTACAGCGAGAGCATGTTTCTCTTGCCCAGCAGAAAACAGAGCCCTGGTCCCTGGGAACCTTAGACCTGGCATTGCTTTTGATTTAATCAGATGCAAGGAAGGAACAAAAGCCTAATGTCAATGCCTGGATGTGAAATTATTTTCTTGTTGCAGATCCCCTGCTTGCTTTCCTTACATGCGTGTGGCTTGCCGAGTCTTTCCGAGTGTTCTGACCTACGTTATCTTGTTTGAAGTTCACAGCCGTCTTGTGAAGAACGCAGGTGCCCGAAGTGACTGGCACCATTGGCAGATGAGGACACTGGTGCTCCCGGCAGAGACCTGGAGGTAAAGCTCGGCGCCGAAAGTACGGACTTGACCTTCGCTGCTGCCACGGGGCGCTGGGGCAGTGTGTCAGTGTAGCTGATACCTGTGTGTGCGGGTCATGGTGTAAGTGGAGGGGGGAAAGGCAGCCAAAAGATTTAAAAAGAAGAAAAAGAAATGGGAAATGGACTAAGAGGTGAGAATAACTAGAGAGTTATACTGAAGTGTGCTTCAGTGCAGCAAAACCAGCCCCGTGTGCCATCGGGTAAAAGTATTACATGAGCAACTATAATGGGTGCCAAATGTCAGGATTTCTCAAAATATGGCCCACGAGGATTCTTTGGTTGGCACCCAGACTGGTCACTAGGCATTGGTATTGGCAGATACTGTAGTCAGCACA
Source organism: Eptesicus fuscus (assembly GCF_027574615.1). NCBI lineage: Eukaryota > Metazoa > Chordata > Mammalia > Chiroptera > Vespertilionidae > Eptesicus > Eptesicus fuscus. The sequence goes on from NC_072480.1 coordinate 96,433,982, forward strand.
GGGGGTAACAGTAAGACACTCACAACTTTGAGATGAAGCTAACCTCTGGTGATACTGCTATAATAACCTGGTTATTATTTAACAGGAAAGGAGTAGAGAGGGACTAGGTAATATAGGCACGCCCTTTATACAGCTTGGCCAGGAAGCTGCAGTTAACACTCTATAGGTCTGTGCCCCGCAAATCTCTTGGGGAAGGGACTGGACAATAGACACTTGCTAGTAAGGTCTGGGTGACGTGCTTACCTGTCAGTCACACCTGGGAGCCAGTCAGTGGCCAGAATAGGCGTGGCCATGGCAAGGGTAGGATACAGTATCTGAGATACTTAATCCCTGAACAAAGGAAGTTTCTCACTCCCTCTCCTCCTCTCTCCCCCTCTTCCCCTTCTCCCCCTCTCCCTCTCCCTCTCTCCCTTCTCCCCCTCTCTCTCTCCTTCTCTCCCCTTCTCCCCCTGGCCCCCTCCCCCTCTCTCCATCTCTCTCTCTCTCTCTCTCTCTCTCTCTCTCTCTCTCTCTCCCCTTCTCCCCTCCCCCTCTCCTCCTCTTGCTGCTCGCCCCTGACCTCTGGCTTGCAGGGCCCTAACGTCCTGTTTTTGCCCGCATGGCCCACAGCCAGGCGGACTCCACACAATGGCCTAATGGACTGTGATTAGCCTGACGCTGTTCCGGCCTCAGGTCCACTGCGGAAGGAACACCCTGGGCACTGGCCCTACTTCCGGCTCTACCTGAGCTCCAGCTGCACCTTCTCTAGGACGGGGGTTAAGGGGCAGGGATTTGCACCCCGAGAAATAGAATCCCATGCCAATAAACACCATTCACTACCCTGTGGGAGCCTCCGGAAGTGCTCATTCCAGGGGTACCCCAAGAACCCCACTCCCACTCATGTCGGGGAAATTGGACCCACTGATTTCTCCAGCAGCACTGGGACTGAAAGAGAATGTAGCAAAAGATCACGCGGAGAGTCAGACCAAAGAAAGGCCGTAAATTATTGACTAAGGAGGTGGAGATGCCTGAGCCAATCACAGTGTTATATGTGCCAGGACATCGGTACTAGCTCATCGGAGACGGAGCATCGTAAGTGCTGTTAACCCGGAGGAAGAGGAACCCACTGTGTTCACGTTCTCTAGGGAAGGGTGACTGTTGATTGGAAGGGGATGGCTGACTGAACTCAGCAGAGGGGGTGGGGGAGGGATGTAAGTGTCCGTCCCTGAGACCCCCACCCGGGCCTGGGTGCTTTATCAGGTGTCCCGGGGCCTGGGGTCATGCTCTGATGTCATGCTCATCCTGCTGCCCCGGAGGCACCTGGATCACTGGAGGGCCTGCTGAGGAAGGAGAAATGGTCTTTGAAAGACCTGTCCCCCTTACCAAACCAAGCAGTACCCCGGATCCTGGTTTATCCAGTGCAGGTCTCTGGGAACAGCTGGTGTGATGCCACCAATCCTGGGGTTTCTGGGTCAGCAAAGCAGAGCCCTGGTCTTCATTTTTTTAATCCTCACCCGAGGATATTTTTTTCCATTGATTTTTTTTTTTTAGAGGGAAAGATGGAGAGAAACATCGAAATGAGAGAAACACATCGATTGGTTGCCTCCTGCACACGCCCTGACCAGGGCCCAGGCCAGGGAGGAGCCTGCAACCGAGGTACATGCTCTTGACCAGAATCAAACCCGGGACCTTTCGGTCTGCAGGCCGGCGCTCTATCCACTGAGCCAAACTGGCTAGGGCAAGCCCTGGTCTTTCAATGCGATGAGCGTGCCGAGGCCCCGTGCCCCTTTTGCCTGCCCTGTATGGACAGCACTTCCCTTGGACCACAGCCCTCCTGCTCGCCCTTAGTGACAGAGGACATGGCGCTTTTCTTTTATTTAAACGAATACTTTACGGTGGCAGTAGTCTGGTGCTAGGGCAATAGAAGCCCTATCGGGGATTGGAAAGAATAGGGGTTCTTGTCTTGGTGTCAGCACTAGCCACACCTTTGATACTTTAGGCTATGTCACCTGTCTAGGTTTCCTCATCCACACAGCGAAGGGATCTCATTAGGTGATCTTTGTAGTCACCTGTCTAGGTTTCCTCATCCACACAGCGAAGGGATCTCATTAGGTGATCTTTGTAATTTGCCCAAGGGCATTTAGCTAATCAGGGACAAATGACCCTTTACCCCATTACCCTCCCCTTCCCTCACTCTGCTTTTCCTGATGTAAATTTGGGAGTGGAGCCAAAGAAAAAGCCAGGAAATTGCATGTGGGCGGGAGATACTGTGCTGGCCATCTTGGGGTGATACAGTCAGTTACAGTCTACCCTCTGGCCTCAGCGACTCACATGCCTTCCACGTGCAAAAGATACTCATTCTCTCCCTGAGACCCCACATCTCAATGCTTCTGGCATTTGGAGAGGTCGGGAGGGACTGAGAACAGAGGGTTTTCCTCCTGACTCTCTCCTGAGTTTCAGGTGGTGCTGAGTCTCTGCCAAGACACCCACCCGCCATCTTACCGACCTTTCTTAACGTGTTGGTTTCCCTTCCCAGCTGACTTGGCTATTATTTCCTTTCAGAGTCGTTATTAGTTGCATATGGATTCTGAACAGTGTTTTTTTATTTATTTTTAAATGTTTTATTGATTTTTTTTTTTTTAAGAGAGAGAGAGGAAGGAAAAGGAATAGAGAGAGAGAAACATTGATGAGAGAGAAACATCATTGATCGGCTGCCTCCTGCACACCTCCTACTGGGGATCTAGCCTGCAACCCGGGCATGTGCCCTGACAGGGAATCAAACAGTGACCTCTAGGTTCATAGTTCAACACTGAACCATTGAGCCACATCAGCAGGGCTTAACAGTATTTTTATTTTATTTATTTATTTATTTATTTATTTATTAATTTATTTATTTTTAATCCTCACGCGAGGATATTTTTCCATTGATTTTTAGAGAGAGGGGAAGAGAGGGGAAGACAGAGAAATCTCGATGTGAGAGAAACATATCGATTGGTTGCCTCCTGCGCAGTCCCGTCAGGGCCCAGGCCGGGGAGGAGCCTGCAACCGAGGTACGTGCCCTTGACCAGAATCGAACCCGGGACCCTTCAGTCCACAGGCTGATGCTCTGTCCACTGAACCACACCGGCTAGGGCTGAACAGTGTTTTTAGATGTAACCAGTGGGAGAGAGACTGTGGCATCTGCTCACTCCGTCTTCACTGGAACCAGATCCAGAAGCCTTTGTTTGCCTCTGAGAATGAGAAACCATGTTATTTTTACACTCTGCCGGTCCTGTCGCCTTGATCGTTAACTGCTCTTGAGCTTATCTCCCCACTCTCCTTTTACTGCCGGCAGCTGGACGAGGCCGGGGCCACCTCCTGCGCTGGGCCTGGCAGTGCCCTTAGCTGGGTCACACAGTTCACTGTTTTCTCTCTTCCAAGCCACCAGGCTGTCAGTGCAGCTCATCTCCCCACCACCCATAACAGTGCCTCCTTCCTGCAGGTTCCAGGGCTGTTTTCCTCCTGTTTCCAGGGGCCTCCACAGGCGCACCTCAAGGCCAGTCCCAGAGCCTTCGCACACGTTTCAGGCTTTTATTACAGCAGCAGTGAAAGCCGGATCAGAGAAGCAAAACCGTTTCAAGAGAAACAAGGCATTTCTATCCGGGATTACAGCGTATTGACTATGGGCGCTGATGGAGCGGCCTGTGCAACCTGTTGTCCCTGGGTCAAGACTTGGGTCTTGGTCACAGGATGGGCTGGCTTCACGAGGGGACCATGGGCGTGAAGAGGTGTGAAGAGAGCAAACAGCAACTGGGACCCATGTGGATGAACTGGAACCCACGTGTCCCCCGTCAGTCTCATGCCTCCAGTCCCCCACCTTCGATGGGGAAGGCGACCTGCAGGAGAGCGGGGCACTCTGCCATGGAGTTTCACACCTGCCAGGATTCAGAGAAGCTGAAGAAGCCATGGAGGAGCTATGGCCGAGCTGCTGCCCCAGATCAGTAAGAGGAACCTGCCGGTGCACATACGCCAGCCTCTGACTCCACGCTTGGCTGCCGTCCCGTCTCTGCCGCCCAGATGCTGCTCAGGTTCCCCGGGACGCACAGTTCTGGCCTAGCTACACTGACCCCGTACGAGGCCACCACAGTGCCACAGCCCTGGCCAGGCATTAGGGCTACAGCGGGGGATGCACAGTGGTCTGTCTGTGACGGCAAAGGCGGGCTGTTGAAGGATTTGTGTGAGTCAGTGCAAAGGTAGGGAAAGTGAGTGCTTGTAAATCCGTGACACTAAATCACTAACAAATAAAAATGAACACATGTCCAGAGTAAATTTTACAAAACAGTATTGCAGTGACCATTAACGCTGCTCCAGCCTGTCCCAAAGCGCCGGTTAGGATATGAACGGGTTGTCCGCGTTAGTCTGCCATGACGCAGCACCAGTTTGGGGGGCTTAGTCCACAGACCTTTATTTCCTCGCAGTTCTGGAGGCTGGACGTGTCGTCAGGGCTGGTGTCTTCGGAGGCCTCTCCTTGGCTTGCGAATGGCCGCTTTCTAGCTGTGTGTTCAAATGGCCGCCCCTCTGTGCGGGCACGTGCTTGGGGTGTCTGTCTGTGGCCCAAGTCCTCTTCTCATAAAGACATTCGTCAGTGGGTTGTTGCCCATTCTGAGGACCCCACTTTAATTTAATTTGCTGTTTAAAGGTCTTCAAACACAATCACATTCTGAGGACCCGGGGTTAGGACTTCAACACGTGGATTCAGCCCATAACATTTTCTCTAGTGCAATGTTTTTCTCCTTGGAAGTTCACGGAGTACAACTGCATATGATTGATTACCAGAGTCTTAAAAAGTATTCAGTATTCATCTCTCACACACCCACCGTTTTATAGAGTATTATTTTTTAAAAAATATTTTTATTGATCTCAGAGAGGAAGGGAGAGGGAGAGAGAGATAGAAACATCAATGATGAGAGAGAATCATTGATCGGCTGCCTCCTGAACGCCCCCCATTGGGGATCAAGCCCACAACCCAGGCATGTGCCCTTGACCGGAATCGAACCTGGGATCCTTCAGTCAGCAGGCCAACGCTCTATCCACTGAGCCAAACCAGCAAGGACTAGACATTATTGATAACCCTAAACTGTCATCTTTTAGACGCTGGCTGATAATATTGCACTATCATGTGGAAATCCTCTGACGGCCAGTGCTGGCGGCCAGGACAGGCAAATGGACGTGCGATGGAGGAGACCAAGCACAACCTGGAAAGGGGTGTCTCCCGTCAGAGCCCGTGTCGGTCTCACCACCTCCAACCCTTGAACTTGGGAGATTCTTGTGAGTTGCTTTAGAGATCTGTGCTGAGACAGTTGGGTTTGAAGGTGGGCTAGAGGGGTGGCCAAGGGAACATCCCATATTGCTAGGGGCCTGGAGTCTCCTTGCTCACCTGTAGCTGCTGGCCCTGGTGAGTAGCCTCTCACCTCGCCCAGGCTCTGCTCCCCTTTTCGTTCTCTTGTTCTTTGTTGGGGGGCAGGCGGGGGGGGGGGGGGGGGAGCAGAGCGGTGGATGCCACTGGGGCTGGCAAGGATCCGTCCAGGAAGGTGTGGGCAGGTGTGATGGGTCCCTGGCCTTCCACAGGCAGCTCGTTCTGCAGTGGCAGCTGGAGAAAGAGCCCCTGCCACACCCTCGCTCCACATCTCCCCCACCAGCCACCAGCCATTCATGTGCCCCACCTGCTCAGCCGCCCCCCCCCCCCCCCCCCCCCCCCCCCCCGGGCCCAGGGCCCGCTTTCTTGCTTCCTGCTCTTACCTTTCCGACCCGACACTCAGTCCGCTGTCCTGGCTCAGCGTTTGGCTCTCCTTCTCGACTAAGATTAGTTCTTTCCTTAGGCTCTGGGATCCATTCCGAAGACTTCCCGCGGCTCTGGCCTTGCAAGAATTTTCCGAGTCAGACCCTACATTCCCACCCACTCTTCAGCCGAGAGAAGTCTCACCGCTGCCTCGGCACCTGCGGAAGCAGGTGGTTCTGTCTGTTCTGGTAAAGCTCCCGTCACCGATCATGTCCAGGTACCCAGGCAGGGTTTGTCGCTCAGATATCTGTGGTGGCATCAGGTAAGGGGACAGCCCAGTGAAGACTGCCTTGTTGTAACAGTGCACATCTCTGTAGGAACTGGCCCGGCACGTTAGAACAGTAACAACAGCTCCCCTGAGCAGGGCATAGTGCACGTTGCTTTACTCCACCATCTCTACTCCTCACAGCAACCCTGAGACAGCACATACATTCCCAATTTTATGGGTGAGAAAACTGGTTTCCAGGGAGCAACTTCACACAGTAGAACCTGTCAGAGCATCGACGTGGGCCCACATATCCCAACTTGAGGGCCACCCAGGCCTAAACAGAGGAACCTGTTTATGTGAAAACCAGCCTTAGCCCAGCCTTGTCCTCGTTCTCTGCAGATTTACTGCACTTTCCTCAAATCCCAATTCAAGAGTTCGCTCAGTAGCCTCCGTCAGAATGCTCCCCTTGGTACTCGGCACATGCAGTTCCACTGACACAGCTCCTACGGTGGCCCTATCCGCTGAACTGCTTTGAGAAATGTACTGAATTAAAACTGGCACATACATGGGAGAGGAGGTCTTGCTGCCGCTCTGTCCCGGTGGCCTTGATCTGTGACCTTCCCTTTCTCATCTGCCTCAGGCAGATCACCCCCTGCACCTCTCAGAACGTGTTTGCATTTTAAGCCAACATCCCTTAAAATCTTAAACATATCTTTTCTTTATTTTAAGGACAAAATAATACATTTAAGAACATGCCAATTTGAGCCTTAAAATATGTGCAAAGTTGTGAGGTTGTCACGGTCGTGTTTATAAGTAGAATTTGGCGTTCTTGTTCCATGGTATTAATAAAGGACGAGCGAAAGACTTTGTATTTCCTTAGGAAGCAGTTTGCAAAGAGGTTTTCTTCTTTGACCCTTAAGCATCTCTAAGAAGAGGAGGCAAGTGGTCTCCTACAGAAGAGGCCCCGGGCTCCGAGGGGGCAAAGGACTTGGGGGGTGCTGCAGCTGATCAGGAGACCGGAGGTCCTTAGAGCTCAGATCTGTGCTCTTTGACTGTATCACGTACTAGGTTCATTTCCCTTTTGTCCAGAGGGCTACTGTCTTCTCCTGCGGTTCATGTGCTGCGATGAAAGAAACCTCATTTTCCATGTAGTTCTGTCCCAAGTAGATCCCGGAAAAGGATCTGGGGTGTTACCCAAGGCGTCCCTTGAGATAAACTTAACCGTGCAAGTGCTGGGACATTTAAGTAGTTGCTAGCGAAGAGACTGCTCTACGCAAGCAGGACCGAGGGTAGGCTTAGGACTGAAAAGACCAAAAACCTTGATTTCAGTTTCAAGCGTACGCAAAGTAATTTAATTAACTGCCGGAGGAATTACACCACATAAAAACATATGCAGTTGCAAATCACACAGCACTTTATTACTCTCAAAAGTTCCTGATGCTGCGGGTACAGGCTTAACAGGATCCCGGTGGTGGTGTCCTCTGGGGTTCGGCAGTTGGGCTGATCCGGTCCGAATGTAGGGGGCCGACATTCCTCATCTGAGAGCTCGGTCAGGGAGGTACTAGCCGTTCTTCTGTCGTCTGGCAGAGAGAGGAGCGGGGAGCGGCACAGTGTGGCGTCGTCTGTCGGACTGGCAGAAGGATGTGCCTTTGTGGCTGTCTGGACAGGCAAGCACTGTCAACTGGTCAGGACCCGTTTTTAAAGCCTGTTCGTACCCGTGACAGTTCAATGAATTATGTCCATTATACTTAACAGGGTGAGGGGCTACATGTGGTTGTCAATCAGGGTGTGCATTCGCAGGTGTGTATCTGGGGAAAGCACGGGTTTACGCCACTCACACATATGGCTATCCTAGCAAGTCCCTCTAAGCCAGTAATCGAAGTTCAAATCCTTATCTATGGGATACACACGTTTAGGGTAGTGGGGTATGTGTCCTTAATATCACACTTCAAGTTTCAGGAAAGTTAACTCAAACATTTTGAAACCTTTTAGGACATTTCTGTATATTACTACAGCAAGTTCCCATGTGCTCAGATCACACCAAACTGTTGTGGACACATGCACACCGCTCTGCTGGCTGTGATGGGACAGAGATGTCCCTGAAATGACCGTGCGGAGAGTCTCTAAGCCTCCTCTGTGCCCTCGAGGCTGGAGAGGCAACACGCAGTCTCTTCCTCCAGCGTCCTAGTCGCCTGGTGCAACAGCTGAGGGGCCTCGTCCCTGTGGACTGCCCAGTGTCACCAGGTCAGTGGGGCTCAGAGCAGCCCCGGCCTGGAGAAAGCTCCTCCTTCCCCACAGCTGCGATAGGAAAGAACAAACCTTAAACCCACTCTCTCGACACAGGATTGGAGTCCGACCTTCTTACAGGTTCAGGATCCAGTCTGGTAGTACGTGACCTTCTGCTGTTTTTGCCATGGTAAGCAGGATCATCTGAGAACAAACCAGCCATGCAAAGAGGAAGAGGAAACAGGAAGTAGAAAGCCCCGAGGAGAGAATGGGCAGGGCGAGTTTAGGAACAGAAAGGAGACCAGTGTGACTAACGCAGGCGCAGGCGTCAGCAGAGGACCACTCAGCAAACAATTGAACTTTTATGGGCCATCGGGTCTTGATTGCGACTACTCAGCGATTGTAGCACAAATGCCAGCCTGGGCAGAGTGTGGCTGTGATCCAGAGAAATTTTATTTAGGACACTGACATTTGAATCGCATATCATTTTCACATGTCACAAAATACTGCTCTTCTTTTAATTTCTTTCCCCTCTGTTTAAAGATATAAAAACCATTCTTAGCTCAGTACCAACACTGGCTGTTGGCTGGCTTTGGCTTGGGTGCTGACCCCTGGGCTGAAGCACAGTGAGTGGGTGGGGAAGACTGTTGTCCCAGATGCAACCCCAGATGCAACCAGAGAGTGTTCGGTAGGTGGGGCCAGACCACGTGCAGAGGTGTTGCAGGCCACTGAAGGGAGTGTGGATTTTATTCCAATCCCCATGGGGGATGCCTGAAGGGCTCCAGGCAGGAAAGGGACCCGATATAGTTGAGTAACACTCTGTTGCATCTGAATTCAGAATGGACTGTCAGGAAGCAAAATTAGAAGCAGATGCCAGTAAGGATGCTGCTCCCGCAGACCCGGCAGAGATGATACAATTCTAAAATGAGAATTAGATCCCCACCCTCGCAGGGAAAACCACCGGGGTGATAAGGTGTCTAAGCACCCAGCAGAGTGCCCGGTGCATAGAACATACTCAGTAAGTGTTAGTTCTATGTGCTTCCTTCCTTCTTTGGTGGTAAAGAGCTGGGCATATGGGTTTAGTCCAAATATCTCACCGTTCCCAGGAAAATGGGTCATTCTGCTAAACATTGGTCAGGTAATGCCATTAAAAGCAAGCAGACATATCCTGAAGTTTTGTTAATGACCCTGTAGGATGTATGTGTATATTCATATTTTTGTTGAGCCACATAAAATAGCTAATTTTTTTCCTACTGTTTAAGATTTATCAAGATCACTGGCCTTATTGTTAATCTGAAAACACATTTAGTTTTAATCTATTTCATTTTCCTCATTGAAAGTTTTAATATATAAAAAAAAGGGTTGAAAAAATCCTTAGGTAAAGAAAGAGAAAACAAAATTACTTGATCATTTTTGTCAGAGTTAACAAACAAAACACTAGTCTTTATGTGCCATTCCATTTTTCCCCCCCAATCTCTTGATTGCTCCTGGCATTGGATAGGAATAAAAATGCAAGAAACACCAAATCAGGAAGTTGCCTGATATTGGAAAATTATCAACTTACATATGGGACCACACAGGACTGTGAGGTTGAGATGAGGTATGATAAAAATCAAACCAACCCCGAATCCGGGTGTTAAATGAAATGTTGTAGTTATAGGAATAAAGATTTTATACCTACTTGATCTCATGTACTTGGAAAGGTAAAGGTGGTTAGTTAGTAGTTATTAACATTATATATACACAGCATCAGCATAACTATGACCGTAGTTCTTGGCCTCTGAAGGCTCAAGAGGAGTCCCTCCTTGCCTCTTCCGGTTCTGGTGGCCCCAGCATCCCGTGGCTTGCAGCACCATCCCCGCAGTCTCTGCTTTTGTCTTCACACCGCCTTCTCCTCTGTGGGTGCGTCTTCTCCTCTCTGTCTCTTATAAGGACACCTGTCTTTGCATTGCGGACCCACCAGGACAATCTGGAGTGATATCATTTCCAGACCCTTCCCTTAATTATGTCAGCAAAGACCAGTTTCCAATAAGGTCACAGTCTCAGGTTCTGGGTGTTAGGATATAGACCTACCTTTTGGGGGGACATCATTCAAGCCACTACAACAGTGAACTCTGTCCTTGTCAAAAGGTTACTTGAGGGAACTGGCAGCATAATTTGCCTCCATACAACCTGCGAGTTGACACATTGCTCTAAGATGATTTCCTCATTGTTTCCAGTATGCAAATCTTACCTCCTTGACTAAGTTCTGGGTTTTGTGTTCAGTACAGGCTTTTTAAAATGGAATCCATCAACCTGATTATTAACTAGGCTGATGCTTTTCTTATGGTTAGACTGAATGCCTTCGTTTTTTATTGCTGCAGTAGCAAATTATGACAAGTTTAGTGGCTGAAATGACACAAATGTATTACTTACAATTCCGTAGGTAGAAGCCTGACCTGAGTCTGACTGGGCCAGAATCAAGGTGTGAGCAGGGCTGTGTCCCTCTCTGGAATCACTGGGGAGATTCTTTTTCCTTGCCTTTTCTACTTCCTTGGCTGGTGGTCTCTTCCTCCATCTACACGCCAGCAACTCTCTCTGACCCTTCCATTTCTCTTCTTCCATTGTCCTCTCTTTCTCTCTCCCCCTCCCTCCCCGTCTCAGAGCCAGTAAAGGCTCTTCTCTTCTAAAGACTCATGTGATTAGGTTGGGTCTACCCAGATAATCCAGAATAATCTTTCCCTCTCAAGATCTGTATCCTTAATCTCATCGGCAAAATCCCTTTTGCCCATAAGGTAATATACCCACAGGTTCTCAGGTTGACAAAGTAGACATGTGGGGGACCACTGTTCTGCCTACTGCATCGGAGTGATGGGTTTAAGGGGAGGAAGACTACAGAGGTAGAGTGCCATTCTCATGGCATCATATTAAGGGTGCATGCCATCAACACGATTTATCACTGATGATGGTAACTTCGATCGCCTGTCTGAGGTAGTGCTTGTCAGGTTTCTCCATTGCAGTTACTAGTATTTTCCCTCCTATTTCCCTGCAGTACTCCTTGGAAGGAAGACACTGTGCAGCCCACACTTAAGGTGGTACAGTTATGTTCCACCTCTTTGAGGGAGGAGTGCCTCCATAAAATTAATTAAAATTCTTCTCTATGGGTTATTTGGCTTTCTCTCGCTCTATTATCATAGATTTATATCAGCATGGACTCATAGATATTTATACTTTGAGTTTTCACAATATTTCTTGTTTATTTATTTTTTTGTTCAAATTGTTTCAGCACATGGCCTAACTGGTTTGGCTCAGTGGATAGAGTGTTGGCCTGTGGACTGAAGGGTCTCAGGTTCAATTCCAGTCAAAGGCACATGCCTGGATTGTGGGCTCAAGGGCTCAATCCCCAGTAGGGGGCGTGCAGGAGGCAGTTGATCAATGAATCTCTTTCATTATTGATGTTTCTCTCTCTCTCTCTCTCTCTCTCTCTCTCTCTCTCTCTCCTCTCTCCCTTCCTCTCTGCAATCAGTAAAAATATATGAAAAGAAAATGGTTTAAGCACAGGCCATTCAGTTGGCTCCCACGTTCCTTCGACATACCTCCTTCATTTTGTGTTTTGAGGACTTCTAACTTTCTGGCGCCAGGCTCATGTTGTGTATTCCCTACCCCAGCCCTGGACTCCATCAGTTCTCCAAGGAGCTCTGGTTTCTTTCATTGGAGAGTGGATTTAGAAACCAAGACCTGGGTCTGGGTTCATCCAGTGAACGTTCCTTTCAGATGGTGTACTTTTTATCTTAGAAATTCTATTTGCTTCTTTTCAGTATCTTCCATTTACTTCCCCATTAGGTTCATATTTTTCTTTAAATAGGTGTTTGCAATATAATAGCTTTTTAATAAATCCCACTTTCCTGACTCCATCATCTGTGGCTTTTGTGTCTTTTCTGATTGCTCTTTCTTCTTCTTTTTTAAATTGAATTTATTGGGGTGACATTGGAATTTATTGACTTTTTCTTGATTATTGGGTCATATTTTCTTATTTGATACTAGAGGCCCGGTGCATGAAAATTCATGCACTGGAGGGAGGGTCCCTCAGCCCGGCCTGCCTCCTCTCACTGTCTGGGAGCCCCCAGGGGTGGGAGGTGACCTGGCGATCAGGGGAAGGCGATGCTCCATCACACTTCTGCTGCTGCTACTGACAGCAGTGCAAGCCTCCGCCAGCCCTGGTTACCTGAGCCTCGGGCGGCCCTTGGCGGCTGGGCAGCTGCCATCTGAGGCTTGCCTGTGCCTCGGGCCAGCCCTGGGGGGCTGGAGGGCTGAGGGGACTGGGGGACTCCAGAGGCAGGTGTGCGGCAAGGCTGGGCCTGCCTGGGGGTGGGTCCGGCCTTGCCACACACCTGTCACCCGTGTGGGGCTGAGGGGACTGGGTGCCGCCATCTTGTGGCTGTGGGCACTGCCATCTTTGAGGGTGGGACAGTCAATTAGCATATTCCCTCCTTATTGGCTGTGGGTGCCGCCATCTTTGCAATGGTGTGAGGGTCAATTAGCATATCCCCTCTATTAGATAGGATATTTGGTAATATTTTTATTGGATTTTAGACACTGTGTATTTTACATTGTTGAATGTCTGGATTTTTGTGTGTTTGTTTTTTGTTTATTTTGATGAATTTGGGGCCTTTTTTAGGCAAGCAGTTTAACTTGCACATCGGCTTTAACCCTTTAAAGACCTGCCTCTAAGCTCTGCTAATACACATAGGAAGTAGCGTAGCCTTCACTCCAGGGATTGTTCAGCCCTACGGAGAGTTGGATGATCAGTAAGACCTCTTCCCTTTGGCCGTTGGGAACTCAAATCAGTTCCGAAATCTGCATGAGCTCTGGGAATATTTAGTTTACCAAGCCCCGGTCCTTCTTTCCCAGCATTTTGGAGTACTGGTTTCCACCTGTCTGATCCAGTACGCAGCTGACACCATACAAAATTCTGGAACTGTCTTTCTGTACAACTACATCTTTTTGAGAACTTTGCCTTACAACTTGCAGCTGCTTCGGCCTCTCCAGTCTCTGAGCTTTGTTTCCTCCCTCCCTTTCTTGGTTTGGTTTGGCCCCCACCCGCCGCCCTCCATTACTGCAAGTGCAGTATGAAAAGTGCTTCCACTGGGAAGCATAGGGAGTCATGGGCTCACTGCACTTCCATGGCCAAACTGTCCCTTTAGCTCTTAACTGTGGGTGATAGTCCTGATACAGGCCTTCACATCACATCTGTATTCACATGCGCTAGACATTGGGGTGCTTTTTAAACTTGGAAAATCATGTTCCTTAAATTTTTCTGAGGAATTTTCTTATGTCTTGACTAAATTCCTATCTACTGTTATCTCAATTCTCATTTCATAGAATTTCTACTAGATATTGGATCTTTTGTATTGAGGATCCATTTTTCTTATTTTTTGTATTGTCCATTAAAAAACGTATACTTTATGTGAGATTTGCTTGTTACCTTCCAATTATTCTATAAAACTAAAAATATCTGTCATTTTTTAATTTCTAGGAACCTTGTTCTCTATTGTTGCTTCTTATAATTTTGTTTTTCTCTTATAAATGCAGCCAATATCTTTTCTCATATCTTTAATGATATTAAATGTTTTTTTTTGAAGTTTTTTGCATCATCTTTTGTTTCCTCTGAGTTCTTTTTTATTTTTAAAAATATTTTAAAATTGATTTTTAGAGAGAGAGGAAGGGAGAGAGATAGAGAGGTAGAAACATCGATGAGAGAGAAACACCATCGATTAGCTGCCTCCTGCATGCCCCCCACTGAGGATTGAGCTGACAACCCAGGCACGTGCCCTGGGAATCGAACTGTGACCTCCTGGTTCATACGTCGACACTCAACCACTGCGCCATGCCAGCCAGCCCTAAGTTCTTTATTGTTTGTTTTCACCGTGGTTGTTAGAGTGTCGCTTAACACCTGGGGTATTCCCTCGTAAGCGTGAGGCATCAGAAAGCTGACCTGACCGGAAGCTCTGTGTACATATGTTGGGCGTGTACACAGGTATCTTCACTGAGGCAGACTGCGGGGCCAGTTGGTGTTTGTATGGAGGCCTCCCGGATATAACTGTTTACAAGTGGTTTCTCCGGGGTAGCACCCTCCTATCTCCTCTCCGGCAGATTTGTTGCGGATGTTGGTGTTCTGGGTCTGAGCAGTGAAAAGGGGGTGGGATTTCACTGTTCAGCATACAGACTCCCTCAATCCTCTCACGTTGGAAGAACTGTACCTCTGCCCGCTTTTGTAAGGAAGGAAAGGAGAAGTCAACACACTGCTTGGGTCCTGGATGGAGACGGAGGATGGGAGGGCTCGAGCTCCTTGTATAGACGTTTAAGTTAACTCTGCGGACTCCTGGCGAGATTTTTCTATCTTCGTGCCTTTTCTGGGTTCCGTATGGAGAATTTGCTTGCTTCTCCCAGATAGCCCTCCAACTCCCTTTGCAGGTGCTAAAGTGTGACCTTCCCTCTCTCTGTTCAGCCTTTCTTATTCCTCTTTCACAATTCTGTCTCCTTATATTGTGGGCACAGACATCTATTAGTTTCCTATGAGGGATATGCGTTTCTATTACCTGTTCTCCTTAATGTTTCCTGGTGAATTTTGAGAGAAGCTGGTTGGGTAGGTATGTCTTTACTTTGCCTTTCTGAAAACAGAGTCTCTCACATTTTTATAGCAGAAAACATGACTCACCATATTATGAATTCTTATAATCCATTTATTTTTGTTTAAAGACTAAATTTGGAGATAAATGAAATTTTAATCTAATTTGGGCTTCCTACTGGCTAACAGAAGGGAATAAACTGTACAGCAGAAGGGCTAAAGGCACACACCACCAGACATCTGGATACAATACAAGTTAGTGCACAGGTGTTCTGCCTACATGACCATAAGGGAAACATCTGGACGGGAGGTATTTCCTTCTTTAGTTTCCACCAGATGTTGTACATCGGAATAGACATCGCCACGCAATTAAAGGAACTTGTGAGTGGAATGCTGAGCTGCCCAATAACCTGGGCCTACTCTTCTGTGCATCCTGCATGTGACCGTGAACAGGTCCACCACCACCGTGACATCGGCTGGTCCGCTGAGGCTGCCCCAAGAGGGCCCGAGGAACCCACACCTGCAGGCACGGCCCTGGGACTCTAACCCCCCTCCTGCACTCCTCAGGAATCAGTTCCAGTCTCACAAGGAAACGGTTTTCCGTCTAGAGTCTGAGAGGCTGGAGAGCTGCCTCAGGATCTTATTAAGTGCACATATTTCTTCCACATGTTGGATCTTCGAGTCTCCCCCTAACCTCCATCTCCAATTTTTTTTAATTGGAAAAACTATTTTCCTAAGGCTACCAATGTATTTAATGTATTATTCAACAAAACCCCTTGGGCCTAAACCAGTGGTCGGCAAACTCATTAGTCAACAGAGCGGCAAACCCGCGGCTCACGAGCCGCATGTGGCTCGCGAGCCGCAGTTTGCCGACCACTGGCCTAAACACAGAACTGGCTTGGACTAAAGGATCAGATGAGTTTGTTAGGTGGGTGTTCTCTGTGGGACGAGAGGACATTTTTAAGTGTGAACGCTTGCCCTAACCGGTTTGGCTCAGTGGATAGAGTGTCGGCCTGCAGACTCAAGGGTCCCAGGTTCGATTCTGGTCAAGGGCATGTACCTTGGTTGCGGGCACATACCCAGTAGGGGGGTGCAGGAGACATCTGATTGATGTGTCTCTCTCATCAATTTTTCTAACTCTCTATCCTTCTCCCTTTCTCTCTGTAAAAAATCAATAAAATATATTTTTTTTTTTTTTTTTCTTTTTAAAAAAAATAAATCTTTATTGTTCAGATTATTACAGGTGTTCCTCTTTTTTTTTTTTTTTTTTTTTAATTTCTTTATTGATTAAGGTGTCACATATTTGTCCTCATCCCCCCATTCCCATCCCACCCCTCTCCCCACGCATGCCCCAATCCCCTGTTGAACTTAACCGTTGGATAGGCTTATATGCATGCATACAGGTCCTCTGGTTGAACTCTCCCCCTCCCCCCCACCCTCCCCCTCCCCTCCCCTATCCTCCCTCTGAGGCCCGATAGTCCGATCGATGCCTCCTTGCTTCTGGTTCTGTTCTTGTTCCTCAGTCTATGTTGTTCATCATTTCCCCTAGATGAGCGAGATCATATGTCACTAGATATATACTAATAAGCACTGAATGTGAGACGAGCAATAATAGTTATGCTGACAGGCAAATGAATCAGTCTGTAGCGAGCTTCCCCCTGGACCAACAGTTCTTTTGAGACTCAATTTCAATGTCCAGTAGTTCCTTATGTGTACATGTCAGCACTGACCCCCCAGCTCTGGATGGTGGACAAATGGTGGTAACGGAGGTCCGACTCCCTCTGGTTTGGTCTCGGCCGAACCCAGAGGCACGGCGTCACCCGGACTAAGGGGCACGTGGCCTCACCCATACCCAAGGGGCGCGTGGTCTCACCCGGGCCTGGGACCCAGCCTCACCCGGATGGATCCAGGGGCACACGGCCTCACCCGGACCCAGGCTCTGGCTTCACCCGGACCCAGGGACACTTGGACTCTCCCAGACCCAGGGCCACTTGGGCTCACCCGGGCCTAGGTGCACGAGGCCTCATCTGGATCCAGGGACACATGGTCGCACCCGGACCCAGGGACGCTTGGCCTCTCCCAGACCCAGGGCCACTTGGGCTCACCCGGACCTAGGTGCACGAGGCCTCATCTGGATCCAGGGACACATGGTCGCACCCGGACCCAGGGACGCTTGGCCTCTCCCAGACCCAGGGCCACTTGGGCTCACCCGGGCCTAGGTGCACGAGGCCTCACCCGGATCCAGGGACACATGGTCTCACCCGGACACAGGGACGCTTGGCCTCTCCCAGACCCAGGGCCACTTGGGCTCACCCGGGCCTAGGTGCACGAGGCCTCATCTGGATCCAGGGACACATGGTCGCACCCGGACCCAGGGACGCTTGGCCTCTCCCAGACCCAGGGCCACTTGGGCTCACCCGGACCTAGGTGCACGAGGCCTCATCTGGATCCAGGGACACATGGTCGCACCCGGACCCAGGGACGCTTGGCCTCTCCCAGACCCAGGGCCACTTGGGCTCACCCGGGCCTAGGTGCACGAGGCCTCACCCGGATCCAGGGACACATGGTCTCACCCGGACACAGGGACTCTTGGCCTCTCCCAGACCCAGGGCCACTTGGGCTCACCCGGACCTAGGTGCACGAGGCCTCATCCGGATCCAGGGACACATGGTCGCACCCAGACCCAGGGACGCTTGGCCTCTCCCAGACCCAGGGCCACTTGGGCTCACCCGGGCCTAGGTGCACGAGGCCTCATCTGGATCCAGGGACACATGGTCTCACCCGGACCCAGGGACGCTTGGCCTCTCCCAGACCCAGGGCCACTTGGGCTCACCCGGGCCTAGGTGCACGAGGCCTCACCCGGATCCAGGGACACATGGTCTCACCCGGACACAGGGACGCTTGGCCTCTCCTAGACCCAGGGCCACTTGGGCTCACCCGGGCCTAGGTGCACGAGGCCTCACCTGGATCCAGGGACGCATGGTCTCACCCGGACCCAGGGACACTTGGCCTCTCCCAGACCCAGGGCCACTTGGGCTCACCCGGGCCTAGGTGCACGAGGCCTCATCCGGATCCAGGGACGCATGGTCTCACCCGGACCCAGGGACGCTTGGCCTCTCCCAGACCCAGGGCCACTTGGGCTCACCCGGGCCTAGGTGCACGAGGCCTCACCCGGATCCAGGGACACATGGTCTCACCCGGACCCAGGGACGCTTGGCCTCTCCCTGACCCAGGGCCACTTGGGCTCACCCGGGCCTAGGTGCACGAGGCCTCATCCGGATCCAGGGACGCATGGTCTCACCCGGACCCAGGGACGCTTGGCCTCTCCCAGACCCAGGGCCACTTGGGCTCACCCGGTCCTAGGTGCACGAGGCCTCACCCGGATCCAGGGACACATGGTCTCACCTGGACCCAGGGGCGCTTGGTCTTTTCCGGACCCAGGGGCACGTGGCCTCACCCGGGCCTAGGTGCTCGAGGCCTCACCCGGATCCAGGGACACATGGTCTCACCCGGACCCAGGGACGCTTGGCCTCTCCCAGACCCAGGGCCACTTGGGCTCACCCGGGCCTAGGTGCACGAGGCCTCATCTGGATCCAGGGACACATGGTCTCACCCGGACCCAGGGACGATTGGCCTCTCCCAAACCCAGGGCCACTTGGGCTCACCCGGTCCTAGTTGCACGAGGCCTCACCCGTATCCAGGGACACATGGTCTCACCCGGACACAGGGATGCTTGGCCTCTCCCAGACCCAGGGCCACTTGGGCTCACCCGGGCCTAGGTCCACGAGGCCTCACCCGGATCCAGGGACACATGGTCTCACCCGGACCCAGGGACGCTTGGCCTCTCCCAGACCCAGGGCCACTTGGGCTCACCCGGGCCTAGGTTCACGAGGCCTCACCCGATCCAGGGACACATGGTCTCACCTGGACCCAGGGATGTTTGGCCTCTCCCAGACCCAGGGCCACTTGGGCTCACCCGGGCCTAGATGCGCGAGGCCTCACCTGGATCTATGGACCCCTGGCCTCACTCGGACCCAGGGGAGCGCGGCCTCCCCCAGACCCAGGGGCGCTTGGCACCTCCGCAAGAGTCCCGCCTCTCCCCGCAGGCATCTGGGTCTCCCACGGGTCCCCAGAAGCTGGATTTCAGTGTGATGGAGAGCTAATCTCCCCTAGGTTTGGAACAAAAGCCCCTTTCCCCCGCCACCAACCAGACCCACGCGCCTCCACACCTCATCCCCTCCGATTTCGCTGGTTTCCTCTTCCCTCTTAGCTATAAATCTACCATTCAGCCATCTCTCCTGTAGTTCTGGATGGCAGAGGCTCTGTCCTCCATTCGTGCCCCTGAAATTGCTGTGCGCGGTGGAGTTCGCAGTTCCTTTGTTTAACTTAGCCGCCTTCTTGATTCTCCTCTGTCAAAATGGCTTAAAGGGCTTGAATGTAAGATGAGAACTCCTAAGAATCCTCCAAATCGGTGTTGGCAGCCTCCGGGGCCTCGAGGATCTCACTGCGCAGTTCGGCCAGGTCGGTGGCGCGGATGCGCCCCTCCTGCAGAAAGATGGTCTCTTCCTTCACAGAGAGCCGCTGCGCCGAGTCCGCGGCCGCCGCCACAGCAGCTGCTGCGGCGCCCACGAGCCCATGGCCCCGGCTGCGGTGCTGACTGAGAGGAGCAGCCGCCCAGTCTGGGGAGACGCGAGCAGCAGTCGCCACCCTCACTAGTCCATGTTCCAGTTGTATTTCCGAAACTGCCATGTGAGGCAACACATCCGCCTTCACCTCCGCCGTCATCTTTTTCGAATTCCCCAATTTGTTCTTCTTAATCCCTTGAATTCAGTCAACTCTACTGAGGTCTAGTGGCGCCGGGAGGTGCACGGAGAGGGCGCCCGGGCCTCCGTCCGGTGTGCGGAGCGCGCGGCCCGCGGAACCAGGCGCGCGGGGGCCTCGCGGTGGGGATGGGCGCTGGGCGGCCGCCGGGCTCCGGGCGCCGCTGCCGCCGCGGCGTCCCCAGTGCCCCGGGCCGGGCGGCCTGCGGGGGCGGCGCAGTTGCGAAACTGAGTGAGTATCTACAGTTAAGTCTTGATTGTTGTTGGTGTCACTAGGAGGAATTGTCCTCCAGGCCAATTGTCCATGAGGACCCTCTTTGTCTATATAGGAAGAGTTGCTGTGCAGGAGACATGAGGCTCCTGTGTCTGTGTCCCTCTGTATTCCTTGCAAACACCTCTGAGAGAAACGCGCCCTGGAGTTTCGCCCGCTGCCTGGAACTGGGTTTCAATGTAGTTGGAACTGGGTCTCAGCGCAGTCTGGCGCCTTTGTCTCCTTCCCAGCAGGGCCGTTCAGTGGCGCAGGCAACAGTCCCTCCTCTGCGCGACCTCCCGTGTGCGCCTCTGGAGCCGCCGCTCCTCTGTGCCTCTGCCCCACAGGCCAAATTCATTCCCCCAGCATGTGCCTGGCTTCCCAGGGTTTTGCCCGGAACTGGGGTTCAGTGCAGTCGGAACTGGGGTTCAGCCCGGTCCGGAGCCCTTGTCTCCTTCCCGCTAGGGCAGTTCAGTGGCGCAGGCAACAGTCCGTCCTTTGCGCCCTTTCCTGCGCGCGCCTCTGGAGCTCTGCCTTCCGCCGCTCCTCTGTGCCTGCGCCCCACAGCCCAGATTCATTCCCCAGCCTGCGCCTGGCTTCCCAGGGTTTCGCCCGGAGCGGGGTTCAGTGCAGTCGGAGCCGGCGCTCAGCGCAATCCGGAGCCTTTATCTCCTTCCTGCCAGTGAACGCCGGCCAGGCCGTCAGCCGCCCCTTCCTCTCCGGCTCCATCCTCCCCGCAGGCGCGCGTGCTCGTGTCTCCGTCCGTTTCTCCATACCTCAGGCTTTTGCGGCTCCCCCGACTGTCCCCGTGGCCTTCTCCTTCTCCCCAGCTGTGGGCATTTCAGTCCGCCAGCTTTCCTGTGGTTCTGGACGATGACCGTTCTGACCTCTAGTTGTATTTTTGAAATTGTTGTGCCCGGCTGCGGGTTAGGTGTTTAACCTATGGCGCCATCTTGGTTTCCAGTAAAATATATTTTTAAAAAAAGTGTGAACGCTTCTACAGGGCTTTTTAAAGCTGGCTGTTACACACACACACACACACACGTACATGCACACACGTGCACACACACGCGCACACACACACGTGCACACTCTCCACTGTAACCTGTTTGTTAGGGTAGAGCGCCACCCCCACCACCCGGGGGAAGTCTGTGAGCCTCTCCTGTGGCTGTCCTTGCTGGGCTCCATTGTTCTGTCTGGAATTGTTTACTTTGGGGCTTGACTGAGGGAAGTGCCATGCTTATGTGGACATCGATTTGCTGCAGAACAATTCTTCAGAAGAGGCACAAAGAAAGCCGGACTAAGATTCCCACCTGTCCTGAGGCCACTGAGCTGGTGTCACGGTTAGCAGTCGTGTGGGGCAGACACGTACACAGCACTCGGCTGAAGTGTAGTCTGAGGGCCAGACCCCACCAGCTTCCTTCCTGTGAGTGCGTCCAGCGGGCAGCAGGGAAGCCGCGTTGGTTCTTTCGGATGATGTCGATTTTATCAGTACGAAGCAGAGAACTCAGTGAGAGCAGGGCTCGTGCTGCGGGAGAGCGGCAGGCCTTTCTCTTCCCGGTTTTACCCGTTAGGACATCTCCTTACCATTAGGGAGGCAGAGTGCACAGAAAGGGCTACATGGGCCTTCCCGCAGGGAGAGCAGGCAGGTCCCGAAGGAACTGAAATGCCTGCCTGATTAACACGTCTGCATCGTGGCTCTATCGGCGGCTTTGGGTTACAGCACTCTGGCCAGAAGGCCCTTGAAGTGACATAAACATAGTGCACAGTCAAGAAAAATCTAGTTATAATGAATTATCCAGGTTATATTCTCTCTCTCTCTCTCACATACACAACCTAACAAAAGAGAAAGCAGATGTCAAGTGGTTTTAATTTTTCTCTTTAATATGCTCCATATTTCCAAATATTCATTTTGTTTTAAAATGATCATTTTTCCTCGATACAAAGATAAAGAAATTAGTAACCCCTCTGTCCTCAAGGTAACCGATATTAACAGCTTGGTATATATACCTTTTTCCTTTTTGTTGTTGTTGCTAATCCTCACCTGAGGACATTGTTTCCATTGATTTTTAGAGAGTGGAAGGGAGGGAGGTAGGAAGAGAGAGAGAGAGAGAGAGAGAGGAAGAAAGAGAACCTCAACCATTTAGATCCCCCAGTATATTCTTTTTAAAAAAAATAAATCTTTATTGTTCAGATTATTACACATGTTCCTCTTTTTTCCCCCCTAGCTCCCCTCCACCCGGTTCCCACCCCAACCCATGCCCTTACCGCCCCCCCCCCACATTGACCTCATCCATAGGTGTAAGATTTTTGTCATTTTAATTATGATGTGTCTTGGTGTGGTCCTCTTTGGATTCCTCTTCTTTGGGGTTCTCTGTGCTTCCTGGACTTGTAAGTCCATTTCTTTCACCAGGTAGGGGAAGTTTTCTGTCATTATTTCTTCAAATAGGTTTTCAATATCTTGCTCTCTCTTCTTCTGGCACCCCCATAATTCAGATGTTGGTACACTTGAAGTTGTCCAAAAGCCGCTGTGCACAGCTTGGGTGGGGTTGTAAATTGGGTGGGGCGGAGTCTCAGGGAATCACCAGGGTGGGGCAAACAGCAATGGCTGCCAGTCAGCTCTGCAACTGGGGAGGTTCCTGCGTCTCGGGCCCCTGTGTAAGAACAATGATCGCTGCGAGCACCTCTGAGAGAAAGCCGCCCTTGCATTCCAGCCCGATGCCAGACAGTCCAGTTTCTCCCCGTATGAGTCTGGGTCCCCAGAGTCTCACCCTCAACTGGAGTTCAGAGCAGTGAGGAGCTTGTATCTCCCTCCCGATTGAAAAACAACAACAGCACACCCAGTTGCCAGCCCATTTCCCGCGCGTGCCTCCATACTTCCGCACCTCCTACCAGTCTCCATGCGCTTTTTTCTTTCCTTCTAGTTGTAGAACTTCCACTCAGCCAGCTTTCCCGTGGTTCTGGATGATATCTGTTTTGTCTTTTAGTTGTAGTTTTGATGTGGTTGTGAGAGGCAGCAAGTACAGGTGTTCACCTATTCGCCATCTTGGTTCTCCCCCCCCCCCCCCCCCCAGTATATTCTACCAAAGCTCTCGTTTATTTCCTTCAGAACACAAATACAAACCTCTAACTATCCTGTTGGCTTGCTCGTGTGTCTGCCTGGTGACATTACCACCACTAGAATGTAGTTTCCAGGAGAGCAGGGGTTTGTCTTGTCCCGACTGTCAGCCTCTGAGCAGCCCTGGAGTGTCCATGGCCTTGCAGCCGCTCCGTGAGTGAGGGTGGGCATGTCTGGGAGTTGCGAATGCACGAGACTGTAAGTAAGAACGCTCCTGGGAAGGCGGAGGGTCAGCGATGTCCCCCAAGAGCTGAGGAAAGTTCCCGAGTACTAAACAAGTGTCTGTTACTTGAGTGATGATTTTGTGAAACTATTCTAATTTATTAGAAAAATAAATTAACCCATTTGAAGGGGGTTAACCTTGAATGTATTTTTATTTAAAAATATTTTTATTGCTTTCAGAGAGGAAGGGAGAGAGAGAGAGATAGAAACATCAATGATGAGAGAGACTCATTGATCAGCTGCCTCCTGCATGTCCCCTACTGGGGATCAAACCCGCAACCCATGCACGTGACCCGACCACTGGGAATCAAACCATGACCTCCCGGTTCATAGGTGGACGCTCAGCCTCTGAGCCACACCGGCCGGGCTTGAATGTATCTTTAAATTTCTTCCTTAGTTGAGATGCATTCATGGAGAGAGCAATTGCTACAGGTCCAAGCAACCACTGTCCTGACTCCACCCCCTTGCAAAGAAATGTGTCAAATGCACCCAGGTATATGGTCTTTTAGGATGTTCCATTCCACAGCTGGAACATAGCATGCCTCGCTCAAGAGGTCCCTCTAGTTTCATTAAGCTGCTCAAACAGTGGTTTTTGTGTTAGACCCAGGTGTTTGGTGCGATTTCCTTGGTATGGCACAGGTTACTTTTTCTAGAGACTTTCAACATGGTTACATGTTGCTATATTGATCCCCCCCACCCCACAGAGATTTATGACCATATGTATCTCATTAAAGGGCTAAGAAATATTTCTTGATTGTGTATATCAACGTCATGTGGATTTTGGGGTTGTATTTACACTTTTGGTCAGCTGTGATCGGTCCTGGAGGGCATAAGACTGGAGTGAAATCCATCCTAGGCTCTCTGAGCTCAGTGGCCTGGAAAATGAGAAACAATGCCCAGGCCTCAGGGAGCTCAGGGGGGCCAGGAAAGGCTGAAAACTGGGATGCCTCCCAGGGTCTTGGCTGCTTAAGGAAGTGACAGATACAAGGTTGTAAGGAAAGATGTTACGAGTTTAGCTTTAGACGCGCTTAGTTTGTTGCATCTGAGGAACACCTAGGAGGTAATGCACCCAGAGCTGAGAGGTTACAGATTTTGGAGATATCCCTAAATAATGGTATCTGAAACTCTGGGCGTGGCTCAGAGCACTCAAAGGGAAGGAACACAGAATGAGAAAACAGGAGGGTTGAGGACAGAATGTCTGGAAACACTGTAATTTAGGGGCTGGCAGAAGAGGAGCCAGCCAAGAAGCAGAACAGGACAGAGGGAACAGGACAGAGGGAACAGGACAGAGGGAACAGGACAGAACGGGATAGAAAGGCCCCACGGAGAATGGGCAGCACAGTGGGCATTATTCAATGTCACATAAAAGACTGAGCAGTGAGGAGTGGAAATGGCCCTGCAGAAAAGTCACAACAGGTCTATTAATTAACAACACCAACAGGTCTGCTCCTGACTGGGGAGATTCCAGGTAGCGGATTTTCTCCTTTCCGCCAAGGGCAAGTCATGATTAATTCACAGGGATTTGGGTGCCCATGTGCTGGGCGCCGTGCTAAGGATAACACAATGAACATGAGCATGGCTCTGTTTCTCACAAGAAGGAATGGCAGCTGGTTTGACAAGGGAGGGGTTAGGGCTCCTGGGGCATGGTAGCAGGAGGGGCGGCAGGAAAAGCAGTTTGGTGCCAGATCCAAACAGACTTTTTATGTCTTGTCAAGTAATGTGGGCTTCATTGAGGGGCGGAACTAGGATTGGAATTGAAAATGAAACCTCAATCTTATTATTGCAAAAAGTAAGCAAGAGCTCTCAATAAAAACAAAGCCATGTTAAAAGAACTCAGGAGCTAACTTCAAAGAGCTACCAGTGGCCAAATCTGGGACATTTTAGCCACAAAATAACAATACTATAAATGTATTAAATTCCATAAAGTAAAGTAAATATCAATGAATTTATACTGATATAATAAATAAATGGGTGATGGGTAGATAGATCGAGGAGGGACATCTTCTCCATATAGCACAATTTGAATATGTAAATAGAGAAAGAATCCTAGAAATATAATATCATCATATTGCAGACACACTGTATAATTGTCCTAGAAGAGTATCATCGATGTATGCTAAAATCAGTTGGGGAAAGTATTATGACAAACAGGATATTTGCAAAGTTGCAAAGTAACTCCTGATAAGACACATACTAATAATTAAAAGTGAAAAACAATAATTTGGGGGGAGGGCAGAAATTTGGTAGACACCACCTTAACGAAGTTATCCAATTTAATATCATTGCTCATGAGACATATTGTCATCATATGACTGGTATGTTATAATGTACTGAAAAAGGTGCAACTAATTTCTGTGTTACTCTTTTTTAAAAATATATATTTTTTATTGATTTCAGAAAGGAAGGGAGAGGGAAAGAGAGATAGAAACATCAATGATGAGAGAATCATTGATCAGCTGCCTCCTGCACCCCCACTACTGGGTCTCTAATTGCTCTGAAGTTATTTTCTATTCAATTTGTGGCTGCAGGCCTGGAGGGGTCTGAGTTAGGACACAGGGAGCAGGGCCATTGCAGTAACTGAATGAAGCCAGGCGGTGGGGATGGAAAAAGGTCCCGGTCCAGGGATGTCTGGGAGTACAATCAACAGGTCAATAGGTCCTTGAATAACATCATTTGGTTCAATGTTGTTTCATTGTAACATTGATGAGATGGAGCAGGAACTTAACCCTTGTTTATATCAATTAGCCTAGGATAAAATTGGTTGTATACATTTCTTTTTATTTTTTAAATTTTTATTTATTGATTTGAGAAAGAGGAAGAGAGAGAGAAATTGATTTGTTCTGCTTAGTTATGCTTTTCATTGGCTGCTTCATGTATGTGCCCTGACCGGAGAAGGGACCGGCGACTTTGGCTTATTGGGAGGAGGATGCCCCGAGCACCCGGCCGGGGCCTTGTAAGAACTTTCATTTAAACCCTCAGAACCGGATGACGATGATGTTCGTGAGGACTTACTGTATGTTGGGGAAAGAAGACACCAAGAATGACTACTGGGTTTTTAATACGGACCCGTGGGTGGGTAGAACAACAAGTATCCTGCAGAGTTTGTACAGAGGGTCTCTAATTGCCCGGAGTGGTCACTGCTTCAGGAAATAAGTGAATGGCTGTGTCAGGTAGGATTATGTGAAAGGGGATAAGACATGTTTTTAAAACAAGGGACCAAAGCCCAGTAGGTCCCAAGTGAAGTGTATTAGTCTGAGCTAACCTATCTTACCGTGACAGGTGCTACTTTTATTCTTGCATTCCTCCATCCTCCCCATTGTACAGCATTGAAAACTGAGCCCCCAGTTTAAACATGACCAAGGACGCCCAGCTAGTAAACTAAGGAGGCCCAGCTGGAAACGAGCTCAAGTACCACATATAAAGCCTCTTTCCTGGGCCAGCCTCCACCCAGGCATTTTTGAGCAAAACGATGCGCATGCCCTCCTGCACTGGTAAGTTCTGTCGCACAGGCCATCACTCAGTCTGGAGTTGGGGAGTTGCCACTGCTGACCTGCCAGGGGAAGGCCTTCCTCATCGCCCCGGGAGGAAAACAGCGCCAGGTGGTGTCCCAGATGGCAGCAGCCCTCACCCGGCGACACCCTCAACCACTGATAAGGGCTCAAGTACGGCCCCGGACGCCAGTCCCTCGGCCCAGCCCTGGCACCAACACCTAAGCAATGCCGTCTTGTCAGTCAATTGTTCCTTTGCGTGGACAGCGTTACAAAGTGACTTAATATTCATTCCGCGAAGAGCGGGTCTCCACACCCCTTACACCTGCTCCCCTAACTGGATGGAAGGCGAGAGCCCCTCGGCCTCCCAGGACGCCCTCCTCCTCCCCCTCCCCAACCTCCAGGTGGCCCTTAGGATGGAGACTCAGGTACCCGCTCCCCGCCCCTACAGCCGCCGGCTCCTGCCTGACCCCGGGCGGGCCCCACCCCACCGCACCCCACCGCACTCGGGTGTTCGCGGGGCGCGTGGGAGCGCCCCCGGGGTGTGAACAACAGACTCACGAGCAGCCGCTTGTTGCTCCCGCGACATGGGGAAGTGAAAATGAAATAGACTTTTCGAGAAATGATGAAAGCAGCGCTGCCTGCCAATGAACGGCGGCGGCGAACTTCCGCACCTCCCGGCCGGGCCGCCCGCCCGCCCCCGCCCCCGCCTCCCGGTTGCACAAGCGGGAGACAAACACTGGGAGGAAGGGCGGAGGGAGGCGGGCGGAGGGCGGGCGGAGGGAGGAGGAGGGCGGGGAGCGGGCGGGCGGGCGGCGCGGCCGGCGCAGGGCGGGGGGCGGGGGGATTTCCAGCCTCGGCTCCTCGCAGTTTCCTCTCCTTGTTTTGCTTTCGATCTGGACTGTTCTCAGGCCAGCCGGGGAGTAACTTTTAGTTTTGCTCCTGCGATTATTCAACTGACGGGCTTTCATTTCCATTTCACACACCCTAGCAACCCTCAAACCTTGCGGAATTGCACTGGTAGCGTGAAAAAGCACACTGAGAGGTAACATTTTTCAGATACTAGTTGTGCCTGTGCGTGTGTGTTTTCCTGAGGGCATGTTTGTGAGGCTCGGAGGGGACGTGTGTGTGTGTGTGTGTGTGTGTGTGTGTCCGTCCAGATGGTCTGACACTGTGTTTTGCAGACGGAGAATGCTGGGGTTCATCAATATTAATACCGGTTTTTGGAGGATCCGTCGGCGCTGTGATGGAGCATTTGCTTTTAGGGGAGGCAGGTTCTGCTGCTGCTGCTGCTGCTGAGGCTGGAAGGAGGAGGAGGAGGAGGTAGAGAGGGAGGAGGAGGAGGAGGAGGTCGGTGGAGGTTTAATTTCACTTTTGGATTTGCAGATGCGGAGAGGTGGCTCCATGGACACAGACCTGCTCTGTGTGGTTCCGCGCCCCAGGTGTGGGGTGTGTGGGGGTGCAGGTCCGCTGGAGTCGGGCCTCCTTTTACAACAAAATTACCGTGTGCAAGTGTGTGCTGTGCACGGACGCCGTCGCCTCCGGATCCGCAGGCGGGGAGCGGGTCCTCGGTGCCCGGCGGCGGCGCCTCCGCAGGCAGCCTCCGGCGCCCACAAGCAGGGACCCCGGTCCGCCCGCTGCCTGCGCCCCGCGCCCGCGGGAGAGGCGCCGCCCGCCGGGGCCCGAGGAAACTTGCCGGGGCGCCCGCCCGCCGTGATCGGGGAAGGGTCGCGGGCTCCGAGCGGGTCTGGTCGCGGGGCCTGGCCGGTGAAGCCGGGCTTCCGCGGGGCCGGGCCGCCGCTCGGGAGGGACAGCGCGTCCTCCTTCCCGTCGGCCGGCGCCCGGCCCGGCCCGGCCCTGGGGTTCGGTCACGGCACTTGTCCCGGCGCGCGGGGGGCTCCGGCGGCGCGTCCCGGGAGGGCGCAGCGCCGGGGGTCATCGGCCCTGGCCGCGGCCTAGCGCCGGGCGCCTCCCGTCCCCGCAGCGCCCCGGGCGGCCTCGCGCGCTGGGCCTGCCCGGCCTCGGCTACGGAGCGGGCGAGGTGGGGGCGGGGAGCCCCGGAGGACCGAGCGGGGGTGCTCTGCTGGCACGCCCGGGGGCCCGCGTCCTCGGGGGACCTGGGGCCGCAGCAGGGTGGGGACGGGAACGCCCGCCCCGCGCCCTCCGACCCCGCGCTGGGTGCCGAGTGGCACCCGCCCGCCGCGCGCCGAACATGGTTGGTGCCGAGCCACGGCCGCCACTTCCTTTCCGCCCGCTCGGCCGGGCTCGTCCCCGGCGCTGCCCGCCGCGGCCAGTCGTGGCGCCCGCCGCCCGCAGTGCCCCGGCCCCGGCCCGGGGGTCGGCTCGGCGCGCCTTTCCAAGTTCGGAGGGTCCCCGTGTTCCCTCGTCCTCCTTCCCCGGACGCACCCGCAGCGGCCGGGTCTCCGTGCGGTGGCCGCCCTCGCCCCTCGCCCCTTCGGAGGGCAGAGGGGAAGGGGGCCGGCAGCCCGAGCCCGGCGCAGAGGCAGCGTTCCCGGCACCGGTTAGGCGCCCGGGAGGGCGGTGCAGGCGCGACCCCTGCTCATCGGCGCTCAGGGTGCCTCCTGGGCCAGACCGGAGAGGTGGCCGGCCACACACGGGCGGCTCGGCTTGCACTCGGTTTACACAGCGGAGTTGGGAACTTGGGGACATTTTACCCGCTGCCTGGCTCTCCAGTCCCCTCCCTCCCCCCTCCCTCCGCTGTGGGCAGTGCTCCCCGTCCTTGGCCAGGGAATGAGAAAACGCAGAACCTCGCTCTAGACCAGTGGCCTTCCCCACCGGCCTCCGGCTGCTCGGAGCCGGTCTGCTCTTGATGAATGGCTGGCGAGGGTGGAGGATAGTTACATTTCCTGTTGTGGATTTTCAGGAATCGCCAAGGTTGCTGTCAAGCCGGCAGTCATTTATTAGTTTTCAGACCGATTGCAAATAACGTTGGAACTTAGCAGCCTGCAGAGCTTGGTGTTCAAGGGCAGGTGCAGACAGGGGTCTGGATGGTCTTGATGTTAGACAGACGCACACTCCCTTACCAGGGCTGGAGGGCGATCCCTGTTTAACTTCATCAGGCAGCAGTTTCAGGGTTCTCTAGCTTTTTCAACCTCCAATCTATCCTTCCTCCCTCCCTCCCTCTTTTTTTTTTTTTTTTTTGAGAGGGCGGGGGTGGAGGTGTGGGGAGGGAAGGAACCCTAAAAAATCCTGGAAAAATCTATTTTTTTTAGGAAACTTCAGGAGATGGACTCTGTAGAACGTAAAGTGGCCTTTCTAAGGGGTAACCTTGAAACATCTATTGACTGATGTGGCAAAGTCCTGAATTTCACTGCAATTAGTGAGTGATTATAATTTATAACAGCCTGTTGCGTAAGAAGTTAGATTTTGGCCTCATAGATCAAAGAGTGCTTGTCTGGTATGATTTGTTACTGCTTCCTAATATTAAACATTTATATATTTCATTCTCAATGAGTTGTCTTTTTCCTGTTGACCTTGAAAAGTCAGAGATAATTCCACAGGTCTCAGACGGAATTACCTGTAAAAACGTCATCGTAATCAAGAGGAAGGGTTTGTAGTAAAATTGGGAGCAAGTTATGCTCAACAAATGGTTGTCTAAAAGTCCTGGCAGCGCTGAACTCTGGCCTCACTTTCTCTCCCTCTGCTTTCGGAAATACTGTATTAGGCAGATGCCCAATATACCACAGCTAGTTAAAGGTGTTGAAACTTAGTGGAAACTTTGAAACTTTGGATGTTTAACATTTGATGTGCAATGATAGTCTCATGTTTGCAAGGCCATTGTATTTTTATTCTTAGTATTATCGCGTGTACGCTCTGTTGTTTTTAGAGAATTTTCATGCAGTTTCCTTTTGATAGAGACCAGACCACTGAACTGTAAATGGGATATCTGGGGCATGGTTCCATTATATGCTTTATACCCAAAAGGGCTTAGAGCAGACAAAGGCCTGTATTCATTTAATAAATTTCCCTAGAACATTCACTATGCCCCCACACAGTGCTGGACTCTGTGGGTTCAACTGGGAGGAGGAAGACAACATCTGTACCCTCTAGAGAGATTGCGTTCTAGTTAGTGAGCTGTCAGTACACAACTAAAAACCAAACATAGTAATTATCATTTGGGGTCAGTGCTATGGAAGGTAATAATAATAGTTAACTGTATATCTGATATAGTGTTGCTTTGGGGAAACAGATGAGGTACTGTGTATGAAAGGAGGTTGCATCAGTTACAGTAATCTACCAATGTGGGAGGCATTAATTTATAGAATTCTATCAGATTATTATTAATTTTAAAAAAAACAGGAAGCCCTGACTACGGATTAAACACTGACTTTCTCTTATAGAATTTTCAGCAAGAAGGGATTTTGCTTATTCTGAGACTACCTAAATAATGGTAAGGGATTAAATACGGAATAACTTTTATGTACAGTATCAAAGTATCTGACAATGAAATATGGGATTGTCAGTGATTTTTTTTTTTTTTTGGTCAGAAGAAAAGTTAGATGGTAGTCATGGAGACCAATGATATGGAAATAACAGTGGTTGGACCGATGTATTTTCCCTCTTTATATCAGAGAAAGATCTTCCTAAACTCACTGTGCTTTAGTTTGAATCTTCTTCATCGTTGTCTCAGACTCAGTTCACTAGCTGTTATTACAGGTATGCCTTAACTCAGTGGTCGGCAAACTCATTAGTCAACAGAGCCAAAGATCAACCGTACAACGATTGAAATTTCTTTGGAGAGCCGAAAACGAC
The DNA here is from genome assembly GCF_027574615.1 of Eptesicus fuscus. Taxonomy (NCBI): domain Eukaryota; kingdom Metazoa; phylum Chordata; class Mammalia; order Chiroptera; family Vespertilionidae; genus Eptesicus; species Eptesicus fuscus. The sequence continues at coordinate 96,465,491 of NC_072480.1, forward strand.
TTCTGCGCATGGGCCACGAAGTTTCAATTGCACTGTACGTGCGCGCCCGCACGTGGTATTTTGTGGAAGAGCTACACTCAAGGGGCCAAAGAGCCGCATGTGGCTCGCGAGCCGCAGTTTGCCGACCACTGCCTCAACTGATTTTAGTATTTTGTTACGACATCTTTAAAGGGACTCAGTTAACTTGTATTTATTGAATGCTTATTATGTGCCCAACACTGTACATGTGAAAGTAATGTGAAACATGTAAAATGTTCTAGGGACATTTATATGTGAAAATAAAAGAACAGATAGTATATATTTATAATATGTAGCATAAAAATACATAAGTAGTATACAAAAATAGTATACATTGCTATGAAATGCCAGTTATTATTAATAATAAAGTCATTTCTTTCACCTGTATGGGACACCATGTTCCTGCCCACACAGGGGTCAGAGGTCAGGGCTTTCTGCCTGCCCCATTTGTGCCCTGGGTTTGGCCCTGGGTGTGGGTGATCAGTATTTGCCCCAGGCATGGTGGTCGTCCTGGTGGGAATGGGAGTGAGAAGGTTTGATAAAATCTTGATTTTTCAGAAAACAGCAGTAAATTACCTACAGGGCCCACAGTGAAGTCTGAAGCCAGTACTTTATGGAAGGCACCCGAGGCAACGCACCGCCCCGCAGGCAGTGAAGGCCGCAGGCTCCCGTTGCCGAGTTGTAACCGTCCCAGGACTGGGCCCGGCCTCACGGGACGTGCAGGAGGCCCTGGTTGCTAGCATTTTACCTCCCGTGATCCCTTTAAAATGATTTCCCCGCTCACCAGGCCCATCTTTTGACAAATTGTCTCTGAAACAAATTGTGTTTCGTCGGGGAGACTTCATATGCCCGTTTTTGTTACTCAGAAACACAAGGACTCCACTCGGAAGTCCTGGTTGATTCGAGAGAACCGGAATCATCAAATCTAGTGGATCTCCTTCCAGGCAAAACGTGATGTGCTGGGCAGCCTGGGACGCGGGTTTCTGCCTGAGCGTGTCATCCGGTGAGGCTTCCTGAGGTTTTGGTTATTCTGAGACGCCATAAATAATGGTGAGGGATGAAACGAGGAATAACTTCTATTCGCCCAGCTTCCTCCCACTGCCATCAGGGACTGAGTTCTGCTTGGGATCCAGGGACCCCAGGACATGAACTATGCCAACTTTGTGCCCTTATTTCATTTATTTATTAAATGTTTGTGACAGCCAGCCGTGTCCAGGGCTCTTGTGTAGTTGGGGGTGGGTACATGAAGTCGAAGTTCAGAGGCCTGGAGTTGTTTTTCAGCTCTCAGTAACTTGCCAGTCACTTCCTCTTTCTGGACCTTAGTTTTCCCATCTGTAAATTGGGCCTGCATAGTTCTGTCATCTTTGGACGGGACTGTGTGTCTCAGAATCACCCAGGAGGAGGGGGCCTTTAGGAATCACACAGGAACCTTCCGATTTGCAACTATCTACAGCCCCTTCCTCTCCAGCCCTAGGGAACACCCCGCTTCCCCCCAGGAAGCCTCTGGCAGTCACGGGGATGTCCTGAGTCCCCCAGCCCTGTGGTGTGTGGGCCAGAGCAAAGTGGAGAGGCGCTGAATCCAGGATCTCCTCCCCGAGCCAAGCCTTTTTTATTTTTTCATTGGCTCAGGGGCTGTGCTATGGAGGAAGGTAAGCAGATGGAACCTGTTATCCACATTTCAGACGGTGCTTGGAATAGGGAATCTGTGGCCGCTCCCTGTTGGCTCTGCCCATGTTGACCTTGCTTTTCACATAAAAATGGCAGTATTGTTGTGGTGGTGAAAGTTTGAATTTTCCATTCCGAAGAGGCCAGAGGACTTGGTCTCTTTGTCTAGAAAGGACATAACGAGTTAGGGCTTTGTTTTGTTTGTTTCTGTTTTGGCTCACATTCCTCTTTTTACTTAGTAGTTAGTGTCAATAAGCAAGAAAGAAGGAGAGTTGAGCACAAACATCTCTGTCTCGTGCCCTGTGCACATGCCTGTAGTCCCTGTTTTTATGAGAAACAGAAGGCTGTGCGGTTCTTTCTGATGATGAGTCTCAGCATTTTTATCTCAAGGGCAAGACCAATTTAGTTCAATGAAATACCCCCCCCTTTTTTTTTTAGGATTTTGCATGATAAAAGCCTGTCCAGCTTTCATTAACAAACATTTTTGAGAGTTAACTACTTGCTGTGTAATTTTCACAAATAATTTCTTTTCAGCAGACTTAGCCGTCTATGGCTATCTGTGTAGTAGCATTTGATACTCACCAATGTGATCAAGGGAAAGATGAGTTCCAATTTAATTTGTTCTTGAGATTATGAATGTCAGGTTTTTGTAGGATCCAAAGAAATACTTTATAGATAGAATACACTGTCCTGGCCCTATAAGCTTAGAATCCTAATCTTCCCCACCCCTAATTATATAGATTTCAGAGAGGAAGGGAGAGGGGGAGAGAGATAGAGATAAAAACATCAACGATGAGAGAAAATTATTGATCAGCTGCCTCCTGTACATCCCCTACTGGGGATGGAGCCCGAAACCCAGGCATGTGCCCTGGCCAGAATCGAACCTTGACCTCCTGGTTCATAGGTTGATGCGCAACCACTGAGCCACACCAGCTGGGCAAGAATCCGCATTTCATGAGATTGACATTTCGAGTGAGAAGGAACTGCATACAAACTGCCTTGTTTCAGGTAGTATCTAGCGTGTTATTTTTAAAGAGAGCTTTTTTGTTGTTGTTCTTCTCCTTACCCTAGAATTATTGGAGACGATGAGAAAATGACAGTGGTGAGAAGGGTGTCCTCACACCTAGGAAGGTGTTAGTGGGTGTGTGGAGTGGTGGACTCACAGTGGGAAGGGAACCGAATGGGTGACCGTTGGGGGATGAGGTGATGAAAAGGTAGAGAATAGAACTGTGCCTCCTGAATTCTTGAGCGGGAAAGAGAGAAGGAATCGGGCAGGTATATTTTTGTCTTGCCACGTATGTCATTGAAAGCATTTTGTAGGTGGTGGGAGCAAATTGGTAGTTAATGGATTGTAACGCAAGGGCAAGTTGAAATACTGGAGAACTCCCCACTTCTGACGGTGGAGGTGGGCCTCTTTAACTGTGGGATGATGACATCTGATGGGAAAATGGCTAGGCACCGGCCAGCTGGTCACAGGTAAGCAGGAGGCTCTGCGTGGCTGTCACTGGGGCATGGCTGAAGCCACCATCAAGGTAGTGTTAGAGCTGGAGAGGATGGAGGAATTGCTCTCCCAACCGGAGGCCTCAGTCTCTCCCGAAATTGCCCTTGAAGGCAGCCATGGACCCTGAGAGGAAGGTGCATGTTGATAGAATAGATCAGAAATGCTGCACCAGCTCTCGTAAGTCCTCCTCTCTTCCCTCATGCTGGTCTTCCTGCTGCTGTTCCATTTTTGTCGGGTTGTAGGAGGTGACTAGGGAATTGGGAACGTAGAACGAAAGGGCCAATCCTGTGCTTCCCTGCAGGGTAGAGGGCACACGTTAGCATTGAACTGTGAGTGCCATGACCGGGTCCTGCAGGTCACTGGTTTTGAAACTAGAAGCACTCCATCACTCCATGTTGTAGTTGGACTTGTACATTGAAATTAACGTTCTGGGATTCCATTGAGTGGTATATACTCAAAGTCTTACAAATGTTAAACTTTCTGTTCTAGTAATTCCAGTTCTAGGAACTTCACTCACATGAAGTAACCAGAGATGGAACAAAGATTAGGGACAAGGATGTTTGTTGCACTAGTTTTTGTTATAGTGGAAACTTGGAAACAACCTAAATACCCAACAACAGGAACACATTTAAATGAAATACGGCACAGCCAGACCATGAGTATAGAGAGCTTATTAACTTTGTGTTTTAGCATTTAACGATGGGAAAATGTTTGTGTTAGATGTTGAGTGGAGAAAAAGGGGATATTCAATTGTGACCTTAGTTTTACTTTAAAAATGCTCGTATATTTGTATACACATCATTAAACAAACAAACAAAAAAAAACAAAACACCTGGAGGGAGACATTTGCATGGTGGGATTATAGGTGTTTAACTTTCTCCCATCCTTGAAACACTTGTATTTTCCACATTGAATACAACAGCACAATTACTTTAAAAAAAATAAATTTTTATTGCTTTTTTACAGAGAGGAAGGGAGAGGGATAGAGAGCTAGAACATCAATGAGAGAGAAACATCGATCAGCTGCCTCCTGCACACCTCCTACTGGGGATGTGCCCACAGCGAAGGTACATGCCCTTGACCGGAATCGAACCTGGGACCTTTCATTCTGCAGGCTGACGCTCTATCCACTGAGCCAAACCGGTTAGGGCAGCACAGTTACTTTCTTAAGCAGAAAAATATCCTCAAGACAACTCTCAGGTGTGCATCTGACCTCACCTCGGGTAAATGGCAGATTGGGGCGAGGGAGCTGGATGTGTCTGACGAGGATATTGTGCGTGGACTGGGCCGTCCTCGAGCTCTCTCTCCTTTGACGTGTGGAGCCAGGCTCTGGCATCAGGGCTTTCCCAGCCGGGGACACGAAAAGGTCCCGCACAGCTCCTGCTGCCTCATGATCCTCAGGTCGGAGGATCCTTGGTGAGGTTGGGTCAGGAACTGTGAAGGGCCTGGGGTGTTGCGATATGGCCTTTTTATATGTGAATACTGCGGACCCAGGACATTGGGGTAGGAGAAAAGAGTTCTTTCCTGATCTTTACAACCAGGTCAGCAGCCGGAGTGATGTTGCCACCCTGGTCCCCAGACCTAGACCCTCTGGAAGCTGATGGAACGTGGGCGTGGGTTGTACTCTGTAGGTTCTCATCCTGACCTTTTGGAATAGAAGGCTTTTACGAACTAGCGGTGTCCCTAAGGTCTGGGCGTCATCTCTTTGGAAATGGACATGCGTAGAGAGTTGGGTCTCCCTGGCACTGTGGGGACCTAGTCCAGGCTGTGCCCATTTGTCCCTCTGGAGGAGATAAGAGAGGTGCAACTATGTTTTTGGATCAGAGCAATTAGTGTAGACAAATGGCTGCAGATCCAAGTCTTGTGTCTTGTGAGGAGTAAGTGTTCCCAGAGGCAGTGAGTGCAGACATTCCCTATCTTTCTATCACTTACGTTCCTGGGCCACTGGAGCGCGAAGGAATCCAGGGACGTCTTATCCCGTCCCTCCAACCTCTACACGTCTCCCACTGGAGGAGGACTGAGTGTGACTCAATCAAAGTGACCTCTGGCTTTTTTTTTTTATAACTGAAGAACCCTCTAAACTTGTAATGTTTGTCTGAAAAAAGTGTTTAGAATAGCTTTGATCCTTTAGAGCTACCGGAGACATTTTTGGATTGTTATGAACTAAGGTTAGGCGTAGCTGTTAGGAGTTGAGAGGCAGAATGCCAAAGCACAGCCAAGACAGAAGAGAAAGTATTGATGAGGACAACACTGTCCCATAGAAATACGATTTCTAACTTTTTTAGTAGCAGTGTTAGAAAAGCAAAGAGAAGTAGCTGAAATTAATTTAATCGTGTTTTATGTTACCCAACATATCCGAAATATTATCCTCTCAGCACGTAATGAATATAAAGACTTCCATGAGACAATTTATGCTCTTTTTTTTCCCCCTTCATTCTGAATCTTCAAAATCCAATGTGTCTTGTATGCCCACGCACATCTTAATTCAGCCTGGGCACACATCAAGAGCGGAATAGCCACGTGGCTGGTGGCTGCCATCGTAGACCGTGCGGGATTAGCAGATGCAGCAAGGTGTGAAGAGAAGTATGGGGAGAAGTTGTCACACGGACCGACGGGCGGGAACCCAACCTAGAAGGACAGAAGGAGAGTCGAGTTAAAGGGGTTGTTTTGGTTATAACTGTGCCTGCATCTCCCTGTGCCTCCACCGACAAGCCGTGGCTGTCTCGTCAGCCTTAAGTAATAAAATGCTTCGAATTTCTCCAGAAGCAAAGCGCCGTGTGTGCCATTCCTATGGTGATCCGTCACGAGCGCCTTGAGTCTCTCCTAGCCTCTTGAACTGTTACGACACCCTTGACTCCTCGGGTTTTTCCACGTATAACACCTACAGGGCAAGTTACTTGAGAGCTAGGATCGCGTTGGGTTTCTTTACATTCCCTCCGTGCTTGATACCAGTAAGAACTAGATAAATATTTGTGGATTTGATTCTGAGCTGTAAGCAAAGGTTAGCTGAGGCGGCTGACTTCCAGCTTGGAATGGTTGGCACGGATCTTCTTGTGGTGGAGCCTAGTGGTACATGCGTTGAGCACATGGATGTTGGTATGTGTCGTTTTGTGTTAGGGATTTCAGTATCCGCAGGGTGAAAAATTGTTCGTTTTTTTTTTTCTTGTGTACCTAGGCCTTTAAGAAGTCTTTACCAGTCTATTCCTTTGACATTTAAGTTCCAAGGATACTAATACCTTCTTGTACATAAATAAGCTATGTTTGCTGATAAACTGGAGCTAAACATTTGGGAGCTACTGCTGTCTTGGTGGGTTCGTTAGTTATTAACAGTAACATTGTTATTAACAAACTAGAGGCCCAGTGCACGAATTCGTGCATGGGTGGGGTCCAGCCGGCCCGGCCCCAGTTGGCGGATCAGGGCAGGCCTTTTGGGAGGAGGAGACAGTGGGAGGTTGGCCGGCCAGCCCCCCACCCAATCAAGCCGGTTCTCTGGCCTCAGTGGGTGTCATAGCGACCAGTCGTTCTGGTCCATATGGCGTTCCGGTTGCTGGCTTTTTAGATATAGATACTCAGCCCCGTAGCATCTAGGCAGTGAAATTCTTTTGAAATCAAATACAGTATTTCACAGTTGCCTTCATTTGTTCTCTTGGACTGTAATTCTTGGGTAGAAGCAACAGACTTATCCACAGAGCCAAGGCAATTTATTTTGACTGAAGCCCACGTAAGAACTGCTTAGGTAGCATTTCTCTGCGAGATTCAATACGACCTTCACTGAATCATGTTAGCAGGGCCAGCAGCTAGAAAAATAAAGACTAAACCAAACCTTCAGCAAAAAAAATCCCAGCTGCTCAGTGGCTCAGAGCGTGCATGATTGCTTTCTTCCAATGAAAACACTGTAGAGTAGATTTAAGTGAATTCTGCTGGGTTTGGGGATTTGCAACTGACGGAACAGGAAAGTACAATCTTACCTTAAAACAGTAATCTTGAAAGTAAATCTTTATAGACTCTTCAAAGATTTTGTTTGTGTGGAAAAACTTAACTCATAGGCATGGTTTCCCTGACCTTTAAGGCTAATGTCCTCAGGGTAGAAGGAGGGTAGAGAATTAGACTTGAGGTGTCGTCCCAAGAGGACGCCCTGAGCATGTGGGGTGTTCTGGGGACTCCCAAGGACCCACACAGATGGCCTGCACCCCTTCTCCCCGTTGCTAGAATGAAAGTGGGAACTTGGGGGGGTCTGGGAGGCCCCAGTGGGGAATGTAGATGAACTGTTATTTCCATTTTGGGGTGTGGTCATACTGCTATTGGAGAAGTCAGGGTGAATTTAAAATATTACTGGAGAGAATTTGCCTCTCTCACAGGTGCTTTTAATACATTAAGACTTTTTTTTTTCTTCAAAGATAGGTTGCAATTTGGGAGATGGGGTCACTCAGCTGGACTTTTGATCATTCATTCAGTCAGTCATTTAACAGGCATTTATTCCAGGCTAACTGCACGTAGAAGGAGGTATTAACAGGTAAAGAAGCAATCATCTTGGCTTTGAGTTAGCTACTAGAGGATCTGCATTGCTGCTAGTCAGGAGCCTGATTTATGCTAATAAATAGAAAGCAAGATAAAACCGAACCTAGCAGCTGGGAACTGTGACCACCGCTCCAGAAGTGATTCTAGGTATCTGTGTTCCAGGGTTCTTCCCGAGGCCACAGGGCTTGTCGGGCTAGCAACAGTGCTAACGCGATGCATTGTTGGCCAACTGTATACATTTTCTTTCTAAAAGGCAGATTCTTAGCAAATCAAAGCACCGGCATAAAATAAAACAACACGCCGTTTTGTTGTTGTTGTTGTTGCTGTTTTTCTCAGTTGGGCAGGTAGACTTCAGCTGCGGTCTGGTGTCCTTGTCATTCAGGAAAACCATGTGGGTCAGCCCTGATGGTGGTCTGGGTCCCTTCCCCTCGGGGCAGACACTGTACCCAGCAGGCCAGTGCGCTAATGAGGGCTGTACCATGCTCACCCCCCCCCCCCCCGGGGCGGTGCCCGCAGAGGCTTTCTCTCAGATGGTTGGCGATGACATCACCATGAAGGGGAAATGGGCCCTTATTTAATTTAGAAAACCCGTCCCTAATTCATATTCTCTCTCTCTGTCTGTTTGGCCAGTGAATGCTTCAAGTTGCCTGGAATGGAAGGATAATTATTGTCCATAGCAGGACTGAAGGAAACAGTGGCAGCAAGTGGTGAATTCACAGGCACATGTCGAGTGCTTTTGTTGTGGTGGTAAAAGTTACATAACAGACAGCTTAGCATGACAGTCATCTTTATACCATCCAGGGGCGATCAGTGCACTGACAAAGTTATGCAGCCCTCCGCACCATCCATCTCCAGAACTTTTCCATCATCTCAAACAGAAACTCTGTACATGCATGAACAAGAATCCCGCCTCCCTCAGCCCCCGGCAACCACCCTTCTGCTCTCTTTCTCTATGCATTCGACTAGGAACCACATGTAAGTGGAATCACACAATATTTGTCCTTTTCTGACTGGCTTATTCCACTTGCCCGAATGTTTTCCAGCTTCATCCATGTTGTAGCATGTGTCAAAGCCTCATTATTTTTGAGACAATAATATTTCACCATTTTCTTTATCCATTCATCTGTTGATGGGCACTTGGGTTGTTATTATCATCTGGCTATTGTGAATCATGCTGTAGTTAACGTTAGTGTCAAAGTATCTGTTTGAGTCCCTGCTTGCAGTTCTTTTAATCCAGTGGATCATATGGTAATTCTACGTGTAGTATGTTGAGGAATCCCCAAACTGGTTTCCACAGTGGCTGTACCAGTTACATTCCCATCAGTAATGCTCCATATTCTCGCCACAACTTGTTATTTCCTCAAGGTGATACCTCATTGTGATTTTTATTTTTATTTCTCTAAGAGCCAGTGATATTGAGCATCTTTTCATTTGCGTCTTGGCAGTTATATGTCTTTGGAGAAATGTCTATTCCAGTTCTTTGTCCATTTTTGAATTTAGTATTTGGGTTCTTGGTTGTTGAGTTGTAGGACTGAGTCATTCTTTTTGTGGGTTCCAAAATGACATGCTGGTGTGGCCTGGAAAACGGACAGTTCTCCCGCATTACAGTATATGAAGCGTGCGGCTCAAAACCATGGTTACAATTTTGAGATATGGTAAGGCTGACAGAGCACTGCAGAGGGGTTAGATGGTACTGCAGGAAGGAAGTCAGCGTGGGAGGGAAAATGGGAAGTCACAGAATATCAGAACTGGACGTTTCCTTAGAGGTTATCGTCAGCTCCTCCATTTCTTCAGCTGGAGAAATCAGGTATCCGGCCCGCGGTCACGGGTCCAGAGTACGTGCCCGGTATGTGTTGTTGAGCTAACTCTGTAGTAAAGGATTAATTTTTTTCTGTTCTGATTGATTTTTTTCCTAAAGTTTTTAGCAGTGCTTGAATATGGGAGTGAATTAATTATAACAGCTGCTCACCTGGTTCCTTCAACACCCGGGGCTCATGGAAGACACTCCAGGCTTGATCACTTTTGTGGTGTTAGAATACAGTGAGTAAAAATGGCCTCCATGGCCTCTGGGGTCAGGAGAATTTACACGTAATACGTTCAGTAATAGTTCAGTACTGTTACATGAGTGGATGCAAAACATTTATTGCTGTAAAAACAGATCTGTTAATTGAAATCAATAGAAGCACTTGTGTATTTTTTGTGAATTATCAACAGAATGAGAAACCATTTATCTGCTTTGATAAGAGCTGTGGTAGATGAAGAAATTCAGTGAACTATCACAGCTTCCCAGTAGCGAATTGATTATTGCTTTACTGCACAGTCTTCTCAACTTTTTCATTTCACTCAATCCTTTTGAAAAGTTGGTCTTTACTGAATAATACAGCCCGGCCAGATAGCATGGGTTCTAACTAAGAGTGAGTTATAAGTAATTGGGAAGGAGGTACATATTGTCTGTGTTTGATAGAAGGCAGTATGGTAGGAGGAATTACAAAAACGTGTATTCCCTTCAGGCTCGGGGCCAAAGCTTGAAAAAAGATCCTTAAAATTGGCCTCAAGTACAGGTAAGAGAATGACGAAATTAAGCTGAAGACTTCTTCCTGCGAACAAATATATATATATATATTTTCAAATATATCTTTATTGATTTCAGAGAGGAAGGGAGAGAGAGATAGAAACATCAATGATGAGAGAGATCGGCTGCCTCCTGCACGCCCCCACAGGGGATCAAGCCCGAAACCTGAGCAGGTGCCCTGACCGGGATGTAACTGTGGCCTCCTGGTCCACAGGTCGATGCTCAGCCACTGAGTCACGCCGGCCCAGGCTGCAAACAAATATTTTAAAGAAGACTCTCAGGAGGATTAATCCCTTCTGCAGACATTGTTGAGCTGCTGTGGGTGAAGCCTGGGCTGTGGAGATGGAAAGTTGAACATCTCCTGTTCTCCTACCGCTTAGCTAGACGGGCAGGCAGGTAAAGACTCATCTGTAGACAGAGAGAGAATGAAACATGTGCTTAATAGAAGCACCGCAAGGAAAAGGCTGCGGGAGGGGAGGGGAAGGAGGGGTATCTGTGACCAGAGAAATGGGGATGCGCCACCCACCATGAGAAGGAGCGAGCGTCCCTCGGGGCCAGCGGGGTGAGCCCGGCATCTTCTGTTGAAAGAACAGCGGGAGCAGAGGGTGAAGGGGTGACAACCCCTTCCTCTCTGGGGCAGGGAGAGCTCTGGTGCGGCGGGAGCAGTGTCAGAGGGGGTTCCTGGTGGCCCCCCAACTTCCTTCCGGGCACATGACCCTGTGTTTACCAGCAAGGAAGGCCTTGGTGCTGAGGGTGGAGCAGGCTTGGGGAGGAGCTGGTTCCTGCGGCTTGGAACCTTCCCCCCTTACCTTTTAGAACAGGGTTGCTGATGGCTGTCAGCAGGTGGGGGTGGCAGAGCTGTGTTAGGGGGAGCTGTCGGGGTGTGCCTTGTCTCGCAGGGGCACGATGGCTGAGCTGTGATGATAACCAGGCCTGGCCTGGCCGGGCTTTCACACGTTCCTGAGAGGAAGTGATGCGCAGGCACAGCAGTGTTTTCGTCCTCTCCTGGGTTGGTTTGTGTTTGGATTTGGTTCATAGGGGGAAGTGATCACGAACAGGTTTGCAGTTCTCAAGTGAGGTGGCGATGGGGACCGCTGTCTTGAATCCCGAGGAGAAACCCCAGTCAGGGAGCCAGGAGACTGGCACGGAGCCCCGCAGCCACGCCTTCGCACAGCAGGCACTTAGGACAGGGCGTCCTGGTGGCTCCGGTCTTGGGGCATCTCGGCCTGTGGGGTGCGGAGGCTCCTCCCTGCCCGGCAGGGGGCGCGCTTGGCAGCTTCTCGGAGTGACCCCCTGGGAGGGCTGGTGTGCGGAGCCTTCGGGTCACGCCTAAGCTACAGGGACTCAGGAAGCCCAGGGCAGCCGGGGGCAGCCCCAGGGCTGAGAACGCCGCCCCCTCGGTGCGGGGGCTGTAATACGTGGCCATCTGGCCGCGCTGGTCGCATTCATTGGGTATTTGCTGGGCTCTTCACTTCATGGTAGGGATACGGTTTGAAGGCCTGATTCAAAGGCCCTGCATGGTTCTTTGCTGTGTTTCAATATATCACGCTGTACACCTGTGACCAGTGACTGCCTTTTGGACCCCGTTACACGTTCCGGAGCGCCCGCTCCTTATGTGAGGGCTCGGCAGTGCCCAGGACTCAGTGCGTGCTGGCTGAGTTACGTTCTGATGACGGACCGCGTCCTCCATTTGTTGTGCCCTGTCCAGACATAGACCCATCCGTGTGCCTTGGAGCCAACAGGGCCCACGCGCTGTGTTTGCCAGGGAGGGGCAGGGCCAGAGAGCAGGTGGAGGCTCATGGGCCAGGCTTGGTGAGCCCTGGGCTGCCACCAGCACCGGCCGCCTGTGGAGGGGCAAGGACAGGTGGCTCTCGGTGGTTAGCAAGTCCCAGTCAGGCTGTGTCTCTGCCACACGCAACCATTTCCCAGGGGCACAGCTGCTGGTGTTACTAACAAGTAGCTCACACGCCTCCACACCCCCTCCCGCGCCCTGTGGTGCTCTTACTTCTGTTTGGAAGGTCTTTCCTTCTCATCCACCTGAGGATCTCTTACCTTTCCAGGGCCGGTTCACATGCCCCCTCTTCTTTGAAGTCTTCCAGAATTCTCACTCTCCTTGGGCTTTTATATAATAGTATAGTTACCCCCCCCTTCCCCCGAAATTCCTTCCAAAAATCCCCCTGTATAAAACCCAGGTTCGCATGCATTGGGAGGCTAATGAAATGGTGGGGGTGAGTCTGATGCAGAGAACGAACCCAGAACCAGTTGTGTGGAGCGCCTTTGTTCAGGGTGCTTGGGGTGCATTGAGCCATAAAGTGCGTTGTTGGAGTTTTATCCCCCTCCGTGTGTGCCTCCAGTGTCAGCTTCAGGACACGGCACCTTGTGTCTGAGCGGCTGTTCACCGCCCGGCAGACCTTGGAGGAGAGAGTTCACGTCCCCATCCTTGTACCCCTCCCCCTGAGTTCTTCCCAGTGCTTGGCACAGTACTTAGCTCAACAAGATGTTTTTTAAAATATCCTCACCCAAGGGTATTTTCCCATTGATTTTTAGAGAAAGTGGAAAAGAGAGGGAAAGACAGAGAGAAACATCGATGTGAGAGAAACATGTCAATTGGTTGCCTCCCGCACGAGCCCCAACCAGGGTCCGGGCCGGGGAGGAGCCTGCCACCGAGGTGCCTGCCCTTGACTGGAATCGAACCCGGGACCCTTTGGTCCACAGGCTGATGCTCTATCCACTGAGCCAAACTGCCTAGGGCTCAACAAGATTTTTTGAATGAGATAGTGAAAACGTATAATTCAAAAGTTTGTTCTTATCCTTAGCTTGATTCACCTGGGAAATGTCTGGACAGAAGTACATTTATTCTTTCCTTGGTTGCATGTTTTTTGCAATCATTTCCCCTTGCTTGTTTATCATAATAAGTCAGGCAAGGCGTCCTCAAACTACGGCCCTCGGGCCACATGCGGGTGTTTTTGCCGTTTTGTTTTTTTACTTCAAAATAAGATATGTGCAGTGTGCATAGGCATTTGTTCATAGTTTTTTTTAAACTATAGTCCGGCCCTCCAACGGTCTGAGGGACAGTGAAGTGGCCCCCTGTTTAAAAAGTTTGAGGATCCCTGTAATAAGTTGTATCCATCACAACATACAGTTCGTATCTCTGCCTTTTCTCCACCATACCCCGCCCCCAGTGGGTACTATGGGAGACATCCACCCCCCTCCTTAATAATTACTGCATATGATGGGCAAGGTACCGTGCTTGATGTTTTGGGAAGTTTAAAGATGAATAAGATGGGATTCCTGCTCGCAAGGACTTTGCACAGAGATATGCTCTGAGCTTCGGTTGTTTGAAGGTGGAAGGCATCAGAGGCACGAGAAGTCAGACGGGATGGGGCGGGGAACCCAGCGTCTGCTCAGCGGGTGTGGTGGGGCCCCTGGAGGATTTTGAATCGGGTGACTGCGATGTTTGGGAAGATGAACCCGGCCAGCAGGATGCAGAGTGGGGACGAGGCTCATATTCCGGGAGGTGGCCGTGGGCACCCTCCTCCTCCTCGGCCTGGAGCCTGGGCGGCCCGCTCCGTCATTCGGTGCAGCACGGCTCTCCTATTTGACGTTTCCTCGTGGAAGTCGTCGGGGAGACCAAAGCCGTCGTCTCCCACTTTCCCTCCTCACACACCCTGCCCTTCAGGTCTCTCACGGGAGCGTTGCCAGGTTGTTATGAAGGTGTCTTTAGAGACGAGGAGACTACGATGTGGAGGAGATGAGAGGTGGTGAGTGGGGAGGTTGGAGACCAGGTGTGCTGGACACCAAGCCTGAGCTCTCTCCAGCACCGTCTGCTTCAACAGGGACGGGGGAGGAAAGGAAACTGTGGTCCAGAAAGGGCTGGCAGAGGGGGTGGGGGCGGGGGGGGGGGATAGTGAGAATACAGTGGGCGCCAAATCCAGTGTCCAGGTACTGTCGGAACTAGTTTAGCCGCGGGACGTACCTTCTAAGAGTATTTGAAGACGGTTGTGCGGTGTGCGGAGGAGAGACACGGGCCTTGCCTCAGACGTGTTCCTGTGCTCGGGGTGGGTAGCAGTGTTCGCTCTTTTCCGGTTGGACTTCTTTGCCTAAGTGTCTAGTTTGTGTGTTGGATTTCGGCCTGATTTGCATATAGAGAGTTGAATTGGATGCTGAGTAATAATAACAACAGGAATCTTCCGTAGCCCTTTTTTTTTTGAGAGGTTCCTGGCAGAGGGGACTCAGAGGAAATCCCCAAAGGATCAGTGGCGGCAGCAGCAGGAAGGCGGCTTCGGGCACGGCCTGTGGCTCCCTCACTCTCGCCGGGGAAAAGCCAGGCAGTCCCCTTCCCGGTCAGCCTTCCTCCGAGCACGTCCTCCCCAGGCGGCCGTCTTCGGGGGGAGGCAGAAGGCGCCCGTCGTGGGTTTGAAAGCAGACGGCAGCACACAGTCTGGTCATTTTATGCAACAGGCTTTCCTGGCAGGTGCCCGTGTGCTGGCCCTCCTCACAGTCTGTGCCCTTTGACGTTTCAAACTCAAGCCCTGAAGGCATGGCCCCCGCCTCTCTCCCTGTCCCCTCGTCTTCTCGTCCCCTCGTCTTCTCGGTGTTCCTGGCGGACAGTCGCACCCTTTGCAGGCCTGAGGGTGTGGACAGGAGGTGGGAGGGATGCAGCGACTTGGGTGACATGCACGACGCAGGCGATTCAGGTCCTGCCCTCCGCGCACACGCACCGTCCTGTTTACCGTTCCCCACGCTCCCCCGGCTCCCCGGCGTCCTTGAGGACGAAGGCGACTTCTCCGGCGTTCAGACTGCCGGCTTGGATGGGTGGTCCAGGGATGCCCACCTCTTCGTGGGAAGAGGGGCAGGTTGACGTGACCCCTCCCTCCACTCCGCCGGGAGGCTGGGCCTTTCCGCCTTGGCTGTACTCTGGACCGGCCCAGGCGGTGCTCGGAGGACATGCTGATTCAGGGAGAGCCGGGCCGCTCCCTCTCCCGTTTTCCATCTGGGAAGGCTGGAACCTGCCGTGGGAGCCCGGGCCCATATGCTTTGAAATCTGTGCGTGGTTCTTGCTTTGCTGAATTGCAGAATCCGATGCCATCCAGGTCCTGGGGTCCCAGCATGATTTCAAATGTATGAAATGTGTTTAAAAGCCAGTCCACCCTTTTAGGTTCTTACTACCTTCCATGAAGTCTTCTAGAAAATACTCCTTTAAAAGGCGATGGAGTAAAAAAAAAAAAATGCTGTTAGATTTT
Organism: Eptesicus fuscus; assembly: GCF_027574615.1. Lineage (NCBI taxonomy): Eukaryota > Metazoa > Chordata > Mammalia > Chiroptera > Vespertilionidae > Eptesicus > Eptesicus fuscus. The sequence continues at coordinate 96,481,008 of NC_072480.1, forward strand.
CATAACTGAAGTATATCTGGAAAGTAATTTATCTGTGCAACTTCCTAAGGCGTTCTCATCTTGTTTTTTTTTTATAAGACAGAATATTACATTTGTAATATTACAACATACTGAATGATCATTGAATACCTTTTTTTTTTTTTTTAAGAAAACATGCATCACACAGGATTGCTTGGGGAACATTCCTAGAAGGGGTACGGCTGGGTCAAAGGATGCCATCTAACACCTTCGACACCTGTCTCCCAGCTGCTGTCTGGGAAGGTTGTACTTGCTTATACTCCATAGCACCTGTGAGATAGAAGGCACCCCCCCCCCCCCCCAGCTCTTTGACCCTCATCTAACCTCGCAAAGCCCCATGGGAACAGAGAGGGCCAGTAACCTGCCCGAGGTCACACTGCTAAGTGCTGGCGCTGGGATTTGGCCCCACAGCTGGCTGCACAGCCCCACTGTCGCCTTCTCTGCTGTCACTCCCATGCCGCCGCCGGTCTGAGGAAATGGACCCAGACTCTTTCCTCCTTCTGGGAGACCCTGGGGATGGGCTTGACCTCTTTAACCCTCCTTCTCGTTTCATCCGATGGGGGCAGCGGATTTTCCGGAGGCACAGCCTTAGGTCTCTGCATTCCTTAGGCAACTCGGAAAGTGTTCTCCGACAAGCACGGTCCCTTTGCCTGGTCCCGTCCTGCTGGCTGCGGGCTAGGCAGGGGAGGGGACAGCGTGACATCATTTATCTTTAAGACTCTCCCTGCCTCAGTCCCTGAGGTGTTGCTGGGACCCAGGCCTGGTCAGGGTCTCCCGGGGTCAGGGGGTCAAATAGAGGTGTGGAGACTTAACAGAGCTTTGCTTAGGAATTTCAGCTTTTAAACCCATGCTTATCTTCGCTGCTGAAATCACTAAAAAAAAAAAAAAAAATAGTGTTTTCATCAGTGCAGCCCTGAGGTCACACAGGGTCAGAAGACTTCCGCTTTTAGGAAAAGCCCCAGACAGCTCGCTTAGCTCCTAGTTCCATCCTCGGCGGTGGGGCGTTTGCACTGTGAGCTTCCCCTCCCCCAGAACAAAGACCCCGCCAGCAGAAGGTGTGTTGGGAAATGCCCCTGCACGTCCGCATGTCCCGTCAGCAGGCCCGGGGACTTTGACACTCGTGTTCCCCGAAATGTTCGGAACACGCGTTCCCAACACGAGGAAGCGCCGGCCAGAACCGGGGCGCTGTCCAAGGAGAGCTTGGAAACGCGCCAGTTTTCTCGCACGTTCCTGTGTGAGGACCCGGAGGGCACGCTCTGTCCCCGGGAGGTGCCGGCCTGTTCGCGGACACCTGCTCTCAGATAACGGAGCTCCCGGGTGGGCGGGCGGGCGGGCGGAGAGTCGGCTCTGGCGCAGACCCAGCCGCAGCTTCCTGCTCTTAAGGCAGGACAAGTCGTACCCACCTGACGGGGCGATTGTGAGGGTTAAAGAGATCGAGTATCTAAAACACAGCTTGCTACCAGGGGCTTCTGTAAACAGCCATTGACATCATCACCCCACACCGCCCTTAGCTCCCGAGGCATCGGGGGCCGTTGGTGTGTTTTTGGAGGCAAGGTTTGACATTTTTATGCATCTGTTTACAAACAGTTCTGTTCAGCGCATGCGGATGTAAACGCTGGCCTAAGTGCCGGGGGCATTGGGGAGGGAAGGTGGAGGGAAGGTGGAGCCTGGGGCTCCCTCCCCTGGACCGTCCTTGGCCTCGAGTGTTTTCTTCCTGCACACGGCCAGGCGTGCGACCCCGTGTCCCAGCACCTAAGCAGGTCAGTGTGCGTGACACTCCTCCCATCCTTTGCCCTCACGCGTTTGCCCTCTCATGCAGAGCTATAGTAAGTGATAAGGAAAGGGAGGAGGTACGCTTTCCAGAAGGTTCCTTGAGTGCATCTGCCTTTGGGCCTCCACAGGTAGTTTTTTTTGTTCCATGTCACAGTTTCCAGAGAGCAGTCGGGCTTCTGTGAACCGGGAGAGTGGCTCGGGGACCCACCTCCGAGGATGGCATAGTTCTCGCTCATTCTGCATGAACAGCAATAAACTAGCTCAGTTTAACTGACACTCATGAAAGTGTTCTTTGTAATAAATTTAATTCTTTTTTAAAATCCTCACCCGAGGATGTGTTTATTGAATTTAGAGAGAGAAGAAGGCAGAGAGACAGATAGAAACATCTGTGGGCTGTCTCCTGTGTATGTCCCAACCTGGGTATGTGCCCTGACCGGGAATCGAACCCCCAACCTTTTCGGTGAGCGGGATGATGCTCCAACCAGCTGAGCCACCTGGCTGGCGCTAAATTTAATTTTTGAACTAAAATTTAAAATGTCAGAAGAGAAGGAATAGTGTCATTGTAAAGGAACCTTAGGGAAGATATTTAAAAGAAGTTTTGAGTCTTATTGAAAGCTTTTCTTACTTTATAAGTAAATATTTTATGTATTAGATTGGTAAAGTAAAACACACACTTTGCTAGGCAGACCTAATTTTAAGTCAATAATAATTTTTAAATGGCAACTTAGGATTTCAAATTTTGTGAAAATATTAAGCAAAAGTATTTCCCCACTCTCTAATATGCAAATGCAGTTTGCATGCAAGCCGTTCCATTTCAGGACTATAAAGGTGCTGTTAATCGATTCGATAATTTAAACATTGTGTGCGCCAGGTTAATTTATAATGTGAGCACAATTTAAGGAAGAAGAGGCTGATTTTCTTGTATGACACGGGAACAGTGATATTTTCTCAGGACAGAAATAACTTGAAATCAATTACGGATCCCAGGTCCCTCATTTGCAACCCAAATAGCTCTGAAAACTGAGAATTTCTGCTGTGACTCACTGGGCAGAGTAGCCAGCCCTGAAACGGCATAAAGCTATTCATAGAGTTTGCTAATCCAGTCAGTGTGACTGTTCACGTTTTACAGCAGAAATACTACTGCGTTGGTTAAGTGGTTGTGATGGCTGGGAGCGTTATGTTTTAGATGGTATGTGCACCGTATTATCTCCCTAAAATCCAGAAAGTTCTGAGTTCTGAAACACATCTGGTCCAAGCCTTTTCAATAAGAGACACTGTCTCCTGGAACAGGGGAGCCTCACGTCTGGTCTCCCCAGGGACGGTCCCTCTTTACACGCACTCAGAGGCAAGTGTAACTATTCACCAGGCCCCGTTCACGCCCGGAGGTGGTCCGTGTGGATGCGGTCGCCACGCGCACCTGTTGACTTCTTCTTGGGAATGGCAGCCCCGTGTTGGTGAGCATCAGTACTTTCCGAGTGAATGCTCATAGGCAAAGCTTTCAGGTGAACAAGTTCCAGATGATGTCTTGAAAACCCACAACAATAGGAAGCATTGCTTATGAGAAGTAATTGTTAAAATGTGTACCCCACTGCTTTCTTAGAATCCCCACGGCGTTGCTACATACCTTTTCTGTTTTATGGGCAAATAAATGATCATGCTCCTCATCGTAACTGCTCTTCCTAGGCTGCGGGGTCCCTCTGGGCTCCCCCTCTGACTATCATGGTGCCGGCGTGCACGGTCAGCTCCCAGTTTCTTAGGCCAGGCTCTCCAGGCCCTGGGAACCGAGGGGGAACAGGCAGAATTGGTCTGGGGCCTCTGGAGGTGAGCGTCTAGTGAGGCCTGGCCTGGCTCGGCCTGGTGGAGGAAGGAGGCGGTTTGGAAGCTAAGACCTGAAGAATGTAATTAGCCAGTGAAAGGGGACATTCCTGAGCCTAAGGACAATAATAGGTGCAGACACTCTGGCCCGGATCGCAGGCTGGAGGTCTGGGAGGAAGGACGTGGAGGAAGGACGCGGCGGACCGCAGTGGGCGTCGGGCAGGCCATATCTGTGCTGTTGACTCCGTGCTCCGGCTGCAGGCCCATCACAGATCGGGGTTGGGGTGGGGAGGGCCCTCAGAGTAGCTCTTGGGTGCGGCTGTGTTGAAGGAAGGGATTGTTCCTGACCCGCTGGTTTCACTTTCCATTCTGACAGTGTCCTAGCGGCTCTGGGAGAATGTAAATATGGGCGCCGTGTCCTCGGAGGCCAAGGCGGCTGAGATCTTCAGCCGAGTCAGAGCGAGGGCAGCTGCAGGGTGCTCAGGCCCCGGATTCTACAAGTTGAGGGAAAGCTGTCGATGAGAAACAAAAAGCAAAACCCCTGACTCATGGGGCCCGTTTCTGAGCCAAGCTCTTGAAAGGCGCTGGCAGTGGGAATGTTGTCCTGGAAGAAAAGGAAACTGCTGGGAGTGCCAGTGTGGAGCTCTGGGGACAGCTGGGGGCTGGCCTGGCGTGCCCTGCGGAGGACACCGTGGCGGGGCCTCTGACGGCTCAATATCCAATCAGTGTGGTCCGGGGCCGCCCAGGGATGGCGCTCCTAACTTTTTTTTTTTTTTTATTATTGTGGTAAAATACACATCCGTAAAATTTGCCATCTTAATCCTTTCAGTAGTTCTTTTTTTTTTTTTTAAATACATTTTAGCCGGAACCAGTTTGGCTCAGTGGATAGAGCGTCGGCCTGCGGACTGAAGGGTCCCAGGTTCGATTCTGGTCAAGGGCACGTACCTTGGTTGCGGGCACGTCCCCAGTGGGGGGGTGTGCAGGAGGCGGCTGATCGATGTTTCTCTCTCATCGATGTTTCTAACTCTCTGTCCCTCTCAATTCCTCTCTGTAGAAAATTAATGAAATATATTTTAAAAAAATACATTTTATTGATTTTTTACAGAGAGGAAGGGAGAGGGATAGAGAGTTAGAAACATCGATGAGAGAGAAACATCCATCAGCTGCCTCCTGCACACTCCCTCTTGGGGATGTGCCCGCAACCAAGGCACATGCCCTTGACCGGAATCGAACCTGGGACCCTTCATTCCGCAGGCCGACGCTCTATCCACTGAGCCAAACCGGTCAGGGCTCAGTAGTTCTTTTTTAAAAATTAAATTTATCTGGGTGACATCGGTTAGTAGGATTATGTAGGTTTCAGGTGCATGATTCTGTGATACATCATCTGTACCTTCAGAGAGTAACTTGCCCTGTGTGTTCACCACCCGGAGTGAAATCTTCTTCCGTCACCATATCTTTGACCCCCTTTACCCTTTACGACTCCTCCCCTCTGGTAACCACCACACTGTGGTCTGTGTCTGTGAGTTTTGTTGGTTCGTCTTGTTTGTGACAACACGGGTGCATCTTGAGAACATCCTGCCCACTCCTTTCCTTTGCTCTAACTTAACCTGTGAGGCGAGGCAATGCACTTGGTAACCACCTTGTGCCTTACGACTTAAAGAACTTCCATGAAATATAAGCACAGACGTTGGACTGGAGGTAAGCTCTGATGCTTAAATCCATCGGAGGGCCGTCTTCCAAACACACCGGCGAGCCTTTTGGTCGCCTCACTCTGTTTTCTACGCCGCCTGCCATGGAAACCAACTGGGGAGCGTCCCTCCTGACCTTCCCGGGGGGGGGGGGGGGGTGAAGTGTGGCGGCGCCCAGCTCAGTGAGTTGTTGCTGGCCTGCGCTGCCCCACGTGGATGGAGGGACATGGTGATGGGAGCGTGTACTTGATTCAGCCGTGGTGCCTGGGTCAAGAAGACTGCCAGCTGTGGAACTGAGTGCCACAAGGGGAATTCTCCCGCGTGTGCTGTGTTCTCAGAAAGGCCGCCATTCCCCTCTGGACTCTGTACATCACCTGCGTACTTGGTTAATGTCTTTCCCTCCGAGTCTTTTTCTTTGCAGCTACTTTCAGACTTACACCAGAGTTGCAAAAATAGTACAAGTAATTATTTTTTCTGAACCTTCGGAGAGTAACTTGCCAACATGATGTCCCATCACCCCTGAATACCTGAGTGTATCTTTCCTGCAGTCCGGGGCCCTCTCCAGCGTGACCACAATGTGACCGCCACAGCCGGGCAGTGGCATTGGGGCCGCCGGAGCCCCAGGCCCCGTGCAGGTTGGCCGGGTGTCTCACTGATGCCCCTCGGCACAGGAATCCGAGTCAGGCTCAGGTGTCATGCCTCTTTAATCTCCTTAATTCCCATGGGTTTGACTTTTTCTTTTTACATATTTTTATCGTTTTCAGAGATGAAGGAAGAGAGAGAGAGAGAGAGAGAGAGAGAGAGAGAGAGAGAGAGAGAGAGAAACATCAGGAGAGAGAATCATTGATTGGCTGCCTCCTGGACGCTCACACTGGGGATCTAACACGAAACCTGGGCATGTGCCCTGACCAGGAATCGAACCACGACCTCCTGGTTCATAGGTTGACACTCAAGCACTGAGCCACGCTGGCCCGGTGGGTTCGACGTTTTTGACAGTGACAGGCCAGGTGTCTTGTAGCATGTCCGTCGGTTTGGGTTTGCTGGTGGCTTCCTCGTGATTAGATCGGGGCTATTTATTTCCTGTGAGAATACCACAGAGCGAAGCTCCGTTCTTACTGCATCCTCTCAGGGGTACATGACTTTGCCTTGTTCTTTTATTGGCGAAGTTCTTTCGATCATTTGATTAAGGAGGCATCTGTCAGGCTTCTCCATTGTAAAGCCGCTCTTTTCCCCTTTGTAATAAGAAATATTTTGTGCGAGGTACTTTGAGACGCTGTAGGTGGCCCATTTCCCATCAACCTTTCACCCGCTGATCTTGGCGGCCATTGATGTTTCCTGGCTGAATAATTACTCTTTGATAGCTGCCAAATGGCGATCTAGTTCAGTCATCTTCCCACACTTACTTGTTGGCGTTCTACTTTATGGAGAAGCTTTCTCATCTCCCTGTTTATTTTTTCACAGGTCCCTGTTTTGGTCAGCGGGCTGTAACATCTTTTTATCATTATTTGGATGCTCAGATGGTCTCCGATCTGGCCAGTGGGAGCCCTTTACCTTGGCTGCTATGTCCTCCTGATGTTTTCCCAGCATGCTTTGAGCACCTCCTTGCTTTCTGCCCCCCCTTCCCCGACATGGTTCAGGCCCATCTTCTGCTTTCCCTGCTCTAGCCCTGGAGTCAGCCATTTTCCCAAGAAGCCCCTATGCCTTCCGTGGAGAATGGAATTTAGAAACTAAGACTTGGGCCCGGCTTTGCTCATCACCATTAGAAAATGGCTTCCCCCGTCCCTCTGCGTGGACAGGGTCAGGGAGTATGTGCTCTTCAGACATATACTTACACAGACACGTACTTTTTTGTGCCTATATTTATCCCTCTACTTATGGGGATGGATGACAAATGATGAATTCAGTCCTATTCTGATCCAACACCCAGGGTTACTCTAGGTTTTTGTTTTTCTCTTCTGTATTTGAACCTCCTCCTCCAATAGTGAGAAACCTGGCTGTCATTATCCTTAATATATTAATTAACTTAGTCGCCTGTGTGTGTCTAATCTCATGTCCCCACGGCGGCCCCACCTGAACGAGGATGCCCTCCTCAGCCCTGTCCTCGGCTCCTACACCCTGGACGGGGCTGCCCTCCTGAACCGAAGCCTATTCACTGGGCTTGGGCCCTGACACCCCCATTTGGCCTGGTCTCCCTCCTGCCTCTGCCCTCACGACCCCGCATGGGCTTCAGTCCTCCGCCTGCCAGGTGCTGCTGCCTCCTCCCCACCATGGACACCCTCTTTATGTTGTACCCCGCACCGAGACGTTACTGCCCCCTCCCCTAGTGACTGCTGGAATCACGGGGTCGGCACGATTGGTTCCCCGGGGACGCCAGGGAGCTATGCTAACTTACATATTACTATCATAGAATACATCAAATACATACATAGTACAATTATACTTATTCATTCCATATTAGCTTATGTATTCTGAGCATTTCCCCTAGAAATGAAAGTCTCCTATAGTCACAGTATTCCATTATTTGACTCTGCCACATTTTATTTAATCATCTTCCTCCTGTGTGGTATTGGATCAGCTTAAATTTTGTGCTGTTCTAGATAATGCTCCATCGAACAGCCTTGACCATAACTTGGTGTCTGTGCAAACTCTCTTGGCCCCGCCTGGGGGCCCCTTCGGCTCAGGCTCCCAGTGAGGACGCTGCGCAGACCCGGAGGCCTGGGGATCTCGATGCCTTTCTGTAGACCCCACTTTGACCTCAGAGTCCAAAGGCTCAGTCAGGGCCTACGACTCCTGTTTAAATCTGAGCTCTGTCACTCAGTACCTCTGTGACCTTGGGCCAGTTACTTAACCTTGAGTGCCTCAGTTTTTTCATCTGTAAAATGGGGATTTCAGTAGCGCCTGACTGGCAGGGTTGTGGTGAATCCGGTGAACTACTGGTCACAACTGGCCACACACCAGTGCGCACTCAGTCCGTCAGCTGCTGCTAGTAGCACCATGGGGGTGCTCTGGACCCGCCGGCTCGGGGCGTCTGAGGGGCTTGTTGGTCTAGAGCAGGATAAGAATTACACAGAAGCTCCCACTCACCAACAGGTTGCCTTCCAAAGGGGACTGAGCTCGAAGAGGGTGAGTCAGGCTTTTAAAAACCAGGCTTTTCTCAGAAGAGAACAGTTTCAATGTCAGGTGGGTACCTGCCTCTTCAGAAACCCCACAGGGGTGCTCTTTGCAGATATTTTGTTTTTCCCAGACACCTGACCACTCCCGGTGATTTGGAGAGACTAGAACCAGCCTTGACACGGTGTCCATCTTGGGGGACAAATGGGTCCTCATTCACACGAGCCACGCTCCCGGCGTTCAGTGGCCACATGTGGCTCGTGGCTACCTTGTTGGACTGGGGGGGGGGGTTGGTGAGAAGTGCAAGGCTAATAGTTCACGTAGGTAGCAATGTTAACGTAGGTTTCCCGCTGGAAAGGACCTGTGGTCTCAGGAGGGAGGCACATAGAAATGGAAGGGGTTCAGTATAAGATACGTGTGAGAGGCAGCGTGCTTTGTGAATTCAAGGGAAGGCATGCGTTGGCCACGCCAGGCTGTGGAAGAGACGGCATTTGAACAGGATGCGGAAGGATGCTTGGCTATTTCTAGGCGAAACCGCCTTCCTGAGCCTCACGTCTCTAACGGTGCCCCCAGCACCTCTCTTTGGGTATCCCAAAGACATGTCACCTTCAGCAGATCTGAGACGCGGCCCAGTACGTCTCCTCTTAAACCTTCCACATGCCCTGCTGCCGGGAGAGGTACTGTCACCCACCTGCTGGGCGGGGGGGGGGGGGGGGGGGGAGGCAGGGGGTCACAGAGGCCCCGGTAAGTCGGAAGAGGGAAGGGCGTCAGGCATTTACAAAGAGCCCCACGGCCTCCACTCTCCTCCCCGAAGTTGGAGGCCAGACCACTGGCGGGACCATGAGTGTGGGAGGGAGGGAGGGCGTGAGAGGGGGAAGCATCTGAACAGCTCCTGCGGGGCGGGAACAGGAGCTGGTGAGGGAGGGGCCGGAGGGTCTGCCTTAAAGCTCTGGGGCCTTCGTGTTGTGATGGGGTATGAACTGTTGCACGTGAGCGGAGGGTGGGTGGGGTGGGGGGGTGGACATCCCAGGGACGGGGGCAGGGAAGCGGAGCTCGCTGTGCAGATGACCGTGAGACTGGGGCCTCTCTCGGGAGAGCACCCGCCCTCACAGATGTCACACGATCCGTGATTCTCCAGGGCCGGCTCCCTGCACGGAGCCCTGTTTCCTGGAATGCCCGCGGGGTGGCCGCAGTGCTGAGAGCCGGGGGTACTGGGGTGTGTTTCGGGCGCACACGTGCAGGCCACGTGTCCGTTTCTCGGCCGGCCTCGCACCGCCGTCACTCCCGGGGACCGACTCACGCTCTTCAGGCACCAGCGTCGTTTGTGGTCAGAGACAGGGGCATTTTGGTCCAGTCACTCTGGTGGTATCTTCTCAAAGGCGGCAGAAAGCACACCTGGTAAGAAAATGGCGGGGAGAACGGCGCATATGCACAACGATCCTTGGGATGATTCTCAGTGGGAAACCTGTTCTGTGGTATTGAAAGGCGCTTTAGCACTTTAATTTCATGTGCACCTCTGTCCATTGCGCACGAAATTGACTCACCGTTGGCCGCCCGTTTCCCATGGCTCAGTGGAAGATGTTACTGACCGTGGAATCTGGAAGGCTCTCGGGCGAATGGGCCCTGCATCCCAGGGATAGCCCAGGGATGTCAGAATACCCCCGATGATGAAGCATTCCTGGTTCCTACGCCTGGAAGGGCTTACTCAGTAGGTCTAGGATGGGGCAGGAATTTTTTTTACCCCTCCCCCCAGGCGATAACATTGCACAAATGGTTTTGGATGCTGGGGTAGGTGAATAGAAAGGTATAACCATGACTGTGATATATTTAGGGTAACCCTTTGCAGCAATCCTGCCTCATCAGTCAAGGCTGGGTTTCTAAAAAGTCCACAGGGCAGGAGAAGTCATGCTCGAATTGCTTAAAATCTTGAGAAAAACTGGGCTAGAGACTAAAATTCTTGAATGAATCGATGGACATGCATTTTTCTAAAAGTTCATTAAAATAAAACAATAAATGCATGACATAAGGATCACATCAGCGATACCGTGGATATCACACACTTGATTTCCATTGCTTACTAACTCTCCGGAAGTTTAATAAAACTTTTAAAATTGGTTTTGCATTCGTGCGGAGAGTATGTACGCTGAGGGGCGTGCTGGATTCTGTGTCCGCCACTCCATCCACATGTTAAATGTCGTTCTCATTTCATGACTTCATCCTCCGGGTTCCCACGAGAGGATGTAGTGATTTGAATAATGTAGGCAGAGAAGTATTAAGTAGAGCCGAGCGGGTACGTCCCAAAGCCCTCCCCTAATATACAGTCACGTTATCTTAGCTCCGAACATGCTATTAAACTGCTCCTACATTTCACGTGTCTGCCAGGAGTCAGTCTAGTTCTGAGGGTTTGCTTCTTCTCTTCTGCTTTCCACTTTCCACCCGCCACCCACATGCTTACACACATCTGTTTACACATCTGGGGAGCAGCTCAGCCCAGTGCAGTGCTTTTTATACTTCTTTTGACCACAGTGCCAGTATAATGTAAAATTGAAACAAACGTTTTAACGGAACAGTGCTCACTCTTTTTTTGTTACGTTTATTCTCACCTGAGGATATTATTTCCATTGATTTTTTTATTTAGTTTTTTTAGAGAGAGTGGAAGGAAGGGAGGGGGGGAGACAGAGAGAGGAGAAACATCAATGGGAGAGAGACACATTGGCCGGCTGCCTCCCGCACTTGCCCTGACCAGCACCGGGGGTTGAGCCTGTAACCGGGGTACGTGCCCTTGACCAGAATCAAACCCGCAACCTTTCAGTCTGCTGGCTGACCCTCTAACCACTGAGCTAAACCAGCCAGGGCACAATGCTCACTCTTATTTGGCGGATTCTCATAGTTCCACTCTGTATTCTCGCACACTAACATGCAACTGCTGACCAACCCAGGAAATTGATTTCATGACCCTCCCCCGCCCCCCCCCCCCACCCCGCCGCCCCATGCATTGCAACCTGAGGTTTGGTGAACACTGGTCTAGAGGCTTTTGGCAAATTTCTCCAGGGTCAGGCGGACCTGTGTTTGAATCCCGGCTTTCCCTCTTAATAGCTCCGCAGCTTGGGAAATGGCGTCATGTCCTCATCTGTAAGAGGGAGATAGGAGCTGCACCTCACGTAGCTGGTGTGAAGATTGAGTGAAATAACGCAGGGAAAGCCCTTGGCCTCGTTTCTGATTCCTAGGAAACACTTGAACGGATGTGATGATGATGAGGATGACGATGATTTTTCCGTTTTCAACTCCAGTTTCCTCTCAGTCCACGTAATTTTGTGCTGGAATTCTTGCTTTTGCTAAAAAGGCACACACAAGTCAGTGAGGAGTGTAGAATGTCAGGAAAGAGGACCTTGTGTTTTGGGAGGGGTTACCGTGTATCTTGGAAAAATTACTCCTGGAAATTGCTGTTCCATTCCTACCGGTGGACTCCACTTGTGTGGTGTTTTTCTCTGCATTCCCACGGCCACCATCCCGGGCCCACGCAGCCGCTTCGGGCGCATCTCCTTGCCTCCATTTACCCCTGGACCAAGTGCTGCTTGGTTTACGACAGTGACACATGGCTGTCCGGAAGGTTCTAGTAGCCTCTGCAAACAAGCTCAGCCTCTAGCTGGGCATCTGAGGCCTTGCGGAAGGACCTGGGTTCAAACCTTGCTTCTTCATCTGGGGGCTAGGACACATTTTTCTTTTGTTGCCATTTCAAGCTATACTTCCCCTCATCCCTAAAATGGGGATGGTAATATTTGACTGATTCGGGCTGCTGGGAGGGTGAGCGATGATTTATGTAAAACATCCAGTGTGTGCCTCCCAGGCGCCCGCTCACGCTTACGAAGCTCCTCCGTGTTGGTGCCTCGGTCACGTGCTCTGCCCACAGCAGCACGCACGCCGTCCTCCGTCCTGCTTTGGCCGTGGACACCAGCCTTTGCCTCCCTGGCTTGCTTGCTCCCTCCTCTCTGCCTAGGCAGTTCCTCGCCATTCTATAAGCTCTTTTCCGTAAGCGTTCCCTTACAGACCCATCCAAGAATGATTGATGTATTCTTTATGATCTAGTCCACTTAGCTGGCAATTAACCCCATGCTGCCTTCTGATCTCTAGTGCAGTCTTTTATTGTTATAATTATAGTATTAGTCGCTACCTTTATATGGCTATGTCTCATATCCCCTGTTAACTTATGAATTCCTTGAGGGTAGTGATCATGTCGTGCACATCTTGGAATCCTCCATTGCATTTAGCACAGTTTTGTTTGTTTTTGTTTTGTGACAATACGTGTGTAGTAAATATTTGTTGGTACATTGGATGACTGGCTACTGCAGACAATACGCGTCGTAGGAGAAGAGGGTCCAGTGATTGGAGCTGTGAGAGAAGTTGTCACGATGAACACAGATTTGAGCTAGCTTTTGTTGGGAGGGTCACATTTTTGTAGGTTGGTAAGATGGGTGAGCACATGGCTATGTAGGGCAGGCTATTAGGTGACAGGAATCCTCACAGTTTATTTAAAGGAAATGATACAATTGCAAGAGGTGGAGCCAAGCACTGCTATGGTCAGCTTCTGCGACACAGACTCCAGCGTTAGCCCTGGTCTGAGCTTCCTGGTGGCCATACTGTTGCCTTCACTCCTGCCCAGTGTTGACCTGTCTCCTGTGACCGTGGAGGCATGATCTGTCTCCTGTAACTGATGAGCTGTGGGGCTACTGGTAGAACATCCTCTAAGTTTTTCTCTGATGCCTTTATTTCCTCTTCATTCTGGGAGGAAATACGGGCTGTATTTAAATTTTTGAATAGCAGTTATTTTCGTTCAGTCCTGTAAAGACATCTTTCCATTGTCTCCTGTCTTCCATTGTTCTTGCTGAGTAGTCACTGTAAGGCTCCCTCTCTCAGCCAAGGATTTTATTATCTTAAATCCAGCAGGGAGGGTTAGAAGTCTCTTGAACAGAACATTAACATGATTTAGGTGGCATTTTAGGAAGATTAGTATGTCAGCGATACACAAAACAGAGAGGAGTCGGGAAAGGCTCAGGAAGAAGAACAGTTACAAGCCCATCCTAACTGCTTCCTAAAGTGGGAAGAAAGCAGAGGTTAGGGTTGCTGAGCCCCTGGGCGTCCCGTTTCAGACAGACCCGAAGGAGTCTGGGCGTCCCTGCTTATGAGCAGGTCGCCTTTAAACACTTCCCCAATTATCCTCTCATCTGTAATATGCGGTAATAAAGTCCCTCCCTACCTTGCAGGGTTGTAAGAGTAAATGAGAAACTCATAGAAAATCCTGGTGTTAGTGCTGGCATATAGTAAGTGCCCAATAAGTAGGGGCCATTGCTATTTCTATACCGAGATCCAAGCCCTTGTTCTTTTAGATTAAAATTCAGGATCACTGTTAATGCCACTGACGAGGCATTGTTGACTTTATGGGGGATGTGTGAATTCACACCCTGCAAATCACAGTGATCAGCTGCGTGCCTTAATGCAGCAGCCCTGGTGCCAGTAAGAATCTAAATACCTGCCGTGTCCCGAGATGATTCATAGCACGAGGCCCTGGGTTTGAAGATGATCCCCACCCCAAAACTCAGAGGTGCACTGGGAGCTGACTTTAGAAAGTGCCTGTTGTCAGGCTGGAGGGTGGCTACTGCATGTTTTAGATCTGTAGAATCCTGAAATGTCAGCATTTCACTTTTAAAACCAACACAGTGCACAAGATTAGAAGCTCACAAAACAGAGAAATCAGATAACGAGCCTTCGTGTTACACAAGGATTCTTAGAATCTTAGATAACCCCGGAAGTTATCTTTTAGAAACCTCTCATTTTTTTTTTTTTTTTTTTTGACGATCAAAGTGTGGGCTAGAACGAGGGAGTGACTGGCCCAAGGACGCCCCGTAGTCACGGCAACGTCAGGACTGCACACCGGTGTTCTGTGTTCTGCTGTATTTTGATTCTCTGTGTCTTTCCTACCAGTGCCATACCTTCTTTAACTTCGTTCAAGATTCATGTGGCTGGGGTATTGGTGCCCGTGGGAACCTTGCATTATAGAAAGAAGACTGACCTATCGGTTGGAATCTCATTGATGGAAGCGAGGAGATACAGGCCAAGTGAGCCTCTTTACTCGGTACTCTCAGTACTTGGTCTCCTGCCCCCCGGGACTGCCTTCCCAGCCTCTCAGTCTCCGGAAATAGAATATATTTCTAGTGCAAACTACATGATGAGTTCCTGGTGCCAGGCTCATTGTAGCACTCCACCTTCGCTTTCTTTCACGGAATGAAGAGCGCGTGCTCACATTCGGATAGTCGTGAGCAATCTGTGCCGAACCGCGCCCTTTCTCATTTGTGTCATGTGCCAAGGCCAAGTAATCCATTACCTGTCCAGTGTGGGAGGTGGGACCTCGCTGTAAAATGAGTGAAAAAGAGGAAGTGCCTTCGTGTAAATCGGTTGGCTTTTCGTTGTGTATCAGCAGGGATGTCCCGGCTATGAAACAAAACACCACATGGACATATATAAGTCGCTTTGGTTACTTGGTGTTAATAATTCACATTCATGTGGACCACAGCGCGAGATGACGATCCCTGGAAATTGCTTTATTAATCACTATAGGTATGAAGACTTGGAGGAAAATCTCAGTGGTGATACTCTGAGAGTCTTTGACATGTTCAACGTTGTCCTGTAATTATACGGAAGATGGCTGATAGTAAGCAAGTCAATAAAATGATTCTCTGAGAATAATAATAAAAAAATGAACCTGAAATAAGTGAGCCCTTTATAGCAGTTTCCCTTTCTGGTAAGATACTTGCTGTCTTTGCTTTTCCTAAAAACCTACGTACACTTAATGACAGTCATGATTAAAGATGTAGGAAAAACTTTACATGTGTGATTTCTGTCGTATCTTGGTGAGCGATAAGCTTCGAAGTTTGGCTGAGCTGCATCCTGGGTAGAAAGGCTTAGTATGTACACAAGGGCTGGGCCAACAGAGAGATGAGGCAGCCGCGTTTGGCACGGGCATGAGTGAGGCCTGTTTGCCAGAATGACCAGACTTCGCAGGAAGTCACAGAAGAGCCGGGTGACTTGTAAACGTACGAGTTCATCTGCAGCCTCAGTGTGGGCCGAGGACCTGGGGCTTGTTAGTCGGAGACCTTACCTGGACTTACCGAATTGAGATGCATCTGCACAGGAGAGGGGGGAAAGCACTGCTCTGGATTTCATCATCGGCTCTTACCTTCACTGTTAATCAAGCTCACCATACCTTTCACTCACCTAAGTCTCCAGTTCCTCTGCAGCCGTGGGAAGGTGGGCAGCATCCTAGGAGTGGCTCTCCCGGCCCTGCAGGGCCAGCCTGGCTCTGGCATCTTTCCTGTTCCTGATGGTCTTCTGGCCGCTGGACCTCTGCCTGGGCAGGGTCTCCCCTTCCTCCTCATGGCCTCGGGGCGCCTTCACTTGCGGCCTCGGGCGGGGCCCTGGCACCTGAGCCAGCCTGCCTTCTGTGTTGTGTCCTAGGGCGGCCTGAACACGGTACCACAGACAGCGGCCCCAGGCGACAGACGTTTTCTCTGCACAGTTTTGGAGGACAGAAGTCCAGAGGAACGTGTTTGTAGGGCGGTGCTCTCTCCGAAGCCCTAGGGAGGACCCTTCCTTACCTTTCAGCAGCCCTCCAGCCTCTGCCCCTGCGTGGCCCCCTTCCCTCTGTGTGCTCACGTGGCCCTCTCCGTGTGTGTCTCGTCCAAATTCCCTTCCTTCTGCAAGGACCTTCGGTTCCTGGGAGGCTCTGATCACAGCAGTTGCATCCACCAATCGGTAACCGTGTTCTCGGTGTGTTTCTGTGTGAAGGCGCCTCATTGAACAGTGGTTGGTTCATTGACATTGAACTCCCAGACAACCACACTGCCTCGGGCCTGAGAGGCACACACTTTCTCCACACTTCAGACCATCCCTGCCGGCTGTTTTAAACAGTAAAATCGCCAACGCAGAGCAGAGAAATGTTGCACGAAATAGACAGTGAGAAGGACCCTCGTTTACAGTGTGAGCGGGAATGAGGCAGAATGTCACCTTGTCGGACCTCGGCTGGGACCATGGGTGTCGGGAGACCCCAGGTTTTCACCTCTCTGTGCGTGTCTACTCATGACCCGGAAGGCACCCCGGGAATTGATCTGGGCGTTACAAATAGATTTTAGTGAGTAGACGACTTTGCAAATATGCAATCCGCAAATAACGAGGCTGACTGTACCTCCCCATGGAAGCTTTCATTTTAAAGTCAGAAAGCTTTTTGAAATATTTCAGGTGACCATCTTCCCCCCTAAATGGGTCATTTGTGGGGAAAGAAAGGGGAGGGGAGGAAATAGCATATGATTATAACGATGAAGCGGAAGCAGGGCCATTTTCACATCCCTGCCATTTCCGTATTGCTAAGTTTAGATACACCAGGACGGTGTGGTCCGTAGCAGTTCTGCTTGTCACGTTGTCCCCTCTGAGGAGCTTGTGACGACTGTAGCTACTCTTCAGGGTGCTCCTCCTTCTACTTCCTGTACTGCTCTGGACCCAGCTGCCCCCTCTCTGCACCCCGAGATCTGGAGACCGGGTTGGCGCTCATCCCCCTGTTGGGCAGAGCCCTCCCAGTGGCCGGTCGCCCAGGAGGATCTTCTGTGGACATCTTCTCCCCGCGCTCCCCTGTAGCTCCTCCTCAGTCCGCAAACAGGGCTCTGTGTGGTGTGACAATTCTCTTCCTCCCTGTCTTCTGCTAGGCAGGGAATGCCTAACCTTGCCTGCTCCTGGAATAGCGTTCTCAGTAAGTGCTCTGTGAACAGGTGGATACGTGACTGAGAGGGAGGACTTGAGAACCACGAAGAGCAGCTGTGTTTGGGGCTCCTTGTGGCCGTTCCACGTCCTTTTGGACTGTCCTTGAGGTTCCTTTCCCTCGTCTCAAAGAGTGGTGGCCAGATGAGTAGATGGAGCCCGCCTGCAGCGCGACCCCGCTAGGCTGACCTTCAGAACTGGCCTGGTTCTTGTACCGAACGTCTCCGGGTGGAGGGCTTTGTAGGATCATAAAAGGGCCCGTAAGAGGTGGAGTTCCTCCTCTCAGAGAGCTTACAGTTCGGTTAGCAAGGAAGAGTGCACACAGCTGCAAGTTCATAGGTAAGGTAGAGGGAGGTAAGAGTAAAGACAGCTTACAATAGCTTTCCTAAAGCCATGCTTGATTTTCAAGTGAGCGTGTAAGGCCAGTGAGCAGTGTGGAGTCACAGGAGGAGAGATTCCTCCAGGCTGGCGTGGGCTGGCAAGGCCCGTGGAGAAAGGAGGGTGGGAGATGGGTCTTGGAGGATGGCTGAGGGTTGGCAAGGTCCAGGAAAGAGGAGAGAGGGCATGGTATGAGCAAAGAAGTAGGAGGCGTCTGCAGCCATGAGTGCATCCGAGCTGGGAGAGATGTACCAGGGAGAGGCGGGTTCTAGAATTCCGTTCTAGAATTGATTAGGCTCTATCGGCAAAGGGTGCAGCCCTGTGTGGGTCACACAAAGATGCTAGCACTCGGGCAGAGCTGGGGGCAGGGCATCCAGGAGGGAGGACGTCCTCTGGGAGCTGGAAGAGGGAGTTAATGAGGCTTTGACCATCGCAGCCCAAGTTTATCTGAATAGAATCCTCAGAGCTTCAGAGCTCTTTTTCTTTTTTTTTTTTATAGGAAATGAGTAAAAGAAAGACAGCTAAGGGTGGAAAGAGGATTATGTCACACCGTCCACCAAGTCCTATAGAATGGAGGCTTGACTTGGCATCGTCTTGGCTTTTGAATCCGCACTAAATTGAAATTTTTGTGTAAATAGGATGAATGCGTGGGCGACAGTGCGTTGTTAGTGATTCCACTCTGGATGTATTTTGATGGACATGGGAAAGATGCCTCCAGGGCATCCAGGAGGGAAGAGCACTGTGTGAGCCGGCAGAGAAAGGGTGTTTAGCCCTGGGACAGTTTTCAGAGGGAAGGCAAGCTGGAGGAGAAGGACGGATGGTGTCAGGAGAGGGGAGGGGCGCCGTGAAGCGGCTCTTTGCGGGAGTGAATGAGTGCCCGCCCGCGTTCACATAAAGCAAGGCTGGAGCCAGAGCGAGGCACTGCGAGCGCTGAGCGGAGATGGAATCTGTCAGGAGGGACCTGGGACCCAGTGAACATCCCTTTAGAGCTTTAAAGTGGCAGTATTGGGGTTCAGAGCGTTTCTGTAGCCCTAATGTCCCAAAGGAATGCATTGGTTGTAATGTCTTTCCCACAACAACGGTTTTGCACCGTCCCCGTTGGTCCTGGGAGGATCATGCCCACAGGTGTACAGCACTGATGCTCTGAATGCGGGGACCTTGACGGTGTGTGCTGTTAACACAGCCTGGCTGGGAGGGGGCGAGACCTGCTTTAGGCGGGGTCACTCAGGTGCTGGGCCCTCTGGGTAGCTGAGTTTCTCCAGCCTCCGTCTGTGGGACCCTCTCAGCTGAGAGCCTGCTTGGCCCGCAGCACTGCCCCACGGAGACAGCCCCTCTGGAACGACCCGGCTGCTCGAGCAGGGCCGGTGGCTCGAGGGTGGAGCCCCTGACTATGCCTCCCTCCCCAGGCCCCCCGACACAGGCTGTGGGATTACGAGGAAGGGGACAGTAGAAGCGGGTCAGGCTGGTGTAGACAAGACAGTCATTAGCACGAGCGCCTCATGTGGATTGTCTCTCCGCAGACGGGCACCATGCCGGTGGAAAGGATGCGCATGCGCCCGTGGCTGGAGGAACAGATCAACTCGAACACGATACCAGGGCTGAAGTGGCTGAACAAGGTGAGTGTGCATGTATGTGTGTGTATGTATGTGAGCATGTGTGTATATATGTCTGTATGAGTATGCGTGTGTATCTATTTGTGTGAGTGTGAATGTGTGTGTATGTGTGTGTGCATGTGCATATGTGCGAGTGTGCGTGTCTGATCCTTACTAAAGCATGTGCATGCGGACCTCTGAAAGTAAAATTGTTCTTTGTGTTCAAAATCTTATGCTTGTTAATTGCAAAAACCATCCAATCGAAATTGACCATAGAAACATCAAGTGACTATATGAAGATCTGTGTCCTCATCTCAGACGGTGGCCCCCCTCCACTCGCCTTGCGGTGGCAGCTGGCCGCTTGTCGTGCCCCCTCCCTCTCAGACTGCCTGCTGCCCCCCTGGCTCTCCAGGGCTAGAGGACGTCAGGCTCTAGGGTGTCATGTGGGGAGTGGGGCGTATTCATTGTTTCCAGTATTTTCTATGTGAAGAGAACTTTTGTTTTTGTCTTTTAAAAAAGTCTTCTCTTAAAATTTTTTTTATCATTTCTCTTTTTTATTTTTCAATTACATTCAACTTTGTATTAGTTTCAGGTGTGCAGCATAGTGGTTTAAAACGTCTTCTCTTTGTTGTGAAACTCTGTTTGTGTGCCAACCTGTTCTAACAAGTAAGCATTCTACCATTTACACTCCTCCCCCATATATGTAAACACTCCTTATTTATCCTTCTCACACTCTCCATTTAACTGATCCTAACTGGTAAGGGTGAATCAGGAAGACAGTATCTGTAAAAAATAAAAAACACCTGAAATTATATAGTTAAAATTTAGAAAAGCAACTAAATATAATAGATTACTGGAGGCCCGGTGCACGAATTCGTGCACAGGTGGGGTCCAGCCTGCCTGCCTCGATGGTGGCCGATCGGGGCTGGGCTGGCGGGGGGGAGGGGACAGGGAGGTTGGCCGGCCTGCCCTGCCCCCAATTGGGGTGGGGGGGCTGATCTGGGGCAGAGCCGGCTGGAGGGGAGGGGACATGGGAGGTTGGCTGGCCTGCCCTGCCCCTGATCGGGCCGGTTGGCTGGCCACAGTGGGTGTCATAGCAACCGGTTGTTCTGGTTGTTCTGGTTCCGGAGTTCCGGTCGCTGGCTTTTTATATATATAGATGCCTTCTTTGAGAGGGCCCGAGGGAGGTTTCTCTCCCATTACCAGGGATATTGCAGTTCTTCTGAGCAAATTTCTTTGTCCTCTTTACCTCCCCCCTCGTCTTTAATCTTAAGGACACGACGACTCATTTAGCAGGTCAGTCTTTAGCTCTATATCACGTGCCGAGAGCAGAGAGCCCAATTGGGCCACTTCTCACAGGTGTACAGGGTATTGCAGCATCATTTTTTTAAACTAATACCACTCCTGGCCTCATTTGATCGTTTCAGATACCTCTCAGATCTTACATTTTTTGTTCCTTTTCCCTCATCCACTTTTTTTTGGTTTTTTTTTGCTTATTTTTATTTTAATGGTATTGTATTTGAATGTGTTTGTTTAAGTGAGTCGTTCTGAAACGAGGTGGGGTATGAAGTAAATAGGAATGACTTAAGGAAACCATTTGACCGTTTTATGTGACCTGAATGGGGCCTTGGCTGGGGCCAGTTACTTTTTATTATGAGTATTTGCAAACACTGATAGTGTGTTTGAATGGCCCAAGGACTGGACAGAATAGTGTAGTGAATTCCCATCTAGATTTAGTAATGCACATCTCGATTTAACAATTACCAACATTTTGTTTTATCTGTGTGTGTGTGTGTGTGTGTGTGTGTGTGGTATTACAGAGCAACTCCCTGACAGTGTACACCTAGAAGACTTAACATTTTCTCATGTCTTCATAATACTGTTGTCGATCAGGAAAATCAATCATAAGTTTTTAGTGTCATGCCATGAGTACTCCCAAAATACCTTTTTACAATTGATTTTTTTCAATCAGAATCCAAAAAATGTCTGGTGTTGTGTTTGGTTGTGTGACTCGAAGTCCCTCCTGGTTGTGGACAGTGCGCCCTCCTTGGTTGCCCTCTTGCCATTGGCGTGTTGAAGGGCCAGGTGGGTTCTGGGTTGGTCCAGGTGCTCGCGTGTGGTTCCCTGGGCCACTTCTAGAGGGAGGGGAGGCAGCCACGCCCAGGTCCACTCTTCCTGAGCAGCTCCCGTCACGCCCCCTCGGCCTCCCGATGCTGGTGTTTCCTCCTGGAGCTCTGCCTGGACCCAGGCCAGGCCACTCTCCGGGCCCAGCCAGCAGGGAGTCCACACCTTTCCCTGCTCTTCACTGAGAGCAGGCTCGTGCTTGTGTAACTAACTATCAGGCCACCTCGGAACAGGTAAGGAGTTCAAACAAAAATAGCAAGAGAAATGAGAACGCCTTATAAATATTGGGGGAGAGGAGAGGCAGAGGGAGGTGAGAGAACTGGTTTCCACGTGGGGCCGAGGTCTGATGGTTCTGCGTTGCTCGAGGTCATCTTAAAGGTTCTTCTCAACTCAAGCAGTGCTTCTCTCTCCTGCCCTCAGATGTAGACACGGGTGGGCTCTGGTCCTCGCAGTCCTTCCGTACACGGTGTGTGCGCCCACCACCTGTGCGGGCTGGGCACTCAGGGCTCCTGAAGCGCATACTGATGCCACAGGCTGTGATGTCACGGTCTGCAGAGTGCAGTGCAGTGCCATCACTGTCCCATAGAACACAGGGATCGATGACCAGAATGCTTATTGGTCAGAATCTCTTTCAGTTTTAAAATGAATCTCACCTTTACCTTTCAACATGGTCTTTTTAAAAAAAGAGATGTGTGATGGTTTGTTTAAAAGTTCCGTGTAGGATTTATTTATTTATTATATATTTATTTATTTATTACTGATTTCAGAGAGGAAGGGAGAGGGAGAGAGAGATAGAAACATCAGTGATGAGAGAGAATAATGGTTCAGCTGCCTCCTGCACGCCCCCTACAGGGGATCAAGCCCACAACCCGGACATGTGCCCTGACTGGGAATCGAACTGTGACCTCCTGGTTTATAGGTCAATGCTCAACCACTGAGCCACGCTGGCCGGGCCCATGTGGTTGTTCTTTAATCTATCATTTTAAAGTGTTTTTTTTTAATTTATCATTTAAAAGTGGCATTAAGTACATTCACAATATTATGCAACCATCGCCAGTGTCCAATTCCAAGCTTTTTCATCCCCTGAAAAGGAAACACTATACTTCCTCATCACGTGACCACTCCCATCCCCTTCCCTAGTTCGTGGCAACCACGGGTATGCCTTCTGTGTCTGTGGATTCGCCTGGTTCATACAATATGTGGCATTGGTGTCTGGCTTCCTTCACGTACCACCGTGTCTGCCAGGGCCACCCGTGTTGCCGCATGTGTGTGTCAGCACTGCATCCCTTTGGGGGCCGAAGAAGGCTCCAGTTCATGCAGCGTGTGTACATGCGACGTTTTCTTACCCGCTCATCCGTGATGGACATGGGGGTGGCTTCTGCCTTTCAGCTGTTGTGAGTAGTGCAGCTATGAACTTGTATGTGTAAATGTTTGCTTGATCACCTATTTGTAATTCTTCGGGGATTCATCCAGGAGCGGAGTTACTGGGCCACGTGGTGACTCTGTTGAACTCTTTGAGGAACAGCCAGTTTGTGTTCCACAGCAGCCGCCCAGTCCCCATCCCGCCAGCCCTGTGTGGCCGTTCCCGTTCCTCCACATCGTCACCAGCACTTAGGATTTTTAAAAAAATATATTTTATTGATTTTTTACAGGAAGGGAGAGGGATAGAGAGTTAGAAACATCAATGAGAGAGAAACATCGATCAGCTGCCTCCTGCACACCCCCCACTGGGGATGTGCCCGCAACCAAGGTACATGCCCCCGACCTGAATTGAACCTGGGACCCTTCAGTCCGCAGGCCGACGCTCTATCCACTGAGCCAAACCGGTTAGGGCTAGGACTTGGTTGTTGTGTTTTTGCTGTAGCCATCCTGGTGGCTGTGAAGTGGCGTCTCGTTGTTCTGATTGGCATTTCCCTGAGGAGGGGTGGTGAGTCGTCCTTTGTGTGCTTATGGGCCATTTCTTTGGTCTCTTCGGGTCCTTGGCCCATTTCACGAGGCTCTGTGCTGGAGGATTGCTCAGTTCAGTCGTTACTTTGGTAGCTTCATGCTTTGGGCCTGGTTTCTGGGACAGCGGCCGCCAACCTTTCGGACCTCACGGACCACCATGGTCCACGGACCACCGGTTAGCGACCGCTGTTCTGGGAGACGGTTTAGCTGTGTAGCTGTGTGTGTGTGTGTGTGTGTGTGTGTGTGTGTGTGTGTGTGTACACATCCGCCTGCACGCATGCAGATGCTTGAAAAGATCCACTTGTGAGAATCAACTCTGTGTCTTATGAGACGGATTTCAGATTGTGTCCCCACAGAACTCGTTTGACCTAGAAAGAAAAGAGCAACAGCAAATTCCTTAAGGGCCCCTGTCTGGAAGCACAGACCTTTAGATTCTGGTTGTGCGCTTGAGGAAACCTGTCCCTGAAGTCAGTTCATTTTCACGTGAACGTCGAACCTGCATGACGTGACTTCCTCTCGGGTTTTCATCCACACGAAACGATGAAGTCTCGCTCAGCCCCGCTCCGGCGCCGGCCCTTTGGGAGATGGCTAACCTGAAACGCTGCTGTCTCCGCGATGATACAGAGCGAACGGAACGGGTTTACGAAAATCTCTCACTTTCAGTTCTCCTTTACTTACTGAGTTGTAAACACAGCAGAATTTCCCCCTTTAACAGCTTTTGGGGAACTCTCAATGTCCTGACATACTCTTAGTTCAGGCTTTGTGGTTGGTTCTGTGTGCAGGCACCGGGCCCTTTTGGGTCGGCGGGACCCTTTCTGTTTTCACTGTGAGACCCAAATGGCAGAAGATCCCTGCCAACACTTTCCTGCCTGTGTGTCCCGTGGAGACCCCAGACCTGGGAGTGATCAAACTAGCCTAAGAACTTAAAAGTGCATTTTCCTGCCTGGCAGGTGCGGCTCAGTGGTTGAGTGTCGATCTATGAACCAGGAGGTCA
The DNA here is from genome assembly GCF_027574615.1 of Eptesicus fuscus. NCBI lineage: Eukaryota > Metazoa > Chordata > Mammalia > Chiroptera > Vespertilionidae > Eptesicus > Eptesicus fuscus. The sequence continues at coordinate 96,505,250 of NC_072480.1, forward strand.
CGGTTCGATTCCCGGTCAGGGCACATGCCCAGGTTGCGGGCTCCATCCCCAGTAGGGGGCATGCAGGAGGCTGATCAATGATTCTCTCTCATCATTGATGTCTCTATCTCATCCTCCCTCTCTCTTTCTCTCTGAAATAAATAAAAATATATTAAAAAATACATTTTCCTGGGCTTCAGTGTCCATAGAATCCAAGTCAGCAGGTTTTCCTGTGAAACTGGAAATCTCACCATTCGAGCACCAGAGGCGAGGGATGCTGTGATGCGACTGAAGATGGGAATTTAGACACTTATTGTCATAAGTTCCTTGGCTAAATAATTTAATTCCATTCCTCAGCTCCCTCAACTGTGAATCGGAAGTAATAACATACATGTAGCTCATTAGGTTGTTGCAAAAAGCAGAAGTGAGACCATGTGAGCATGTGTCGTCACATGTAAGGTGCCAGGGGACCTGGGAGACCACTGGTGCTGCCGGCTGAACCAGGTTACATGTGTGGTTTTACTATGAGTGTGACTTTGTTCCCAAGCTCTAGTTTCTAGTGGTGTTTGCCGGGGTTGGTTTAAGCGATTTCGAGTTGCCTCTCGGGCTGTAAGAGAGGTGGAAAGGGTCCGATACAAGAATCTTAGGGAGGGACTTTGCTCCAAGAAAGGAGTGTCGGCTGTGGTCATCGAGGCATCTGGACGCTCCGGCCGGCCCATGCAGGGCGTAGACGCAGGCTGAGCAGCAGGCAGGATCCTCTGTGTCTGCTGCGGCCCCAGCCCATCGAGACACGGGGTCCCGTGACAGTGGCTTCGTCCACCCGACCTCCCTTACGCAGCACCAGTGGGGTCACTTGGAGAGCTGCCTAATTTTTCATTTACTGGGCCAGCTGGGGCTCCTCTTGACCAAATGATGGGAATACGTGGTAAGAATAAAGTAAGGACGAGACGATTCCGTCGGAGGCCAGTTGTCTGTGGTTCTTTAAAGAAAAGCGGCACAGGTAAGGCACACGGGCATCTCCCAGGTCGTGCCTGTGACCTGGGACCGGTCGCATTCCTGCCCTGCCAGGCCCTGCCTGCCTCTCGGCCTCCCTGGCGGGCCGCCGAGGTTGGACCTGGGGAAGCGGGTTTGGTGTGCGGTAGATTCTACTGTGGATGCTCGGAGGGGAACCTTACCAGCTGGAACTTAAGACGCCTCCTCAGCGGTGGCCTGAGACCCTGGCTGCCGTTCTTACTTGCTTCTCCTTCCAGGAAAAGAAGATCTTTCAGATCCCCTGGATGCATGCAGCGAGACACGGCTGGGACGTGGAGAAGGACGCGCCGCTCTTCAGGAACTGGGCGATCCACACAGGTGTCGATGCCCCGCGTCGTGCAGGGGGGCAGGGGGGGGACACTGTGTCGTTTGCATGCTTTCTTTTTTCTCTTAATTGTGGTGTAACTGACCAATAAGATTGTAAGGCATTTAAAGTGATGACTTGAGATATGTGATCCTCGTGAAAGGATGTTAATGCACACCTTCACTTCCTCCCATACGTACCTGTTAATTATTTGGGTTATTTTACTGGGAACATTTTAGGTGTGCTCTCTTAGCACGTTTCTGTTATACCACAGTGTTTGTTTTTGTTTTTCCTACACATATAAAATCTCCTGGATGATGGGCTCATAAAGAAGGCTCTAAAAAACCTGTGGCTTGCCCCAGGCGCATCCAGGACACAAACCTTGGGGGGAGGGGCACAAACCTTGTCACTCAGAAGTGAGGCTCCGCCCATCCCACAGAAACTCAGCGCTTGCGTTTCCTCTAACGTAGAATTCTGGTTCCGCTCCCCACATGTGTACCGGGGTCATAAAGAACTATTTGTTCTGCAGCTATAAACTTGGGTGGATTTATCTCCCTAAAAGGTAGTCAAGAATGTATTTATTTACAACAGAATTTAAGTAGGGGGCTATTTACAGGAAGGGACTTTGAATATCTGACCGTCAGATGAAAAAGAGACACTCCGGTTACCTGTGCTCATCGGCCTCGCGGCCTCCCAGCCTTCCGTGTTACTCACATGGAGTCCCCATTCTTCCACCATTATTATTGTTTCTCAGGCTGTTTGGTAAAGTCAGGATGACCAACTTGTACTGATTGGTCCGCAACTGTCCAGATTTTAAAACAAAAATTCCCGCATCCCAAGAACCATCCCAGTCCCAGGCAAACCAGGACGTTGGTCGCTGTAGGCAGAGTCTGGGACTCAGAGGGTCGGTTCTCTGTACTACTTGGCTAGCAGCCCTGTGTTTCCAGAAATGTTTACTGTGTGAGTATTTCTCCCTCTCTTTTCCTTAACCTTCCTTCTCCTGGCTCTTTTGTTAGGAAAGCATCAACCAGGAGTCGATAAACCCGATCCAAAAACATGGAAGGCGAATTTTCGATGTGCCATGAACTCCTTGCCGGATATTGAAGAAGTCAAGGATAAAAGTATAAAGAAAGGAAATAACGCCTTCAGAGTATACCGGATGTTGCCCTTATCTGAGCGGCCTTCTAAAAAAGGTAGACACACAGACTTGCTAATACTGAGACCTCTTGATGTAGATGATGACGCCTTTGGGGTTTCCTTCTTTCCACATCTGTAGTTCGCACCGTGGAGCATAATCCCGCCCTTCCCTGGCTGCGGGAAGGACTCTCAGGTCACCAGAGGCAGGAAAGCATTTGGAATTTTGGCCGTGTACAGATTAACACGTTTACAGGTTAACGCGTGTACAGGTTCACACGTGTGCAGGTGAACGCACGCACGGCTTCTAGGAGAGCTTTAGGAAGCGTTTAATTGAGGGGAGCTGGTTCTCTGTGTGTTCTTCATGCATTAATCCAGAACTATTTTCTGTTGCCACAGGAAAGAAACCAAAGACAGAAAAGGAAGACAGAGTTAAGCACATCAAGGTAATCATTGGTTGCTCAGGGAGAAGGCTAACGTTGTGACCCTATTCACGGTTCCCGTTCTGGCTCATAAACACCAGTGACATGGCCTCTGTGAAGTATTTGATCTTTGCTCTTTGGCAGTGTGTGTGTTTTACGTGCTTTCCACGTCTCCTCTTTGGCATGGTCCCACTCGCAGACTCAGGCACACGTATCCCTGCTTCATGCAGTTTCACCGAGAAATCTGTGAGTGAAGTCACCAGTTCGCACGGAGCTGGCCAGTCTCAAGCCTCCCTCTGGTCCCCACACCGTCGCCAGCTGGTTACCTGGTACCAGCTGAGCTGCCGCAGCCAGCTCCGACCTGATAACCGGGAAGTACATTTGCAGGCTATCACATATACTTGAAGGTATATTGAATATTATATACTTGTATTAACCGTGTCACCCATATTTTATAGATCTAGTCCACGGCAGGCCATGAGCTGGGGGCCCAGGGAGGAGATCAGTCGCGGTATTAGTGTGGGCCTCAGTAGCTCTTCCCTGCACCCCTGTGCAGCCAGCTCTCACCATCCCCAGCGGTTTCCCGCAGGGCTGGGTCTGTGTGGGTTACCAGGAGGCTGTGCATCTGAAACCCCTGCAGTGGGGATCTTTGTGTGTAGATTGGGGAGCCCCTGTAGCTAGCCTGGGGGTAGTCAGGTATGCTGTGCAAAGCTGAGCATGAGCTTGAGCCGCTGGGCAGAGAGCAGGCAGCGCAGTGCCCGGCCCCTGGGCCAGCAGAGGGGAGACCCTCTGGGTCGCTGCGCCCTGTTTGCAGATGAAGCTGGGGTTTGAGAGAGCGGCGTGACGTGGACCCCAGAGGCTGTGGGGCACGTGGCCAAGGTCACACCGTTAGTTAGCACTGAACTTCAGGGAGATGCCAGGTATCCCGATTCCTAACCTAGAATTACTGTTGAAGAAAAACAAACTGTCCAGACAGTGCAGTGTTTAAAAATAAGCCAGTGAGTCACACTAGGAGGAAAAGAGATTTAAAAATCGACTTCAGATATAAAGTTACACGTGTGAAGGTAGTTAAGAGTTGGAGGGAAAATGTAGGTAAATAGTTAACGTTTCAGCCACACTTACCTGTACAATGGAAAAGAAATATTTTAGGCAGAGTATTTTAATAGCCATACCTCCAGTTTCATTTTCAGTATTTTTAGCTTTTGCCTTATTTTAAATATAGCACAGTGTCAAGGACCAATTTTGTTCTAACTTTTTATTGCAGAAACATTTTATGCACACAGGAAGGAGACAAATGAGTAAAATTTACTCTGCACACCATCACCCCAATTTCACCATGAATCAGCTGACGGTCATTTGATTGCATTAGTTCCCCCACCCGCTTCCTTACATCTGATATAAAATTGCAGCTCGTCAGTCATATTTGACCTACAAAAAATAACTGCATATGGTTTAGCTCAATACTTTGAAACAAATTCCAGACACTATCATTTCTTCCACGACTATTTCCGTGTATATCTTTAAAAGATAGGCAGTCTTGGAAGATGCCACAATGTCATGATTGACTCTGAAAAAAGTAACAGCGATTCCCAGTATCGTCAAATACTAGTCAGTGCCTGATTTCCAGCCATCTCCTACACGTTCTCATTTGTGTGCATCTGTGTTCCTAAATCAGGATTCACGGAAGGCCCACACATTGTGATTTTTGCATATGTCTCTTAAGTGTTTTTTAATTTACAGGTTGCCCCTACCTCACTTTTGAAAAACAATCAATTTTTCCCTTGCAATTGAAAAAAATACACCTAGCTATTAGTTGTTTCACGTTTCCCATAGTTTGGGGTTTTTAAGGGCCTAGATTCTGATTAGTTTTGTTTAGACAGAAAAGCGTAAGTTCCCCACAAATATGGGGGTGTGAAGAAGTTGCTATAATCATCAATATGACTAGATGCTATCTCCTGCTTTCACAGCATCTAGCTCAGTGCCTGGGACAGGACAGGTGATCGGTGTATATTTGATCACTGAACACACGCGTGAGTGTTCGCTGACCAAGTAGATGCTTAAATAAATATAACGTGGGTGGGAGGGGGGAGGTTTACATTGGAATGCAGATTTCATTTCACAACCTCAGTTAATGGAGAAATAATAACGGGGTAACAGATGCTACCTTTTCAACAAACTTTGATGAAACGTGTCCCCCACACTCCATCGACTCTCCAAAACCAATATGGGGGCTAAGAGGCATCCTTGTTTATGTATCTTTAGGCAAGAAAAACAGCTTGCAACGAAAGCCTGACATGTAATTGATGACGAGGCACATCCTATCGGAGGGATGTGGAAATGTGCGTCTCAGAGTTGATGACACGCACATTTAAGTCCAGGACACGTGCAGTCACATCGGCGATGGCCGTGTCTTCCCACGGCCCGCAGAGGAGCAGGTTGTGGAAGGCACAGGCCTGGGTGGGGTGTGGCCATCTCAGCCCAGGAGAGCAGCGACAGGTCTGCTGTGAGGTGCAGCCGTGCGGCTCAGGCTCCATCCCAGCCAGGTGTGCACTGTGAAAGCTTCCTGTGATGAAGGTCTGGTCCCTCAGAGGGACACTGTTCCTTCAGCAGAAAGCAGGCGCGTCACCTTTAAGTATCAGTCTGCGTGCATCCGTCCTGCAGGCAGCCCTGGGCAAGGCCTCCCCAGTCCTGTGGCCCGTGACGGTGAGAGCCATAGTGTTCTCTGACCGCTCCTGCAGAGCATTCCTCAGAATTGTGTAACTGAAGGAAGGACCTCATCCTCACGGAGCTAGGCGTGCATTGCTTTCTGTTGCCCGGGAAACCCCCGAGCTCCGCGCGCACCTGTCCCGTGCACACATGCCCCTGGATAGACCAGGTGGCGTTCCTCCCCTGAGGAAGCGCGGCTGGTGTGTGGTGACTAGGTTTGAGGATCTGCGGTTAAAGCAAGCCCTGCCCAGTCTTCATTCAGTCCAGGCTGGATCGAGGTTGAGCCAAGGACGTTCGGAGCACGCGGGCCGGCTGTCAGAACTCCTCTGGGGTCACTCGGGCCGTTGAACTCCATGTCACGTGTTCTCAGCAAACAGCTTCCCCGGGCATGGGGGGCCCAGGCCCCTGGGGCACGCAGTAGGTGCAGAAACGCCGCCTCCGTGTGCCCCACGTCTCTTGGGGAGAAAGCCCTGCGTGCTCAGTGAGCCGTTCTCACCTGAGGGAGACCCACCTGCACGGAGGAAGTCAGACGAAGGGACAGCGTAGTGAGTAGCACTAGGCTGTGCACCTGTGTGTTTGAAAACGTCACACGGTCAAGATGGACGAGGACAGAGGTGACTAAAGCAGAGGTGTGGCAGCTGACTTGTGGGGCCTCCTCCAAGTGCTGGGCTCTAACTGTCATCCCATTTAGTGCTCCCTGTGACGGGCAATTATCTCCCTTTTGCACATGAGGAAATGGAGGCACAGAGAGGTTGAGGAATTTTCCCCGAGGTTGCACTGCTTCGTGGAGCTGGAGTTTTAATCCAAGTTCGTCCAACCCCAGAAGCCACACTCAGGGCCTCCGCCTCTAGGCGGTGGGATCGGGGCCAGGCCCTGGGGGGTGGGATCGGAGCCAGGCCCTGGGGGGTGGGTCCGATAAAAGGAAGTCCCTCTCTAGCACCAGGAGCATCACCCACAGGGGCCTGGAGAGGAGGGCTGCTGTGTGGCCTTCAGGGGATGAGCGGAAATGGGCGCAGTTTGTGAGGGAACAATGGGAAACAAAGGGGTGGGGTGGGGGGCGGATGAATACTTCCTGCCTCAAAGGATTGTTTGCAGATGAAAGATGTAAGCTTTGAAACTCTGAAGTGCTTTCAGATCAAAGAATTGGCGTTGGGGTGGGAAATGGAACCTAGGAGGACCTCTGACTCACGGGGTGAGGAGCAGGCCTGGTGTGGGTTAGTTCTGAGTGCAGACCTCTGGGCAGAAGTGACAGAAAGCGGGTCATGGTTTGGCAGAACTTTCCAGTAGAGCGGTTGGCTCTAACAGGTGAGCTGGATTAAAAAGCAGCATGTTCCGTGTCTCTGTCCCAAGCAAGACAGGCCACGTGGCCACCTGTCAGGGCTGAGAGCAGAGGTCTCAGGCTTTAAACCTGAATCACTTGGGGTGCAGCTCAGAGCACAGTGTGAAAGCTGGGGGCTCTCCGGGTGATGTTGTGAAACCCGGCAGAGCTGAGCTCCTTGGGAGGACGTGGAGCAGGATGGACGGGGCCTTGCAGGCAGGGTTTCTCATGGCGGCAGGAAGCAGTGGGGAGGAGGGGCTGCGGTGGGAGGTTTAGGTGAAGGAGGTGCAGCTGGACGGGGGAGCAGGGGACATGTCTCTGGAGAAGGGAGGAGGATGCGGAGGGGAAGCCAGGAGCGGGTCCCAGGGGCGGCCCTGTTTCCAGGCCTCACAGGATTGTGGGAATGGCGTGTGTTTTGTGGAGAAGGTTTTCAGCGTTTAACTCTGAACGTGTGAGTTTGAAATGACAGCCTCTAGGCAGACGTCAGGTGGGAAGTTGGGTCTGACAGGCGGAGAGCTCAGGGGAGAGTTGGAGGGCAGATGCGGGTCGCGTACTCCAGGATGTCTTCGGAGGCCATGGAAACAGATGCCTTCCTAACGGAGGAGCCGCATGAGACGAAGACGGGACCCAAGGAGAAGATGAGAGAGTGAGCCAAGAAGAAAGGTCCTGGGGGAGGGACGGAGGCAGAGAATGAAGGTCCATTCCCAGGAACGAAGGAAAGGAGAAGGGGTTCTGGGCCCGGGCAGGCGCTTCCGTCTGTTCACTGGAGCTCCTGTCCTGGTGGCCTCCTCGGTGCAGTGCGCATGCCCCGGGCTGCTCCGTGAGGCCCGGCTGTCAGGTTCAGACGTGTGTTTTTGAGAGACCTGGGGATGCTCTTTTATCTTGGAGGAGATTGGCTTTGCACAGAGGAACTATGGCAACTGGGGTGGGGTTGCATGAGGGTAGGAAATGGTCTTAAGGCCATTGAATCTGGCCTCAGGGAGGGGACATCTAGACAAGGGGCTGGGGCACAGGGACGAGACAGAATGGGCTTGGAGCAGAGGGGGAGTGGGGAGTGGCCCTTGATGTCCTGGGACTCCAGCCCCTCCAGCAAATGCAGCTTTTAGACCACCCAGCGGCATGTTATTTTAGAAAGAAGGCTTCCCTCCCACTTTGCTTTTTTGCCTAAAATCCCTTACCCTGTAGGCCAAACCTGGATTCTATGAGAAAAAAGATTCCTGAGCATAATTATTTGGCAGCATTAATGTACCATGGAGGAGGGGTCTCTCTGGGGCGAGGTGAGAGGGTGAGAAACCATGACGGCTTGATTTAGACAAGAGGCTCTCTCTAGAGTAAGAAAGGGGGCGGGAAGAGGAGGCTGCGTCAGGAGTCACCAGCCCGGGCAGGAGTGGGCACCTCAGAGACTGGGAGGCACTGGGCACAGCGTGGGCCAAGGCCGCTCACTCAGCACCCCCAGGACCTCCAGACGTATGCTCCATAGACAGCTGCAGACCCCGTGTTTATTTTGGGTTCCTTGCTTGAGAGAGAGAGAGACAGACAGAGAGAGAGTTTAGGTTTGGGTTTAGGTATTCTCATCCAGTCACTAAACTTCCGGCCGAGGATAGTGCAGCTCCCAGTTGTTCTGCTCCCGGATGGAGGCTCCCACGGAGGCACGGGGTCCACCTCTCTGTACAGCTCGCTGCGCGGTCCTCCCAGAGCGGATGTGCCGCGGGGACGGCCGCACTGAAGACTGACACGGACAGGCTGCTTCTGAAGTGGGGTCGGGAGGAGCCACGCAGTGCTGAGGATGGAGGGACTCGGTCTCCGTCACAGAAGCGGTGCAAGGTGCAAGGTGCAAGGTGGGGGCTGGTGAGGAGGCTGGAATGGTTCTGTCCGGGCTCCGCTGGATTAGTGTGGACCCGGGCTGATGGAGACGGGAGCTCCTGGGATCGGACATGTTGCCTGATCAAAGACCGAGTTCCTTCCCGTGTCCCCACCGGATCTCGGAAAAGTAGTTTAGTGTCTGAGTCATAGTTTTCTCAAGTGCAAAGTGACAGAATATCACTTGCCACTAATCGAACTGCAGATCGCGTGAAACACATGTCTTCGATGGAGAAATTGGAATGATTCACGTTTTTAAATATAAGCAAGTCTGACTGGCTTATTACTTTGATCAGAAACCTGGAAGCCGAATGAGTGAAAAATAACTTGAGACAGCAAAAGAAGCCCATGAAAATGAGCAGTTCTTTCCAGAATTCCTTCAAATGTTCTGTGGTTGCTTTTGAGAGAAGTGAGGAAGTGGGAGTGACTGGAGGGGGGCGTGACGGGCGGGCACGTGCAGAGAGGGGCCACTGAGGAGCCGCGGGAGAAGGAGGGTGCCGTCAGGAAGGTGGGCAAGTGCAGCAACGCCAGGTGCTCATCCCTCAGACGCAGCGCGCAGGCCTCCCGTGGTGGTGGTGGCGGGGGATGGGGGGGTTCGGAGGGTGGTGTTGAGGGAAGGGGACTTGAGGAAAGGCCATTGGATTGGGGCGAGCGGAGTTGTACTGGAGACTGGAGATAATAGCAAATATATTTTTTAAATTAAAATATGTATTTATTGATTTTTTAGAAAGAGAGGAAGGGAGAGG